>NC_090934.1:902156590-902781590 GCF_040938575.1 Ambystoma mexicanum
CCATCGGTTCCAGATATTCCTCTGTTAAGGCAACAAAATGTTTCTGTAGGATTCGCTGGCACACCTGTAATAAGTCTAGTTTCCAAGCCGGAACCTATTTCTCCTGGGCCATTCACTGATGCGTGTCCTTTTCTATCAACTACTAACTGTGGTGAAAACTTGTTAGTTCCGAATTTACTGGAAACATTATGTGCTCTTATTTACTGCTCGACTATTTCATTGCTGCACACTTCTACATTTCAGTTGTTACCACTCCCACTACCCAGTGAATTGCAAAGTGTAACCACTCATTTATGGGTCTTTAGCGATAATGACTGAATGCTTGATGTTGAACCAGTACGCATTGAGTTAAAAGCAAAATGTCATTACCGCACATACCACAATACAGGGTTTCAGTGGACGGAGAAGCCGCACTGAAAATAATAATTTCAGATCCTGAACATCTACGTGTCATTTAATAGATTATGGGTGGCGCTTGCAACAGTCCCATACTTCCTTTGTACAAGAAGGGTGACAACGCACTGCCTGTTTTGTAATTGATTTACGGGCCATCAATAAAATTGCTTATCCACAATTTCCAATTGTGCCTGACATCACGACTATTTTGACTAGGACTCCTGCACAGGCCACTCATTTTTTTCGGGTGGATTTAAAGAACACATTCTTCAGCATACCGATACATGCTGACATTAGGTACTTATTTGCCTTTTGCTCTGGGGGGGTTGTCGTTTACATTCACTAGAACACCCCAAGGATACCCTGAAAGCTCAGCATTTATAGTAGGGCCCTTAAGGAACAACTGGACACTTTAGAATTGCCTTCATCTTGCACACTGATACAGAACATTGACAACTTACTTATTGCTGCTGATTCTGAGGAAGCTTGCAAGGAGGGCACTGTGTTGTTAACACACTTGGCTAATAACGGTCACAAAGTTTCTTTAAAGAAATTGCCTATTTAAGATACCTCCTGTCGAAGTAGGGCAGGCGTCTTGCACCAGAAAGAATACAGGCTATCTCTGACATGGCGGTTCCAAACACACAAACTGAGGCTAGAACTCGGGATGACTTCCTATTGCAGCCAATGGATTCCACATTTCTCCCTTTTTATGAAGCCATTGTTAGATGTAGCTCTACCTCTACCTTGGGATGCAGATTGTCAAAAAGCTTTTGATATGCTCAAACCTGCTCTGTGTTCGGCACCAGTATTGGGCACACCAAATGACACTAAGGAGTTTGTATTATTTGTGCATGAAAGAGATGGTTGTGCTTTGGCTGTTTTAACACAGGAACATGGGGGAAAGAACAGATCGAGTGGCTATTTCCCCTCCACATTGTTCCCTGTAGCATGCGCTTTGCCAAAATGTCTTAAAGCTGTGGCTGCTACCCATGCATCAGTAAAACAGAGTGACGGCATGGTTATGGGTCACTCCTTAACCGTCATTGTGCCTCACTCAGTAGATGTACCATTGAACAGAATGCAAACACCATCTCACATCTGCTCGCCTTACTAGAAACAAGCTAATTTTGTTTGCACCTCACATCAAACTTAAACGATGTAACATGTTAAAGCCAGCTGAATTGTTACCTCCCCTAGAGGAGAGCAGCATTCCTGATACCAATCATGATTGCATTTTATCAGATAGAGAAATATTGTGTGATGGTTCTTGCTTTAAACTTCCGGATGGCACTTCTAGTGCTTCCTATGCAATCACCAAACTAGATACAGTGGTAGAAACTAGGAGGATTCCTTACAACTCTGCCCCAGTAACAGCAATAACCCTGACTCGAGCTTGTGAGGTATCTCAAGGCTTGAAAGTAAATATTTATACAGACAGCCAGTAGGTATTTAGTGTAGCTCACAATGCTTGGATTTGACTTTTTTGGACTCATTTGACCCAAGGTGCTTCATCCATCTCAACTCTCTTTCTGGACTTCGCTCTGCATCATTTACTCATGGTGGCCCTGTATCATACTGTGCCCATCCACAATGCTGGCTTGTGCTTGCTGTTCTCTTGCAATATTATGTTTGTTACTGACTTCTGCAACTGTTTTCACTCTTGTTATGCATTTAACTTAAAATTAAAATATGGCTGTGTTATGCAAACACTGTGCCATTTGTGCAAGCCCCCTCCTGCTTTCTGCTTGAGTTGTCCGTTTCCCAGTCTGCTACACTACGCCCACCCTCTGCTGTATGCTTGTAACCTCTGTTTGCCTGCCTTTTGTACTTTGCTCCCCCTGCTTGCCTCTTCTTCTCTTTCACCACACCCACCTTTTCTCAGTCTTCTCGCCCACTCCCTACATTTTCCCCCTCCCCTTTCCTCCTTCTACATTCTTTGTACTTACTCTATAATGTCCTCTGACCTATTACGATAGCAGCTTGTTTATTTTTCCTCCTAATTGTTCCTCCAGCACTACCTGAAACATTGTCAGGCCTAGTACGCTAGTCGCTTCTTTTGTTGATCTCCTCCTCCCTCCTGCCCCCACACCACACCTCTTGTCAACTCTCCGGCTCTACGAGAAATATTGTCAGGCCTAGAATGATAGTTGCTGGTCTGTCTCATCTCCTACTCCCCTCGCCCTCCTCCTTATCTTTGACATAGCTCTTGCACTATCTGAAATGTCACCAGACCTAGTACGATAGTAATTTTTCACATTCTTAATGTCTTAAGGCTTTGTAAGATTGTCATTGTATTTTCCCTTGTCTTGAAGCTCTTTGAAACACATTGTGTATAGGTGCTACATAAATAAACTATCATCATCATCTTGGGAACCTATGGGGTGAGAGGGGATTTCTGACATCCCATGGCACCAAGATTCAGCATGGTCCCTCGATAGTGCAGCTTTTATCAGCACTAGCATTACCTGAACAGCTAGCAATAAAGAAATGTGCCTGATCGATCCGTGGGTCCTGGCCACACCATTCAGCCTGGCGACTATGTTCTGGTGAAAGACTTCCAGTGGAAATCCAGCCTTGAACCATGCTGAAAAGGCCCACACCAGGTAATATTGGCCACCCACACTGCTGTGCCGTAGAAGGGAAAAAGAACTGGATACATGCAGCACATCTGAAACAAATACCTTTGCCTTTGTCCTATTACAGATGTGTAAAGGAGGGGGAAGCTGATTTGGAACACAAATACGTTCCTCAGCACGTACCTTTCAGTGACGGAGAATACACTAACCCAAATTTTAAGCAGCCAGATGTTTCACCTTTGCCAACGACCGACACATTGTTCGAGGAACACTCTGTGCCCGGGGTGTCCAGATACAATCTTGAACGACAGAAATGGTCAGGGAAGGACTTCTTGTGAGGAGGAAAGTGTGGTATTTTTTTTCAAGTACTGCACCCCCATGAAAACAATAATATTCCGTCCATACCCCACTCCCAAAGACGCCTTTAGGTAAAGGAGGGCAGGAAAAAGAATAGTCCAAGCAAGATAGACAAAGCGGTCAGGTGCCACCCACGGATGAACTTATAGGGCCTATATCGGTGATGCTTAATGGACACTGAAAGACTATGCCTCTGTTTGGGGTACGCAGAAGCGATGACATGGAAAGTTTTGCCACTGGAATGACTAGGTCCAAAGGACTGTGGTCAAATAGAGATACGTGTGTGATTATAGCTATTGTGGCAGGTATTGTACTTCTACTAATGCATGTTTTATGATTTCTGGAGAGCTCACACCCCCTTAGCTCACTATTGCATACCATTAGCTCCACTACTGTCTCCTTTCTACGTATACACAAACACTTCATCCCTTGATCTTGAACACAGAGGGATATCTTAATGACACCTTCATATGAATAATGAATTATACTCATGCAATACTGAACAAAACCAATCGTTGGGTATGTTACCACCTTCCTCAACACGATAAGAAAGGGTTACAATGGTACATATATCCTCTCCCCTTGTCCACTGCTTGCTATGCATCCTTCAGGGCCACGTTTTCTGGTAGATGGAATGACAGTACCACAGTTATCTTTGATGGGACAAATATAAGTACTATTGATCAGCAGGTGCTACTACCTTTGGGATGCTCAGTGTTTGCTAACAGAAGCACTACCAACATTGCCTCCACCAAACGCTCAGACAGGAATTCAAGGCTATACCAATCAATGATATTGTTTAAAAAGTCACCAGTAAGGAATAGGGAAGCAACTCCTCCAGTATATACAATGAACAATAATCCTGCCACAGTATTATTTTGTCTAAGTAAGGAATGTTCTAGGTACATGGGTACACATGACAAATGTATGAATACTATACAACTGGACAAATATTAGGGTATGTGTCAAAAGCAATAAATCCAGTTTGGGGCCCAGCAATAAACTCCTCAGATATCAGAAGGTTGGCACGCGTGTTAGAAAGAACGATTAATGAGACAACCAATATACTATTCAACATGCCATTAGAACAGAAAGCTAATAGGCTGGTTGCACTTCAAAATAGGATGGTACTAGACACCATGTTAGCTAAAAGAGGAGGGGTTTGAAAAATGGTTGGGTCATCTTATTGTGTTTACATCGCAGATTGCACCCCTACTGTGTTTCAGGCAATTAAGAGGTTACACATATTGTGGTTGGAAATTCATGTTAATGAAGGTAGCTCTGACATCAGTACTGGGCCTTGGAATTTCTTTACCACATGGGGTTGGAAAATACTTTATGTCCTTGTATGATCGCTGTTGCCATTCTCTGCTGTTATTGGCAACATACAATGCTGACCTAACTCTAGGATCTATGGTATGCCAGTGCTGTTCAAGAGCTCTGGAACACTTGTAACCTGAACGCTTGTCTCATTGGAATGTGACAAATGTACTAATTATGCAGGATATGGAAATTCAGAAATATATGAATATCGACATACATGCATTTGATGAGGTATGAAAAATTGCCTAGCTTAGGCTAAAAGGCGGGTTTGTGAAAATGCATTTATTCAGGTTCACCATAAGCTCCCCCATTTTGTTTCATGCACTCGGACCATCTTGCAAAGTCTCCTATTTGTAGCTGCAAGGAATCACCACACAAGAGTGCTGAAAATGTTGTTGCAAAGAAATGAGCTCATTGTTATTACAGCCATGGATCTTGCACAGGGCGGACCAAGCGTGATCAAATATTCTCAATCAAAGTTTATTCCGATAAAAAGAATCCATAAACCACATCACAAGTAATGGTGTTAAAATTACATGAGTAGCGGGGGCGCTGTTGAGCAGCCAAGCAAGATGGCCGCTTAGCGTCGGAGCTCCGTCACGGCACACCTAATCCTTGCTGCACCAGCACGAATCCGGTTCGCTGCTACAAAAAAAAGTTAGCGATTCGACTAGCGGCGCTGCCCGCTGTACTCTCCTGTAAACCCGAGGCGAAACGGCACCCGGGACCCGAACTTGTGCAGCCTGAGGCCGTCCGAGGCCTCCCGGATCCACTGCGGCCCAATCGCCGCCGGAGGAAACAGAGACGCAGCAGGCCTCCCGCGCCGCTGACCGCAGACCCGTTGCCCCGGGGGCTACCTGGAATCTACATGATCGGGAGGAGCTGTGGTCCCCGCTCCTCCCACGCCACCGCCCGCTGCCGCCAACGAAAGGCCCCCGCGAGGGAGACCGGCCCAGCCTCAGCCGCGTGAAGCTCCGGACAATCGCGGCTTGCGTCGCCTGGTGGGCCCCGCGCCAGACAAAGCGGCGACCCGCTGCCTCCACGTGGGGGGGCGGACCGCTCGCCCGCTCTCACTGGAGAGGGAGCCGGGCGCCGGCCCCTGGAGGGGCTGCGCGTCGCGTCCCGGGGACGCCGCTGCTGGGCTCCCCCGCCCCCCGCAGCCTGCCACGAGGATCGCCTCGGAACACTGCTGCAGCCGTGGGCCCACGCCAGACACAGCATCCCTGGAGGCCTTGAGGTGGGTGCTTGGGCGCTGTCCTCCCTGACACCTCCTGGGAGGGACCATAGCTCACCCCGCGTGGGGGTCTCCCTCACCTGCTGCTGGGCTCGTGCCCCACCTGCCTTCTCCACTTTGAGCTCGGGGCCTGACCTGACTCCTGGCAGCCGCACAAGATACGCGGGGGCCCTGGGCTCCCTGGACGATCGGGGCCTCTGCCCCCCCGCCGAAACTACACCTCCCGGGACCACGCATTCCCCCTACCAACCCACACCACCTTGGTGGCCACACTATCGCCCGCCCCCCCATCCTACGGGCGCGCGGGTGGCCCCCCTGTGCCTACAGTCCTGCCTTTGCTTCATCCACCGACTCCACAACTGTTGCCCATCTCTGACCCTGCCGGAGCCGCTGGAACGCCCCCGCCACAACAATGTCCAACAGGGCGCGGGGCGCCAACAAAGCGGGCGCTATGGACAAATTTACCAAGCCAGCCCATCGGGCGGACCAGGCGTCCTCCTCCGTGACACAGGAGGATGGCGAAGCACTCCCGGACCCCCCGCAACCTGACCTCACTACCATGATGGAGTCCATGGCCAAAAACTTTGCTTCCTTCCATGAAAAGCTGGACGATATTAATGCTAATGTCGCCTCCCTACGCGCCCAAATTGACCAGCACGGGTCCAGGCTCACGGAAACAGAACAGCGGATAGGGACCAACGAGGACCACATCCACACCCTCCAGACTACGGTCTCAGTGCTCGTCCGCGACATGAAACAGGTCAAGGCCAAGAACGATGACCTCGAATCGAGATCACGGCGTAACAACATCCGAATAGTGGGGGTTCCCGAATCTGCACTCAAGGGCCACATGGAGACCGCTGTTGAGCAGCTCATCAAGGACCTCCTAGGCAATCCTGAGCTCTCCCTGTTCTTCACTGTTGAAAGAGCACACCGCTCCCTGGCACCCCGCCCTAAGCCCGGAGACTTCCCCAGGCCCATCATCGCTAAACTACTCAGCTACAAAGACAGGGACCACATCCTCCGCTTGGCCAGGGAGAGGGGTGAACTAAGGTTGGAATCCCAAGTCATCAGAATTTTCCCTGACTTTTCGGTGGGAGTCCCGATGGAGCGACGCCGGTTCAGCGGGGTCAAGAAGATGTTGAGGGACAGAAAAATTGAACACTCTATGCTTTTCCCTGCCCGCCTGAAATTTATCCACCGCAACAAGAGCTATTTCTTTACGGTCCCGGATGAGGCCGTCAAGTTCATCGAGGCTCAGGTCCCCCTGGTGAACCCGCCTGAGGAACGGATGGATGGCGATTCACGCCGTAATTTCTGGGCTCCTCCGCTGACCCCGGGTGGGAGACGAGGCTTTGCTGCGGCTCTTCTGGCATGGGGCACCCCCCCCGGTCGTCCCACCGGCCGGCCGATTAAGGCCCCTGCCAATTTTGCGAATATTTCCCATCCTGGGGGTGCCGCCTCCCTGTGCTTCATGACTCCATGACCAACCCAGGTCACTACCCCAGGGTCGGGGCCGCACCGCTGTCCACGGATCCACGATAGACTCCACGTCGTCCTTGCTATACTGTAAACTGCGGTTATCCGTTACCTGTAACCCCCACTTAAATTGTCTAATGATGCTGGTAAGAATATATATGTTGACATTCACTCAAAGCTCCATTATGGGTGTGCTTGACGGCAGCAGCAGCCCCCACTGCAGCTGCAAGGCCGTTGATGGCAGTTAAGTTGTGTTCGAGCCCCCGTTGGGCTCCCTTCCAGGCGTTGCCGAGTTGGGGATGGCACGCAGTTTCGCTTCAGGGTGGTTGCCTATACACTGCTGGGTATCGCTGGGCAGTGAGGGTGGGGGGTGGGAAGGTTGGGGTTTACTGTTCTCAAAAAGGCGGGTTGGTCGGGACCGGTGCGACAGGGTGGCAGGCCTGCTGCATTACAGAGCTCCATTTTAAGCTCAAAATGAGAATACACACCTGGGATGTCCCTTAATTCATTATCATGGCTATCAGAATACTGACATGGAATGTACGAGGGCTGACCAACTTCACCAAATCTCGCAGAATTACGGTTTATGCGCAAAGGCATGGAGTCAAGGTTCTCCTGCTGCAGGAGACTCATGCTAAGAAACTCCTGGCTTCAAACCTCGCACAGTCCTGGGGCCCCAACAGGTACTATACCCAGTACTCCACTCAGTCCAGAGGCGTCCTCACTCTCATCCACAAATCAATTAGATTCACGCTTCACACATCCCACATTGATCCCGAGGGCAGGTTTGTGATCCTAAACTGCTCATTAGCTGGCGAAGAATGCCTGCTTGTGAACTCGTACGCTCCCAACATTGATTCTCCCGACTTCATGGACACGGTGCACGGCATTCTCACGAAATATGTTGAAGTTCCCATTGTGTGGGGGGGCGACATGAATCTCATTCTCGACGCAGCCCTAGACAGGACAACCACGGCCAAGAGACCGGTAGCCCGAGCGGCCAAGCGGCTGCTGACCCACATGAGCTCCCTGAAACTACACGATGTGTGGAGAACACTCTACCCCCAGGAAAGGGACTACACCTTTTACTCCACGGTACACGACAGCTCCTCAAGAATAGACCTATTCCTCCTGTCGAGTAGTCGGATTGGTAGGGTATCCGAAGTCAAGATCCTACCGCGCACACTCTCCGATCATTCCCCCGTGCTGCTCCAGATCCAGCTGGGTTTCATTGCAGGGACCCGCCCCGCTTGGCGATTTAAGTCCGACGCCCTATCAGACATCGTTTTTAGAGCAGAGATACTGGCTGACATAAACCTATTCTTCGAAACCAACAAGGTCCCCGACACGTCCGCTGGGACCCGCTGGGAGGCCTTCAAAGTCTACATCAGAGGAATGTGCATTGCCAGAGAGGCGGGGGTCCTCAAGTCCATAAGACGGGCCTTAAGCCGCTCCGAATCTAAACTCAAAACTCTGGAGCGGGACTATGCCTCCAGGCCAGTACCTGCCACCCTAGCGAAAATCAGAACGGAACTGGAACTATTTGAGACACATGCCCTCAGCGAAGTGAGATACCATACCCGCCCTGCAGCTGCCCGCAGATATGGCGAGGGAGACAGGCCTGGCAGAACTCTGGCCAGGTTGGCCCGGGCCGAGAGAGGCGGGACTCGCATAGATAGCATTATCGATAATAATGGGTCCAGACAATGGGCAGACCAAGCTATTCTTGACACTTTCGCCTACTTTTATGCTACACTGTACGGTCCCCAGCCAGAGCACACGACCCGCGACCTAGACGACTTGTTGGAATCCATCCCTATGACCCTGATCTCCCAGGACACCAGGGAAATCCTAGACGCCCCGTTCTCACTAGAAGAGATAGTCCAGGTGATCTCAGATCTCCCTAAGGGCAAAGCCCCTGGCCCCGACGGACTCACTGCTGAGTTTTACCAGGATCATGTGGCCATACTACCGCCACCACTACACGAGGTCTGGACCGAATCACTCCGCTCACACTCCCTCCCCTCCTCCCTAAGAGAAGCACTAATCACTGTCCTCCCCAAACCAGGGAAACCCCCAGACGAATGTGGCTCCTACAGACCCCTATCCCTTATCAATACTGATATGAAGATCTTTGCCAAAGTAATCGCCAACAGATTCCTCCCACTAATGCCCCACTTAGTCCACGCCGACCAGAGTGGATTTGTCCCGGGCCGCTCTACAGCACTTAACATCCGGCGCCTATTCAACGTGATGTCGAGAATTGACCCGAATGCGGATGCTGTGGCAGTCACACTGGACGCCCAAAAGGCGTTCGATATGGTCTCGTGGCAATACTTGTGGGCCGTCTTGAAGAAAATGGGAATTGGGCCGAACATGATCGCCTACATACAGCTGTTATACACGGGACCGTCGGCAAGGGTACTAGTCAACTCCGTCCCCTCTCCCCCCTTCGCGTTGCATAGGGGCACCCGACAAGGCTGCCCATTCTCCCCCAACCTCTTTGCACTCGCCATCGAACCTATGGCCGATCATGTCAGGAACCGTCATACTAATAAGGGCGTCCGCCTGCAGGGCACACCGGAAGTCATCTCGCTGTACGCGGATGATGTCCTCCTCTACGTCAGACAACCCTCCACACACCTGGACCCTATCATCCGAGACATAACAAAAATAGGCACCTATTCGGGCTTCACTATTAACTACTCAAAATCCGAAATTTTCCCCCTCACTATGACAACCCAGCAACCGACCTGCGAGTTCCCGCTGCGCTGGTCCCCGTCTAGGATTAAGTATCTCGGGGTTCAGGTGTCTAGGGCTAGAGTCTCCCTGCTGGCGGATAACTACGAAGCAACGGCGCTGCTCATTGAAACCAAGATGCTCAGGTGGCGCAATCTCCCTCTGTCCCTCGCTGGGAGACTCTCCCTCATAAAGATGATTGTGGTACCCAAGCTACTCTATATATTTGTAAATGTGCCGATTTGGCCTGGCAAGCAGTATTTCAAGAGGCTCCATGCATCGTTCGCCCAGTTCCTTTGGCACTCGGGGGCGGTCCGCAAGAAGTGGCAACACATGACCCTCCCATACGAGAAGGGAGGCTTCACTACCCCCGACTTAGCTTTCTACTGGAACGCCGCGCAGGCCCAGCATGCTACCCATTGGTACATACACCCCGACCCGCCCCCACATGTCAAGTTGGAAAAAATGGCGGGAGACGGCATCCACATTATGACCCTGCTACTGCACCATGGTTACCGCGCGGATGCCCCATGGGACCCGGTGGCATCCACGATTAGGGCATGGAACAATATCCTCTCCCCCAGTCCAGTACGGCGTCCATACTATAAGTGGCTCCCCTTATGGCAATTTCCTGGCCTAACCCCCACGCATGACCAACACCTCTCCCAGCGATGGGAGAGCCTGGGGTACCGCGCCCTGACTGACCTGTACCATGAAGGCTCATTCATTACCCCTCTAACACTACGCCCCGGGCACTCCGGCTCCGCGCTCGACCTGTTACAGTATTACAGACTGAGGGCAGCGGTGCGGATAATGTGGCCCTCCTTTCCAGAGGAGCCTCCTGACTCACCTGAACTCCTGTACATTGCGAACTCCGCAGGTTGTAGGGGCATAGTATCCTCCCTGTATAAAATGCAGATGGAAAAAATAGAGAATGCCTCCCCGGCGCCACGGGAGTCGTGGGCCAGGGAACTCGGAACAGAGATTACCGATGAGATGTGGGGTGAAATGTGTGCACACACGCAAAAGGTATCACTCAGTGACAGGTTCCGCTGCATCCAATACAAGCTACTCAACAGACTCTACTACACCCCGTACAGAGTGGCAAAATTTACACTTAGTTCGACACATAAATGCCCGAAATGCGAATCGAACGTAGCAGACCACGCCCACATGTTTTGGTCCTGTGTGGCGCTGCACAGGTTCTGGAGGGAGGTGACACAGGCGCTCACCGAGATAATAGATGCCCCGGTAGAGATGGACCCGTTGGCCTTGCTATTTGGCATGTGGACGGGAGAAAATGTGACGAAAATGTCGAGGTTCTTGAATGTCAGTGTTATGGTTGCCAAACGATGCATATTACAATGCTGGAAGCGCCGCACTCCCCCCACCCTCAGCATGTGGCTGAACGCCCTTACGTGGGTACAAACATGTGAGGAGGAGTACATCGGCACCCTGCCAGCTCCATCCCGACCTGCAAATGTATGGACTGAATTCCGTCGCTACCTCAACGGCAAGGATGGTGCCGAACGAACATCAGCCCCTTCCCCGGCACCACTCGAATCCTCCTGACACGCGCCATATGAGTACGAATCTGTCTTTTCTGATGTATGCTTGCCTCACTACAATGTAAATCTTTCGCTATTATTGTAGCAATGTATATGGATGCTGTAATACTGTTTTTTCTTTTGTTCTCACTTACATGATAAATGTACTGTACCTGTCTTGACCACCTGCCAATAAACAGAAGTTTAAAAAAAAAAATTACATGAGTAGCAACATCGATTGAAAACATTAAAAGTTAGATTGATCGTGCATCAGGTGTTTCCTTCTGTCCCATGACTTTAAGAATTCCAAACACCCCCATGCAACAGCAATTGAATCAGCATGTAAAAGAAAAGTCAAAGCAGTTCGACATTGATGAAAATTGGCTTCTCTCAATAAGGGGGCAATGGTCTTCATTCTAATCTCTTGATAGAATGGGCACAATAAAACAAAATGTAGAAAATCTTCTTTATCCATGCTGCAACCGGGAAAGCCCACAGGATCCTTGAGGCCCAACAAATTCTTTGTGTTGTCCCTGAGCCATAAAAGATTGAAGCGTGCCCTGGTCAATGCCCAGCGGTCTTGTTGCTATGCAGCAGGTAAGGTTGAATTGCATCTGGTTTTCGTCTGCAGCTCTTAATTGCGTGGGTCTCACAAATGCACACACAAATAAAGGATAGTTTATGACACAGGAGATGTTCTGTTCTATTTTTACAATGAAAGGGTTATCGTAAGCAAACTGTACAAACATGTAATGGATTCACATGCTCATCAATATTCCCTGTCATCAGGCTGGGAATCCTCGGTAAAAGAAAAAACAGTTTCACTTTCACTTCTGTATTTCTCCATTAAACCAATCACTGTCCTCTGGGTCATACTGCACCCATTCAAAGACAGTCCACTGCCTAAGCGCCTCCTCTGACAGCCATCTTCAGATTTGGTAAGCACGTACAGTGGCAATATGATCAGAAGAGGTGAAGAGGGGACGGAGGCAGGGTCCGCAAGTGAAGCCATGCCCATGCTGGAGACCAATAGTTACAGGTAAGTAACTTGTTCCTTCTCCAGCATGGGGTCTGGCATGGATTCACATGCTCATGAATAAGGAATACATAGCAGTACAACATTACACAACTACAGGAGAAGGCAAGGCTCAACAGAAGCAATTACTCTTACACCTGGAACTGACTTGCCTCAAGCGCACAGGTTGCCTAGCACTACTTGGCCGACTCTGGACTCCTCCCTGGAATACCTGTCGACGCAGTAGAGCTTCGTGGACCTCCACGTAGCAGCCCTGCAGATGTCCAGCAGAGGCGCACAAGACAGGAACACCGTCGTCGCAGTGATTGCTCTGGTGGAGTGGGCTCTCGGATGGTTGGGCGGCGGTTGGTTCGCCAACCGATGACAATGCATGATGCAGCCAGAGAGTCACATTGAGATGGAAGCCTTGGACAAGGCCGTCCCATGGTTCACAGGACCAAAGTTCACAAACAGTTGTGAAGTCTTCCGAAAACTCTTTGTGCGTGTCACGTAAATCTTCAGGGCACGAGCAACGTCCGGCAACTGCTAGGGCATTTCAGCTGGTGACGAAGGCTTTGGGGAAAAAAACAGTAACACCAAAGGCTTGTTGAGGTGAAATTCCGACAGAACCATCGTTATGAAACAGCACCACCCTCGAATCGTGGAAAGTCAGGTATGGTTGCTTGCAAGATGGGGCCTGGATCTCACCCACCCTCCTGGCAGAGATGATGGCCACAAGGAAAGCCAATTTCCATGAGAGGAGCTTGAGGGGGGCCTAATGCATACGCTGGAAGGGGGCACCCCCATGACCTTCATCAGAACCATGTTGAGTTTCCAGGTCGGGGCAGGAGCCTTCACCAGCGGGAACGATTTAAAAAAGTCCCTTGAGGAACTCCTTGACGAATCGATGAGACCACAGTGACGATCTTCATGGAGACCTGGTGTAGTAGGAGATAACCGCCAGATGCACCTTGATAGAAGCGTGTACCAGGCCGGCCTTGACCAAGGAGAGCAGGTATGGAAGAATATGCTGGGCTGTGACCCTCAGCGGGGTAATCTTCTGCGACCGGCACCATCTAGTGAAGCGCTTCCACTTGTGACTATAGCACTTCAAAGTAGACAATGCCCTGAGGACCTCTCTGTAGTCTGCAGGCAACTCGTATCCACCAAACTCTAGGGTTGCAGGAGCCAAGCCCTTAGGCTTAGCGATCCTGGATCGCGATTCAGGATTGTGCGTTTTTCCCCTGGTACGGAGCTGCCAGAAGCTTGACCGGGGGCAACGCAAACAGTGACAAGTTCCAGATACCAAATCTGCCTTAGCAAAGCTGGGGCGAGGAAGATCATCTTGCACAGACACTGTGAGTGTGCTGATGACTCATAGCAGGAGAGTGAACGGGGAGGGAGGGGAACACATACAGGAACAGTCCTTCCCACGGAAAGGAGAATGCGTCCCCCAGGCTTCTCGGCTGGTGGAACCTGCTCGCTAACTTCTTGCACTTGGAGTTCGTCGCTGTCGCAAACAGATCTATCTGGGGCCTGCCCCACTCTGCGAACAATCGGTCCACCTGATCCTGACAAAGCTCCCACTCGTGGCAGGAGTGCAGTTCCCTGCTGAGAAAGTCTGCAATGGTGTTCTTGACTCCCGCCTGGTGAAGAGGGACCAGGAACATCATCTGTCTGACAGCCAAGCACCACAAGTCCTGCACCTCCTTGCAGGATCGAGTGCCCCCTAGTTTCTGGATGTAAAACATGGTGGTGTTGTCCGTGAAGATCATTACCACCTTGCCTTTCAGGGACAGGAGTAACGACTTGAGGGCCCAGAACAAAACTGCCCGTAGATACAGGATGTTGATATGAAGATCGTTCTCCTCTGGCAACAACAAGCCTCTGGCATGCAGACGTCTGGGATGCGCTCCCCATCCCTATGGGGAGGCATCCGTGGTGACTGTCTCCTGGTATGGGGGGTTCTGGAATCTTGTGACTTGGGAGATGTTGGAGTGAATGCCCCCCCATAATATCCCTAGCCGGAACTAGTCGTTGAGCGAAAGCTTGTCCGTGAATCTTATGAACATGTGTATCCAGCGGGCGCCCAGCAATTCCTGGAGGGGCCACATCTGCAACCTGCAGAGCCGGACGAGGTAGATGCAGGACATCATGCCCAGCAACGACTTGATGGCTCGCACCGTGGCTGTCCTCGTCGATGACGGCCGCTGCACCTTCCCCAGAATGGCTGCTATCCTCTCCTCCGAGGGGGATGCCGGGCAAGACACCATATTTAGCCTGGCATCTAGGTACAGCGCGTTCTACGATTGCGTCAAGCAAGACTTTGGATAGTTGACTGAGAATCCAAAATTCGTTAGTAGCCGGACGGTCGTCTCTGTGTGTCCTTGGGCACACGCTTGCAAGCGTCGCGAATCAGCAAGTCATCCAGGTATGGGTATACGTGTATGCCCTGTAGGCATAGATGGGCCAAGACTGGTGCTAGGCACTTCGTGAACACTCAGGGGGCCGATTTTAAGCCAAAAGGTAGGGCCTTGAACTGGTAGTGCTGTCCCCGCACTACGAAGCGTACAAACCTTCGGTGTTTCCTGTGAATGGGGACGTGAAAGTAGGCATCCTCCAGGTCCAGCGATGTCAAGAAATCTCCTTTTTCCCGCTGGCCGTGCATGTGTTGCAACGTGACCATCCTAAATTTTTGGGACTTGAGGTATTTGTTCAGACGTCGTAGGCCTTGAATGGGACTCCAGCCCCCTGTCTTCTTTCTGACCAAAAAGTATCTGGAATAGACTCCAGAGCCCCCAAGTCGCTGGGTAACTTGCTCTATCGCCCCTTTTTGCAGCATGGCCCGTACATCCTCCAGGTGCTGAAGGGTGTGCTGCTCCTGAGGGGCCACCGGAGGGATCCACGGACACCTGCGCTGAAACTCCAGGGTATGTCCTTGGGCGAGAGCGTCCAGCACCCATCTGAGGTGGTCATTTCCTACTTACTGATGAACTTCATCCGCTGGCCTTCCACCAGGGCGCACAGGTGGAGGCCAGACATCCTGGTTGGTTCAGGCTTGCTTCGGGGGCCGGCGTCCTGCCCTGCGGACAACGGTGATGCTGTCCTCTGCCACCGTAGGCCTTGGAACAGCCTCTGTAGGCTTCCTGAGTCGTGGATCTGGAAGGCTGACGGTACGAAGAGGAGAAACATTTGGAAGACCTGCTCGACTTTTCTCTGGAGGATGGAAACGGAGAGCAATGCTGCTGGAGGGTGCCCAGGGAAAGGGTCATCTCCGTATCTGCCTTGATGGCCTGTAGGGACTTGTCAACAACTTTCCCAAATACGTTATCCCCTTTCGAAGGGCATGTCCAGTACCTTTGCTTGGACCTCACTGCGGAAATTCATGGCCTTCATCCAGCCTTGGCGACGAAGGAAGACACCGTTGCCCATTTGCTGGAAAACTGTGTCAGCAATGTCCAACGCCACTGTGATGGCATGATCAGATGCTACCTCCCATTCCTTGAAGAGAGCGATTGCCTCCAACTTCTTATCTAGGAGGAACTCCAAAATTGGACCCAGATTGTACCACAGCTCCCTGTCGTACCTGGCTAGGATTGCTAGGATACCACCGAATCTGGCAATGGTTGCAACCTCGGGCACTTGGGTGCAGATTCCGGCACCCGGTGCTTCTTCTCCAGCCTATCCCGTTTGGCCAGAGTCATGCAAGGGTTCTTCACGAGGGCCAGGCCCTCCTCCCACGCATCATCCAGAAGGGGTACCACCATGATTGTCTTCCTCTTGGCCTCGCTCCTCTGGTAGAAGAAACCCTCTTTCCTGGTTTCTTCGGGTACAAGCTGGAATAGCTTGGAGGGTCTGGGGATCATGGAATGGAACCCCATCCGGTGGGAACACCCTAGGTTGTGGAGACCTGCGCCCTATGCAACGATATCCTCGTTGTCTGTCGTTGTCGTGACCGTATCCGTACCAGTTTCTGGGTCTGCTGGGGTAGAGGGGGTCCGACGCCGATGTGGAGGCTGAAATGGGGGCCTGGGATGACACTTCCTCTTCTTTGCTGGCGGCTGCCAGGGCCCTGGGGCACCACTGGAACCGAGCACTGGGGCACCACTGGAACTGGGCCCTGGGGCAATCTCTTCTGGATCTCCGACACCAGGTGTGGAGGGTCGACAGGATGTCCAGAGACACATCCCTCGGCTGAGCTGGCAGGTTCGGAACACTAGGCTCTGAGCCACCACTGTTGTCCTCTTCCACGTTCTCGTGCCTCAGGGGCAGGGATACTGTCTGTGCTGCAGGGGCTACCTTCATAGGTTCTGCCCCCTTAGCCGTCGTGAGAGCAGCCGCCACCAACTATCATCGACAACGTCTTATCCTGTGCCGTTTGGGCCTTCTTGTGCAGTTCTGCCTTCTGCGTCCGCAGCTTCTCTGGCTTCTCCTGCAGTTTAGGCGGGTTGGATTATTTTCTCTTTGAGGAGGAGCTCGATTGGCAATGGAGGCGGAGGGTGATGTCGATCGGGCCCTATCCAACTTGGGACCCGCTTCTGCGGCAAACCCGTTAGACTCAGACTTGTGGTTCTTGGCGCTGCCTTGGCCCCCCCACGGATGAGGCGCCCTCAAGGGACTTAGAAGACCGCTCCTCGGACTGGCCGGCATGACCCTACTCAGAGCACGGGGCAGAGGCCTTGGCATTCAGCCACACCGCCATTCTACTGTGCCTATACTTCGTCGTCTTCTTGGAGAATCCAAGACATATCTCGCACTCCACTTCCTTATGGTCCGGATGCAGGCAGTAGAGGCATTGTGGGTGCTTGTCCACAACCAACACATTCCGTAGCCTGCACTTGGTGCAGGGCATGAAGAGGGATCTTCCTACTTTCCTCGGCTCCGTCATGGTACAAGGGCGCGAACTAGGCACCAAGCGCCTTCTGGAATCTTCACCCTTGAGGGGCACAGAACTCGCAGACAACAGATCCCCCCCCTCCACCCCGCTGTCGGCAGATTGAGAAGCGAGCACACAGGCTCTTTTGAAACAAAAATAGAAAATGTTCCTGTCGAAAACACAAAAAAAACATAGAAGTAGCTTGCAGAGCACACTGGAGGACTCCCAACACTGAAGTGGGCAGTAAAAATCTGAAGATGGCTGCCAGAGGAGGGGCTTAGGGAGGGGACTGTCAATGGATGGGGGCAGTATAACCCGGAGGACAGTGATTGGTTTAAAGGAGAAATACAGTTTGTAAGTGAAAGTAAAACAGTTTTTTCTTTAACCGAGGCTTCCCAGCCTGACAACGGGGAATTTTCATGAGCATGGGAATCCATGCCAGACCCCCGGCTGGAAAACAGTCTGTTCTCTTGTAAGATCGGAAAGTTAGAATGCACAGGCATGAAATCACTGACGAAAATGTTTGGAGCTGTAAACTATCAATGATATCTATGACATCACACTTGCAGCAGAACTCCTGTAAACTGGGGTGCATAAAAGGATGCGATTTTCTTTCTGTAAATGGCTCACTTCTGCACAGCTACTGTTGTGTAAGAACCTGGGACCGCTTGAAGCAAATAAACTCTGTTTATACTCACCTCCGTGTCTGTTGGTCTTATCTCGTTTACAGTACAGTTACCAGATTTTGGTTTTACAAGGTCTTGGAAAAGCTGTCAAGAAAAAGTGCTAGACCTGACAGGGCCATTAGCTAAGATTATGGACCAAGAAGAAAGAGCTAGGGATACAGGAGAAGAGATTGATCCAGACACTATTGCAAGCTGGCCCAGAGGGCAGTCTGCCTACTAGGTAGTGCTAACTGCGCCATCTCCTCAGTAAGGAGGAAAGGGTTTCTGTTAAAAATAGATCTAAATTGAGAGACCTCACCAACTACGAAGCAGGGGAAGCAGCAGAGGGCTTGCTATTTGTAAAGGTGTTTGGTAAGGAGATGGGGAGGTTCGTAGGAACCTATACCTCCCTGGAAAAGGTTCAGGCATCAATGAAGAAAATATTCTCCAATAGAGTTTTTGCCGGGACCAGCCGCTATAGAGGTTGAACGCCCAGTCACTTCCAATCTACGCGAATACCTCAAGGAAATAGAGCACACTGGGGTGATGTGGGCAGCAAGACAACTCCTTACTCTCTAGAGGGAAATTCCCCAGGGTACACAGGAGCGGAGGAGCCGGAAGAGCACAAAGCTCTAACACAGGGGAGATGCAGTGCATACCCGCCAGTAAGGGGGAGGAAACAGCGTTTGTCAAAACTGGCACGCACTTTCCAGCGATGCTTGGGTGCTACAGACTGTTCAGGGGTTACAAGTAGAATTTATGCAGGAAACCCGCCAAGAACTATTTCCTCGGCCCTTAGTATTGTCACAAGGGGAGCTCTGCCTCCTCCACGACGAGCTGTTGCAGCTGGAAAAGAACAACAAGTTGCTTCTTACCTTTTAACGTTCTTTCGATGGGATGTTCCTCCGACGTATTCCTTATCTTGATAGATTACATCCCAGCTTGCTGGCCTCGGAACGGACATTTTTTCAATAGAGGGCGCTATGCGTCAAAGTCCCTCGAGCTGGTGTCCCTCTACAGCCACCGTCTCGGCACCAACGTCATCATGCGTATAAATGGACTCTCGCAGCGACCGTTGCTCAGTCCGTTTTGAAGCTTGAAATTTAGCTGTGCATGAATTGGTTATTGACCTTGAAGGAGCGTAAACTGCAACTACAAGAGAAGTTTTTACTGCGGGGATGGATGGGAGGGGCGATAAGGAACACGGAGGAACATCCCATCGAAAGAATGTTACAAGGTAGGAAGTAACTTGTTCTTCGAAGGGATTGTGTCCTCTGACGCTTTCCTTATCTTGGTAGACTCCCATAGCAGTGGTGTGCAAACAGAGGTGGGAGTAAAATTGGAGTATTTCCCTTTAAGAATGAACAGAGTGTAACACAGCTTTGGCAAATCTTGTCTCCTGGCTAGAGTAGGAATCCAGATTGTAGAATTTTGTAAAGGTTTGTGCGGACGACCATGTGGCAGCCGCACATATGTCCCGAATCGGTCCCCTTCTTTGGAGAGCCGAAGAGGCTGCAATACCCCTGGTTGAATGAGCCCTAAGGTGTTGAGGGGGCTCTTTCCCTGCTAATTTGTAGTATTCTAGAATGGCTAAAATAATCCATCTTGAAATGGTCTGTTTTGTGATTGGCAATCCTAAATTGTGTCCTGCATAACCTATAAACAGTTGGTCTGCTTGCCTTATCCTAGCAAGTCTGCTGATATAAAAACTCAAGGCACGCCTTGGATCCAGCCTATGTAGCCTCTCTTTCCCTGGATGGGGGGGGAGGAGGATAGAATGAAGGTAAGGTTATCTTCTGAGTGATGTGGAATTCAGAGACCACCTTTGGGAGGAAATTAGGCTTCACTTGTAAGACAACTTTGTCTTTGTGAAAAATTGTATGAGGAGGTTTGCAAGATAGAGCTTGTAATTCGCTCACTCTTCTGGCAGATGTTAGAGCTACTAGTAAGACTGTTTTAAGGGTGAGAAATCTTAATTAACAAGAATGGAGTGGTTCAAAGGGAGTACCCATCAGGAAATGTAAGACTAGATATAAGTTCCACAAGGGAACTTGGAACGGCTTTGGGGGATAGACATTAGTTAACCCCTTCAGAAATTGGATTACTAGGGGTAATTTGAAATATGATGGCTCCTCTGCAATGAACTTGAAAATTGACAGCGCTGCGAGGTAGCCCTTGATCGTACCAACTTGAAGACCAGAATTCGCCAAAAAGAGCTAAAACGTTAACACCATTGGTGTACCGCATGAAAAGGGTTCGATATTCTTTTCTCTACACCAGCTGCAAAACCTGCTCCAATGGCAGCGGTATAAAGTCTTTGTTGCTGGCCTTCTAGCCGAAAGCAACACCTCCATGACGTCATCGGGGAGGTCCCAATCCTTGTATCTCAACCTTTCAGAAACCAAGCGTGAAGGTTGAGGGTTCTAATGTCTGGATGGAGAACCTGACCTCCCTTCTGCGAGAGAAGATCCTCTGTGCGGAAGATGAGTCGGAGGGCAGATGGACATGTCCAGAAGGTCCGGGTACCATGTTCTCCTGGCCCAGTCTGGGGCAATTAGGATCATAGTCTTCTGGAATCTTCTCAACCTCCTGATCATCTGAGGAATGACAGGGACTGGAGGAAACACGTACAGAAGTGGAAACTCCCAGTCCACTACAAACGGGTCCTCTAGAGCTCCTCTCGGGGGAAATTCCCTTGATCAAAACTGATCGCACTTCCTGTTGATACTGGTGGCGAACAGATCCACTTGAGGGGTTCCTGAAAGGGCAAAGATCTCTTGAAGGACTTCCTGAGCTAGCTCCCACTCGTGGGAGACTGTGCTCTGCTGTTCAGAGCGTCCGCTGTCAAGTTCTTCTCTCCGGCTAAGTGAAATGCCAATAGATTCCTTCTTTAATCGCCCAAAACCAGAGCTGCATCGCCTCTCTGCACAGTGGCAGTGATCCTACGCCTCCTCTTTTGTTGAGGTATTGCATGGCCACCGTGTTGTCCGTCATTATTAGGACATTTTTCCCTTGTACAGATGGCAGAAAAGCCTTCAGCGCTAGTCTGATAGCTCTCAGCTCCAACAGGTTGACATGCAGTCTGGACTCAGATGGAGACCAACGACCGCTGATGGTCAAGTCGTTGGCATGGGCTCCTCACCCTGTGAGTGAGGCATCCGTGACTACTGTTCTCTCCGGCCATGGTTGCCAAAAATGTTCTCTCAAAATGTTCTCCCGACAGGCCCACCACTGAAGGTCTCGAGCCACTCTGTCCGGGACCTGAAGGAGATCGGTCATTCTTCCTGAGAATTGCGACCATTGGGTTCTTAGAGCCCACTGGAGGGATCTCATTCTCAGGCGAGCCTCTGGCACTAGGAAGATGCAGGATGCCATGAGGCCTAGCAACCTCAAAAAGTCGAAGGCTGGAAAACGTTGGGCATTTTCCCAGGGAAGTGTCCAGGACTGCTCCAATGAACTGGAGTCTCTGTGATGGTATCTGTGACTTCTTTAAATTGAGGGAGAAGCCCAGTTTATGAAGGAAGTGGCAGAGATAATCTATCTGGATCTGAGCTTGTTCTGAAGATACTGCTCTGATCAACCAATCGTCCAGGTAGGGGTAGAAGTGGATCCCTTCCCTCCTTAGACTTGCAGCCACTACCGGCATTAGCTTGGTGAAGACCCTCGGGCGGAGGTCAGCCCAAATGGCAGAACTCGAAATTGATAGTGAGAGTTGCCAATTGCGAACCTCAGGTATTTCCTGTGTTTGAGATGGATTGGCACATGGAAATAAGCATACTGAAGGTCTAGAGATACCAGCCAGTCCTGAAGCTGGAGGGCCTGAAGGATCTGAGAGAGAGTTACCATCTTCAACTTGTCCTTCCTGAGAAATTTGTTCAATTCCCGCAAGTCCATGATGGGTCTCAGTCCTCCGTCGTTCTTCGGTACTAGGAAGTAGGGAGAATACCAACCCTTGTTCCTCTCCGCTGCAGGTACCGGTTCTATGGCACCTTTCTCTAGCAGGTCTAGAATCTTCTGCAGGAGGAGCGGATCTGGAAAACTCAGTTGTTCCCCGGTGGATGACTCCGAGGGGTGTGTCAGAAAAGGCAGGCAGTAACCTTGGGCAACTGTCTCCAATGCCCAAGCATTTGACGTAATAGTCTGCCATTCCGCCAGATGTTGAGTTAACCCGCCCCCTACTGGTGTCTTGTGAGGAGAGGCCTCAGAGGGGTTTAGAAGCGGCTGACGCAGATGCCGAGGGTAAAGATGCACCTGCTGCTGCGGCTTTTGTACCTTTAACCCGTCCACCACGGGTGAATCATTTTTGGCCCCTTTCAGCTGGCTGTCCTCTGCCTTTTCCCAATGCAGAGTAAAAGTGAAAGGACCTACCCCTCCAGGAGGTTCCTGAGGGGCGATTCGGAGTCTGACGGATTGCAGCTCCAAGAGATTTTGCTGCTGCCTTAGATGTTTTTAACTTCTACAGGCTGTCATCAGCCTTCTCACCAAATAAAGAAGTTCTGTCAAAGGGCATATTCAAAAGTGTGGTCTGTACATCTGGAGCAAAACCAGACTCTCGCAACCACGCAAATCTGCGGATTGTAGTACTTGTCGCCATGGCCCTGCTGATACCGTCAGCAGAATCAATGCCATTTTAAAGAGACTCGCACATTGCATCCTTCCCATCCCATCTTTAATGATGTCTAAAAATGCTTCCCTTTCCTCTCCTTCCGGGAGACAGTCAGCCGCAGATGAAGCACACTCCCGAAGTGTATGGCTGAATCTTGCAAGCGTGCAAGTGGCGTTAATAGATTTAAGCGCCATGCTACATGCCGAAAATACTTTTTATGACATAGCGTCAAACCTTTTATCATCCCTGTCTTGTGGAATAGTAGGGTGTGCAGATCTACAATTCGATGATGTTGCTGCTTGTACAACTAAAACCCTCTGGGGTTGGATGTTTGCTCATATATTCAGGGTCAGAAGCAGATATCCTGTATTTGGCAGATAGTTTGTTAACTGCCGGGATAACTTCAGGAGCTTCCCAATTAGCAGAGATTTGTCTTTGCAGTGTAGTATGAAAAGGAACAACAGGATCTTCCTGTGGACCTTTAACTTAAATGTCAGTAAGGTCATCCTGCTGAAAAGAAGGTGAAAGTGTAGACCACCCCATGAACTCTATTATTCTGGCCATCAGAACCCTATAAAGGGTCTCAGCATGCTCCCCAGGGTCTGGTTTAGCAAATTCTACTTCTGGAGAAGTATCTAAACCACTTGCCTCATGTAAAGAGTCTTGAAGATCCTTTAACCTGTTCTCTTCAGAGATAAATTCCTCTGGTCTGGGTGTTGTGGTCCTTTACAACCCAAAGGGTCTCTCATGGTCGGAATCCTCCCCTTCCTCATATATAGAGGACAAAGCTCTAAAATAATCAGACCTAGCGTATGATTTAAAACCCATTTCTAGAGCAGAAGAGGCCAGATTTGTTGTCACCGGTTGAGAAAACGTCGAAGTTGTCGACGTGGAAGTCAAAGGCTTCGACAAACCCGAAAAGGGCGTCGAAAAAGTTTGAAGAGACCTCTAAGTACTCGGGAGGATCGGAATCCTACTCGGAGTCGTCGAAGTTGTCGACGGCATCCTCGAGGTCATGGTCGAGGCCCTCGGCACCTCTACTGACTGAGATGTAGTGACAGTAGTAGGTCTGTCTTATCGGAGTCGACAGTGGCGTCAAAGACGGTGTCGATGCAAACGATTTATATGTCGACGGACCCTTCGATAAAGGCGTTGATTACGCAGATTTGTGAGTCGAAGAAACCTTCGACGACTGCGTCGATGACGTGGTCTTACTGCCTTTACTCGAGGGTTCATGACGGGCAGTTTCTTTCGCCGGGTGCAACGACTCGCAGCGTTTTGATTTTTCGGGTGTTTCACCCAGGGTATCACCTTTAGCCGTCTCCAAGGGGATCGAGGCCGCTTTCTTGAAGACGCTAAGCATTTTCTTATGGAATTCCTCCCACTTAGCTGGAGAGCTGTGTTTTGTGGGGCAGGTGACCCTTTCCGGGGAAATAGAAGACGAAGAAGAGGGAGATCTACAACGCCTCTTTTTCGAGTGTTTCGATCTCGAAGACTGATGGAAACCGCTTTGAGACCTTGAACGGGAATGTTTCATCTGACAGCGAGGAGATGAATGTCTCGACTCTGCCGAGGAAACTTTCGAAGGAGTAGAAGTTTTAAGAGTCTTACCTCTTTCTAGCTTCCCCTTATGCTCCTTCAAGGCTTTCGCCATCATGGACATACAGTCCTCGCATTCCGAACAGTGATGCTCTGTTCCCAGGCACCACAAAGAGATCCTGTGAGGATCTGTCAACAACATTTTCTTCCCACAATCGCAGCACTTTTTGAAGCTGGACCGTGGGGTCAACGGTTCAGATGAGGAAGCCATCGAATAAAGTATGATATCTTCGAGGAATAAGTAGAATCTACTTGAAGAAAACTGAGCAACACGATTCCGAGGCCCACGAAGTGCGGAAAAACGGAACTGAGCAACGGTTGCTGCGCGATTCCATTTATATGCACGGGGCCACTGAATGGTGCGAGCAAGCGCCAAGGTTTGTGAGCAATACGTTCCTGGTTCACAGGAAAAAGAAAGTAAAACCCGTTTGTAATTTGAAAGACCTCAACAGTTTTGTGACATACAGCTACTTCAAGATGGAAGGTATCCATCAGCTAGGGGACACCCCGAGAGAAGGGGACTGGCTAACGAGAATAGACCTAAAGGACCCATACCTCACAGTACCAGTAGAGAAAGTATATCACACCTTTCTAGCATTTAACTGGGAAGGGCAATTATGGCAATTCAAAACTATGCCCTTCGGTCTTGCATCAGCACCATGGGCTTTCACCAAACTGATGAAGCCAGTGACAGCAACCATCCTGGAGAAAGTCATTCTCATCATTATCTACTTAGATGACATCCTGCTGTTAGCAGACGACAGAGAAACTCTAGCATATCAGAGGGCCTGGGTAAGCGGCCTGTTGACATCTCTAGGCTTCTTGATAAATCTGTTGAGACATATCAATTTCTTGGAGTTTGTGGTAAACACAAACAAAGCCATGCCCGAGTTGCCAGCAAGAAAGATCAGGGATATCAAGAGAGATCTGGCATTGTCTCACCAAGCAGTCTCCCTCCGAGTACTGGCAAGGATAGACAGACTGTTAGCGTCCTCTATTCACGCCATATTCCCAAGGCCTCTGCATTACAGGGAGTTGAAGAGGTTGAAGATCAGACATCTTCAACGAGGTCTGCCAGATCATCAGACGATACAGTTCGATCAATGGCTGCACAAAATGGAAGCGTGGAACTGGCGTGCCATTTTTGGAGACCACCCAGACCTCATAGTGGAATCAGATGCCAGCAGAGCAGGCTGGGGAGCACAGTGCGGCGCATTAGAAATAGGAGGGAAATGGAGCTCAGAAGATTTACAGCTTCAGATAAACTGTCTAGAACGGTTAGCTGGGTCTTTTGCGATAAAAGCTTTTATGAAAGGAAAAGCGAACTGCTGCATTCTACTGAAGATGGCCAACAATCCAGCAGTTCGATATATAAACCATCTCGGAGGGACACAGTCCAGACTCCAGGCAGGATTAGCGAAAGACTTTTAGCACTATTGCCTGCAAGAGGGAATCTCTGTAACAGCCGAGTATCTTCCAAGAGTGTTCAATACAGGGGCACAATGGAACTTGCAACATCTGTCAGACTCAATCGACTGGAAGCTCGTCAAGGAAGTGTTCAGTCGATTAGAACGGATAAATCCATAAATCCCTAATCTAATCTAATATGGGGTCCTTTTCACACAGAACTTTTCGCCTCCAGACTAAACGCCCGGAAGAGCTGCTATTTCAGCTGGATGCTGGATCCCGGCAGCGAAAGGGAGAGAAGCGTTCCTGCAGAACTAGAGCGGGGAAATGCATTACGCATTTCCATCCTTCATGATGATGAGCAGAGTGCTAGCGAAGATGCACAGACAACAGGTGACACTGATTGTAGTAGCACCAATGTGGAAGTCGTAAGTGTGGTTTCCAGCTCTGAAGGAACTTTCCCTTTCCATGGATTTCCCGTGGATTCTCTGGTCTGAGCAACACCTGTGCCCGGACCCAGCTGGGTAGTTTCATCCTCTGAGTGAAAGGAACACTCTCACTGGTAGCGTGCAAGGTATTAGGCAGAGATGGGCTATGCAGGGAATTTCGGAACAACCTACAGGGCTCATTGCGGACTCGTGGGCTCCCTCAACTCGGAGGAGCTACGACGCGGCTTGGGGCAGGTTGTCGGCATGGTGCGAAAGGAGAGGTCTGCCTCCCGCTTCTGCCCCTGTAGTGGCAATCCTCAACTTCCTAGCTACGCTTTTGTAAGAAGGCAAAGCTTTCAGGGCCATGGGAGTATATCGGTCGGCAATATCAGCAGGACACAAGCAAATGGACGGTGCACCAGTAGGGGACCAACCAGCAATAGTAAGGCTCATGAGAGGGGCTCGATTTTGAATCTCCTATAGCCCAAAATACAACCAGATGTGGGACGTGAGCATAGTAGTACGATTCCTAGTGGACTGGCCGCCCAACAAGTATCTATCCTTGACTCAAATCTCTGGGAAACTGGCCATGCTGCTGCGTTTGGTATCGTGTAGGAGTATTGGATGTCAGGGCACCAGACATAGATAAGAAGGTGAACAGACCAGATGGGATTACCTTCACCCTGGATGTTGTTTCCCTCGTAGTGTAGAGTTCCCATCTCTCTGGCCATTTTGAGGATCAAGTCTCTGTCCCAATAATTAAGCAACCGGGCGATGATGGTCGGGCGGACCCCCCGGTTTAGGCATCAGCCAGGGTGCGATGAGCTTTTTCCACCAGAAAATGATCTGAAAATGATGCAGTACTAAAGAGGGACTGTAGGAGGGCTTCAACATTGACTTCCATTGGACCTTTACACAAGGACTCTGCAACTCCAACTATGCGGTTGTTCTTCCTTCTGGATCTGGACTATAGATCCTCGCACTTGCCTCGAATCTTGGACAGTTCTCCTTTCAGTTGAGTATGTTACAATTGGTCGACGCGACCGCGTCTTTGTTCACACTTATCCTGACTTCACTTTCCGTTATACGGTCACTTTTTGTCCAATTTTGCCTTGAGCGACGTAATGGTGACTAAAATATCATCCAATTTGACATTGACTGATAGGAATCCGTCCTGCACAGTGGCGATTAGGTGGTCATCTCTGGGGTACGTTGCGGATGTTGTTGGGGTGCACTGCTGTTGACGCCCGGGTCTGGGAGCTTGCAAACGAGTCCACCGGGCCCTTCTTAGGACCAGCGGCCTTTGTCATTGTCAGATTTCCGTGTGTCTGATGCCCAGTGGATTGCGTGATGTGGCCCACAAATCTGTGTCAACAGTAGGATAGTTATCAAGGTTCAATTACTTTGCAAGCGAGATGTCTGCATGTAGTTCTGCTTCGTTATAATGGGGTTTTCGTGCCAAAGATGTATAGCCCCGCCGATGGTCAAACCTTTACACCACTTCTGACAGGGCATTTAATATTTGTTGTGCATTTGGCTTCCAGATTGGCGGGGGAATCTCCTTCACAAACCAGAGCTAACAGTGTCTGCCTTAATAGTAGAGGATCCATAGCAGGGTTTAAACTGGTACGTGTTGTTGAATGGTTCTGTGCTGACCTTCCTTAAATGAGCTATATTTAATAGTGTACCCAATCAGGGGTTCCCGCCAATCTCAGTGCAACCGGGGGCCCAGCTCAAGCGGTTTTCGTTGGGGAGGTAGATCATGATGTTCACTGTATTGGACCCGCTAGGCCACCAAGTCTCATCAGCCAGGCGCCAGTAATTTCGGAGCAATTGGTGGTGCTCCAGCATACACAGGTCTTTCTGTATATCCACACTGCGGTTTCAATAAATGTTCAGTGTACAGTCCGCTCCTTGTAATGGGGTGGATTGTGTTCTCTCACATAATCAGATGGATGGTTGCTGTTACTCCGGAGCACGTATCTGTCTGCTTTTGCACTAATATTGTTTACTGGATGCGAGTATCTGCAGCTTCAAGCGCTGCCCCCCGCCCCCGCTGTTCCATGGCTCTATGACCTCACCCACTCAGGTTGGGACCGCGCCAGCCTGCGTGTCAGAGGAGTTGTTATTTTTATCGGGATGATCGACAGTTGCACGTGTGGTGCGGGGCACATGTGAGAATATTGAACGTTGCCCCCTTTGCTGCGTACCATATTCCCAGCTGGGTGCCAGTATTCACAGAGCGATCAACAGTGTTCCAACACGCTCACATTTTCTGAATATCCACACTGCGATGTACAATAGGTGTTTAGTATACAGTACACTTCATAGAATGGGGTGGATTGTGCTCTCCCACGTTTTCATGAGGATGTTTACTATTACGCAGGATCTAGTACAGTGATAGGTTTCAACAGTTGTGCCGAATAGGTTAATTATAGATTGCGGTCCCCGCAGCTTTGAGCAGCCCCCTACCCCTGCCGTCTCATGGATCTATGGTCTCTACCCAAACTGGCCGAGACCACACTGGTCCACGTGTAGCAGGAGTTGTTATTTCAACAGGATGGTCAATGACGCCTGCAAGCGTGGTGCAGGCTACACATTGGGGTGTTAGCCGTTGTCCCTTTTACTGGTTGGATAAGTATCCGTGGTGTTCTGTGGCAAAATCAGTAATGGGGCCAGGGTGTAGGCAAGGGAGGGGGGGTTGTTGCCTTACCCACTGCACTCTTTATGGTAGTCCAAGTGAGCTCATCTAGGGTTGCCAAGGTGTAGTCAGGCCAGCTCCACACTGTCAGCCGCCTCTGAGCTTGATGGTGCAGCTACAGGAGGCGGCGTGGGAGAGGCAGTGGCCTCTGATCAAGGTTGGTGAGAGCCGTTGCTGTTATCTTCAGTGTCCCTCTTGCCGCACTGGCATGGCCGCGACCACCGAACCTGGTCGCACAGCAGCTGGATCATCTGTGCATGGTAGCACAGGCCAGCCTCCGAGACCTCCGCTGGATTAAAAAGGCAGGTTCGCCGCTCCAAGGGTCAGGGGGCGCACACAATCCAAGTGCGGCAAAGGCGATGAGCATCAGGGAACAGTATTGATAGCTGTTCCAGGAGAGCTAGTCGGTTCATGTTCCACACTGGATCTTCAGCACAATAATCAGCGGCCACAGCGTCTCGTAATGGAGTGTTTCACCCTGCGTTATACTATGCAGTGCGCCAGTCTCGTTTGGCTCTTCCCACTCTGCGGCCTTCGGAGTTCAGCTCCCCCTCCGGCACCAACAACCTACAGTTCTCGTGGTCGGCTCACTCACTGAGGTGCCTCCGCTCACACGGTCTCCAGTCGAATTGTCTTCAAAATATTTGCCAGATGTTCGCCAACCCTTGATGCACAGGAATTGTTACGATTCGTATCACTGGGTGGCTCTGTGACGGATACTTTCCAATTCAGGATATGGCTCGGATCAGTGCTCCAAGATCAGGCAGCCATCACATGCCTGCGCAACAGCGCCCCGTTGGTGGTGCAGCATTTTTAAAAACACGACTTCCAGAAGACCAATTGAATCTAAATGTACCCATAGCTAATTCCTGTCGACACAATCAAAAGAACTTGAGAGGTCCATAAACACTAGCAAAAGTGAACAATTATACACAGTACAATATTTAATCAGCGCAAGGGACAAATTATGTACTTATTTTATTGTGCCTAAGCCTTTACAAAACCCAAACTGTGTAATAGATTGCGGATAGCATAATTTAGCCCAGCTTGAAAGCATTGCAAAAAGAAATCCTGCAAAAAATTTAGAAATAGCATCCAACAGAGAGATTAGGCAGTAGCACATACAGGCATGCTGATTACTCATTAAAAATTGGAACCGATCCAGAATGTTTAAAACTGTGCAAGAATTTGCAGCTCATAAGACAATGTTAAACACAGATCTTAGTAAGGGAGCCAAAAAAATAATATCAAATGTATATAGCCATTTCACCAAAAGGAATGTCCCTATGATCAGGTTGCCTAGAAGGCATGGGAATGGGCACCTAGTCCACACGTTCGCTACCTTAGTCTCATGGAAATCTTGAAAGCATCAAAAAGGTGGACACGAATCAATATAGCAGCAAGAAATGATTCATTTCAGGCATCTTGAAGCGGCATGTGGCTCCGAAAGATCAGACAGGCAATGATGGCTTTGAATAAGGCAGCTAGAACAGCTGGTTCATCAGGCATAGCAGAGATCTAGGGCAGTCTGGTGTGTGAAGCGTCAGCAACTCGGACAGGGTTTTGGATCGGTCTCCTCTCAAAACAGTCCTAAATGCTTGTATATGAAAACATGAGTAAATGCAGTGCCAAGGATAATGACCCAGTACTAAAGAATGCTGGTGGGAGAGGGAGTATCAGGGGGTCTATAGAAAGAACCCCGGAGCTGGAAATCTCCATTGCACTTCCCTCACAAGCGAATTACCTACTGTCTTTGTTTTAGCTCCCTAAGGGTTCTGGTCAAATGGTCCCTGGTGCAGGCAATTTCCGAATATGTCTGGCTGGTTTCCTTTTGGTGGGTCAGGGACATTCAAGGAAGGGATCATCTACCTCATTTGATCAATATCTGCACCACTAAGAAAGAACAAGTTACTTATCCCAGGTAACTTTCTTTCAACTGGATGTTCCTCCAACGTATTCCTCATCTTTGACATGTAGTGTCCACAGCTCGGCTGCTTCGTAATGTTTTCGGCAGAGGGCTCCCTGCGTCAATGGCGTCGGGTCGATGTCCCTCAAAGGCCTCCATTGAGGGTGAGGTCATTGGATGTTACAACTAGCATGCACAGTGCCTGTAGCCTCAGTTCTTGTTTTTCCCCCCTCCTCGTGCAGCAAAGTGGCCACAAACCGTACTCAGCCTTGTTCGAACGAAAGCTGTAATAGCATTGGAAATTCTACAGAGGTGCAGGTTGGGAGGGTGATGAAGAATACATTGGAGGAACATCCAGTCGAAAGAATGTTACCAGGGGTAAGTAACTTGTTCTTCAAATGGATTGTGCCCTCCAACGTATTCCTCATCTTTGACAGACTCCCAAAGCAGTATCCATAATTGGAGGAGGGTGAAGAATTTAGGAATGTTCGAAATTAAAGGGCAGAATAAAGGACTGCCTTACCAAACGCAACATCAGGAGCATGGGAAGTATCCAGGGAATAATGCCTGGTAAATGTGTGTATCGAAGATCATGTTGCAGCATCACCTATGTTCTTTACAGGGACACGCCTTTGCAGGGCCGTCAACGTATCCATGCCCCTGGTTGAATGAGCATGCAAGCCCTCAGGAGGGACCTTGGCAGCCAAAGTATATCATTCAGAAATAGTGACGATGATCCACCTAGACAAGGTTTGTTTAGGCACAGCCTGGCCTGGTTTGTGCCCAGTATATCCCACAAAGAGTTGCTCATCCACTCTTACCTTAGATATTCTGGAAATATAAAAGCTCAAAGCTCTCCTAGGGTCCAACCTATAAAGCCTCTCCTCTTCCTTACTAGGATGCGGAGGAGGATAGAAAAAGAAAGCCCGAAACGCCCTTAGGCAGAAAGGAGGGTCTGACTCAACACAACCCGGTCCTTGTGGAATACAGTAAAGGGTGGCTTGGAAGAAAGTGCCTGCAATTCTCTCACTCTTCTTGCAGATGTAAGAGCAATGAACGTCACAGTCTTAAAGGTTAACAGCCTCAAAGTGCCACATAAGTGCAATGGTTCAAATGGAGCACCCATCAGAAACTTTAAGACCAAGTTAAGGTCCCAAAACGGAACCTAAATGTTGAAGGCGGGAACGCATTTGTGAGCCCTTTTAGAAATTGAGTAACCAAAGGAATCTTAAAATAAGAGCAACCTTCTGATGAGCGTTTAAAGATTGAGAGCACTGCCAGGTAACCTTTAATGGTCCCCACCTGAAGACCCTTGTGGGCTAAAGAAAGCAAAAAGGACAGAACGTACGGAGTTGAACACTGAAAAGGATTAAATTATTTTCTCTGCACCAGTCGCAAAACTTATACCAACGGTACAGAGACTTTGTTGCCGGCCGCCTGGCCGAAAGCAACACCTCCATAACGTCATCCGGGAGGTCCCAAAACTTGTACCTCAACCTTTCAGAAACCATGCGTGAAGGTTGACAGTCTTGACCTCTGAATGGAGAACCCGACCCCCCCCATCTCGTGAGAGAATATCCTCCCTTCGGTGGAAGACACATCGGAGGACAGATGGACATTTCCAGAAGATCCGGGTACCACAATCTCCTGGACCAATCTGGAGCAACTAGGATCATGCGGGACACGAACCGTTTTAACCTCCTGAGAACTTGAGGAATGACGGGGACTGGAGGAAACATGTACTGAAGCGAGAATTCCCAATCCACAACGAACAAGTCTCCTAGAGCTCCTCTCAGAGGAAATTCCCTTGAGCAGTACTGCTCGCACTTCCGGTTGGCACCGGTCACTAACAGATCCACCTGTGGTGTTCCACAAAGGGCGAAGATCTCTTGAAGGACTTCCCGAGCTATTTCCCACTCGTGGGAGACTGCGCTCTGCCTGCTCAGAGCATCCGCTGCCGTGTTCTCCTCTCCGGCCAGATGAACCGCCATCAGGGAGATTCCTTCCTGAATTGCCCAGAACCAGAGCTGCATCGCCTCTCTGCCCAGTTGTAGGGACCATACACCACCTTTCTTGTTGAGGTAATGCATGGCCACCCTGTAGTCTGTCATTATCAGGACATTCTTCCCCCGTACAGACGGCAGGAAAGCCTTCAGTGATACCCCGATTGCTCTCAGCTCCAAAAGATTGATGTGAAGATTGGACTCCAACGGAGACCAACAACCACTGATGGTCGGATCGTTGGCGTGAGCTCCCCACCCTGTGAGGGAAGCATCCGTCACTACAGTTACCTCCGGCCAAGGTTGCCAAAAAGGTTCTCCCTTCATGAGGTTTTCCTTGCAGGCCCACCACAGAAGATCCTGAGAGACCCTGACCAGAACCTGAAGGCGATCCGACATCTTGTCTGAGAATTGGGACCATTGAGTGCTGAGCGCCCCTTGAAGGGACCTCATTCACAGACGGGCCTCTGGCACCAGAAAAATGAAGGAAGCCATGAGGCTGAGCAACCTTAAGAATTCTAAGGGCGGCAGATTATGGGCATTCTGAAATTTGGTAAGCATCTGGAGAATGTTCTGACCCCTCTCCTTGGGTGGCAAGCACTTCCCCAAGGACGTGTCGAAGACAGCCCTGATGTACTGGAGCTGTTGGGAAGGTGTAAATTGAGGGAGAAGCCCAGTCTGTGAAGGACGTGACAGGTAACGTTGAGATGATCCAAGCCTTGTCCGGGAGAACAAGCCCTGATCAGCCAATCGTCCCGGTATGTGAATTCCCCCCCTCCTGAGATGCGGTACCACTACCACCATCAGTTTGGTGAATACCGTCCGGGCGGAGGTCAACCCGAATGGCAGGACTCAAAACTGAAAGTGCAACCCGCCAATGGCGAACCTCTTATTTCCTGTGCTTGGGATGGATCGGCACATGAAAATAAGCATCCTGAAGGTCCAATGACACCAACCAATCCTGAAGTTGGAGGGCCGAAAGGATCTGAGAAAGAGGGACCATCTTGACTTTGTCCTTCTTGAGGAACTTGTTCAAGTATCTCAAATCCAAGATGGGTCTCAGTCCCCTATCCTTTTTGGAAATCAAAAAATAAGGGGAGTACCAGCCCTTGTACCTCTCCACTACAGACACTGGTTCTATAGCACCTTTCTCTAGCAGGGTTAATATTTCCTGCACAAGGAGCGGGTCTGGAGCCCTCAAAGATAGTACTCCGGGTGGATTGTCGTGAGGCTTCTGTATAAAAGGAAGGCAGTAGACGTGGGATATTGTTTCCAAATCCCAAGCATCCCAAGTAATGGATTGCCATTCTACCAGATGCTGAGACAGCCTGCCCTCCACCGGTGAGCTGTGACCGAAGGCCTCAGAGTGGTTTTGAAGCAGTAGCAGCAGAGCCTGATGGCAAAGAGGCTGCTGCTTGAACGGCTTTGGCACCTCTACCTCGTCCACCACGAGGAAACTTACATTGGCCTCTTTGACCGCCCATTCCTCTCGCCCTTCCAAATGAGAGAAGTAACGAAAGGATCTACCCCTCCATTGCTGTTTGCTAGGGCGAAAAGGTTGAGGCTGCGTAACAGCAGCGCCCAAAGACTTGGCGGCTGCCTTAGAGGTCTGCAGCTTCTCAAGGCTCTCGTCAGCCTTGCTGCCAAAAAGGTGAGACCCGTCAAATGGCATGTTCAGAAGTCTAGCCTGCACATCCGGTGCAAAACCAGACTTCTGCAACCACGCAAATCTGTGTATTACGGTGCTCGTAGCCATGGATCTGCTGACACTGTCAGCAACATCCAACCCAGACTGAAGGGATTCACACATGGCTTCCTTACCATCCTTAACAATAGCTAGGAAGCCTTCCCTTTCTTCCCCCTTGGGAATATGCTCAGTCGCCATAGATCTACAATCCCACAGAGTGTACGAAAATCTTGCCAAGGCACAAGAGGAGTTGGCCGCCTTCAACAGTATACTCCCAGCTGAAAATACCTTGCACGCCCATCCATCCATCCATCCATGCGCTTATCTTCCCTATCCGGAGGCATGGTAGGTTATGCAGTCTGTTTCGAGGTAGCCGTGGCTGCCTGGACCACCAGACTCTCAGGAGTGGGGTGAGACGACAGATAGCTAGGGTCGCTACTGGAGAGGGTGGTATTTTCTGGTCAGAGACTTGTTCACTGCTGGATTAGTCTCTGGGGTTTCCCAATTTTTAGCCACCCGGTTCTGCAGAGCCACATGAAATGGCAATATGGGATCTGTAGGCAGACCCTGATGCAAAATGTTCCCAAGATCATACTGATCATAGTGGGCAGTAGGCCTGGCCCAGCCCAAATACTCCACCGCTCTCGACATAAGGTTTCGGTAAGAGGAGTCGGCATGCTCAGCAGGGTCTGGTCTGCCGAACTCCAGCTTAGTAGAAGGGTCTATACCATTTGCATTACATCCTACTCTCCTCTGAGATGAGACATTCTGGCACATTAGGAGTCCCGAAATGGAGACCAAAAGGAGCCTCACCTTCATCAGAGTGTTCTTCCTCCTCAAAAATGGAGGTGAGAGACTTTAAAAAAGTCTTTCTTCGGCAGAGGAGTACACCTTTTCTCAGGAACCACAGAGGGTTCAAAGTCGACAACTTGGACTTAGTCACCAGTAAATTTGGCACCAACGGCATCAAGGGCTGATCAGGGTGGAGGACCAGACAAGCACTGCCGTGGCGTCGACTGTTTCGATGGAGACGAAGACCGTGACCTCGCTTCACGTCTGAAGCGATCCTTAGCAACCTTTCCCGAACGAGGCCTCGAAGGCTCTCTATGAGGATTGCACCATTTACCTGGGCTCGAGGGCGCGCGAGTATCCGGCCGAGACCGCTCCCTGCCGGCTTCAACAGAAGGCGCACACGGGGCCTTGCCCTGCCTTTTCGGAAATGCCAAGCATTTTCACCCGGAAAGCTTCCCACGCCGCGGGGGCGTCGAAAGTTTGGACGGGCAACTCACCCTCTCGGGGGTGCCACCTGAAGAAGACGATGAGGAAGGCAACCTGCAGTGCCATCTCCTCGAGTGCTTCGACGAGGCGGACGAGTGGCGGGAACCACTCCTGGACCGTGAACGCTTTGCCTTCTTCCTCTGAGGAGAGTCACCTCTCGACTCATCGGTCGAAGGCCCAGCAGGTCGGGACTTAAGGGGCTTGGACACCTTGCCTACCTCGAGTTTCCCCTTTTGTTCCCGCAAGGCCTTTCCAGTCATTTACTGGCACTTGGAGCATGTATCCGTGTCTTGGCCCCCACCGAGGAACCATAGGCAGACAATGCGGATCCGCGATGGACATCTTGTATCCGCAGTCCTGGCATTTCTTGAACCCAGACAGAGTTGTCGTTGCAGTGGAAGACAAAGACATATCGCAGCGAATACTAGAAAGAACGAGGCGTGAAGAGTTTCATGAAGCAAACACGTTTGCGGAAAAACAGAACTGAGGCGACTGGCGCCGTGAATGCTACTTATAACATCCGATGACATCACCCTCGATGGAGGCCTTCGAGGGACATTGACCTGACGCAGGGCGCCCCCTCTGCCGAAACAATTCCAAAGCAGCCGAGCTGTGGACACTACATGTCAAAGATGAGGAAGACATTGGAGGACACAATCCATTCGAAATGGGTTTTACTGGTCCACAACTCCAACAAGAATATGGGGTTTCCACTATTTATAGGAAATTCCTTACTGGGGATTAGTGTCTTCCAAGCCCTATGCACTGGAACCAACAAGGATTACTTCCCAGAGATATGCACATCCTTTTAGTGCAGTTGACAGAGGCCTCCGCTATGACTGGAGTCACTTCAGGGCAGAGTAAATCATGAGGAGAGTAATCAAAATTATGGGAATAATCCTTCCTAGGTTATACTTCCTGGCTGACTTAAATCTACACATGTTGTGTCCCAGAGAACAAAACCTCTGTCTGTATTTAACTCCCCTTGCCTGATCACCCCTCAGCCAGGCCGTTCCCACTGAGATCTTTATAATTAAATCCAACATTTGGACTACAGTCCATCCAAATGTTGGTGAAGTACTAAAGTCTCACTTGAAGCACACAAAGGTTTTCCTGGTTATGACCAAAACCATACTTGATGAGGCATGATTTAAACAAATGTTTTTCATCTGATTAGCCAAGAGCGGGAAGCAATCTTTGGTAACTTTAAATCCGGCAAATCAGAGCTGGCTTTTACCTTTTCCTCCATAATATATTCTTCTTTGGCAGAATATTGCTACGCATTTAGAATTAGGCAAGAATTCAATATTTGGGATGCTAGGAACCTGCCAACCGATGCAAGCACTTGAAATGGGAAGGGAATTTTACAAGGAGCTTTAAGAAATTAAATAAAACCCTATTGTTGCCAGGAATATTCAAAATTAATCGCATGCTTGACCCATCTCTCTCCATTACTGATAGGACTAGAGGTTTCAATAGGCATCTGTGGGATATTAGTTTAGCACCCTAGTAGCTACCCAGCTTTTAGAAAGATTGCATGAAATGCCAATGCACATTTTCTGCATGCAAACCTTTGAAGTGACATCCTTTTTGGATCCGAGATGTGGCTAATTTACATCACAACTGCTGATAGGTCTTTGGGCTGTGTACATACATTTATCTACTATATGGATGTCAATGATTAGATTGAGTGTTGACTGCATCTTAGTTCAACTCAGGCTTTACTATGGAAACCATTTTTAATCATAAAAGCGAGGCTGTTTAGCAGACGTGACTCGGGCAGAATCCAGGCACTTGGGAAACCTGAAACTTGTAAAAAAATAAACAGGAGGTTTGCACTAGCAGAAGCCAAGTTGTCACAGGCAGCATAAATGTTGCATGATGTATGAACCTGGGGGTAGAAGCAGCATTTGGAAGGAGGCAGCCAGAGCAGCAGTCGTGTAACAAGACAGCCATAAGGAAAAGGGAGGGTGCTGGGTACGAGAGCCAGGGCAAGAGGACATTTAGGGCCAGATTCACAGAAGCGTTTTATAATGGGCAATCCCATAGGAAATCGCTCTGTGAATCCGGCCCATAGTCTCAACAGAATACACTCATCATCACTGTGTGATGATGGCTTGATTTGGCCGGGAGCCAATGACCTTTCATTTATCCTAAACAAACTATTAAATGTCTCCATCAACCGCCTGAAGCTCACTGTGACAGTCACTGGCACTCTTCTTCCATGCATTTGAACTTATTCACCACCAAGTGCAGGGAGATGTACGGGTTCTGTAAAGTTGGGGGTTTCTATGGGTGTTAAGATGGAGGAATATGCTACCTTTGCTTCATGCATGTCATCTGACAGCTCTGTAGGGTAGAGCGCACCAAACAGAGCACACATTCTGAGTCAATCCCCACAAAAGGCAATGGTCGACATTAAAATATATCAAAATAAACTATAGGAAAGGAATGCATGGCATATCAGGGGAAACACAGCGTAACTTCTGAGACAAATCCTTAGATGTCATCACTTCTCCCTGGGGGCAGGTGGACCCTTCCCATGAGGCCAGGGAGGTGAGGCCGCTACCTGATAGTCCCCCTGGGGGTGGTACACAGCGGGAAGATCTCATGGGGAGAGGCTGCCCTCCCCCTCTGGGGACAAGGATTAGCATTTAGGGAGAACGCAGTACGACATCTCTCACCCAACACACCTCCATACCCTATACACCCCAAGGTCATCCCTAACCAACTCATGTATAAGTGTAGGGCCATGGAGTTGAAATCTATTGAGACGAAGAACAACAGACTACCTTAGGGAGGCTTGTCTGATGAATACAGAGAGGAGGAGGAGGAGGAGGTGGTGCAGAGTAAAGAGGACCACCCCGTGGAACAAAGATGGACATTCTAGTCTTTCGGCAGTGGAGTGTACAACCAAGTAACTGGTTGTTGAACAATAAAAGGGAAGAAGGACTAAGGGGAAGAGACGTGAAGCAAGAAGCTGCAAAGAAGGTGCATGCAGAGTGAGAAGCCACAAGGAAGCAGTCTGCAAGGAACTGTCCTGCCCTGTTGAGGAGAGCAGCCGGTGTCCAGCGTGAGAGTGGAAACCACAGAACGATAACCAGCGAGAAGCAGAGCAAGGTGGGAAGACGCCAAAGGATTTCTCAGTTTGCCACTAGAAGACCAATCAAATCCTGAAGCCAGGAAGACACACGAGCACCGCGACTGCAGCAGAGACCAGCCCTCGGAGCCCCAGAGGTGCACCCAGAGCTCTAGAAGTCCCGGCAAAGTATCTAAAACCCTGAAGAGGTAAGGGGAGATATGAGAGAGCTGGAGGGGACAGAGGGGGCAACACAGGATAGGGTGGTTCTCCCAGGACCCAGTAACAAGAAAGTTATTGAAAAAACCAGAGACGGTCTGGGAGCCACACCCATAAAACAGGAGCAATATATGCCATATTCTTCATGGTAGTACCTGGCAGGAGAGTGAATCAGGTCTACCAGAACCAAACTATAGAGAAACAAGGGTCTGGGACCCACAACTAAAAGAAAGGAGAGAAAGAAACCATCTTCCTCATGGCTGTACTTAGCAGGAGAGTGAACCAGGTCTGCCCAAGTCTGAAGAGGAGGAAGCCAGGGTCTGGAACCCTCAAAGTAAAGTCAAGAAAAGCCAGGGGAAGGGAGTCATTGCCCTTGATGTTGTGAACTGTGCAACTAAAGTAAAAGAAAGGCCAAGCGAAGGGAGTCACCCCGCCTGTTGCTGTGAAGTGAGAAACCCAGTGTATGACAAGCCTGGCGAAGGTAGTCATTCCCCTTGGTTGTGTGGAACTATGAAGTCAATCTAACATGAGAAGGAATCCATTCCCTTGGCAACCAAGAACAGGGGAAGGGAGACATTCCCCCTGATGAGGAACTTGCAACCAGAACTGTGCCACCCAGTCCAGGATGAGGGAGTCATTCTCCTGGACCAAGAACATTGGCACAACCTTTAGTTTAGTTATAAGTGTAAGGGACGCTTTGAAACAGGACGGTGGACTATTTAAATTACTAGGACATTCTGACAAACCCATTAGTACTTTTGTTGAGGCAGGGAAACCCCTCATAGATGTAGGGAAAGATAGGTTTTCTATTTATTTGCATAATGAATAAATGTTTATAGCAAACATTTTGCCACCTGTGTGTCAGTCTCCTTCTGCACCCTTATAGTTCTCCCATGTTAGCTGGCCACGGAACATGCAATTGCTTCTGTTTGCCGCCACAAAGAACATTCACAGAACACAACTTGTCAAATGGAGGCATCACCAATATTTCAAAGCTCTCTCACCAGCGCTGCCACTGCAGTTTCAGCATTGAAACTGGTCACTCATGTTTGCCTGTATTTGAAAACTCAAAGAACACCCTAAATTATACTCTAAGACATGCATAGGGCAAAGTCACACACCTGCAATAGGCACATAGCCCACTCCCTGCTGATAGACTGTAGGCATCAGGACCACAGGTTGGGGCTGCATCATCATGGCTGCTGGCAGGGTCTGTAGATGGAAAAAGAAGGCAGAAAGCATGTATAAGAAGCCTCATTGAGAACAGCAGTTTGTACTTAATAAAGTGAACTCATAAGACAGTGACACTTAATTGGTGAACTTTAGGAATGGCATGCACTTACTCATGGTGGAGCAGGTCTTTAACACCATAAGATTGTTATCATTCTACACTCACCACAGAGATTAGAAGCACTGATCAACTACAAACACCAGAGAGTTTTCTCAAGTCAATGAGTTACTGAGCACATCGGACAGGACATCTCTCAAACAGTAAATGAGAGGCAGGCCTACCACTGAATTGATTTTTAAGCATGTTCTGTTAACACTATGCACATTTTTCATCACATGAGCAACTAAATTACTAAGTAATGGATGGATAGTGATCAATGCTTTAAAAATATTTTTTTTACTTAAAATAAACAGGCATACTTCTGGCACAAACTTCACTGAGCACTGAAAACTATTCATTTTCATATTTGTTTAGTGTTTACAAAAGTTATCACATTCTCAAGGCATGCCCAATAACAGTAATTACAGTGCAAGTGGAAATGTGTAAATGTCAAATAAAGGCAGCAAGAAACATATGCAATATTATGGTTCTAGTAAACATTGTGCAAAAGGTTAGGAGACTGTTTAAAAGACAAATAATTTAAGTTTGGATAGACTTAGTATATAATGAGTAATTATTGAGTAATGCAATATTATGTACTTATGCAAATGTACAACACACTATAGTATGTGAAAGAGTACTTACTGTCAATGCACATCTAATCAATGATTATGTTACCAACACAGCTTCACTTAAAGAGGGCCATGACACCTACCTATCTAAACACAGCCTTGATATCCTTCTCAAAATCTAAGGCACAATAGGAAAAGGATGTTTACCTTTAAGACTGGTTTCTTCGGGGATGGCATCATTCAAAGATTAAACATTCAAATTATCTGAATATCCTCCAATCGGCTACATTTCATTTTTGTGGCCCACAGTCTACACTTAAATAAACAAAAAGTGCTGCTCAGACACTCACAATTTTCTATGGAGCAAAGGAAAGGGAGATAAACATGTACAAGGCAAATAAACATGCATGTGAAATTCTGGGCGCTTACCCTCTATCCCCCCCTGTTGTATTGTAACCATATGCATGGGTGTAATTTCAGAGGGGACTCTGCTCTGGGGACTGTCCCTTTCACCCTTTGTGGGAATGTAAAATGTCATCCTCCAACTTTTGAATAATTGTGTTTGCAAGTCATGAATACAATAATTATTCTGATGTGCCTCTTGCTTTCAGAGCTGAAGCAGCAGATAACATTGCCTGTAAAGGGCACTGGAAATATGATATCTGAAGAGCCCCTTCATCTATGGATAGTGCGTAATAGCACCGTTTTTCAGTTTAGTATAAAAGCTAGAAAGGTTTAAACAGAGTGACTCAAGATTGTTGGGAGACAGTGAATGGATGTGTGACAAATTTCCCTGCCCAGTTATGGGGCATTCAGTGGGGTGTCAAAGGGGATGGGGGCACAGGTGCCCCCCACCAGATAGGTGACGATGGGTCTGGGGGTGGCATGGGAAGGATCCTGTGATCAACCTCACTTTGACTCAATCTCAGGACAGGGAAGAGACATTACCAACAAATGTAGGTATTTAAAAAAAAAATAGGACCCGGAGCTCCTGCATGATCAGTGCCCATCACGCAGGTGAAGGAATCCTATCCAAATCTACAGAGAGGGAGAGAGGGATCTGAATAAGGATGGAAAGCAATGTATGTCCATCCAGCACCCGACCACACAAGGCAACTACTCTCAGTAAGGAAGATCTAAAATACAGGAATCCACCATGGGTTGCAGGATCGGGGTATGCCAACCAGAGAGAGAGAGAACCTTCCACGCAGATGGACTAGCCATCTCCAAACCCAACATCAGAATTGGAATTATTCTCGAGGTGGGGCTGACCAGCCAATCCTTAGACCAGCTGCCTGAAAAGACACCAGAGTTCTGTTCCACAGCGAAAGGTTGTCAGGCAAGCACAGAAAGAGGACGGCTTAAGATTCTTGAGCCAACCCAAAGTCCGACATCATGGTTGTAAGCCATCACGGGTGGACCCTGACCATCAACCCCCACTGCGGCTAATACAACAGAGTTCAGTTTCACCAGAGAGGCTGGACGGCAGAGCCAAAGATCTATAAAAGCCTACTAGCCCAATCTGGAAGGGTGGGTGATTGGAGTAGGAGGTGTGAAAGTGGAGGCAAGTGTTTGTTTGGAGAAAGTTGGAGCAGAGAGCAAGACACTGAAAAAACCTGGGACACTAAAGAGAGGCAGAGATAGCTGGGTACGGTCAGATAAGAGAACTGGGGGTGGATAAAGACGCAGGAGCCTGGTTTTCGGAAGGATGAATGAGGACAGACGAGAAAAAGCTGGATCAACAAATGGAAGGCTGGAAGGGAAACATAGGGGCTGGGTGAGGCCATGCCTGCAGGGACCCGTTGTAGATAAAGACAATGAGGCTGGAAGGGATATCTAGAGACCACTTAGCTAGAAGGTAGAAAAAGAGCATGCTGCCCAAAGGGGTGAAGATGAAGGGAGAGCATTACTCATCTTTGACTATGGAAGCAAATTGCAGGAATATGCTATTCCAAAGTCTTAGGTGCTCCGAGGAGAGAAGGGGCCAAAAGGGATGAGGAAGGTGAAAGAGGGATCAAGGTTATTAAGAGGAGAATAGAATGGTAAAGTGTGGTGTTCAGAGGTGCGAAGAAAGTACCCAAAGGTGTGAAGAAGAGAGAGCCTCAAGAGTAATGACAGTAAGGAGAAAATTGGTGATCAAAAGGAGGAGGTTGGCAACAGTACAGTGGAGGACTAGTGAGGAAAAGGTTGGAGTCAATGGGAAGGAGGAGGTGGGAGAACATCGGGAGATTGGAGAATAACTGAAGGTGTTCGGGGAGAACCATACAAATATTTGTAAGGAGGTTGGGGATGAGTGGGAGACTGAGGTGGTAGGAGAGAATAAGGGGAACATGGGAATTACCAAGGAGTTGGTGAAGAAGGAACATATTAGTTAAGAGAACATCAGGAGGGGTCAGGAGGAGGACCAGGAGGAAGTCTACAGACAGCAGGTGTTGGAAATAAACCTACAGAGTCAGGGCAGGAAAGTTACACACGTCGTGCTTGGCCCTGGGCAGGAGTTGGAGATGGTTGGAACTTCGGCAGAGTGTGTCCCTGGTCATAAAGGGTTTCCATGTGAAATTTCAGAATATTGAAGGTCGCACACACAAAACACTGTTTTTTCTGTGCTGTGTTTGGTGCGGCCCTCAATATTCTAAAATGTTACTTTTCTCAGGCACATCCCCCGTCCCCACCTCTTCGCACACATTTCCCCCTCCTTTACTACTAACATCAGGGTGTGTTAGGACAGTTTTTCTAAAGTCCTCTGTAAGGGAGGCATGGTATCACAAGTATGACACTGACACAAAGGGTACAACTTGTAAAACCTTTATTAATGTTTCTGGGTTTGGAAAAACTCCTATTTTGCCCTATAACTAGGATGGGATTGGTCCAGACCATCAAATAATAAATAAAACAGTCCTAGTTGAGTCTGTCAAATCAAAATGGCCTATGCTAACAAAATCGAATGCCTGCCCTATCTCTTATACCAAAAACAGTGTAAACGAGAATATGCATGCAAAGGAAAATAAGTGTTCGAACAAAGAATAAATGTGGATGAGTCGGCTCTCCACCCCACGTTAGAAAGCAAGGAGCAAGGCGGTCCCCCGTAGGCAGGATGACACACTCTGGCTCAGGTTCTTAACACATAGGCAGTTCAAGAAAGTGGATCAAGGCCCGCCGGGACTTCCACGTTAAAGTCTCTTTCCAGCTTTCAAAACAGTTCACAAAAACTTCACGCCGGTCTCCCTCAGTCGGGCTAAGACCTTTCAAAGCAAAAAGTTCAAAAACACTTGCAGGGGTTCCAGTCCCCAAGTTTAAATCACCTCCTTTAGGGGTTCTCTTCCCCTAACTTATTATACTTCCGGCCTTCCTCAGTCGGGCTCAGACCGTTACCCGATGTTGAAGACTCAAATGTACCCGGCTTTTCCTACAGACCTCCTCAGGACCACTTCGACCTTCCCTTTAGCTCACACTCTTGTGTTGTTTGCCCAAGTGCTTCTTGGTCTTGGTAGTTCTATGTCATAAGCACCAAACTTCAACATTCACATTTTTGCTCGCATTTTCTCTGGGTTAATTTTGATCACTTTGCTTTTAAAGTTCATTCACTTTATCGCTACAAACATTTCACAGCTATCCTTACTTCAAAGTTCATTCACAGGTCTGCTTTTCTTCACGTCTCATCCACACACGTGTAGCCTTCAATTGCACCATATAAAGTAGTAACTTCAATCTTTCTTTAACACACATCGGTCTTTCATGTCGCTTGCCAACTCACCAGCTTTGTGCGTTTCTTGTCTTTACAGTTTTTCAATTCACAAGTCAAGGTTAGTACCACAGGCTTGGCCTCAGCTCCCCAACTCTGCCGTTCAACCGGGAGGGTCGCTGGCATCCTTGAAACACAATGCAGCCTTCTTGTCAGCGTTATGGCCTTCTCAGCATGTTTTTCACAGCCAGTTGAAGGCAACAACCTTCTGCAGGGAACTTCTGGGGTCCTCGACCCGTTGCTCTCGTCCCTCTATCCGTCGCTCTGCTCCAATAGGGTCACCTTCACCCTGAATGTTCTGCCCTTGCACGTGTTCCACCTTGCTCAGAGTGTGTCTCTATGTTCCACCTTTTATCCGTGTGGGGATAGCCAATTGGTACCAGATGTATGCACTTAATGTCAAGTGCCTGACTTTGCCTGACTGATAGCGGGACATTGCGATATGTAAGGGTTAGCTTCTTTAGTCTCAGGCGCCCTCTTCCTCGGCCCAGTGTTTGTGTAGAAAGGGGGGGGGCTATGACATCAGAGAATCCTACAAAATAGGATGGGTTAGGTGTACAGGAAAGGGGGAATATGGCGCCTCACCATTGGCTGCCTCACCTCCAACCCCCCACGCCCCAAAGACTCCTCACCCAGGTGATCCTCCCGCACTGGATCACCCCCCTCCCCAGGAACTGGATCCAAAAGCGATGGTCATGTCCTGGCCACCTGGATGACAAGTCCTTGAGGACTAGCGGGTGAGACACTCTTTGGTTTCTCACACCTGCCAAGGGGACTTTGTAAAATTATACCTTTGGCAAAATGGAAACTCCAACTATTAGTATAAGGCTGTCCTGCTCAAAGTAGTGGTAGGTATGGCAGAGCAGCCAGGCTCATCATAGATGGGAGACAGGGCTGTAGAGGAGGTCAAAGAACGTGTAGCATATATGTATGGCCCAATGAAACACTGATACACTAATGCATTTTGCAAAATAATGGTTTATTTTATATATACATAGGCAAAGAGAATTCTTTAGAAAGGTAAGTACTATTATAAGTCATAAACACAATTATAAAAACCAACACAATACTTATGGTAAGTAAACCAAAGTATAAACCTCATTTAAAATAGCAGTATGCTATTCAAGGGGGTGGGGGAACCACATTAGGAACAAGTTACTTACCTGTAACTGTTGTTCTCCAGCATGGGTCTGGCATGGATTCACATGCTCATGAATATTCCCCGTCGTCAGGCTGGGAATCCTCGGTAAAGAAAAAACCAGTATCAGTTTCGTTTCTGATCTGTCTTTCGTAGTAATAACCAATCACTGGTCTCTGCGTCATACTGACCACAGCCAATGACTGCCCTCTACCTAAGCACCGCCTCTGGCAGCCATCTTCAGATTTGGAAGCACGTGAAGTGGCAGTATGACCAAGTGAAGAGCCGCAGAGGGGTAGGCGGGAGGGTTCGCATGTGAATCCATGCCAGACCCATGCTGGAGAACAACAGTTACAGGTAAGTAACTTGTTCCTTCTCCAGCATGGGGTCTGGCATGGATTCACATGCTCATGAATAAAGAATACATAGCAGTACCCACATGCACAACCACGGGAGGTGGCAAAGGCTCAACATTAAGCATCACATCAAACTCAACATTAAGCAATCTTACCTCCTCACCAGGCTCACCTCAGGCGAACAGGTTGCGCAGCACTGCTTGGCCGACCCTGGACTCCTCTCTGGAATCCCGATAGATGCAGTAGAATTTCGTGAAGGTGTGCGTCGACCTCCACATAGCAGCCCTGCAAATGTCCAGCAGGGGCACACCAGATAAGAACGCCGTGGTAGCTGCGATCGCTCTGGTGGAATGTGCTCTCGGACGGCCAGGCAGCGGTCGGTTTGCCAACCGGTGACAGTACATGATACAGCCGGAGAGCCACCTGGAAATGGAAGCCTTCGAGAGAGCCTTCCCCTGATTGACAGGTCCAAAGTTCAAAGAGTTGTGACGTCTTCCGAAAACACTTTGTGCGATCCACGTAGAACTTCAGCGCTCTAGCCACATCCAGCGAGTGCAAAGTCCTCTCAGCCGGCGACGAAGGCGACGGGAAAAACACAGGCAACACCAAGGGTTAGTTGAGATGGAAGTCCGACGGCACCTTGGGCATGAAGGAGGGGTGCGTCCTGAGCACCACCCTCGTGTCGTGAAAAGTCAAGTACGGGGCCTTGCAGGAAAGGGCCTGGATCTCTCCCACCCGTCGTGCGGAAGTGATGGCCACAAGAAACGCTGTTTTCCACGACAGGAACTTCAACGGGGCCGAGTGCAGAGGCTCGAACGGAGGTCCCATGAGCTTGGTCAGCACCACGTTGAGCTCCCACGCCGGGGCCGGAGCCTTCACCGGCGGGAACGATCTGAACAGTCCCTTCATGAACTCTTTCACCAGACGATGAGACCACAAGGACGTCCGCCCCGTGGTTCTAGTGTATCGGGAGATCGCAGCAAGATGAATCTTGATGGACGCGTGTGCCAGTCCAGCTTTGGCCAGCGTCAACAGGTACGGCAGTACTTGGGGAGCCGTAATCCTTAGAGGGTTAATCTTCTGTGCGTGGCACCAGACAGAGAACCTCTTCCATTTGTGTCCGTAGCATTTAAGAGTCGAGGACGCCCTGGCCTTTGCAAGAACCTCTCTGCAGTCGGCCGGTATCTCGTATCCTCCAAACTCTAGCGCTGCAGGAGCCAGGCCTGCAAGTTCAGCGACTTCGGGTCGTGGTGGAGGATGGCGCCTCCTTCCCTGGAGAGCAGATCCGCGTCCACTGGCAGCTTGATTGACGGGGACGCTGACAAGTCCAGAAGGTCCGGGAACCATATCTGCCTCGGCCACGCAGGTGCGACGAGGATCATCCTGCACCGTGACCTCTTGAGCTGGTTGATGAGCCGGATCAGTAGTGGCAATGGAGGGAACGCGTATAGGAACAGGCCCGTCCAGGGGAACGAGAAAGCATCGCCCATGCTCCTTGGCTGGGGAAACCTGCTGGCGAACCTCCGGCACTTGGAGTTCGTCGCCGTCGCGAACAGGTCGATCTGGGGTGTGCCCCACCGTCGGAAGAGGCGATCCACTAGATCCTGCCGTAGTTCCCACTCGTGGCACGAGCGCAGCTCCCTGCTGAGTGAGTCGGCGATGGTGTTTTTTATCCCTGCCAGATGAAACGGCACCAGAAACATCCTTTGGGCGACGGCCCAATGCCACAGGTCCTGCGCCTCCTTGGACAGCGCTGGGGACCTGGTTCCGCCCTGTTTCCTGATGTAAAACATGGTGGTGGTGTTGTCGGTGAAGATCCTCACCACCTTGCCCTTGAGGGACGGAAGGAAGGACCTGAGGGCCCAGAACACTGCACGGAGCTCCAGGACGTTGATATGGAGGGACTTCTCCGTCGGGAGCCAAAGGCCTCTCACGTGCAGATTTTCGGTGTGCGCTCCCCACCCTTCCAGGGAGGCATCCGTGGTCACTGTCTCCTGGTGGTCTGGGGTCTGGAAGTCCATGCCTGCCGTCAGATGCGCGCGGGTGCCCCACCACCGGACCGCTCGGCGGAAACTCTCGTCGAGTGTGATCCTCTCCTCGAAGCCGCCCGTCGTTTGGATCCAGCGCGCGTCCAGGAACTCCTGCAACGGGCGCATCCGGAGCCTGCACATGGGAATGAGGTAGATGCAAGAAGACATCATTCCAAGGAGGGACTTGATGGACCTCACCTTGGCCGCGTCGGAAACCAACATCCGCTGTACCTTGCCCAGGATGGAGCTGGTCCTTTCCTCCGACGGGGAGGCCAGAAGGGACACTGTGTCGAGCTTTGCTCCCAGAAACAGTGCGTTTTGCGCGGGTACCAGGTGGGACTTGGCGTAGTTCACGGAGAATCCCAGGTCCGTGAGAAGTTGGACGGTCCTTGCCGTGTGCTCCACGGCGAGCTCCCTCGTCTTGGCTCGGAGGAGCCAGTCGTCCAGGTAGGGGTAGACGTGGATCCCCTCGCGGCGCAGCCGCGCCGCCACCGGTGCAAGGCACTTGGTGAATACCCTGGGTGCCGACCGTAGTCCGAAGGGGAGGGCTTTGAACTGGTAGTGACGCCCTTGGACCACAAACCTGAGGAATTTTCGGTGCCCCTTTAGGATGGGAATATGCAAGTAGGCATCCTCCAAATCCAATGACGACAGGAAGTCTCCTTCCTCCAGCTGACCCAGGACGTGCTGGAGGGTGACCATCTGGAACTTCTGCGCCGTGATGAACTTGTTCAGACGTCGCAGGTCTAGGATGGGGCACCATCCTCCCGTCTTCTTCTTCACGAGGAAGTATCTTGAGTAAACTCCGGAGCCCCGAAGCCTCTTTGGGACGAGTTCGATGGCGCCCTTCCTGAGCATCGCCTTTACCTCCAGGAGAAGCTGAGGGACGTGAAGCTCTTTCCTGGCCACGGGGGGGACGCGCGGGCACCTTCTTTGAAACTCGAGCGCGTGGCCCCGGGCTAAGGCGTCCAGCACCCAACGGTCGGTGGAGATGGACTCCCACACGCTGACGAAGCTCGCCAGCCGGCCTCCCACCGGGGTGCTTCGGTGGGGGCCCGACCCCACGGCCGGTTCAATCCTGTTTCGACGAGGCTTTGCCGCCTTGACCTCCTTGGCGACGACGGCGGGGTCCGCCAGACTTGCCTCGTCCTCTGTAGGCCTCCTGAGACGACGAGCGGGCCGCTTGACGGTAGGTGGAGAAACCGCCGCCGGAACCTCTGGAGGCGCCCTTGCCTCCGCTGCTCCGAAAGGGCGTCCGTCGTTGCTGCAGAACCCCAAGGGCCCTGGCCGTCTCAGTGTCCGCTTTAATGGCCTGCAGGGAATCGTCCACTGTTTTCCCAAACAGGTTGTTCCCATCGAACGGCATGTCCAGGACTCTGGTCTGTACGTCTTGACGGAAGTCCGTAGCCTTGAGCCATCCACGCCGCCTAAGGCACACGCCGTTGCCCAACTGGCGAAACCCAGTGTCGGCGATGTCCGTCACAATAGTGATGGCGTGGTCCGACGCCACCTCACCTTCCTGTAGGATCTCCAGGGCATCCGCCCTCTTGTCGTCCGGTAGGAAGTCCAGCAGGGGAGCCAGTTTTTACCATAGCTCCCTGTCGTAGCGGGCCACGATAGCCAAGGCGTTGGCCGCTTTAATCGTCGTCGCTGCAGACGAGATGACCCTGCGTCCCATAGCATCCAATTTCTTTCCCTCGCCGTCCGGTGGGGAAGTCGATGTGGAGGCCGCACCCCCCCCCCCGCTTTCTTCCTGGCCGCCGTGGAGACGACAGAGTCCGGGGTAGGCTGCGCCCGGAGGCACAGGGGGGCCGCGTCCGGGACCCGGTACTTCTTCTCGTACCGGTCTCTTCTAGCTGGCGTCGTGGAAGGGTTCTTGAGGAGGGCGAGGCCCTCATCCCAAATGCCGTCCAGTAGAGTCACCGCAAGGACCGTCTTCCTCTTGGCCTCGCGCCGTTGATAAAGGAATCCTTCCTTTTTCTTCTCCTCAGGGCAGAGTTGGAAAAGCTTGGATGCCCTGGCGATCATGGAGTGGAACGATCCAATATCGTCGGGCGGAGAAGCCCTGGTGGGAGGTGACGACGGTAGATCCTCGTCGTATACCTCGTCGTCCGTACCCGTCGCTGCCGTGTCAGTCCCCGTATCATCCCCTCGGGTGGACGGGGAGGAGGGCTGGACGGGGCGCGACGGCTGAAAAGGAGGTGGAGGGTGAATCCTTCTTTTCTTGGGCGGGGGAACACCAGAAGGTCCCGGTTCAGGATCCCCCGACGGGAGAGGTTCCTCCGTCGGCAACGGTAGTCTCGTCCTAATCTCTGAGCATAAGGACTGTATAGCCAACAAAATGGCCGCCAAGTTGTCTTGCGGCGCTGGCAGAGGGGAATCCGACGGGCGATCAGGGGCCCCGTCGGCACCCTCGACGATGTCGTCGTCACCTGCGTCAGGATCCATCCCGACGGGCCGGTCTTCTTCCACGCCAAGGCCGTGGCTTAAGACCTCGATCAGCTCTTCCTCCGAGGTTAAAGCCGAATCTACGACGGCACCCTGCCCCCCCTTTTTCTTCCCCGCCGGGGATTTCACGGGGGTCCTATCGATGGGCACAAAAGAGGACTCCCTCCGAGGTGGCAGGGAGACTCTGAGCCCCGAGGTCGCCACCACTGGTGTAGCCTCCACAGGCTGAGCCAGGGCCGCCGCGACAGTTTCGGATTAAGGCCTTCACCACCTTAGGTGCGCTCACCGCCTTATCCTTGAGGGGGGGGGGACACTGCCTCGCTCCCCCTCCGATGGGGCCTTCGAGCTCGACCGGGGCCTCTCCAGGAGCTTCGCCGGGTGCTCGCCCTTCCTCTTACCCGACCCAGAGCGTTGGCTCGTGGTTGAAGGTGCCGGGGAGGGTGCGCCCTGCCTGGCGCCCGTAGAGCCCGACCGTTCGGCGCTCCCGGTGCCAGCGGACTCGCGGTGCTTGGCCTTGTGTTGGACCCCCGTCGCCGGGGCGTCCTCAAAGGTCTTAGAAGACCGCTCGGATTTCTTCCTCTTCTTCTCGTCTGACGGGCTCTTCCCTTCCAGCCAGTTGGCGAGACGTTGATGGCGGTCCTTCATGGTCCGCTCCGACATATTGCCGCAAAACGCACAGTCCTTCTCCACGTGCGTCTTGTCCTCATGTAAGCAGTAGAGACAAAAGGAGTGTTCGTCCTCCTTAAAGACGTTCTGCAGCTGGCATCCAGGGCAGACCCTGAACAGCTTTCCGGGCGTCGAGCTTCCCTTCTCCTGGGCCATGTTCGGGCCTGAGAAGCTTCTGGAGTCCTCCAAAAGCGTAGCTCGACGAAATCTTCACCCTTGAGGGGCGCAGACGAATCCGACACGGGTCCCCGTTGATCGGATGGAGAGTCGGTGGAGCTTGAGGCTCTTTTGACCGAAAAAAACAAAGTTTTTGAGAAAAAACGTGAAAAAATAGCACTAACGCTCGAGAGCAATAGCACGAGGATCCCAACACATGAACGTGCGGTAAAAATCTGAAGATGGCTGCCAGAGGCGGTGCTTAGGTAGAGGGCAGTCATTGGCTGTGGTCAGTATGACGCAGAGACCAGTGATTGGTTATTACTACGAAAGACAGATCAGAAACGAAACTGATACTGGTTTTTTCTTTACCGAGGATTCCCAGCCTGACGACGGGGAATATTCATGAGCATGTGAATCCATGCCAGACCCCATGCTGGAGAAAAAGTGTCCTTCTACCCTTGGAAACAGTAGTTCACACAAGGAATACAAGAGAAAATAAAAGGGGAGTCCAAGCGGCACCTCAGCAACAGTGCATAGAAAGTGCTGCAATAGGAAAATGCTGATGCCCAATCAAGTTATAGTAAAGTAGAATTCCAAAATTAAAATATGGAGAGTCATAAAAAGGACACCCAAAAGAGAGTAAAAGAAAAGGTGAGTGGGGAAAAAGGTTCCCACCCACTGAGGAACATAGAAAAATAATCCAAAAGTTCAGCAAAATGTGCTAGGGTTCTCACAGGTGGGGGAGATTTAGCATACAAATGAAAATCTAACCTTGGGTTTCACTCCCCTCCACCCGAACCCTCCTTTTTCTCCTCGCCCTCACTTCACTACCCCATCCAACACCCCCCTCACAGGCACAAGCACCCACATAAACCTAAACACACACACTTGCCTGCTGCGACCATGGTTTCTGCCTTCAGGAAGGCTTGGACGTGCCCGTCAGTCCCTGCGTGCACTTGTGTACAGTGGGGGGGGGGGGGGGTCGCGACAGTTATGATCAGAGTTATTTATAACGTGCCTGTACACAAGTGTTTCAAGGTACGACAAGACAAGGTAGGGGGAGATGGGGTAAGAAGCAACAGTCTACTAGACCTCGTGTCATTCACATCGTGCAGGGGGAGAGAGAGAGCGGAGAAGTGCCAGGGGGAGGCAATGTGGAAGTGCAGTCAGGGCAATGATTGCTCTGAGTAAGTGCAGCCACCCAGAGCCTGGGTAGTGAGAGGGGGTGATTGTAGGCTAATAGATACAGCCCCTAGGTATGCAGAGGCCCAGAGGCAGTGCAGGTTCTTGCAAGTCGTGGAGGAGCCTGGTGCCCATTGGGTTCAGAAGGTAGCCAGGCGTCCAGTCAACGCAGCAGACAGATGAATCAGCAAGGGAGAGAAAGAGAAAGCAGAAACGAAAAGGAAGGTTCTGGGCTGCTTCTGGAACTTAAGGTGGTCCTGCTCGAGTTTGAGAGAGGCAGGGAGGCCATTCCCGAGGCAAGCCCCTACAGTGGAGAGAGATCTACCTCCCACTCTTTGCTTGGAGAAGTGGCTGACCATCAGAGAGTTAGAGGTAGCTGAGCAAAGGGCTTGAGAAGGAAGATGCTTAGGAAAAGTGAGTTAGATGTAGTGCAGGCCCTGGACCGACACAGCCTTGTGGACAATGCAGAGATTCTTGAACTTGATATTTGCATCCACCAGGAGCCAGTGGAGAGATTTCAGGGCTGGAGAGATACGATCCCTGGGTCTGAATCCAAGGACACGTCTTTAGTCCTGTTCTGGATTAGTTGCAGAGGGCGGAGAGTAGAGGCAAGTAGGTTGAGAAAGAGGCTGTTGCATTAGTCCAGCCTAGAGTACCAGGGCGTTGGAGATGTTGAGCCTCTGGGGGAAAGTGAGAAAAGGAAGAATACCTCTGAGGAGGTGCAGCTGGTAGTGGGACTTCTTTGAGAGGTCCGTGATGTGAGGAGAGAAGGAGAGATGGAGAGAGTGGAGTCGAAGATGACCAAGATTTTTTGCCTCACAGGAAGGCGCAGGGAGAGGGCCCAAGGAGGGCGGCCAAAGTAAAACCAGGAAGGCGGGAGCAGGGGTCCCAATGAGGAGGATCTCGGTCTTACTGGCATTGAGGCAGAGATCATTGCAGGCACACCATTCCTGAATCGCGGATAGACAGTCAGGAATGAATGAAAGAGGAGAAGAAGCAGAGGAGTGCCTGAAGGAGAGCCGAGTGTCATCCTCATAAAACTGAAAGTTAGAAGAGAAAGTAGAGATGAGGTGGGCCAAAGGGGCCATGTAGTTGTCGAAAAGCCAGGGTGAGAGGTTGGAGCCCTGAGGAACACCACATGTGGAGGTAGAGGTGATGGAGAGAAAGGACCCCAGTTGGACCCGAGAGAGACAGTCCAGGAGGAAGGAGGTCAACAAAGCAAGGGCCCGATCTGTGATACCCAGGTTCTCAGAGACGATTGATCAGGGTGGCATGGTTGACCGTGTTAAAACCAGAGGAAAGATCAAGGAGGATGAAGACCAAAGGAAGGCTAGAATCAAGATTAGTAAGCAGGTCTTCAAGGGTGTTCAGGAGAGCAGTTTCAATGCCTCTGGTTGCTCTGAAGCCAGACTGATAGTCATGGAGACAACTGTTAGGCAGAATCCTGTGCAGTTCCCTTAGGGAGCACTACAGAAGATTAGGACTACAGGTGAGAGTAATAAATCCCCTTTGGTATCAGTCTGTACCGCAAAGATTTAGTTGATAGCTGTGGCTGAGCAGTCAGACTCATCTCAAGAGGGAGATGAGCAGTATTCAGGGTTTACACAATAGGCCTACAGTACTATGGCACAAGGAAACACTGACCAAAGCTTTGTATTAAAAAGTAGATATATATTTTATACACTTCTAGTAAAACACATTTATCACAGTCATCAAGCAAGTAAAAATAAGTCAAAGAAAAATATACACACTCCCTAGTTAAATTGTAGACCAAGTGAACCAGAGTGGAAACTGAGCAAAACGGCACAGTGAAAATCACACACAAGGGATACTCTAGCAATTTCTCTCAAGGCAGGGAAAGCACAAGTTATACAGAAATATCTTCTTACACACCCTAGCAACACTTCCCATAAGTTTGTGAACCAGATTAAGCAAGACAGTGCATCAGTATAGACAATATTTAAATGAAAACTGAGCAAAATGGCATTTCACAAGATTTAGAAAGGAGAAGAAAAGGGTAGTTATAAGAAGTAGGTGCATCAACACAGTTGTAGTTGAGAAGCAATCTAAAGAAGGCAGTTCTAACAAATGTAGCCAGAGTCAGTAGGCCTGTGCCAGTCAGTGGTACAGGGCAAGGGCCCAGGAGCAAAATGTTCTTGTAGCTGCAGTCAAGTCTTTGGTTAACGATTTTGAAAATGTGGATGCAGAAGGTGAAAGACAATGTTAAGAGAGAGGCGGCCAACCCAACAGGTAGGCAAAGGATTTAAAACACATTTATCTCTACCGCGAAGAAAGGGCGGCCTGGCGGAACAATGTACCTTTACAATGAAGAAGTGGCTCCTGCGGTGGCGGTTGTTCCTAGTAGTTCCTGCAATTCGGGGGATCCAGCAGAGGAAGAGGCTCTTGTTGTGGAGGAAGGTTCGAGTTACTGCACTACCCAGGGATGAAACCAGCCGCAGTGCTGCCGACGAATAAAAGGTACGCTCCTTTAAATCGCGGTCCGGGTGGACTGGTGCCTGGCTATCCGGCCTCCGAGTACAGGGTACTGGCGATTCTACCAGGGCAGGACCAGGAAGGCGATTGGCAAACTGGTTGGCCCCACCAGCTCAAGGGAAGAAGGCTCTTGCAGATGAAGATCTCCTCTCGTCGTGTGGAGAAAAGTGGTGAGACGCTGCAGCAGGGCTTCACCGGTGGTTCAGTTGTTGCAGGGGCCTTTGGCTTCTCTCCTCTTCGGCTTCTTAGTTCCAGTGGTGACGTCTTGCCCTTCCAGTCCTCAGGACCCTGCTTTTATGCAAAAAGATCCCCATTCATACAGCCTAGCTGTCACTCATACAGTGGCGTGGTCATCTTGACGGGCGACCCTCCAGCCTATCAGGATAGAGTGCCACATGGGTTGCTGAGGCAACCCTGTCCAGGGGTCCTACTCCCCCTCCCACAGAATGGACCCACCCCAGACTCAGTGGCGCCGAAAGGAGGGCTTCTTGGCAGAAGCCCGCCAAAAGGACAAACAAAGGATCCCCGATATGGGTTAGGGGTTTAGAGAAAGACACGAGAAAGAAGTTATAATTCTGGCAAATAAAACATACCAGAGTATAGTTAATATAAAAATAAACCGGCGGTATGTTAGATGCTGTCAGAAAAGCCTCAAACAATGGGAAAATCCCATAGGGAAATATTCGCGGTCGAATATTTACGGTAGTAACCACTGCCACCAGCCAGAAACTTTTGAGAGTGGGACTGTACGGTACCCTCTTGGAAATTAACATAAGGGGGAAACTATTAACCCTTTCCAGCACCTCCATAGTAAGATGGGTTGTACTGGTTAAGTTCATAAAAATTGACTAGTAAAGTCAATGGGGACTTTACATGCCCTGGGAGACAGTAGTCAGTCCCAGGGTATGGAGTCTATGTGTGGGGGTCGCTAAGACACCCCTGTGCACTGCACGGAGGGTCCTGTGTAACACATGTGAATGAAGACGGTTCCTAGGGGTTGAGAAAATCCCATAGACATTAAACACAAAAATAGCCTAGAACACACACAGCAAAATGTCTAAGAGTGGGAAAAAAAGAGTCTCTCTTAGCAGGAGAATATAAACAAACCCTTCAAATCCAGCAAAGCTGCTGGGGGACTCTATAGGTAAGGGAAATTAGCCGTAGAATGGGAATTCTCCCTAACAACCACCAACAGATTCCGTGTGGAGAATGAGCTGGGAAATGGCCAGCTTTTCCAATAGCTTGCCCAAGAAAGGAGTGATAGAGATCGGGGGGCAGTTTGCCAGACAGGAAGGACTGGCAGAAGGTTTCTTCAGGAAGGGGGTGTTACAGTGGCAAAAGAGTGATTGCAGAAATCTGCCAGGGCTGGAGCGAGGGTGTCGATATGGTCCTTGATGGTTCTGGAGGAGCCGGGGAGCACCTGCTTGGATGACCTTTCATAGATCAGACTTGTCTAGAAATGTCATCGGGAGTGAGCAGAAAAAAAGAGAAGGGAGGAGAGGGAGAGGATGCCAGAACGGGCATGGGGAGGTAGGGGGAGAGGAAGAGGCAAGCATGGAGGAGAGAGCGGACATGATATCCTTATTTTTGTGTAGAAGTGAAAGCGCACAGAGCAGTCGAAGCGTGGTCTTTCTAAAGCAATATTTTTAATATAAGCAGTTTCATAAAAGACATTTTCACTCTACTGCTCAGAAGGTTAAGGTGGGGACCAAAACTCATATCCTGGAATGAAAAGGTGGACAGTCCCAAGAGACCCAGCCTCTAGGAAGACAAAATGGCCCTTCTCCGTATCTGTGCCAAATGCCAAGGGACTAGTGATCCTGGAGGAAGTCTCCTCTGAAATATAAGCTCTAAGGGGGCAGTAATCCACAAAACTAGAGACAGAGTCTGGGACTGTAAGAAGGGTGCAGGAACCCTTAGAAGCCTGCAACAGGGTTCAGGAAACCTGAAAACCTACATGGAAATCCATTTCAGACATGTTACTAAATTATCTTTAATTAATATAATCAGAAACCTTGACAACCCTTCATTGAAAACCAAAGGTGTGTCCCCATATCACATTTTCTAAAGTTTATCATAATTGAATTTGACTCTTTAGGCCATCTGTAAAATAAATATGAGCTTTTGTGGGAGTAGGGCTGGTGAAAAAAGCCTTGCCTCTCAGGAGATTGGCATTATAACACCTCTGAGCTCGGTAGCAGGAAAAGTAGCCCCTGCACAGGGTGCTTGATTGACGAGAGCACTTAATTTCTAAGATGAGAAATTCTTTGATGTGACTCAAGGGGGAAGATTGGGATACCTCTTCCTACTTTTTCAAGAGTTTTCTGCCAGAAAAGGCTAGGGGCCAAACACTAGAGGCAGAGCATGTGCGGACCCATGGTGGAAAAACACTGGGTGCTGAAGGCAAAGCACTTAAACCGTCTGTCATGGTCAAAAGCAAGAGAAGTAATTCAGGCCAGAGGCATTTCTAGGGGGGCTTAGGGGCCTACAGGCCTGGGTCTTTTGGTTGTAGCCCTGGATAGAAGCTCAGAGGCTACAACCAAAAGACAACCTAGCCCTGAGTCCCAACAGTCACAAGATTAGCTTAGCCCTAGATCTTTTCCAGACCTAGCAACAGATTCAGGTACCGTTAAGCGCAACATCCATGCAGAGTTCCAGTCAAGAGCCGTGCTGAGCAAAGAACTCACAGCTGGGGCAATGATGAGCGAGGGAGGTCCCATGCCGGAGATATGGAGGAAAGGAGACAGGGCATAGAGGTACTGTTCCTGACTTTGGAAAACCTTGTAAAAAGTGCTCTGGATCCTTCATATCCAACCCACTTGGCAGGTTTGTAGTGCATTCCTAGGAGTGATGCCAGTGGATTTCACAACTTTTGAAATTAAAAATGGACTGCAGACTGTGATAATATTTCCCTTAAACTCCAATTCAAACTTGAATACAACCACTGTATAACCAGTTCAGGTGCTGGAACATAGATGTGTGGTCATCCTACCATAATCCAAGACTAAATCCAATATGCAACTTTTGCCATGGGATTCAATTAGAACTCAAACAAGTGAAGACTGCATTGTGTTTCAAGGACGCCAGCGACCCTCCTGGGTGAACGGCATAGGCCAAGCCTGTGGAACTAACCTTGACTTGTGAATTGGCAATCGCAAAACCAAGAAAAAGACGCACACAGCCGATGATATGGCAAGAAACCAGAAAGATGGGTGTGTGTTAAAGTTTGAAGCAGCAACATTTTTTCACAAGTGAAGGTTGGACCGTGTGAGTGAGACACGAGGAAAGGCAAACCTGTGGAGGAACTTTGAAGCAAAAGATAACTGCAAAATCACTGATACTAAGTGACAGAGTAGTCCGGCAAAAGGAAGTAGGCCACTCAAGTGTCTGTGAAAAGTAAATTGTTCGAAGCGAGAAAACGAAAGAAGGGAGTCGTTTCTTACCTGTAACTCCATTTCTCCAGTGTTAGTATCTCGTGGATTCACAGGCTGTGAATATTTCCTGTCGTCAGGCTGGGAAAACTTCGGTAACCTAAACTCTGCGTTTTCTTATGGAAAACTTTGACACAGAGTGTCCCATCAACGTCTTTTTGGGTGCTTTAGGCTGCAGCAATAGGACGTCTAGTATAAATAGACCAGCCCTGCGGCTTCCCTTCAGATTTTAACCTCCCAAATAGAGGAAAGCCAAACCAAGGGTTGCCTGCAGGGGTGGTCGGCGGGCACATGTGAATCCATGAAAGATACCAACGCTGGAGAAATGGAGTTATAGGTAAGAAACTACTCCCTTCTCCAGCATTGGATCTTTCATGGATTCACATGGTGCATGACAGGCAACCAAAACCCCATGCCCTCATGTTACAGTAAGCAACATAATGAAAAGAATCCCACAATAAGCATGAGAAACACACACTATTAGAACAAACCAAACCCCGGAAGCTGCAGGGCTTACCTTATTGGAACAGGCTGTCACGGTGTTATAACATGGCACACTCCAGCCAGGGACTCCTTCCCCGACCATGAACGTGATGCACAATAAAAACGCTTTTCATCTTTAATAAATCACAGATTTGTTTTGAGTAGGCCTCCAACCTGTCTCACACCCACCTTCGAAAACACCCCGTGTCACAATGGACTAGGAACCAGGCCGGTGTGTATCAATGAGATATTTATTCATTGGAAAAGGAAAAATATTCAAAATACAATTTTACCACAGCCACCAATGTTAGGGAGCACAGATGCAATGCTTCCTACAGAACAACGTATTCAAAATCCTAACATAGGTCAGTTGGATCTTTAATGACAAAACGGGAAAAATGGTTTTAAAGCAAAGGATAGCACCAAGGTTAAGCACTCCCCCTGCAACACTCACCCCCAATCATCATCTAACTTAATTCCCGTTGAATGGAAGGCAATGGCAAGGAGTAAGGGTAGAAAAAGAAAATCGGGTTTGAAATACAGTCCACCACCCAAGATGGGAAGTCAGAAAAGAAAATGAAAACCCGTTTTTAGAGCAAAACAGCAGAATCGGATTTGGATAATTACTCGCACAGCAACTCACAACCGTGGTGGGACAGCTAGAAAGGAAATTCGTGTTGCTACACTTGAGGAGATAGGGAAGCTTAGGGACTACTAATGAGCACACTAGGGCAATGTGAAAAGGTAGGAAAATCGATTTGTTCTCTTGGCCAACTTTTTTGCAAAACCGAGTTATGTATCATAACTTCCAACTTATAACGGACACCGCCATAAGAGACAGATAGGTGGTTTCAGGGGTCATTGGGAATTAGGAAAGCCGATCGCCGACTATGTGCAAGGTAGCATAGCCCATTGGCACCTTTTTGTCCTTTTCATGAAATGCATAATAGTTATCACTCTGCAAATGATCAAGCATATTCATAATGTACATCTCCATCTTTCCACCAACTATCATATTTGTCCTATTTTAAAATCGGCCAGAAACGAGTCTTGACTGGCCATTTCAGTTCACAAAGTCCTAGGAACATGCACTTGGCTTCTAAAAATCTGCCTTGAAATTGCATGGAGAAATAGCATAAAACAATTTTTTTTTTAAATTCTGAATGCTGGGAAAAATGGCTAAAACGAATCACTACTTTAATGTTAATTTGGAGGATCTGTCACATATGGGAGGGCGGTGATTCATTCCCCATAGCAAACTGTCTTCCCCCTGGCTCAGCTTGCAACAAAAGACTTATTCTACCCTTTGAAGTTTGTCAGTATGTACTTGGCAGTGGGTGCTGGAAGGAACTCCCACTTCTAGCCACACTTGTTTTCTTTGTCCACCCTGCTAGTACTGTCTTCTAGTGTGGCAGAACAGAGAATCATCACGCCCTCAGCCACATCACAGGTCATTGCGGAATGGTTTACTTATAAGTGCGACTTCCAGTGGGAGGCCAGGCATTCAAGAGAGTGTCCTGCCTGAGTCCAAACTGGATTTCTGAGTTTCCTCCAAGTTGACTGAAGTCTTGTGGGGGAGAATATAATGTACATTGCTTAGCCAACCCCCACCCGCAACACTTTTTCACGGAGGTTTCTGTGCGAGCAAAGCTGTCCTTTCATATTTTCTTTCACACGTGTGCAAGCCGTATTTTTCATCCGATGTTAGAAATGCGGTAATGGGATTAATTTGATTTGTCCTTTTGAGTGGGCTTTGCATTGACTGTTGTTCCATGGACACGGAAGGGTAATCCCCCTGCACAGGGCTCTTTGATTTGACACGGGATGAAAAAGAAAAAGCCAAGCCGTTTTTCACTTGCAATGTTTAGAGCGCTGCTGTTCACATGAAAGGGAAAACGGAAGCCGTGTCGGATTGCAATGAAGAATATCCTTGCCCCTCATGTGAATTAACAATAAGACAAGGCCATTTTGGATATAGTGCATACTTCTTGTTCTTCAGATGCAAGAAAACCAAACGCAGAGCCATTCTTGGTGAAAGGTTCAACTTTTGATAATTCGAAATTGAATAAAAGCAATTGCAGAGCCATTCTTTGGGTTGCAGTGTTCAAATGCTTGCCACACATGTGCCAGGGAAGCAGAGAACTGGCATTTTTTGTGGCAATCTTTAAATGCGGTTTTTAGGTGAAGGGGTTTCTGTTAGGGCCTGTAAATGCACCCCACAAGGCGTTGAAGGACCACACGTCCCACCTGCACATCTTCCACATGTTGTTGCCCCAGACAGTAGTGTCTGGTGAAGGTATGCGGCACCGCCCAATACGCTGCTTGGCAAATGTCACTGAGCGGTATGCCCGCCCATAGCGCCGTTGACGCCATGGATCTTGTAGAATGGGACTTAGGAGTAGCCCGCAAATGCTTGCCAGCATTCCCGTGACAAAAGGAAATCGTCGAGGAGACCCAACGGGAAATTCCTTGCTTAGAAATCGACTGCCCCCTGTTGGAGGGGCCAAACGCCACAAACAGCTGCACTGACTTTGTGAAGAATTGAGTCTGATCAAGATAAAACTTCAACGCCCTCTTAACGTCCAAGGAATGCAGCGCCTTCTCTGCAGGAGTGGTAGCCTTAGCGAAAAAAGTGGGCAACACAATTGTAGAGTTCTTGTGGAACTCAGACGGCACTTTAGGGATAAAGTGCGGATTAGTAGACAGGAGAACCTTGTCCCTCATGAACCTCAGATACGGTGGGTCGATGACCAGAGCTTGAAGTTCAAAGACCCTCCTGTCCGATGTAATAACCACCAGAAAAGCAACTTTCCACAAGAGGAACTTCATTGTCGCTGTCGACATCGGTTCAAACGGCACCTTCATGAGAGCTGAGAGTACCATATTGAGACTCCATACCGGAGCAAACTTCTTCTCGGGGGGAAATGCCCTGAAAAGACCCTCGAGGACGTGTTTGACCAACCTGTCACTGAACAGAGGCGTAGAGTTGCGCTGTCTCGTAAACCTGGAGATGGCCACCAGATGGAACTTGATCGAAGAGAACGACAGCCCACCCTTTGCCAGCAGTAGAAGATACGGCAGAAGCTGACCTGGTGACACCTCTAATGGTTGTAAGTCTGGCTGCTCTGCGCACAGGCACAGAACCTAGTCCACTTTCAACTGTATGACACGTTGGTAGATGGTGCCGTTGCTGCATGCAAGATCCGACGGCAATCCTGCAGGATTTCTAGATGTCCAAATTAGGAGTGGTCAGGAGCCATGCCGCAAGACAGAGATGCCGGGTCTTGTTGCCACACCTTTCCGTCGTCCTGTGATGGCAGATGTCATGATGCCTACCCCTGGGGAACCAGACCAGGTCCAGCAACCCCGGAAGCAGGCATCAAGTTATTTTGAGCAAGCCCAAAAACCCCTGCTAGGGGCTGTTTGGGTGCGGTCCTGGCGCCTATGGTGCCAGGCTCATATGGAGAGTCACTCCTGGCGCCATATTGGCCAGGCTCATAGAGTAGAACTTACCTGATGCAGACCATGCTGCAGAGCTCCAAGCCAAATGAGGCTTGGAAGGGACTATTTTACGTAGGGACTATTTTTTTTTACTCGGGTGGGGCTGGGGAGGAATACTTACCTGGGACTACTTTGGGAGCTATTTAAACCACGCCCAAAGAGCAGCACACGCTTTGCGTTATTCTGCATCCAGCAGCGTAACGCTCACCGTGTCTCCAAGCCTGCATCCAGTCTTCTGCCACGCCCGCCTCGAGTCTGCAGCTCCTAGAAAAAGGGAGGAACAGAAGGAGAAGAGGTTAGAATAAGAGCAAAACCTTCGATCCTTACCTGAATTGCGGATCCACCGCGCCTTCGAGCTGGAAGAAAGAACCATTTTACGTGCGCCGCCTCGCTTGCTGCAGCGCCGCGCTGAACTCACCGGCCTTCGCAGCATCCTCACGATCCACCGCATGCTTCCGCATGTTCCCGCCGCACTCTGGCACCTAAGGGGAACACAAGAACAGCAAAGGTGAGCCAAGGGAATAAACAGAGGCAATAGTAACTACCCCCATAGACTTACCTGATTACCGTCGGGGGTACTATTCCTCTTCACGGGTCGGCGCAGTCTCCATTGCATCCTCGCAATACCCCAGCCCCTAAGGGGGAACAAAAGGACAACAAGGGGAGACGAAGGGACAAACAAGGGGAACTCTTCTCACCACAATAGACTTCCCTAATTTTACCGCCGGAGGCATTATTCCCCGAACTTCATATTTTCTCTCCACACCTGAATAAGGGAGCAAGCCACAGGTTACATTCTGGCCTTATTAACTGTGTAGGATAAGCCAAATCCTTACCTGAACTTCGTCAGCTACCACGAGGAACTCTTCGCTGGGGTCAAGCTGCAAACTGCAAGGAATCGGACAAGAGTGAAAGTCAGACATGTGAACTCTTACGAACTACATACTTTTCGGAATCGATTTTGTTCTGGAACTCACCAATTCCTTCGAGCCAGTGAGGCAACTGGTTATCAACGCACCTGTAACGCTCACCTGATTCTCGCAGAGGCGCCGGTCTTGACTGGGCGACTACCGTATCTTCAAAGGTGATGTGCAGCACCCGGTTGGCTCTTTGGGCTGGACCTCTGTGCCCTGTATGCCTGACGTGCAGAGTAAGATGTCTGCCGATAGAAAATACGGGGTTAATGAACTGGGGTTATTGGGGTGTCCCTATCTCTTCCCTCTTCTCCTCTCCTGTAGACCCCCACAGGTTAACGCTCTCACCTTAGGTAAGTGAATGCCGAGCTCTCCATCTGCCTCGGGGCAGGGTGCTGTAACCAGTTTCTTCACCGGATAGGTAGCACAGGCCTCTTGACTTCAGAGGACTGCTGTCCGTCGTTTACTGCACGAACGGTAAGTTTCGAGTAACTCAAATGTCTTTAAAGTCTTTAATAATGATGTCTCTTGTTTTGCAGGGTTCCGGCGATGGCGGATGACGGGCTGAAGTGAGTTGAAGATGGAGCCCGTGTGATGAATAGAAGCGCCTGGAAGCACGTAAGTAAGCGCTTGTTGCCAGCTTCACGATGCGCTCTAACTGTCTTTATTTTGCAGGTACAAGTTCGGAGCGGCTGCAGGGTGCCGGGATACCCACTGGGTTAGATGTGGAAAGGAGTAATGGCACGTGAGTATTAAAGTTCCCCAATGTCTTTAAACGCACCTTGTTTTGTCTTTCAGATGCGGGATGCAGCGCCGACGGCCTCCGGAGATGGCGAAGAGTTGGTAAGCTTTTGTCTTTCAGATGCAGGAATGCAGTGTGAAGACCTCCGGAGCGCACGAAGAGTAGGTAAGCCTTTGCCTTTCAGATGCCGGAATGCTAACCTGTTCTTTCTTGTCTTTATAGGTGTTGCTGAAGACTGGATTCAGGATGGTAAGCCTTTTTCCTTAGGCCCAGGACCGGATGCAGAAGACACGATGAGCGTTCTGCTGCAGAGGGTGCAGAATAACGCAAAGCAAGATTCATCCACCGGGTGTGGTTTAAATAGCCTCCTGTAGTGCTTAGGTGTCTCCTTCCACAGCCACGCCTAAGTAAGAAAAGAGTTCCTGGTAAGAAAAGAGTTCCTGCCTTCCAGAAGAGTTCCAGTGTTCTGAATCTAGGGAGTGGCTCCTGCCCCACCCAACAGGAAAAGTAGTTCCAAACAGAAGAGGATCAGAGGCTCAACTGGCAGGCAAGTAAGCAGCATGGTCTGCTGCAGGTAAGTCCACCCAAGCATTATGAGCCCGGCGCTTCCAGGGCTGGGACTGGGCATATTTATGAGCCTGGTGCCACTGGCGCCAGGACTGGGTCCAAAAGGTCCCCATTGGGACTGGTTGGCACTCGGAACCTGGGTTATGGATCTGCTTCCAAGGGAGTTGGGAAAACCCTGACCTTTTGGAAGCAGAGATCATGACAGCACCCCTGCGCTCAATGCAGGATGGAGAGCTCATCTTTTCAAACCATCAGGTGAGACTATAAGAGGGGACATCAAAGGTGATCTGTGGGGAGAACAGCTGGGGTGGGGGGATTTACGCACAACCCCACGGGTGGTTAATTCCCTTTCTCCATTTACAGAAGAATATTCCTACGGGCCAAGCAAACGAAGCTAGGTGGGCCAGTCCAGTCCGTCATCTCGGCCCTACTCGTCACATTGGTGGAGACCGCAGCGGTCCAGTTCAGATCGACGCCTCTGTGGGAGCCAGGTGAGCGTAACAGCAGATCTGGCTCTGGCCCCAGATGAAGTGGGCCATCCACCGCAAGGTGAAGTAGATCCGAGAACCAAGTTTGCCGGGGCCAAAATGGGGCTACCAGGATCACCCTGCACTGGACCTTGCAGACCATCTCGAGCGTTCCCCCGGATCAGAGGAAACGCGTACGCGAATATGCCTGTCCACAGGAATGAGAACACACCCCCCCCTCCAGTCTGGATGAGCCAACCTACTGGCAAAAAGCGGGCACTGCTTGTTTTCTAGGCTGGCGAACAAGTGCAGAGGAGGAGACCCCCCCATTTTCTGAAAATTCTCACCACCTGGGCATCCTTCTGTTTCCATTTGTGCAGCTGACCTGTGTCCCTGCTGAGAGCATTGGCCTGAACATTCTGCGCTCCCGGCAAATTGTAAGCGATCTGAATCCTGCAAGCAAAGGCCCAATGCCGGACCACCTGAGCCTCCCAGGACAGGAGCCACAAGTGCGTGCCGCCCAGCTTGCACAGGTAAAAGATTGTGGCAGTGGTGTTGTCTGTCAGAATCCGGACCACTGTACCCTGAACGAGAGGCAGAAAACACTTCAGAACCCAGTGCACTGCCTTCAATTCTAGAACAATGAGGTGTAAGGGCGCCTCCTTGAGAGTCCACAAGCCCTGAAACTGGTTGAGGTGCGCACCCCAACCCACCTGGGACGTGTCCGTCACGATTGTGTATCGAAATTCCAGCTCCACCAGGGGCATGACCCTCACAATGTTGTTGGAGCGAGTCCACAACCGCAGGGCCTCCGCCAAAGCCCGGGAGACAACCACCTTGTCAGACCAGGAACCGAGGCTCTGCGACCACCTGGAGATGAGAACCTCCTGCACTGGCCTCTTAAATAGACGAAAATATGGGATGAGAGGGATGTAGGACGCCATGGATCCGAGAAGAGACATGTACCCTCAGACTGTGACCAACGTTCCTGGACCCCACGAGGCTGCCCTGGAGATCAGCTTCTGTAGTCTGTCACACAACGGCTTCATTAGATTGAGCTGCGTGTGAAACTGGGCCCCTAGGAAAACCAAGTCCCTGGATGGTGGCAGACAAGATTTTGCAAAGTTGACTGCAAAGCCCAGCCGCTCTAACAGGAGCATTGCTGCCTGGAGAGATTCCGACATCCTTTGAGGAGACACCCCCCTCACCAACCAATTGTTCAGGTACGGGTAAACATGATGCCCTTCCCTGTGGAGGAAGGCCGCCACCGGAGCCAGGCACTTGGTGAAGGTCCTGGGAGCCGACTTGAGGCCAAACGGGAGAACCCGAAACTGGTAATGATCGTCGCCGACCACAAACCTTAGGAACTTGCAATGTTCGGGAAGCATCGGGAGGTGGAAGTAGGCGTCATCGAGGTCCAACAGTGGCAAGAATTTTCCTGGCTGGACCGAGCGTACAACCTCTTGCAACGTCAGCATCTTGAACTTCAAGCGCTGCAGATTCTTGTTCAAAGGCCGAAGGTCCAGAATAGGGCGCCACTTTCCATTTGGTTTTTTGATTAGAAAATACTGGTAGTACATCCCCTGTCCTTGTTCCGACAAGGGACTGGTTCGATCGCCCCTTTCTCCAACATCAGACGCACCTCCTGCCGCAAGATTGATAGATGCGGCTGCAACACTTTAACTGGTGGAACAGAGGGTTGCGGGCACCGAAACTCCAATGAGTCGCCATAATGTACTGCATCCAGCACCGATCTGTCCGTCCAAATTAAATGCCACTCGTCGACATGGTGCGCCACCCTGCCCCCTAGTTGACTGCCTATATGGCAGTCATTGCGGAGGCATGGACTGCCTGCCTTTACTAGCCGAGGCCGCCTGACCGCTCTTCTGCTGCGCTTGAAAGTCCTTGGTCCTCTGTGGAGACTGGAAAGAACGTCTGAACCCTTGGGGAGGAATAACTGGGGTGAATAACAAATCTGGCATTCCCAGAGGCTCCGCGAAATGCACCAAAGGGGCGAAAAGAGCATCCACCCTGCAGCTTGCCCAGTGACCTTGCTGTATCAGAGTCTTCCTTCATCCCTTTCAATGCCTCGTCAATCTTTGCACCAAACAGTTGCTCCCCTTCACATGGCATGTCTACCACTTTGTGTTGCACCTCAGGCTGGAAATCAGTGCAGCGCAGCCAGGCCTGCCTACGGAGAACCACATCATTGTTGATCTGTTTAAACCCTGACTCTGCCAGGTCCACCGCAATGTTAATGCTGTAGTTGGAGGCTTCCTCCCCCATTCGAATCAGCAGCATTGCCTCCTTCCTTTGTTGATCAGGCAGATGATCCAAGAGTGGAGCCAACCGGTGCCACATCTCCCTGTCATATCGAGCCATAATTGCGAAAGAGTGGGCCACCTTGATCGTCGCAGCCCCCACCGTAAGCACCTTCTTGCCGAACGCATCCTGCTTCTGGGCCTCATTGTCCCGGGGCGTACGAGCCTTACAACCAGCCACCGCCGACACCACCGACTCCGGTGTGGGTTGCGACGTGAGGCACTTGGGTGAAGACTCCGGCGCTTTGAACTTTTTCTCCAAGCGGCCCTTGACCGCAAGCTCTGAGAACTGATGCCACACGTGGTCTAAATGGGGGCATAGAAGACCACCTTCCGCCTCTTCCCCATGTGATCGAACAAAAAACAGTCCTTTCGCTCCTCTTTTGGAGTAAGGCCAAACTCTTGACAAGCCTTGGCCATCATTGAATGAAGGCGCCAACATCATCCGGTGGAGAGGGCTGAGCCGGGCTGCTCGGCGGATCCACCTCTGGATCGGTATCCCAGGTATCCGCTGCCTGGTCGACGACAGAGTGCCACATGGAACACTATCAGGATCAGAATCCACCAGCTCACCTTCTTCTGGATGTGTCCGGGGAGCGATGAAACCAACCAGAAACCTCACCGGCAACCGAAAAATAGGCGACTTATGCGGGAGGCCTGGGCAAAGGGGCACCCACACCCTCATCTTGTTGCGGCACACCCCGCACCTCCTTCTCCACAGGACCCACCGGGTTCGGCTGCACTGAGAGCCATGCATCCAACTGCCGCAACTGAGATTGCAGCGTGGTCAGCACCTGCATGGACAGCAACAAGTGCGGATTCACCAATGGGTACTGCGGCGGGACATCGCTCAGGCCTGCCAATGTGGACGGCCCTGCCGGCTGCAGATCCAACGCTGATGGATCAAAAAACTGATGACCTTCCTCTTCCAGACTCTAGTCCAAGTCGTACGTCGTGGGGTCTTGCTGCAGAATCTCCAACGGGAGCAACGGCCCAAGGCCGAACCCTGACTGCCACGGCACCTCTGAAGTCAAAGGTGCACCTGCCGCCGTGGTCGTCGACGAGGAATCCAGGAGCAGTCGTCACCACGGTCGACAAAGGAAGAGAGGACAGCACTACCACTGTTGACGGAAGGAGTTCCGTAGATGAGCCCTTCGGCGACGGAACCAAGGCCGGCATGGTCTTCTCCGGCAAAGTGGACTGTTTGGACGTGGAGCTGGATCGACGTTTGGAAGACTCACAGCCCAAAGAGGAACGTGCCGGTCCTTCAACGACAAGCGCTTTGCCGACGAGGAGGCCGCTCAAAAATTTGCCTTCTCTTTATCAGCCGCCAAGGACTTGTGCAGCACCGACTTCTTCGGCCTGGAACTCACGTCCTCTGACTTTCCAACACTGGGAGCCTTGTCCTGAGAGGGACCGCCCGACCCTCTACTCTGATGCACCGACCTGGTGCAGGACGACTCCCTGCCTTTCCCTACCTCCAATGCCAGTCCTGCTGTGCGTTGTTTCTTAAGAGGGGGGCTCTGCCAACCGTGCCCTGGGGAGTGAAGATGACACCTTCTCTGCCGTAGTAAAGGACTTGCCCTTGCGGGCCGGACCAACCTCCGAACCCGGATAAGTCCCCTAATTTATCCAGCAAATCAACTGCCGATTGCGATCCTTCAGCGTCTTCTGTGAGAAGCCTTGACAAATCACACAGTTGTCAGCGGAATGAGTGGGATATAGGCAATAAAGACAATATGCATGCCCATCCCGTCATAGACGTTCTTTATGCCGCAGGTCGCACACGACCGAAACAACGATTTCTTCGGGCCCACTGATGACATACTGGGCATGGAAAGAAACAAACCAGCGAAAGCACGTGTAGAACACAAAGAGCAATTTTCTCAAGAGAAAACATGAGGTGATCCCAATAGTTTGGAGATGGTTGAAATCTGAAGGGAAGCCGTGGGGGAGGGGCTATTTATACTAGACATTCTATTGGTGCAGCCTAAAGCACCCAAACAGGCGTTGATAGGACACTCAGTGTCAAAGTTTTCCATAGGAAAACGCTATGTTAAGGTTACCAAGGTTTTCCCAGCCTGACGACGAGAAATATTCCCAGCACGTGAATCCATTAAAGATCCAATGCTTGAGAGCAGCAAAAGTGAAATAACAAAGGTATAACTCCTAGAGAAGGTGAGAGTGAAAGTTGAAATATAAATTTTAAGTCAAAGTGCTCTGGCAGTAGTCTGAAAGTTAAACCACGCACATTCGAAAGTGTTCGACATCCGAAAGTGGTCCACGCCCGACAGAGGGAGAGCCACAGAGAAATAAGCTTGGGGAAGGGATACTCCTCCTGGCAAGTTTGTGTTGAACTTTATTGTAAGAGGTCTGAGCCCTGCTGAGGGGGACATACGAGAACTGTGAGGTGAAAGGTCTGAGGCAGAGTGGGAACTTTTTGGCTGAAACATTATTTTGAAGTCGAGAAAAGAGATTAAATCTTGGAAAGCCGACAGACCTCGATCCACCTTATGGAACAGTTTATTGTATTGGAAGCCGAGCCAGAGGGTGTCATCTGGCCTGCATGGACAGCCTTACTCTGTAAGGTCTAACGTGGGGAGGAAAGCTGGTTCAAACACCTTTATTCATTTGAACACTGACTTTTCTTTTTTGCATACATTTCTTCTTTTTACACTTTTTTGTGCAAGAGATAGGGCAGGCATTAGGTTTTGTCCACTAGGACTGTGCTATTTATTATTTGATGGTCGAGACTACTCCCATCTTAGTTACAGGGCAGAATAGGAGTTTCTCCAACCCCAACAATTTCCTTTAAAAGGTTTTACAATTTGTACCCATTTTGTCAGGGTCATGCTTATGATACCATGCCTCCCCTACAGCATCTAATAGCATTTCCTGGCAAATATCTAATGCTTATACACAAGCTAAATCTTTTAGCTTTGATGTGGTTGTTTTTAACATGAATACAGTGAAGGACACACACAATGCTTATAAATTGAAGGGCTGAAGGCAGACTTGGTTAAGACATTTTTATTACACCAGTAGAGTGTTTATAACCCCAATTAAGTCATTAACTCTCAGAAGACTGCTGTGAAATAACACCAGCAGGCACTTCCAGTACAAAGATTGATTGCAAGGCTTGATTAAAGCAAGCTCAAAGAAATCCCATACAGAGGTGTTTTGGTGGGTGGGGATGGACAGCAACTGAGTGGGAATGGCCATAGAGATAAGCCTGGCCATGGGCAGTCAATGGTTAGGCAAATAACCAAACAACACCTACAAGCTTTGAGTCCCTCCTCATTTGCTGACTCTACTCATCTGTACACTAATACAATAGTCTTGGCTTATAGGTGGCACAGCCACCTAATAGTCTTAACTACAAATTAACCCTCTCAAAGTGTCAGTTGATGACATGAGGCCATCTTACCTCTTGAGCTCAGTGACACAATTTCACCCACTTGCTGGCACAAAACTTTATTGCTGCATTATCCAAACTGCTAGCATACTCTAGATGAAGCGTGATCAAAATCTAGCTTTTCAGCATTCAAGCTCAGTAATGGAAGTCAAGGATGAATAATAAACCCCTTCACCTGGAAGGAAACATCCATTACTGTTGGGAGTTGTAGTGGGCGGTGCGTGGGAGGGCATTCATAACCATGAGGTCAGAACACCAGATGGAACGTGACCAGAAGGGAGCAATGAGGATATACATTGTGTTGCGGAGATACTGACATTTCAGCTGAGCTATGAATGAGCGGTAGGGGTGGAAAGGCGTATTACCAGCACTGCAGAAAGGTTTTTGAAGTGAGATTATTTTACTCTCAATATTTTTAAATTGGCAGTAAAATGATTTTTTATGGAGGACAAAATAAATCCCAATCCCAATGGGAGTATTTAATCAATCAACAAGTAAAAATATGTTTCAACTGTAAAACAGCAATGTTTTGTAGTACACCGCCAGCACCTTCCATTCCATTAGCCTCGTATAGGAGGTTTAAGACAATATTAATCACCATACTTAACATAAACAGGTCATCCTCGTTCACAAGCAGGAAAGACCTGTTCATTACTCTCCGAGCGCCCAAATGAGACTCATTGCTGTCCACAACAAAGACCCCAAAAAACGTGCATAATGCAAAGTAAGATAAAATCAAACTCTTTGGGCTATTTTTGGAAAAAGACAACATATTAATGCTCTAATTGTATTATAAAATCTCAAAATATCCACAGATTTCCTCCTGATGAGCCAGTTTTCAGAATTCTGGTGAAACACGTGTAGAGGGTTTAAGAACAATAGGAAATAAAACAAGTTACTTACCAACTGTAACGTTCTTTCGACTGGATCTTCCTCCCACGTATTTCTCATCTTGGATATATTCGCCAGCTTGCTGCTTCTTTTCGGAAATGTTTTCTCCAGAGGGCGCTGTGCTTGAGGCCGCGTAGCTTGGTCCCTCGAAGGCCGCCGTCGAGCATCGACGTCATCCGTCGTATGAAGGGATCGAGGCGCGCCCGTTGGATTCAGTTCTGTTTTTTCGATGTTAAAGATCTCATCAGTTGTATCAGGTACCGACAGATGTCAGGCTCTTAAGTAAGTACAAGTGCAAAAAGCGTAAAAACTGTATGAGGGGTAGGTTGGGAGGGTCGATGAGGAATACGTGGGAGGAACATCCTTTCGAAAAAACACTACAGTGGGTAAGGAACTTATTCTTCGAATGGATTGTGTCCTCCCACGTATTCCTCAACTTAGATAGACTCCCACTTCTGTAGTAATTTGGAGGAGGGAGTACCAGAGTTTTAAATTGTGTACTGAATGAAGGATGGCTTTTGCAAAAAGGCCTCCCTGGTAAGAAGTGGAGTCTAAACAATGTTTTACAAAGGTGTGCATGGATGACCAAGTGCTGCAGCACAAATGTCCTGCACTGGGACACCGCTCCGAAGAGCCGTGGAAGTTGCTATGCCCCTGGTTGAATGAGCCCTTAAACCATCTGGAGGCTCTTTCCCAGCTAACTTGTAACATTCAGATATTGCTAGAATTATCCATCTGGATAAGGTTAGTTTGCACACACCAAGGCCCAACTTGTGTCCAGCGTAACCGACAAATAATCTTTCAAGTCTAGAGCTGTAGAAGCTGAGAGCCATTCTAGGGTCTAGTCTGTGGAACCTTTCCTCCTCTTTACTAGCATGCGGAGGAGGATAAAAGGAAGGTAAAGTAATCTTCTGTGACAGATGGAAATCTGAAACTATTTTAGGTAGGAAAAAAGGCTTGACCTTCAAAATAACTTTATCCTTGTGGAAAACAGTGTGAGGAAGCTTACAAGAGAGTGCCTGCCACTCAGTCACCCTGAGGGCTGAAGTTAAAGCCACTAGTAAAACAGTTAGTTAGGAGCCTTAAAGAGCAAGAATGTAAAGGCTCAAAAGGGGCACACATAATAAAACTAAATTTAAATCCCAAATGGGAACTTGAAAAGGTGTAGGAGGGAACACATTTGTTAACCCTTTAAGAAATTGGACAACTAAGGGCATTTTAAAATATAAAACTTCTTCTGAGGCGCGCTTGAAGATAGATAGCGCTGCCAAATATCCTTTAATAGTTCCAAATTGGAGCCCCGAGTTGGCCAAATGTAATAGAAAGAAAAGCACCATTGGAGTGGTACATTGAAAAGGATCCACATTCTTATCCCTGCACCGGTTACTGAATTTCTTCCAACGACACCGGTATAAGGATTTTGTTGATGGCCTTCTGGCCGAAAGAAAAATCTCCATAACTTCATCCGGGAGGTCCCAATCCTTATATCTCAACCTCTCAGAAGCCAAGCGTAAAGGTTGAGTCTCTTGACCTCTGGATGGAGAACCCTGACCTTCCTCTTGCGAGAGAAGATCCTCTCTTTGTGGAAGACGTATTGGAGGGCAGATGGACATGTCCAGAAGGTCCGGGTACCACGTCCTCCTGGTCCAATCCGGGGGAATTAGGATCATGGTTCTCCTGAACTTTCTCAACCTCCTGATTACATGAGGAATCACAGGGACTGGAGGAAACGCGTAAAGGAGCGGAAATTCCCAGTCCACTATGAACGCGTCCTCTAGAGCTCCTCTCAGGGGAAATTTCCTTGAGCAATAAAGTTCGCACTTCCGATTTGCCCGGTCGCGAACAGATCTACTTGAGGGGTTCCCCAAAGGGCGAAGATCTCTTAAAGGACTTCCTGAGCTAGCTCCCACTCGTGGGAGATTGTGCTAAGCCTGCTCAGAGCGTCCGCTGTCGTGTTCAGTTCTCCAGCCAGATGAACTGCCGATTGAGAGATTCCTTCTTGCATTGCCCAGAACCAGAGCTGCATTGCCTCTCTGCACAGTGGAAGTTATCCTACGCCGCCTCTTTTGTTGAGGTAGTACATGGCCACCGTATTGTCCGTGATTATCAGGACATTCCTTCCCTGTACAGAGGGCAGAAAAGCCTTCAGTGCTAGTCTGATTGCTCTCAGCTCCAAAAGGTTGATGTGCTGTTTGGACTCCGATGGAGACCGACGACCGCCGATTGTCAGATCGTTGGTGTGGGCTCCCCAACCCGTGAGTGAGGCTTCCGTCACTACAGTTACTCCGGCCATGGTTGCCAAAAAGGTTCACCCTTGAGGATATTCTCCTTGCGAGCCCACCATAGGGGATCTTGAGCTACCTTGGACGTGACTTGTCGAAGATCTGACATCTCCACCAAAATCTGGGGCCATTGAGTCCTGAGGGCCCATTGCAGGGGTCTCATCCTCAGTCGAGCCTCTGGCACCAGAAAAATGCAGAATGCCATGAGGCCTAGCAACCTTAGGAAGTCAAACGCTGGTAGATGTTGGGCGTTTTCAAACTTTGCTACCATCTGCAGAATGTGGTGAGCTCTCTCCTCGGGAGGCGAGGCTTTCCCTGAGGTAGTGTCCAGGTCAGCTCAGATGAATTGGAGTCTTTGGCACGGAATCATTTGCGACTTCTTGTAATTGAGGAAGAAGCCCAGCTTGTGTAGGAAGTGACAGGTCATGGTTAGATGTTCCTGGGCTCGTTCGGGTGGAGATACCCTGATTATCCAGTCGTCCAGGTAAGGGTAGATGTAAATCCCCTCCCGAGACTCGCTGCCACCACTGCCATTAGCTTGGTGAAGACCCTCACGGCGGAGGTCAGCCCAAATGGCAGAACTCGAAATGGATAGTGAGATCCGCCAATTGCAAACCTCAGGTACTTTCTGTGTTTGAGATGGATTGGCACATGAAAGTAAGCATCCTGAAGGTCTAATGAAACCAGCCAGTCCTGAAGCGGAAGAGCCTGAAGGATATGAGAAAGGGTCACCATTTTGAACTGTCCCCGCCTGAAGATTTTGTTCAAATTACTCAAGTCCAAGTGGGTCTCAATCCTCCATCCTTTTTGGGGATGTGAAAATAGGGGGAGTACCAGCCCTTGTTCCTCTCCGCTACAGGTACATGTTCTATTGCACCTTTCTCTAGCAGGGTTAAAATCTCCTGCATAAGGAGCGTGTGTGTAATTTTTACAGAGTTGGCTCCCGGTGGATGATCTTGAGGTCTTTGATGAAAAGGAAGACAGTAACCATGGGTCACTATCTCTAGTGCCCAGGCATCTGATGGAATGCCCTGCCATTCGTCCAGATACCGAGTGATTCTGCCTCCCACCAGGGTTTTGTGGGTTAAGACCTCAAAGTGGCTTTGTAGTGGCTGAGGAGGTAGTAGCCGAGCTGTGGCTGATCTAGCGCCTCTCCCTTTTCCACCCGAAAGGGTTCCCTCTGTTGGCCTCTCTGACTGGCCTGCCCCCTCCCTTTTCCAAAAGAGGAATAGAAGCGAAAAAGGGCGACTCTTCCAGGAAGATGACCCTGCGTAAGAGTGTTGCTGATGTTGCCCTATAGCGGCGCTGAGTGATTTTGCTGCCGCTTTCGAGGTCTGCAGCTTCTCCAAGCTCTCGTCTGCCTTGCTGCCAAACAACCTCAAACCATCAAAAGGCATATTAAGTAATCTGGACTGTACATCAGATGCAAAGCCAGATTTCCTTAGCCATGCAAATCTATACAAGACCGCGCTAGATGCCATGAACCTGCTTATACTCTCTGCCGTGTCCAGTCCTGACTTGAGGCACTCCTCCATAGCCTCCTTTCCATCCCTTACTATCGCCAGGAAACCATCCGTTCCTCACCCTCCGGGATGTGATCAGCCGCTACATTCAAGCAGTCCCACAGGGTGTAAGTAAATCTAGCTAATGTACAAGTCACATTAGTAGATTTAAGGGCCATTACTACCAGAAGTGAAAACTTTCCTCGCCCAGGCGTCAATCTTTTTGTCGTCCCTGTCAGGGGGCATGGAGGGATAAGCCGATTGCCTATTTGCAGTCGCAGCCTCAATCCCCAAGCTTTCAGGTGAAGGGTGTTTAGACAGGTACTCTGGATCCGAAGGAGAAGGTCTGTACTTTCCCACACATTTCTTATTTGCAGCTGGTAAAGACTCGGGGGTCTCCCAATTTGCCATAACTCTCTTTTAAAGAGCTTTGTGGAAAGGAAGGATTGGGTCTTTCTGAGTTCCTTCATCAATAATATCAGTCCTGACCATACCTTGGAGACACTGACTTCCACCCCATAAAATCTATCACTCTTCCCATGAGGTTCCTATACCCCGGTTCTGCGTGGTCCGGCCTTTCAAAGTCTACCTCAGATGAGGTCTAGGCCACTGGCCGATTGTAGGCAGTCATAAAGGTCTGCTATTTTCGAACTAGGATCTACTAGCTCTTCAGGGACTTCTCTTGTCCCAAATCTAACACCATCAGAGGTTTGTTCTTCAAAAATAGCAGACATGGATTAAACAAATTCCTGCCTGGGCTAAGGATGGAAAAAAATTTCTGGTAAAGGTGGCGGCATAGACCTAGATTTAGCCATAGATGTCGCCTTGGGTATCGGTATAAAAGATTTCCCCGACAAAGGCGTCGACTGAATCGACGATAGCTTCGATATGCTCGAAGGAATCCCTGAGGTCATCGAGGAAGGGTTTGATGTCATCGAGCAAGGTTTCGAAGCCATCTTTGGCTTCAACGAGTCGATACCTGACTCTGATGATGATGACACCATTTTGTCCTCTGTCAACCTCGATTTGTGCATCAATAGTTTCTTTTTTGTTTTATGAGGCACTGGAGAATCATCCTCTGAGGACGCACTCGACTTCTTGTCGGATTTAGCGTGTGCTGTTTTAGATTTCCCTCTGTCACTTTTGGAGTGGACAGGGGCATGCTCTTCACGCAACTTTTTTGAGGGGGTCGGGCCGCCTTCTCAAAAATCTTTAGCATTGAATACCTAAAGGCCTCCCATTTTTTGGCGGAATCATGCTTAGAAGAACAAGAAATTAACCTTTTGTCGGGCAAGGAGGAAGAAGAGGATAAAGATCTGTGACGTCGCTTTTTTGATTTTTTAGATGAGGAAGAAGACTTCCTCGAGCGACTCTGACCTCGACCGCCTCGACTCGTTACGAGATTTTCTACTAGACTCTCCCGAGTGTTTTAGTCTGTTTGCTGACTTGAACGACTTGTCTCCAACCGGTAGCTTACCTTGGCGTTCCTTAAGAGCCTTCTTCGACATCGCCTGACACGACCCGCACTCGTCGATCTGATGTTCAGGACTAAGGCATCAAAGGCAGTTGCGATGAGGATCCGTAATGGACATCTTTCTCCCGCACTTGAGACACTTTATAAAACCCGTATTTGGTGTGGTCGGAGTTGAGGATGAAGACATTTTTAAATGAGATAACTGACATGCCGTTTCGAAATGCGCAGCAGAAGCTCGGAAAAACAGAACTGAATCCAATGGGCACGGCTCAAGCCCTTTATACGACGGATGACGTTTAACGGCGGCCTTCGAGGGACCAAGCTACGCGGCCTCGAGCACAGCGCCCTCTGGTGAAAAGATTTCCAAAAAGAAGCAGCAAGCTGGCGACTATATCTAAGATGAGGAATATGTGGGAGGACACAATCCATTTGAAATATTTTTTCCACAAAACCCAAAAGCTTGTATGAAAAAGAACATATCTGAAATGTGCGTGAATAGACTTTGAATTTATTTTTTACAAAAAAACAAGTGACGCAATTCTTGAAAACCAACCCAGTTTGGCGCGATCTCAGCCGTTCACCTTTCACAATTAGTCTTAACACTTTTAAAGTATTGGGCAGATACAATACTTCAACCGGTAGGTCAGCGACATTCGACATCCAATCCCACAACAGAAGGTTCGCCAAAGACTTGCTATATGTTTGCAAACACACAAGCCCATGTTTTGTGGTAAACCTTTCTTTGCACTAGGTTATTCATGCACATTAAAATATACATTATCCCGCTTCAGATCAGGCAGTAATAAAAGATTCCCTCCCACCCCCTTTGGCATTACACGTACTACTGCCCCCAAAATATGAGGGTAACTGCAGCGAACAGGCTCCTATGTTTTTGGTTCCTATTTTTCTTGGGAGTATTTTTACTAGCCATTTTTATTTTTGGGAGCATAATATTTTTAGGGGGTGAAAGTGCCCGATACATCCCTTATCTGTAGTGCAGCGTATAAGGTTTGGTTGGCCCGGTCAATGAGAAAACCATAGTCTAGAGAGTGTTCTCCAGATCGCATCCAGGAATCAAAGGAGACACAGGACATTTCACTGAGCAGCAAACAGATCCACCTGTGGATGTTCACATTTGAGGAAACTGGACCAGAGACGGATTTAGCCCTCACGCATGAGAGCTATGAAATAATATGTTGAGTGAGGAAAACAATTATGTTTTTCTTCAATTCCAGGTTGGTCTTGGAGATGGTGCTGGAGAGAACACTTCCGTATTTGCTATGCCAGGCGAGAAAGGGGTAAGAGGCGTAGCAACACTGGTTACATAAAACATTGCAGTGGTTATGTTTGTAAAAAGTTATACCAACAGCCCCTGAAGAAAAGGGGAAAAAAAAGATATGAAGGAAAAGAAAAGAAGAGTTCTAGGAAATTGAAATGATCCACTTCATACTGAACTCCACAGCCCAGAAGTCTAGAATTAATAAGCCTCCAACTGTACCAGTCTGTCATTACTGATATTGGCAGAAGAGGAGGACTGACAGAAAAGACACTGCAAGAGGTTATCAGACTTTGGCCACCAGATAAAGGAATCCCGATCAGGGGTCAGGATAGTAATCACTTTGGGCAGAGGTTGCAGGAGTGGTTGTCATTTTTTGAAACAGTCTTCATAAGCAATCTGGCGAATGGAACCAGGTAAATGTATGTGGACATTTTCTTTTGATTTTGAAATTGAAGAACGGTCTGCCAGAGCGCGGTGGTGGGGTCTAGTAATGCACCTATGAAGGGAATCGGTCAAGTCAGCACTAGAGAATGTTTTGAGTATTTGTTGAAAATGCCAGCTCATGTAGAATATTGCAGGGTATCTAGCCACTTACGCAAACCTGAAACTGAGAGGGAGCTCTGATGAGCTAGTTATCGAAATATGGATAAAAGTGCACACTCGCGAGGTGCCGCTACAACACACAGCAGCTTTGTGAAAGCCCTTGGCACAGCATTGAGACCAAAGAGAAGGTAGGGTTATGTATGTATGTTTGTTTTATTCACTTATAATGCGCACCAGACCCACGGGTAATAGGGCGCAGCAGAAAAGGATATGCGAAGCTTAGGTTACATAGTTACAAAAATAATATACAGGCTGTGGCAATGATGCAGTAATTATTATACAAAAGAAAATGCTATACATAGTGACAGATAATATAGAGGTAGTGCCATTAATACAGGTAATAGAGTGCAGATAATAAATATACAGGCCAAATCTGTAACACAAATACATAGGGGTACACAGGAATGGGAGTGTAGGTAATATTATACATGGTAATAGATAAAATACAGGCAATGGCATTAATACAGGTAATGGTAAAATAGATAGAGATATACAGGCTGTATCAGTATCATGCATATCCCAGGATAAACCGGAGTGGGAGTGTAAAGATGTCTAGGCCGGTGGAGAAGGGAGCTCGGAAACACTGGCTAGTTGATAGATTGCTTCAACTGGTTGATGTAACTAGATCTAAATATAAGGTAGGATTTTTCAGCCCGCATAGGGTGGGGCAGAGTTTTCCATACTTGAGCTGCACGGACGGGGAAGCTGGCACCCGCGGCCTTGGTCAATTTGAATCTTGGAATGATAAGTGTGTTGACATTGGCGATGCTTGAGGGTCTGGTGGAGCTTCTCTCAACAAATCAATCAGTGAGAAAGCAAGGTGCAGCATTGTTCAAGGCTTTATGCGTGAGGGATGCAACTTTTAGGTGTATTTTATCTTGGGTTGATAACCAGTTATTATTGCGCCTTATCCTAGATATATGTGCTCTTCTAGATATACCAAGAGCTGCTCTCAGGGCATTATTTTGTAGAATTTGGATTCTGTGTGGGATATATTTGTTGGCACCAATATATAAAGCATTACAGTAATCGAGCCTGGATACGATGAGGGCTCTAGCTAAAATAATGCAATTATCATCTGAGATAAAATGTTTACCTGCTCTGATAAACTTACATGTGTAGGCTGTGGCTGAAGCTAGTGAGTTCACCTGTTTGTTGAAGGAGAGGGTGGCATCTAGGTGGAAGCCAAGTGTCTTCACCTCCTTGGCTACCTTGAAAGTATTCCTATCGATTTCGAAGGAAGAGTAGTCCTGGCCTAGTTTTCTGAGATTGGAATGTGTGCCCTGAATGATTAGTTCTGTTTTGTCATCATTCAGGCATAGACCATGAGTTGCCATCCATGCTTGGATGATGAGATACACCCCATTTACCAAGGCCAAAACCTTACTGTAATCCCCTGAAAGTGGGAGGAGAATCTGGGTATCATCTGCATAGATGGTGTAGGTGATACCAAGAAGGTCCAGATCATCAAAAAGGGGCTTAGTAAATATGTTTATAGAGTCGGGAATACGCAGGAGCCCTGGGGAACGCCGCACAAGATGGGGATCGGGTCTGCCACATCTGAGGGGGAAAACACCCTCATGGTCCTTTCGCTAAGGAGGGATTCAACCCATGTTATAGCTTCTTTTGAGAAGTGTGCAGCGGAACTTTGGTGGCTGCAGAGGACCTTGTGATCTACAAGGTCGAATGCAGCCTAGAGATCCAGAAGTAAGAGGAGGGCTGTTTGTCCCGAAGCTCGCCTATTTGAGCCTTCAAATCGATGAGGGCGGTCTCGGTGCCATGTTGTGGGCGGAAGCCCGATTGCCTTGCACCTAGTAGCTTGTGGTGTTCCAAGAATTTTTGGATTTGTGTATATGCAATCTTGTCAAGGATTTTTAGCAGGAAGGGGACTGTCGTTATGGGGCGGTAGTTAGTAGGGATGAGGGGGGTCTAGTTTTTTATATTTTTTTTAAGCAAAGGCAGTACCCATGATTGTTTCAGGTTGGTCGGCACAGTGCCTGAGGCGAATGAGGCATTAACAAGTTTGGATATGAATGGGGGGAGTTCTCTGGTGGCGTAGTTTATGAGCTGTGCAGGGCACAGGACGCCTTGACAGTTGGAGGGCTTAAGAGAAAGGATGACGTTCTCCACTTCCAAGATAGACGTTTTGGCAAATCTGAATTGAATAGTTGGGTTTTGAACCTTAGGAGGTGGGGTGGTGTTGGCCAATGGTGGTTGATTAAGTGATACTTTCTTGGCAGCTATTTTCTTTTGGAGCATTGTTACTTTATTGGCTAGTGCTTGTTGTATCTGTGTGCACCAGGTTTTGTCTTTTATGCATGTGTCTGAAATGGGTGTGGGTGACTCCAGTTCCTTGAGGATGGAGAACAGCTCCCTCATACTCGAGTTGGCCACTGAAATGCACTTATTGTACGAATTACACTTGGCCAGGAGGATTTCCTTCTTGTAGCGAGAGATTTCTATGAGTTTGTTTTTATGGTCGTCTGATGGAGTGATCTCCAAGTGGATTCACAGCTCCTTTTAAGTTGTTGAAGATCCTTCAGTTCAGGGGTGAACCATTTATTGAGGTGGGCTTTAGGTTTACACGGTCTGAGTTTAAGAGGGGATATGCTGTCAAGAGTGGTTAGTATGATTTTGTTATACTCTTCATCGAGCAACTCTGGGTCTAGGTGTTCATCAAGTTGGTTTATAATGGGTAGGATAGCAGGAATGACTGTCCTTCGTGATACTCTTTTTGTTCCTAGTTGGGCAAGGAGGAGCCATATTAGAGGCAGGCGGGAGGGGTCTAGTAGTGGATAACTCATAGTTACCAAATAGTGGTCTGTCCATAATTGTGGGGAGATGGAGGTAATAGAGGCAGAGCAGTTATAGTCTGCAAGCCAATTGAGAGTTCTCCCTTTACTATGGGTAGGTTCCAAAAATCTTTCGGTTACATCTAGTTCTGTGAGGGTATTGGCCACAGGGATAGCATGTTTGTCTGATGGTTCATTATAGCCCAGATTAAAGTCCCCCAGGATGAGCAGTTGTGTGGAGGTTTTGAGATTAGTGGACAATAGATTGTTAATATCTTCCTCAAATGTTCCCACCGGGCCAGGAGGTCAGTAGTTGAGGTAGTCAGTCAGTGTCTGGGAGTTGTGAAGTGTGCGCTATCAAACTCCCGCTTCACAAGAGTTGGATGCTAGTGTGGAGGTGGTTCTCATGCCTAAGATGATTTTAGCGATAATGCCAATGCCACCACCTCGCAAGTTATTTCTATCTTGTCGCAGAATGGTATAGCCATCTGTGATTGCCAGGGATAATAACGGTCCTGCTGCCTCATGTAGGCATGTGCAATGATCGTCTCAAGAATCTCATACATTTACAAAGTTCTTTCCAAATCGGAATGTGAAAGCATGCATCCTATAGATGCCATCCAATTTCTTCCAGGTTGGAGAGCTGTGGAAATGTATGGCAATTTTAACCTGTGGAAGGATGTCACTAAACAAAATAGTTTCAGAGTGTGGAGGTCAAAGATGGGCCTTATCCTCCTGGTTTTTCGTGATTAGATAGCTGGAGGAGAATCCTGGCCAGCACCCCCCCACCCCATCCCACGCATTTCTCGCACTCCCATTGAGAGTAAATTACAGAGCTTCTTCAGGCGACCTGGCACTGTTATTTTGCAGCTTTAGAGGAGGCCCATGATGGGTAGCATTAAGTGACACGTTATAGCCTTGTTCGAGACTATTGATCTTACGTCAAGCTCCCACTGGGGACGAAAATGAGAACTTTTTCCTGCTACCGGGGGTGCACGTTCCTTGAGGATGATGAACACAAATAGAAGGTGCATCCCCTTAGAAGTGAAATGGACCACTTGGTTCCTGAGTGGAAGAGGACGCCAAAGGGTTTGCACAGTGTGTTAGGTCTCTGTCTTGCAGTAGGGCTTTGGGGATTGAGAAGGCCACAGGGTTTGAAATAGCTGGGCGCCATTTAGCACCAGGCCATAAGCCTAGGAGAACCTGGTTGACTTGACAGCAAATTCTACCAGGAGCTACTTTTGACTTCTCCAGCCAAATGGTGCCACACAAACATACCTATTTGACGTTTGAAGCAAGTGTAAAACAGCATTATGAAACATCTCAGACATTTAAAGTACAATGGGGCTTGTACAAAGAACAAAAGGCCATTGTTTGCATCACATATGGAAGTTAAATTGGCAACACACTGCATACTAGCTCATTATTCCCCAGTGGTAGCTCCTGCTTAATGGGTAGTGCTGTGCACCCAAGTGCTGCACTTTGCTCCTGCTAATCAAATACCAATTTTGATCCTTGCGACTTATATTTTTTATAGGGTTATAAAAAAGCATTATGTTGCTGTAAAACATGCTTTTTCTTTCTAACATGCCATCAGTAGAGGAATCAAGCAACATCTTCCTCATCTAAGGGTAGATCTAGGAACATTTCCTGGATATCTTGATGGACCGAAGTGGCAGCAAGGTAGCTTTGACTTCTTATACAAACCACTTTATTCATTGCCCTAGCAGCTATGTCAGCAATTGATTTAATAACTTGCAGCTCCTGATTAGATGTTTCTCTGCCTTTACGCACTCAGTAAGAGAAATCTTCCACTGTTTCCGGGAGGAGATACTCTGCAAACTTGGAGATTTTCCAAGAACACGATTTTGCACCATAGAGGCATTTAATTTGATTCAGCTCAAGGCCTTTGTTTAGATGAGATTCCCCCACACCCTCCCTGATTGTCAGGCTTTGCAAACTTTAAGACGGAAACTTAAGGTGATGGCAGCTCCCTTTTCCTAGTATAAATTGTAGCAGAAATAACCGCAGACTGTGCAGGCAAATTGCCCAGGACAACGGAAGGGATTTCCTTAGGCCTTCTGAACTCCCCTAATTTCAAATGTTTGGATGAGGACAGTGAGGTTTGGCCAGTTGCGAGTCGTCTTCCTTCACACACATTTCAATTGAGACAGGTCTAGCTTAATAGTTAGGATATTTCAAGTTACCAAACTGAATCCAGTTTCTGCACTAGAGGGAGCTCCAAATCTTGCATTGCCTCAGGGATGGGCTTCTTAAAAAGATTTTCAAGAGACCTAGTGGTAGACTCATCATCAATGGCATCAGTAGCAGTATCACAGGGCTTCTGTTTTTGGGTGGATGTTCAGAAGAAGGAAATCCTTCCACAACCAGATCTGGTTCACCTTCTGGAGCCTGTGGTTCTGCTGGATGAATTTTATTCTTTTATCCTCTAAACTAGGTTTTCTAAAAGTAACTGTACAACATAGTCACCAATACTGTGTATGTTATATTCTTAGCCATCTCTGATGGTTCTAAAGGAAGAGTCTTCTTTTTATCCTATCACAGATGTAGAAGAATCAGTAGCTGTGGGTACTGCTACAGGGTCTGAAGTCCAGTTAAAAACCACAGTACTTGGTACGTGCAAATTATTTAAGAACAGTGGTGAAGGAGTTTAAGGCTTGGGATTAAAGGTAACCAGTGGGGAGAACTCTGGTGGTACATTGAACAGATATTTTGGATCAAAATTTACATAGTCAGAAATATTTATCAGACCAGAATTTCATAGGGAAGAGACCTGAACTGGTACTTTTAGAGTCCTATTTTTCTGGTGTTTGTGGTTTATTTTTCTTTTCGCTTTGTTTTTTTGATGTTGGTCAGAACCAACTGAACCCAACTTGGGGTCAATTGGTGCCAAAACAGAAGAAGGAAGACCTTGGAGAGAGCCATGCTCATCTGACACGTGAGACGATGTTGGCTTTGGTAGTGATCCTCCACCTAAACAGCCATGTGAAGTCCCAGAAAATGAGGGTGCAGTATTCACCATATTACTAAGGGGTGATGCCAGAGATAGGGCTTTCTGGGGCACAGCACCCCTCTTGCCAACGTTCACCTCTTGCAATGTTCAAGAAGCCCTCCACTGGTCCAGCTGCGACATGGAAATAAGTATTTCAGAGAGACCACAGTTGAACTCTCTCACACAGGTGACAAGACCTCACCAGAGATAGTGTTTGCCTAGGTATCGCACGCAGTCCAGTGATGTACGGCATACGTCAGAGGGATGCACATGCAAAACAGAATATAAAAGTGAATTTAGAATTGAGGGGAGCCTGAATGGTAAATCTGTCCCAAAAAGGAGTGACAGTTGGCAAAGCCGCAAAACAAGGGGGGTGCGACAGATTGACATCTAACATCACATCGCTCTTGGGGTAAACAAGGTGGTGGTTACTTTACTCTCTGCTAGAGGGGCAGGGCCAGCATGCATAGTGATGCACGCACTACAGAGGCCGTACTTAATAATGTGATTGTATTTGTTTAGACTACTTTTTCTGACTAGCCTGGGGATTCAGGTTGTCCCAAACAGTATAGAGATGGATGGCAAATTAGAAGGATATATCTCATTGTGCCCCTTTTCCTTGAAATGCACATTGCCCCTAATAAATCACTTGAATGAATGTTAAAGAAACTTGCTCTCTTTCAATGTGCCCACATTATTTTCAAAGTACAGCGCGTTATCTTCAGCTATGCCTTATTTATACGCCACATCCTTCAATGCATCCAGTTCCAAATTCCATCATCTACATGCATTTCTTGATGGCTGAAGTGACCAAAGCAACACCACTGCTGAGTAGTCCGAAAAGGGGCATGGGCAGGATTTCACATTCCAATATCTTAGTTCAGTACAAGAGACCATGATGAAATTTATACATGAAAAGTTGTATACAGAATTGTACTATATACACACACACAACCTTTGTCCCCTGGATGCTGATATTTCAAAACATCTAATGAGGACATCATTGTGCTATTACTTCTCCATATATGCACAGCCTTAGGGAAGGGTTGAGCTTTTCACGTGGAGCTACCCTTTTCAAAATCTAGAATCATGTTGATGTCTCCATACCAAATTTTTCACATACTATATATGGGTATATTTCTAGGCTGCATATTCAAAAATTCAGGGCTATCCATGTTAGGCGCAAAGACGTGTGTGTCATTGAGCACTCCAGCCAACACTAGTAATTTACCCTCATTTATAATTTTATTCCCAATTTGAAATTAACTGATGCATTTTTTATGGTAGCAACTCCCCTGGAACCAGACATGCATGATGAACAACTTTTCTGTCTCTCCCCACCTGCTCATCGTGGACAGAACGTCATCATGGACCCCTAATAGAGGGGTGTTATTTGTAGTAACAAATAGGTCAGGGTGCAAAATGTGCACTCTTCTCTAGCCATTGGCTAGTGATATGTGATACTTGGAGAGTAAACAATGGTCTGTGTGTATGCACTGAATTGAAATGGCAAGTGACTGCTTTGAGGCTGATTAGTAGCTTGCAAATTGAATATTTCTCATATAAATATAGCCATCTGATGTCTTTCAACATTTTACCAATCTGGCAACTTTCACTCCCCAAATGCTCTAGGTCAACACAGGGACAGACCTATCCCGCATTACGTCACTTCGCTGCAGCATTTAAGCTCAGTGAATGGACCCTCCCTCCCCCAAGACATTGAACTTGCCAGAACACTCTGCCAGAACCCATGGTCCAACTTAACGTTTTGTGCATTGCTTAAACGTAAACTCAATATACTTCATACCCAATTTACCCATAGGCTAACATACCAGTATACATTCCTACCGCAATTCATGCCAGTTTACCAAATAAACTAGCCTGACCTCACCTCAACCCATCCACCTTAAAGTATAGTTCCGGGACTTTTTTTTATTGTTCCTATGGTTCGGCCATGTGTTTTTAAGCATAAATCGGTAGATCGTAGAAAACTTTCCTATGGACCTTACCCGACTTTTCGTCCATTAACGCACTCGAAAACATCCGCCATTTTATGATAATCCTATCATTTCCCTCCATCGCCCTGGCTCACCTGCTTTTGCGGCACTAAATCAAATCCCCCGCCCCTGAGCCTGACATCAGCAGACGCGTACCGCCCATTTCCCGTTTCGTGTCAACAATCGCTGCGCCTCAGCTAATGAAGTGTCGCCATGGAAATGGCAGGACGCCTCTTTCCTCAATAAGTATAAACAGACCGTTTCACAACACACAGCAGCAGATTTTCGAATCCATTCCTCTCTCTGTGTTACTTTGAGCAATTGTGGCGCGCTGTGTTGTGTGAGCTCATCTGTGTTGATTTCCTGGTTCTGTGTGGAGTCGCGTAGAAGACGCCTGGGCGCGTTTGCCTACGCAGCTCAGTCACGTCACGGATAGAGGCGGGGAATATGAATGTTTTGATCAAGTCTGTTTCAGGGGCGGGGGATTTGATTGATTGAGGGAGAACTCCAGGATTACCATCTACCCAGACTACACCCCACTTGTTCAGAGAAAACGTAACCTCTTTGTTCCCACAAAAGAAAGGCTTCACTACCAGGGTCTTGAGCACATGCTTATTTACATAGCTAGATTAAAAATACTATATGAAAGGAAAGACGCTTTTCTTTTGAGACCATTGCAGCCGTTACTCGATGGATGGGGCACAATTGTATTTTGGATGGAGAAGGCGATACTGGCCAGGGAAGGAAGAAATAACGGCCCTTTTGCATGAGACTTGGATTGAATGAACACATACACAGACAAGGGTCACCATTGACACAATCTACACTGTCTAAAATCAAGCAGCTAGACGGGAGTATAGCACCGCTGCCCACGACGTGGAACTTCTGACACCCCCAACATGGTGTACTTCCCAGGTAGCGATTGCTGCTAGCATGCCCAAAACCCCTGTCGGACAGCCTCGAGTGGGGAGTTTGTGCCCACCTGAACGGCCGATTGTTGTTGGGTATTGTTAGGATCCCATTGGACGTATCTTATTATTTTTGTTGCAAGTTATTTGGTTGCGGTGGTTTGGGTTAAATGAACTTCCTATGGAAGCCAGAGCCTGCAGGACATTGGGGGTAGCTTTGCGGAACTGGACGAAGTACCGTCGGGAGGGGATGTGTTGCAGAGATAGTGCAGCTTATTAGATTGGACTGGGGAAATCGGCGGGTGGCAGAGGTGCCGGGATGCTGGTGAGACTGTGAGCCTAGTCAACGACTATGGATAGGATACTAACTTGGAATGTCAGGGGATTGGGCTCTTACCTGCACAGAAGCCAGGTGAAATCTTTTCTGCGCAGGAAGAAAACAACAATAGCCCTCCTACAAGAGACACACCTGCTACCTACAGAACATGAGAAAATTGTAACTAGATGGGGAGGTGGGGGGCACAAGCGTACCGATCTACATATTCGAAATTTGCCAGAGGGGTGTTGATATGGATGGACGCAACTGTCCCCTTCCAATTACTAGAACCTGAGACGGAAATGGAAGGCAAATATGTAATGGTACATGGATATATAGAGGACCAGGAAATATACTTTGTAAATTCCTACTTCCCCAACCACGCCATACCGGCTTTCCTGAGGCCCTCGCACTCTAAACTGGCCTATATGAGGGATGCCTTGCTCATTAAGGGGGTTGGGGGGGGGTATTTTTACTGCGTCCGAGACCCAGTCCTCGATAGGTCCGACTCCGCCCAGCCCAGAACACTACAAGCCTCTACTGGACTAAATAACACACTAATACATCTGGCCCTGATGCATATTTGGAAGGAGCAGAACACTGACAGGCGAGAATACTCCTACTATTCGGCCCCACATGGTTTATATATACTCTTATTCATTACTTACTAGTAAGCACGGAGCATTTAGCAGATTTTTCAGGAGCCGAGTACACTGGACGCACCATCTCGGATCACTCCCCATTGATGGTATATTGGTCCCCTCATGGTCCCATACCGGCAAACCTGTTATTGCGCATGACAGCTGAAGTGCTATTAACTTGGTGAACCATAAAATTCTCTGCCAGAACCTTAAATCGGCAGCCCACTTCGCGGACAATGCCACTACTTGGATCCGATCGTTTTTGGCCAACAGATCCATGAGGGTCTTCTCCCCTGCTGCTTCCACTGAACCATCTCCTCTATTATGTGGGGTCCCCCAAGCATGCTGCGTCTCACATACGCTCTATAACGTGTTCACAAAGCCACTCTTCAATATCCTTGACTCTCTGGGTGTCATCTACACCAACTACGCAGATGACACCCAGATACTAATCCCTATCACCGGAGACCACCTAGTCGATACCAAAGCCTTAAATTATGTTTACCAAGTCATCCAGGCGTGGATGGCTCAACACAAGCTCTGTCTGAATGATGAGAAGACAACTCCTCATCCTGGGCTCTCAGCACCGACTCAGCAAACTGGACTATCTTCAAATCGTTTATCATTGATGGTAACATCATCAAGGTCTCCAATGATACTAAAACTCTGGGCATCTATCTTCATTCCACCTTATCGCTCTCTAGACCAACCAATGCCGCCAGCTCAGCGTCTGCTTACACTTGCAAACTCACCACTGCCTGCCGCCCATTCCTATCCACAGCCAATTGTACCATCCACGCCAGAACCCTAGTCATGTGCAAATTGGACTATTGCAATGCACTGTACTTAGGAACGAGTCAACGCAATCTCAATAAGCTCCAGGTCACCCAAAATAATGCCATTAGGGCTGCATTAAATATTCCCAGAAACCAGCATATATCCGACTCTAGACGCAGCCTACACTGGCTCTCAGTAGCCCATAGAGTCTCCCTCAAAACCCTTGCTATCACGCACAAATGCTTGGCGAATCAGGCATCCAGCTACCTGGCCAGTCGCTTCACCCCACATACCTCCAGTCGCCGCACTCAGAGGGCTGCCCAAGCGCACTGCCTCTCGCTACCCAGATTCAAACTTCAGACAGCTGGGGGCACTAGCTTCCTGGTCCTTGCCAGCAAACTATGGAACTTGCTTCCCCACCCGCTGAGAACAGAAATCTCCTTCCACTCATTCAAAAGCAAAGCGAAACTATGGATCTTGGCTGAAGAGTAATTATTTACCCCGCAATCTCCTTGTATATACATTGTAAAGTATTATGTAATTATATTATAATGTATACCCTGTAAGTATCGTGTACAGTTCCCCTTATGTCCCTCCTATGTTCTACTGTTCCTGCTTCTGTTTATGTCAATGTAACCTAAGATATGTGCCCAGATGCCTGTGGGCCAGGTGTGCTATACAAATAAACTAAATACAAATCTGACTATATTTTTAAAGAGAAATTGGGAGAATCCCTTAATGGTTATCTCAAAACCAACATAGGTAGTGTAGATAGCTGGGGGTGGTTTAGGAAGCTCTTAAGGTGGTAGTTAGTCAGAGGGGAAGTTATTGCTGCTGCAGGGGGACGGGGGGAATCAGAAAGACATTGTGTAGGGAACTGGAACGAGAGGTACAGATCCAGAACCTCGAAGCTGGGGAAAGACAAACTCATGAAAAACAGTTATACACATTGCGTGTTGAATGCACACAAGCATGGGAAAGACCGTGCCACTTCAATCACAAAACATACGCAGCGAAAGCGCATGCTGAGGGTGAGAGATCCGGAAGAATATTGGCGTGGCTGTGAAAATCAGAACCACCACTGCACCCAATTACACTAATAAGAGAAGAGTGTGGGGCCCCCTGGTGCTCACAGGTGGCTATAAATGGGGCCTTAAGCAAATGTTATAATGTACTGCATAAACACAAAACTCCGGTTGACCCTGAAGAACTGACAATAGCCTTTGACCAAATCCAGCTACCCGAGGCTGACCACGGAGCAGGCGGCCACCTTGGACCTGCCTCTGACAGAAGATGAGATAATGGAGTTTACTGGAGTAGATGCTGATGGCTATGCATGGTTTCGGCGAAGGATTCCTTAAATGGGTGACATTATACAGACGCAACGGGAGGCTAAATTCAAAACCGGGAAATTAGTGTCTGATGCATGGAATATCCAAAGGGGTACACGGCAGGGATGCACACTGTTGCCCTTGTTATACATATTGGTGTTGGAACCGCTAGCGGTATTCTTATGCTGTGAATTAATTGAGGCTGGAGTGATAGTGATAGGAACGCCACACCTCATTTCCTTGTACGCAGATGACTTTCTCCTGTACTTTGGGGAGCCAGAAAATAACTTGCCTTTTGCCCCTAGCGGGGCTATGACGATGGGACTCACGTGATTTACAAGACTTGGGGTCAGAGTGGGAGCTTAATTACTTTCAAATTCTGGGTATATATATTGCCCATAGGCCACAGGAAATGTATAATCTGAATAAGGTTGGGGCAATGGAAGGGGTGCAATATTCCATAACATTTTGGGGGAAACTACCGCCATCACTATTGGGATGGTTGCAACAGTTAAAATGATACTTCTACCGAGACTCCTTTATAACTTTGCAAATGTGCACCATTACATCCCTGGAGAGTTCTTCCTGAAGATAATGTTTAATCGTCGGGAGTTCTTATTGGCCCGTGGCAGACTGAATTGCTTTAGCCACCATACGCATGTCATATAGTGATGGATGTATCCAACTTCCACATTTTTAGCTAAATTACCTTGCAGCGCAACTCCAATATGTAACCTGCTGGCTGGCGGATGAATGCACCACGGAAACTGGTCTGATACGGGTATTTACCCATCCCACAATGCTGAAAGAAGCTTTATGTGTTGCAGGTGGCTGCATAAGACAGCAGTTTATTAATCACACTTGGAAGTCAAATTTGGGCTAGGATAATGAAGTTTCTGAAAATAGAAGTCTTGTATTCACCAAACCACCCCATCGCAGGGTACGCTTGTTCGACTCAGGAGGAATTGGGAGTGGCCAGAATGTGGGAAAGTTGGGGACTCGCTACTTGGGGAGACATGTACAAGGAATGGGCTTTCAGGGATATGCTGGACTTAACCCGGGGGGTAGAGGGGGAGATCTTCCTGGGGGACAATTCATATGGTATCAGAGGCTGGCTGCGATTGCCAAGAAAAAATGGGTGACCTGGCTTGGAAACCGGAGCCGAATGTATTGCTGTCATTAGTGTATGAAAATGGTTGGCACCCGGTTTCTAGGATGTATGGATGCATGCTTAGCGCTGTCTGTAAAAGGAAGGCCACACTTAGGGAACTGGGGGAGGGGGACCTGGGCCGGGAATTGGATGATACCCAATGGGACGCTGCTTTATTCTTTGTTAAAAAAGTCTTGCGCAATGCCAGATTCCTCCTGCTCCAAATAAATGTTCTATATAGGACATACATGACACATAACCGAATAGCCAGGTTTAACCCTGGCGTCTCATCTTCCTTCCCATGGTGTGGGATATCTAAGGTAGATATGATGCACATGTTCTGGCGCTGCATGCAGGTGCAGTCTTTCTGGCATCAGATCCAGACTACTTGCGTTAAGGCTGGGTTCACACAATCTAATTGGGAACTGGAAGAATGTTTGTTGGAGATGTATCCTAGACCCAACATGTATGGACCCGACATGTGTGTTGGATAAAATATGCATAGCAATTGTTGCAGATCACAGGGGGGCCCCCCCAACTATGGCTTATGGCTGAATGATTTTGCGAGATGGATCAAAGTAGAAATGTCGGCGTGGTACAGGGTTTCTTCAATTTCTCTCCACTTGTGGTGTCCCCAGGGGTCTAACCTCTTTCCCTGGCTCTTCAACTGCTACCTGGCACCTCTTGCCCACCGCATTGCTACTTTCAGCTCCAATTTTCAATGTTATGCGGATGATCCTCTACTCTCTTTCAGGCTCCCCTCAGCCACCTCTGCTTCTTCTCCCATACCAGACTGTCTGGCTGCTATTCAGGAGTGATGTGCCACCAATGATCTCTGCCTTAATGCCAGTAAGACTGAGATCCTCCTCATTGGGACACCCACGCCCTCCTTTCCCCTCTCTCTGGCATCCACTCTGGGCCTTCTTCCTGCTCCTCCCTGTGAGGATAAGAACCTTGGCCTCACTTTCAACTCCACCCTCCCCTTCTCTCCTCACATCACTGACGTCTCTAAGAAGTCAAACTATCAGCTCCTCAGAGGTATTCTTCCTTGTCTCACTTTCCCCCAGAAACTCACTTTCTCCAGAGCTCTGGTCCTCTCTAGAGCTCTGGTCCTCTCTAGGCTGGACTATTGCAACAGCCTCTTTCTAATTCTCCCTGCCTCTACTCTTTGAGCTTTACAACTTACTTATCCAGAAAAGTACTGCGAGACTTGTCCTTGGCCTCAAGCCCAGGAATCGTATCTCTCCAGCTCTGAAATCTCTTCACTGGCTCTGCATGGCTGCAAGGATCAAGTTCAAGACCCTCTGTATCGCCAACAAGGCTTTCTAGGGCCATCAATATGTCATCAATGTAATGTACGATTTGCACATCTGGCTTGCACTGAATTTTGTCTAAATGTTCTGCCACCAGCCGGTGACAGATGGTCGCACTATGAATATATCCCATTGGCAAACATTGGAACATAAATTGCCTCCCATGCCAGGAAAATGCAAACTGCTCCTGGCATTCTTCAGCAATCGGTACAGTGAAGAAGGCATTACCCAAATCTAACACTGCATACCAAGTTCCCTCAAACTTCTGCACATTCTCGATTAGAGTAAGCGCATCAGGGACTGCAGGTATAAACGGAGGGGTGTATTTATTTAACTCACGATAGTCTACAGTCATCCTGAATCTACTGTCCGTTTTTTTAACAGGCCAGACCGGATTATCCCAGCCGTGGTTACGGGACGTAATACACCTGCTACCACGTATCTTTTGATGGTATCTGAAATCTCTTTCCGTTCCCCCAAATCCTATATTGTTTCATGCATGGCCGTTTTTTGGCGGAACCTGCACCGGGGGCATCTTCAATTTCCCTATGATAACAGGAGTACAAATTAAAGAACTTACCCCGAACTGATAGAGTTTACCTCCCAACCCGAGAGTCAAACCCTCCGAAATGTCAAACCCAATAATGTATTCAGGGATTGGAACAACACTTGATAAGTATCCACTTTTAAACTGCCAATTTTCATATCAATTTTGGTCTGCACGGCAGGGGTAATTTTTCCCCCAAACCAGTGATTGTAAAATGCCGTCCATTAAACCTTGAAGGATTCCCATGTATCAATGAGGCCTCCGCCCCGGTATCAATTAATGCGCGGACATCCTCGATATTTCCTGATTGCTAAAATAATTTCACCTTCACATGAGGCTGTCTATCTACCTTCATTCTGACAGTTGTCAACGCAGTTTGGCCACAATCCTATTCGTACTTTGAATGCACATGTTTGGACTCCATTTCCACCATCGCGCTCACCATTTTTCTCAGGCATAGATCGGCTGGAATTGCGGGGACGTACCCGAAGACTCTTTGTCCACTTCCTCCGCCGGTTGTGCAGAAGGTATTGAATCCCTACTGGGCTTTTGTACCTCCTGTTTCACTTGCTTGTACCTCTCCTTTCCTTCCAGCCCTCGCTTCTTGTATAAATGATACATGTCCCAAGTCTCAATCCCGTCAATGTCCTCCCGTGGCACCCCATCTTTTAGTAGTGCCAAAAACATATCCTTTCTGTATAGCCGAGTCTCTCGACTGACTGACCTCTTTCCAGGGATTTGTCTTTCATTTCACCCCTCTCTCTGGGTCTTTCCTCAGCCTTTTCCCATTCCTCTAGGTCTGCCAATTGCCTGACTGCAACCACCACCTCATCTATCATCCTACCGGTCATTCCTACCAACAGGCTCATGATGACATTCTTATATGCAGTGGAGCAGTCGCATGATGGCATTTCTAGCAGAAACCATAGTGCTACCACTCCCATATGTTGGGGAGTCTCCAAATGCATTGCTTCTTTCATAGCATGCTCCCTTACTCTTTGTATGGCCTCTCTCAAGATGTACCACGTCTTCTCCTCGTTAGGCCAGTCTGATGCGATCGGGTGCTTGCAGTTACTCCCTTGGGCCGCTAGTTGCAATGAAGACATTTGCACCTCTCCCCCATCGTCCTCACGGGGAAGACCTACACGTAAACTCTCTTGGATATGTGTTTTCTGTGACAATGGCAGAACCTGGTGGCATCTACCTGGAGACCCGTTGCCCCTCCATCAAATAATCTAACCATCCAAGTTAACCAAAGATTCACCAGCCCTATGTTTCAATTGGCTAATGATTTCCCAACCTCCTGCTGGGAATAATCCTCGAGTGTGGTCAACTCCACCAACCCCCCCTCTGGGATTGGGACCAGCTCAACTGCGCATCACGGGTTTAGCTGTTACCCCCGTCCGACCAGACTCTGCCAGGACGCTACCTCCTGCTCTGAAGCACTCTCGGTGCTGGTACTGTCAAATACATCCCCAATACATTGGTCGGGGTCCTAGTCCACCCCTGCGGAGGCAATCACAGTCGCTACTTTACGGGAATTCACCCTCCCTCTTCTCTATCGATATTTATATTGAGCAACCCTTACAGCAGCTCGCTCAGCTACCGCTTGATATTTGTCTGCCTTATCATAATCCAACTTCATTTGAAGCTGCTGCATTAACGCAATCTGCTTCTCAGCCGCCAGCTCCTTTTCCAATCTCAACACACTTGCCTGCAGTTCCACATTCTGTTGATGCACCTTCCGGAAAGCATGCAACAGAATCCAGCCTCTTCTGCCTAAAGCCTAACACGCTTTCCCTTTTTCTACAGGCACCTGTTGCAGGCAGCCCATCACTTCGACCGGGCTGGCCTCTCCTATGCCATTATTCCAGGTCTCACTCAAACCTGCACCACATGCCCAGGTTTGTGCCACTTTATCATACAGACTTTTGGTCCACCCTCAGATGGTCACTTCGGGACAGAGCTGCCTTTTATCCTAAACCGGGAACTCATGATATCAACTGAATGTTTCACATCCCTATCACCAATACCTCAACACACCAACGTTTCTCGTCAAATATTCACAAACCCAGAATTGCCCCTCGGAGTCCAACACTTCAAATTCACTAAATTGGCAGGGCTATTTGGCATCAATGTCAGCACAAAGACCCTGCTCACAGTGCCAAATGTTTAGCTCTTTCGGTCAAGCACAGGGGCCTTAGACCTCCACACTTTCCTGCACAGACCCAAAAAGGTTCTCGAACTCAGGGAGGCAATAAATCACACTTAGACAACTGGTTAGAAAAATATAAACGGCTCGTTATAGGCCCTTTATTCACACACACAATACACATAAACCTAACTAAAACATAACATATAGCTGATTATACATGAACATAGAAAAAGATCTTTATCGTTAGTATGGTTGCAGAAGACACCTTCATCTCGGCCACCTCAACACTACTCTGCTTAGTCCCAGAGCAGGTAGGCAGAGAGGTCTGGAGTGGAGTGTCCTCCCTCTCAGCGAGACTGCATCACCTGGGGTCCAGTTCTCTCCGTCTGTTCCCTGAGTAATACCTCTACTCTTTATTGGGGAAACCCAGCCCCTTCATGATTACCAGACTACCCTCAGCCGAAGGGCAGACAGCAAGCATTGGGAGCAAAGAGTGAAAAAATCCAGCCAGAAGTGGAAAAACCCAGCTTCAATCCCTCGTCTCTGTTCCCAGCACCCCTTATCACTGCACCTGCAAAGCTCCAACTCCCTTCTTGGCTCATCCTTCAGCCGACAATACAACTATCCTCCACAGTTAGCTCATCTGACATCATTATGTGACCTTGCAACCGTTGCAGAATTCACGTTTGCTTAGTGAGCCCCCGAAAAAGTAGGCTTTCATTGCGGTAATGGAAGTGAATGTCCAAAATGACTGCGCACCAGCGCCATGTTATTTAGCTCATTTTCGCACACAGACTACAACCTCTCTCATGCTCCCTGCCTTCCGTTTGCCCCACTCCTCACTCGATTCCACTTTTCACCCACTGAACCTCTACCCATCCTTTCCTCTGCCATCTCAACCTTCAAACCAATTTGCACATTAAAGGTCTTACACTGGTCACCTCTACTCATCTCTCTGTCTGATTTAACATCTCTCTCATCCAGTATCTTCCCAGCCTGCTATGAAACAGCCAGACATACCTCTACTAAAAAAACCTATTGCAAACCTCAACCCCCACCCATTTTACAGACCTGTTTCTCTTCTTCACACCAACAAACAAATAATGAAATATCTAAAGCAACACTAGCATGTGGACACCCTCCAATCTGGATTTCAGTCCAAACCATTGACCAAGGTAGTACTCCCTGACAACCATCCTTGTGACAGTTTCTCAACAGTTCCTCAAGGATCAGTCATAAGCCCACTCCTATTCACTCTCTAAACCACCTCTCTTGGCTACCTCATCACCTCCTTTCAGCTTCAACTATCGAGTCTTTGCCTACTCAGATGATCTCCTTCCTCTCCAACTCTGCATGCATAACAAACTGTTTAATCATTATCCACCACTGGATGGCATAATACTACCTCATGCTCCATTCCTCAAATAATTATGTTCTATTTCTCCCTCGCTCAAATGCCAACCACACTCTCCCTTCTCCTATCTCCTCCCCCACCCCGACCACCTCACCTATTCACACCTGGCTAGCCACATTGATAGGGACCTAAAGCTCTTTTAGTTCATTATGGCCAAAGCAGGCAGAAAACCTCCTAAATATTAATTAGCAAAATCCACTTGTATTTCATGCACCACTATCAGAACACTACTGTGTATACTTGTGCCCAACAATCTGGATTACTGTGCAAATCTACTTCTTGGTCTACTTCTCTATTATTTTACTCTCCTTAAAGTTCCCAACTTTGTGACACCCTTATAAACCCACCCAGATCAACCTCACCTCTCCCCACCATCACTACCTTGAAAGGTTCACCAAACAAAAATTGCTCTTTAAATTCCTGCTCCTAGGCTATAAGTCCACCCAAGACCTTGGCCTCCATGGCATCACACTGTACTCTCTCTTGCAAACTCTCAGATCCTCCTCTCTCTACAACCTATTGGTCGCCAGACTGACTTTCCCTACATCCAGTGTGACTTTTGCTCCTTTTGCCTACTTATAATTGTCGACGTGTATGTTTTTTCCCCCCAAAAGGACAACCTTGTTCTTCAATAAAATGCAAAAAAATAGATATAATAACAGTTATTAATTGAGCATGTTAAGATACTGCAAGATAGCGCACCAAAAAGATTAAGGCGACAAGCCGATGCATTCTATAGTTCTTGATGTATCAGAGGAAACTTGAGCTCTGTTGCTCCTTCCCAGCCAGTAACTAATTAACATTGACATACGGAGGAGCTGCACAGTGCAGTTGAGAGTAGTATCAAACGGGCCCCAAATGTAAGCAGAAGGTTAATTCTCCTGAAACCCAAATATTTGGCTGGAAATCATGAAAGTGATGATCTTGATATGATGAAACTACATAGGACAATGTCACCCTGAGCAACAGAGATGAAGATCTGATGGAAATACCTTCTGAGCCATCAGCTTCCAGAAACCACACCTCTTGTCATTATAATTTTTTCTTCCAGAAACCAGAGCCAAATTGTTGCATTACAGTTATCTGCACTGGCGCATCATTTTGAAGTGTGGTTTACAGCAATGAAGGAGGTTAAGCAGCAGTTACCCAATGTACCATTGCGTCCATCAACGCACAGCAGAGAGCAGTGAATTTTGAGATGCCCTTAATTCAGCCTCAGTTTGCCTCTGCCAAGAGTGCACAACAGTGTACTAAATGTTTACTTCTTCATCACTGTACCGCGAGGTCTGGAATAGTTCACATTCCTTACAAGATATCACAAGCCGTCTGACATTTGGAATTAGAGAAAAAGCAGAAAAGCATGTGTCGGACTGCATTGCGCTCTAGCTAAGTAGGATCAGTACAGCAACTGTACATTCTATTTAGCAGAAAACCGGTATGGAGGCGCAGTGGTCCTGATCTTCCCAGAATGGGTGCCTGCTACCATCATACCCACTCAATCCTAGCCTTCCTTCGAATGCCTTGTCTGCAGGCTTGGTGTCTCTCCTACCCTCTCGCTTACTCTCGCCAGCATCTACATGCCCCCCGGCCCGGTCTCCCTCTTCCTTCCTGAATGGGGCGACCTCACCTCTTCTCTCCCGACCTCTTCCGCCAAGCTTCTCCTCCTCAGAGACATCAACATTCATCTTGACACTTCCGATGTGGCCACTTTACTCTCCCTCAACCTCTGTGATTCTCCTTCCTTCACCATTCTTCTCTGGTCCGAACCACTCAGCCAGACACAACTCGGATGTGCTCATCTCAGCAGACATCCCTATCTCTGTCCCTCTCAGTACACCTCTCTCCTGGTCTGACCATACTCTCCTCTCTGTTATATGACCGATGAAGTGAGTGCCAGTCGCTGCTTTTGCCGCCACTTTCATCCCCCCTCCAACCCCTACCATTGACTCTCCAACAGACACAGCCCTCACTAACCTTCACCTCTCCATCTCCAACACCCTTGACACCATAGGCCCGGTCATGAGGATCCGTAAGAAGCCTGCCTCCAAGCGCAACAGCTCGTATGATTACGACCTAGCCTCTGAAATGCAAGTGCAGAGTTGGTGAACGGAAGTGGCAGGCTACAAGCACATCCACCGACAAACTGGCTTGTCGTCTGCTCCAAAAAGAGGTCCCGTATCCAAGCTTGCATCTCTGGGTCCACCAACAATATGACTGAATGGTTTAAAATCTATAAAGGAACTTGCTAATCCTGCTGCATTTTCCACCACTCCTTTTCCACCCCAGGCCCTCTGTTCTGCACTAGCCTCCCATTTTACAACCAAAACACAGGACATCCTGTCGTCACTATCCTCTACCCCCTTCCTACTGCCCTACCTGCTCTCAGTCCTCCATTGGCCCCCTCTCTCCCTCCCCCATACTCTCCTCATTGCTGGCCATATCACTGGATGAGGTCTCTATAGCTGCCCGCTCTATGAAAGTCTCCTCCAAACTGGTGCTCTCTTTCTCCTCCAGAACCATCAAGGACAACATTTCCTCTCGCTCCTGCCTTGGCTGATTTCTGCAACCACTCCTTTGCCACAGTCTAGTTGCACAAACCCTTAAGCACTCCCTTGTGTACCCGCTCCTAAAAAAGCCATCTGCCCACCCCTCCAGCCCGGCTAACTACTGCTCTATTTCCACTACACACTCCTGGGCAGAATCTTGGAGGAGTTGGTTATCTCCCAACTGACACACCACACTTGCAGGCCGATTCATGGAATTAATATGCGCTGAAGATTTCCGCGCAAGCGTGCGAATCACCACGCAAGTGCGAAAATCGCAGCGAAACACGCGCACAGCGATTCATGGAAGTCCGTGCGCGTGTAAATACATCGATGTGCGCGAAAATCCTGCGTGGTGCACGCTGGCGCACACGTCTTCAAACAGCGTGCGCTACGCGCACAACGAAAGCGCACATAGAGCAGCGCACACAACAAAAGTAGGCGTAACACAGGGTGTAACACACGGAATGGGGAACAACGTGTGAAAATGAGGGCGTCACGGGGGAAGTACAGGAGGCAAATGCACGGAACACCCACACGCGCGCCTACAACACGTATTCATGGAATCGAACGGGGCTAATGCGTGCGCCAAAAAAGACGCGCTAATCCACGTACGTCAGCAGGAAGCAGGCGTACGTGGACCCGCGCTGCATAAAAGTGCACGCAAACAACAAACAAGCTCAGACGCTAAGATGAATATACCGTTCCTTGCAGCAGTGGTCGTGGGATACCGCAGGAGGAGGATAGTCAGGCCCAGAACTTTTAGACCCAGAACCAGCCTTTTTGGGATGCCCGATGACCAGGTGTATGGGAGGTACAGGTTTCCACCTCACATAATACTCGACCTGGTGAGTGAGTGGGTGGATGACCTCACATCACCCACCCTGTGCTCCCAAGCACTGAGCCCCCTGGAAAAGGTGCGTAATGTACTGCACTTCTTGGCCTCTGGATCATTTCAGCGGACAAGTGCTATAATGGGGGGGATGAGCGGGGGGGCACAGGCCACGCAGTCACGCTGCCTACACCAGGTGTTGGCCATCATGACTGCACGCCCATCAGTCCGCAGGCACATATACCTGCCCAGAACACCTGCAGAAAGGCAGGCTGCCGTCCAGGATTTCTACGGGGTGGCACAATTCCCCAAAGTGCTAGGTGCCATTGATTGCACCCATGTGGCTCTAAGTCCCCCCAAGGGAACGGAGCACATCTATAGAAACCGCAAGCACTGGAATTCCATCAACGTGCAGGTAGTATGTGATGCCAAGGGAATCATCACCTCAGTATATGCCAACTATCCAGGGTCCACCCATGACAGTTTCATTTACAGAATGTCAACCCTAAACCGGGACCTAGAAGCTGGGCGGCATGGCGATACATGGCTGCTTGGTGAGTATAAATGCCACTGCATATGCATGCATATCAGATACTGAATAATGTCACAACCCCACTAATGATACCCATCACCACTTCCCCAGGGGACAGTGCCTACACTCTGAGCACCCACACGATGACGCCAATTCGGAACCCCACCACACCACCCGAGGTAAGATACAACACAGCCCATATTGTAACCCAGGGCATAGTGGAGCACACATTCGGAGTGCTTAAGTCACGCTTTCGCTCCCTTGACCGCTCTGGTGGGCAGCTGCTATACGCTCCCCCAGTAGTGTGCAGGATCATAGTGGCAGCATGTGTCCTGCACAACGTTGCAACATGCCGGGGCCTGCGGGTGGACATGGTGGTGCCCCCACATCCCCAACCACATGCACGGCCGCTGCGCATGGGAGGGGAAAGGGCACGTGGTGAGGCAGCCCGTACGCAGCTGGTGTCTAATTTCTTCACCTAAAATCACACCCCTGTGGAGTGCACACAGCCCTGGCACATACCAGCTGACAATCAATGATAATGACATAAGGGACAGTCAACTGTCACAACCATACCACCCTGAGATTGGTCACCTGGAAGTGTTACATTGTGTGCATCCCTACCTACCGAAACACCACCAATGCTGTGTCATTAAGACATACATCTATGCTCCTAAATTGATTACCCCCTTGCAAAATACAACATGAAAACAGCGCCATGTCACCCAACCCCTCTACAGCTCCGCCACCCAACACACCATGGCATATCATGCAATGTGAAAGCAAACAAAGCAATGCACAAGACCTGACACAAGTGTCACAAAGTGCACTGTCCCAAATGGAAACTGCCCACAGACAATATGCTCCCAGTAATCAATAACAAACAGCACACATGAACAAATACTTACCACCAACACAATACAGAAACACACCATGAAACAATGCAAAAACATGACAGTATCAAGTCAAAGTAGTGGTAGTCTTACAACCTGAATAAGCCAGCACATCGACCCCTTCCAACTGTAGAGTGTTGCTGCCACGCAAATGTGTCAGTGTACTGCATACAACATGAACTCCATCTGCAAAGGAGACGGCCTTGTGAAGACATGAGCAAGGAACCTGTAAATTAAGATGAAGACATGGATGCACAAGCACATATCAATACACCATGCAGAGTACAATACAACAATACCCACTAGGGATGTCCACACTGTATTGACTACAGATTGCCCACACAGCTCATGGGAGCCCAATGTCACTGAGTAAGTCACTGTCACTTGGTCACACCTTTTGCAAGCCCATGGAAACGGGAAGCAGGAGGGGTGTGTGTGTCACGAACCCAAGCATCTAACCCAAACTCAGGACAAGCCTGCATGTGCCCAGCCGGAATACAGTGGATGCCCATGGGAGCCACACAAAGCAACACACTGTAAAAAAAAATGTTTTTAGAAAAATGGCCATGTGGGGGCTGGGGGGGAGGGGGAGACCACCCAGGAGGTTCGAGGACAGGGTGCACACCAACACCCACCTGCGTGGATGTTGCGGAAGAAAAACACCTCCATGGGCTCATGGCCTGCACGGCTATGCCATTGTGGGAGAACTGGTGTCGCTCTCTTCACCCTCTGCTGCTGCATCAGGCGGTGGTGGCACTATGGGAGGCAGCCCACGCAAAGCCCTGGTATGGTCCTCTATGGCAGCAAGCATGTGGTTCTGGAAGGTCTGATTCTGGAGGATTAAAGTGCGGAGATCCCAATGCAGCACCTCACGGGTTGCCTGCACTTCTGCACACATGGCCTTGCGTGATGCCCGGATCTCCTCACATGTTGCCTGCAGCTCAGCTGGGAGCGAATGTGTGAGCTGCTCCAGCTGCTGTTCTGCTCTTAAATTTCGGGAAGCCTCAAGTTCAAGCAGACTCTGCCTGAGTTTATGGAGTTCTACCCTCAGGGCTTCCCTGTGGCTCTATTGATATGGATTCGTGCAGAGTCTCCAGTGCCGCCCGTCGGTCCCTGTTGGACGCCAACATGTCTTCCCTGTGTGATTGCTAAATGGAGTCTGTTGCCTGCTCTTGTTGCTCCATCTGCCTTTCAGGGGGGATAATGGAAGTGGCCATACCGTACATGGAGTTTTCCCATACAGTATTGCCTGGTGGCGCACGGCCACCGTGTCGGCTGGAACCACGCCTGTTCGGGGCAAGGCGATCTGCACCTTGGTGTGCTGGCACTGCCTGAGGCTACAGGACTGCATTCCCCCTCTGATTTGCTGGCCCAGGAACAGGATCAGATGCTGTGGAGTGTGACCCTGCATCCGTAACCGCCAAAGGCGGACCTACCAACACTGACATCCCCATAGAGGGTTCTACCCCAGGTGCAGATGGGTTGGACAGAACAGAATCCCTGCCAGAAGTACTGACCTGCGACAGCACATAGGTCTCATCATCCGACTCAGCACCTGAATAGAGGTCTGGGGAGCTGCACCCAGAGACACCCCTTGACGGTATGGTCTGCAGTACCAACGTGTTTTCACCCACCACCACACCACATCCCCCACTGGTGCTTGGTCGTGGCTGAGAATCCTCCTGGGTCTGCACCATCTCCTGAACCTCACCAGCATCAAGTGCGTCGTCACCTACAAAAACATGAAATACAACAAATGGAAACCGGCATTAGCACCATAGCACACACATAGGCCTGACAAGCCAGAGATCCAGTACATGATTTACACATGTCCCACATGACTATAACCCTGGCATGCATGCACTGAGTTGGAAGGGGAGGCAAAAAGCAGACACTGATGACACCAAGATGGAAAAGCAACACATTTGCTGCATGCTGGATAGCACTGGCATCACACATTAGCCTGTGAGTGGCATGTCCAATACACATACATGACACATGCCAGCACACAGATGGCATGTTGCATAGCCATGGTACATTTGACAAGTACAGCCATATGTCAGTGAATGAGTACTGTCAGCCATTCATGTGAGATGGACATGATGAGATGAAAAATGCTACATAGTGTGACAAAATACACATGTGCCACTCACTGCAACACATCCAGTGTACAAGAATACAGTGATTGCAGGCAGATGTACACATCAATGGTTGGTCACTTAAACATCACAGGAAACAACTATCAAGTACCACATACAAACAGGCACCAAAAATCTATGTGAGCAGGCCAATACTGGTCTAATCATTCACATAACATGGTAACAAATGTGGGCCAATGTGGGGTGTAATCAATGACAGAATCATCTCACACATGTGACAATAGGGCTGAAAAAATGTGTTGCAAAAGTGGGAGAATTGAAACAGTCAGCCTGAATGAACACTGAAAAATTCTGAACAATGTTGTTGCAAGATGACAGTTCAAGGGCAACTTCAGTAATGTGGCGCTAAATGGCTACTGTGGGCAGAAGGGATACTGTCATACCCAAATCCAAGGCCAGTGAATGTTTTGGCGGAAGCACATGGGTGACCCATACCACTCAGGCGCACACACCCTCACCTGGCACTCAATCAGAACCCGTCACCCACACAACATACACATGGATTACACACACTTGCATGGGCACTCACTGGACAATGCGTCGTAATCTGGTAGGTCTCCCATGCCTTGGATCAGTTCCTCTGTGACGAAGGTTCCAGCAACAGACTCATGTTCAGTCAGTTGGTTGTCCTCTTGTGGAGACCCACCGCCAGTCACCAGAGTAGAAGCATGATTTGAGGCCAGCTTGTTCTTTGCTCTGCGTTTCAAGTTATTCCAGCGCTTGTAGCAATCATCAGTTGAGCGCCTCACAAATCCAAGGGCACTAATGATGTCCGCGATGGTCTGCCAGTGTGCCTTATGTTGACCAGGTGTGGTCTTGCACCCTGCAGTCACCACCATTTCGCGGTTATGTGCCGACACATAGGCCACTAGTGCATCAAGTTCGGCGTCATTAAAGCTAGGCTTCCTTGACGTGCCGGAGTGCGTAGCCATGTCTGGGGTCTCAGCCTGTAGTGCCAGAGCACCCTTCTTCCTCTTTTTCAAAGGTGGTGCGGATCCTGAGTGGCTTACGCCGCTCTGGTCAGTAGGGGCAGAAGGGCCGGTGGACTGGGTACTAGGAGTGTGCGAATGCACAATGACCATAAGTCTTGGTTAAGGCATTGGCTGCAGGGGGATGTTGGCAGGGGCAACGTCTGTTTGATGGACCGGGACCGACACCACCACGCCCACCTTTTGGAGGTCGGCCACCTTTGCCTCCCTTACCGCTTGGTCGCCTCCCAACCATGGCACTGATGTTGTTGTGCGTATGAGAGTAGCAGTAAACTATTGTCCTGGGCAATTGGGGGTAAAGGGGTAGGGTACTAGATGGAATTCGTACCCTAGTGCTCTAGCAAGGCTGTCTGTGACCCCTGGGGGAAGATGACGGGTCACGCAACGCACAGGCACCCCGAAAACAAAAAATAACGTGCACGCAACCCCTCGAAGACCACGTGCGTGGAAAAATGAACCCGCACCACGCTGTGGCACCCAGAAACACAAAAATAAGCGTACGCGTGTTACGCGCAGCCTACAATGACGTCTGAAGGGGTACGCGACACACGGAGCAAGCACAGTTTGTAAATACATGCGCGACTCACCGTCTGCCTGGAAAAAGAACGTGAAAAAGACGCACGTGTGTGCGTTGGCAACACCCCCGCCAAAAGAAGAATTGTACGCTGTCTGAGGAGACAGGACAAAAGAAGAAGTGAACGCTGTTTGAGGAAACAGGCCCAACAAAAAAAATGAACGCTGTCAGAGGTAACAGGGAGTACGAACTTGGAACTCTGAAGTAATCGCGTGTGAACTGATAAGAAGTACAGAATTCACCCACTCGCTCTCCATGAAAAGCATGTACAAGGAAATGGGGTCCTACACGTACCTTTTAAACCGGCCCACATGTACAACGTCACTTAAGCGTGTACTCGCTAAGGCCCTTTCCTCCAATTACACGAGCTGACACTCGGACGTGCAGTTTTTGGACGTGTACGATGAACATGCACCCGTACTGAGGGAAACGCCCGCGCATGCACGTCGCAGACGCGTAGGCCCTTTCCACGGATTACACGCATTCACACGCAGACGTGCAGTTTTTTCACGCGCCATGAACCACTATGCCCATGTGACGAGGGAAAGGCCCGTGCGTGTCACGTCACAGACGCGCTTACGAGCTAAGGGCCTTTGGTCCAATGAAACCGCGTACGTGTACTGACGCGCTTACATGCTAAGGGCCTTTCCTCGAATTACACGCTGACGTGCAACTTTTTCACGTGGCAAATCACTCCGTATCAAGCTGGCCACGCGAAAACACACGGAAGACCACGCTTCTGCCCAGAAGGACGAATTACTGCCCCCCAGAGCCCCGAGCATGCTCCCACCTGCCACCTGCTCCTGCCTGCTGCCCACGTGCCCTGCTATTTGGTGCCTGCACGTCAGCCAGGGTTTCAGTTGCTGTGTCCACCCCTGCTGGAACAGAAGTCTCCCAACTGGGATACCATCGCTCCACAGCCCAGCCCCAGTAACCCAGTTGCCCACCCACGCCTGCCTCGGGGGTCGCCATGTCGGAGCAAACGCCATCTGAGACCACTGGCAACCCCCCAGCCAGAGAGGCAGAGGGCCACCAGCTTCAGTGTGAAGGAAGTTGGTGTCCTGGTGGAGCATGTCCTGGGGCATTTTGATGCCCTCTTCGGAACATCACGCGCCAACAAGGAAGGACAGGCGAGGATCTGGGACGACGTAGTGGTTGCCATCAACGCGGAGGGGGTGGCAAACCCGCAACATCAAGCACGTCAAGAAGCGCTGGGAGGACTTCAGGTCCAGGACCCTCCACAAGGCCCGGCGCCTCGTGGAGGGGGGCCGGGTCAGCATGAGTGACATCCAGATGAGGGTCCTGGAACACGTATGCCCAGCGCTCCACGCCCAGATCCTTCGGAGGAAGACCCGTCTGGAGTTGAGCGGTAAGTGGCCAAGCATTGGTGTGTGAGACGGGGCATGTTGCAGTGTGCTGGTAGTCTGATACTTGCCTGTATGTGTGACATGGGCCATGTATGGATGTGTGTGTGCAGGGACATCATGGTCATGCATGTGAGACTGTCAAGACTTGATGGTCGTCTAGGCGATGATACCTCTGTCCCCAAGTTCCACTCGAGCAAACAATCAATATACTGCTCGAGAGGCCCTTGAGGCCGCAGGTGGTGAATGTCGTCAGCCGGAACCAGGAATGCCGGAAGATGTCCCCCCGACCACTGTAAGGCAAACACGCGGGTTAGATAACAAATACACCCTGTACACAATCCTTAATGTTTATCTACAAGGGAGCTTACCCTGAGTGGTTGTTTGGAAACCAGTGTTGATGTGGGGTGTTTGTCTGAGGGAGCCGGCAGGGTTGACGACAAGGTAGCAGCCTGGCAATGCACTTGAAGGATGGAATCACCACCTGATACGGAACCTGGTACTGTGAGCCAAACAATATGGCATGTGATCCAATGAGCAGAGTCTAAACCAAGGGACAATCCAATTGCAGTCCAGGAGGAAAGCCGAGGTCGTGTCCAGGGGGAGCGGTTCAAGACAAGGTACCAAACAAGGGAAATCCAAGAAGCAGTCCATGGGAGGAGCCGAGGTCAAGGCCAGAAAGAAGCAGGTCCGGGCGAGGTACAAAAGGGGAAGCGGGTCGGAATCCAAGGGCAAAATCCAAGATCAAGAAAAGCAGCATCAAGTCCGTAGTCCGTAGTCCAACCAAGATCAGCTGTGAAGCGCGGATGGGAGTTCGCGCGTCGCTTTTGAACGCTCGCTCCAGTGACCATGTGACCCACGCACGTGATCATGATCGGACGCTCCTGCGATTACGTGGCTCACACACGTGATTGGCGCACACGCGATTGGACGCGTGGAGGAAGAGCGTCCAAGCGCCGGCAGCGGAGACGCGGAATGCCCGTGGCGCGTCTCCACGGCAACCGCCAATGCAGAAATGGAGAGCGAGGCATAAACCAGCGCCGCTGAGTTCGGCCAGCTCCTTGTCGGCAAACCTGAAGGTGAGGATGTGCAATGGTGCGTGTGGGGACTTGCTGTGCTCCATGTCTCTGCCGTGTATTGATGGAATTACGGGGTGCAACAGGAGGGCTTGTGGATGTGGATGGGGGCGTGACAGAGCCCCCCTCAAAGGCCCACAACCCCGTGGGCTTAAAGGGTACTCCCTGTGGAATCGAGCCACCAACAACGGAGCATGGACGTCAGGAGACGGGACCCAGGACTGTTCCTCAGGACCATAGCCCAACCAGTCTACCAGGTACTGCAACTGCCCTCTAACAATCCGGGACCCCAAAATACCGCTAACCTCATAGTCCTCCTGGGAGACCAGTGGAACAGGACCGGGAGTGGGCGTCATGCGAGTGGCATCGAGGCAGGGTTTGAGAAGGGACATGTGAAAAACAGGGTGCAGTCTCCATGAAGCGGGGACAGCGAGTCGGTAAGCTACCGGGTTCAGGACCTTGGAGACCCTATATGGGCCGACGAAACGGGGTAGTAGTTAGCGTGAACCCGGTATGCGTAGGTGACGCGTAGACAACCACACCCGATCGCCCGGTGAGTATGAAGGGGCTACCTTTCTCCTTTTGTTAGCGGCTGTCCGCATCAACTCCTGTGCGTCCTGGAGATGGACAAGGGTTTGGGCGTGTATGGATGCGAGATCCCGGGCACAGTCATTTGCCGCAGGAGTCTTGGTCCGTAGTGCGGGGGTATTGGCAAAGTCGGAATCAGAAAAAGGGAGAGTACGTGGATGTTGGCCGTAGAGTGAGTAGAAAGGGGAGAACCCAGTGGATGAATGCAGGGTGTTGTTGTAAGCAAATTCTGCGTAATGTAGTGAATCAAGCCAGGTGTATTGGAATTGCAAGACTAAACAACGTAGGTACTGTTCCAAGGCCTGATTTACTCTTTCGGTCTGGCCATCGCTTTCGGGATGGTAGGCCAACGAGAAGCGTGCGTCAATACCCAGTAGTTTGGTAAGGGCCACCCAGAAACGTGACGTGAACTGTGTTCCACGGTCTGACACAATGACACATGGCAGACCGAACAGACAGAAAACAGACCTGAAAAACATCCGGGCCAAGGAAGGAGCGGTGGGGATGCCTTTACACGGTACAAAGCGGGCCATTTTGGTGTACGAGTCCACTACTACCCATACCGTGTCATAACCCCGAATACGTGGTAATTCCGTTATCAAATCCATGGACACCGTATGCCAAGGTCTCGGGGGTATGGGTAAGGGCTGTAGTAATCCCAATGGACGGCCTCTCCGTGTTTTGCACTGTGCGCATGTAGAGCAGGTGTTGACATAAGTCTCCACATCTCGTCGCATCGATGGCCACCAGCACCAGCGTTTCAATAATTCCAGGGTTCATCGCTGACCTGGGTGACCATTGATGAGAGCATTATGGGACCACTCCAAAGCCTGGTTACGAGTATCATTGGTGGGTAGGAATAATTTCCCTTGAACAAAAGGCAAGCCGTCTTGTATGTCAGGATCCCAGTCAGCTAGTATCTGGGGATGTTGTGCAACCCATTGTCGAATAGCAGTCAACATAGGTGGGGGTGGAGTGCAAGCACAAACTACATGGCCTTCGCCTAGAAGCATTTCGGGATACGAAGGAAGGGGTACCCCCCCCTGGTGAACGGGACAAGGCATCAGCTTTTCCATGGATCGCCCCAGGTCTATGTTTGACAAGGAAATCATAGGCAGAAAAGAAGAGATGCCAACGAACCTGTCTACTGTTGACACACTTCAATGACGCTAGGTCCTGTAGGTTTTTGTGGTCAGTGTAGACTGTGGTCTGGTGCTACGCCCCCAGGAGATGATGTCTCCAGACCAGAAACGCATCTCTGATTGCTAGGAGCTCTTTTTCGGTGACCGTATAGTGTGTCGCGGTCGGTGTGAATTTCCTGGAATGGTAGGGCACTGGGTGTAGTGCTCCGGTGGAGGGACATGGTTGGGACAGGATGGCCCCCAAAGCGAATGAAGAGGCATCTGCTTACACGACATATGGGAGTTCTGGGTCCGGGTGTTGCAAGACAGGAGCCGTGGTGAACGAGGTTTTGAGGGTATCAAAGGCTACTTGATGTGTAGCGGTCCAGTCAAACAACACTGCGGGACTGGTCAATGCGGTTAGGGGTGCCACAATGGAAGAGAAATTCGCGATGAATCTCCGATAAAAGTTAGCGAACCCCAAGAAAGATTGCAGTTGTTTCACAGTGACAGGGATCGGCCAATCTATGATGGCTTGGACCTTGGACTGGTTCATAGTCAGTCCCCCAGGGGAGATATGAAAACCCAGGAATTCGACTTCGGCTGTGTGAAATAGGCATTTCTCGGGTTTGGCATATAAGGAATGTTTTCTGAGTCGTGTGAGTACTTCTCTAACATGAAGGACATGCTCGGCCATAGTTTGGGAAAAGACCAGTATGTCGTCCAGATATACTACGACATATATGTCCAGAATATCACTGAATATGTCGTTTACGAAACGTTGGAAAGTGGCGGGGGCATTGCAAAGTCCAAAAGGCATCACCATATACTCCTACAACCCCTGACGGGAGCAGAAGGCTGTTTTCCACTCGTCACCAGAGCGCATGCGGACCAGATTGTATGCTCCCCGGAGATCCAACTTGGTATATACAGAAGCATTGGTCAGCTTGTCTAGCAAGGTCGATATGAGTGGGAGAGGGTAGCGTTTTTTTATGGTGACCGCATTCAGGCGTCTGTAATCTACAAAGGGACGGAGGTCACCCTCCTTCTTCGGAACAAAGAAAATGGGACTAGCCACAGGGGAAGAAGGCGGCCTGATGTGACCTAATTGAAGGGCATGATGTATGTATTCCTTCAGGGCCATTTCTTCTGATGGTGAAAGCGAATATATGCGGCCCTTGGGAAGTGTTGCCCCATCGATCAGATCAATGGGACAATCATACGGTCTGTGGGGTGGTAGTACTTCGGCAGAGGCTTTGTCAAAAACCGAATGGAAATCGTGGTATTCCAGGGGTAGCCCTGACACAGTGGCTCCCACTGTGTGTGCCCCTTCAGGAGGACTCTCATCCACTATGCGTAGCCCCCCCGAGTGCCCTTGCGGGACTGATGAGGACATAGTCTTCCAGTAGGCAAAAATGCTGGCATACCTCGGATTCAAATGAGACCTGACCAGTACCCCAATCGATGAGGGTTATGCTTTTTCAACCAGGGAAGGCCCAGGATTATCCCGAACTGTGGTGTCGATATCAGATCAAAGGACAGTTGTTCCTTATGGTTGCCCTGGATGGTCACGTCCATTTGGGCGGTCTGTTGCTTGATCGGACCGGATACGAGGGAGGACCCGTCCACTGTCTGGACTGGTTCGGGATGCATCTTGGTTACCAGTGGAAGGTTCAGTGACTTGGCCAATGATATGTCGATGAAGCAACCGGTAGCTCCTGAATCAATGACGATGTGGACTTCATGTGAACACTCCCTGGCCGGGTGAAGAACCGCTTGAACAACTACTGGCCTTACTGGACCAAATGAAGGAACCCCGGGGTTATAAACTGAGCTCGCCTTATCCCCCGTACTCAAGGGCGAGCTTTCTGAAAACCCGAAGCCTTGTTCTTCGGGCATCGAGGGCACTCCTTGACAAAATGTCCACTGAGGCCACAATAGAAGCATGCATTGTCGGTTCTCCGACGCTCTCTTTCGGTTTGGGTAATAGGGCTTCGTAGACCACCTATTTGCATGGGTTCACCAGCACCATCTGGGGAAGAGGGCAAGGGTTTTACAGAAAGGCCTGACACCATCCGGCGTTCGGACTTCCGAGCGTCTACCTGGAGGGCTAGGTCTACCAGATCAGAATAGGTGTCAGGAAGGGAAGGAACAACAGAAAGGGCGTCCTTCATAGTGTTACACAAACCTTTGTAGAACACCACGGCTTTCTTGTTTTCTGGCCATGAGGTTTCAGCTGACAACTGGTTGAAGTGTGTGATGTATTCTATCAAGGATTGTCTGCCTTGGGATAGCTCTAGCAGCTCCAGGTCCCGGGACTGGGCTTTATACCTGGTGTCAAATATCTTGGCCAACTCACTCACCAGGAGGTCTAAATCATAAAGGGCCGGGTGATCGTTTTCAAGGAAAGGATTAGCCCAAGTAGCGGCAACCCCGGACAGATGGGAAAGCAGAAAAGCGGCCTTTGTGGTGGAATCATGAAAGACTAAGGGCCGACAAAGGAAATGAAGTTTACACTGATTGATAAAGGTACAGTATTTTCTGGGGTCCCCCTGGAACTTCTCAGGGGATGCCAAAGGAAACTGGGTGGGCAATACCACGGGAGCAGGTGGCGTGAGGGGTGCAGAGGGGCCCGGGGTTGGTGGTGCCGGATCCCCAAATTTGGCATCTGGCGGTAAAGGGTTGCGGTTGCTCTGGATGTTGTCTAAGCGATGATGAATCGCGGTTGTGGCAGCCGCCACTTCCGTTCTAAAGGATGCAACAGCTTGCATTAGAGCGGCCACGGGATCCCCGGCAGCGGGTTCCATCACCTGAACGACCAGAAAGGGCTTCACAGTCTGTCAAGACTTGATGGTCGTGTAGGCGATGATACCTCTGTTCCCAAGTTCCACTCGAGCAAACAATCAATATACTGCTCGAGCAGCCCTTGAGGCCACAGGTGGTGAATGTCGTCAGCCGGAACCAGGAATGCCGGAAGATGTCCCCCCGACCACTGTAAGGCAAACACGCGGGTTAGATAACAAATACACCCTGTACACAATCCTTAATGTTTATCTACAAGGGAGCTTACCCTGAGTGGTTGTTTGGAAACCAGTGTTGATATGGGGTGTTTGTCTGAGGGAGCCGGCAGGGTTGACGACAAGGTAGCAGCCTGGCAATGCACTTGAAGGATGGAATCACCACCTGATACGGAACCTGGTACTGTGAGCCAAACAATATGGCACGTGATCCAATGAGCAGAGTCTAAACCAAGGGACAATCCAATTGCAGTCCAGGAGGAAAGCCGAGGTCGTGTCCAGGGGGAGCAGTTCAAGAAAAGGTACCAAACAAGGGAAATCCAAGAAGCAGTCTGTGGGAGGAGCCGAGGTCAAAGCCAGAAAGAAGCAGGTCCGGGCGAGGTATAAAAGGGGAAGCGGGTCGGAATCCAAGGGCAAAATCCAAGATCAAGAAAAGCAGCGTCAAGTCCGTAGTCTGTAGTCCAACCAAGATCAGCTGTGAAGCGAGGATGGGAGTTCACGCGTCGCTTTTGAACGCTTGCTCCAGTGACCATGTGACCCACGCACGTGATCGTGATCGGACGCTCCTGCGATCACGTGGCTCACACACGTGATTGGCGCACACGCGATTGGACGCGTGGAGGAAGAGCGCCCAAGCGCCGGCAGCGGAGACGCGGAATGCCCGTGGCGCGTCTCCACGGCAACCGCCAATGCAGAAATGGAGAGCGAGGCATAAACCAGCGCCGCTGAGTTCGGCCAGCCCCTTGTCGGCAAACCTGAAGGTGAGGATGTGCAATGGTGCGTGTGGGGACTTGGTGAGGATGTGCAATGGTGCGTGTGGGGACTTGCTGTGCTCTATGTCTCTGCTGCGTATTGATGGAACAACAGGAGGGCTTGTGGATGTGGATGGGGGCATGACAGAGAGCAGTAATGTGTGAACCACATGGTTGGTGCATGAGTTCCAATGCAACATGGGGAGCTGTATGGCAAATGCACACATGAAAGCATGCCAGTGTCTGTTCTTGCACATGGTGGGGGTGTGAGGGATGGGTGCTGCTGTCATGTATATGTATGGTGCACGTGTGTGTGTCTGAGAAGTGTGTCTGTGACTTCGATACGCCATAGATTCATGACACATGTCCATGATGATGTGTACATTCACTCATGCAGTGTGGTCACCGTTGTATGCACTGTGTCTATCCACTGTGTCTGTGGTGTACAAGGCATGATGCATGACCCTCCAGTGATGTGTGTGCATGGGATCAGTGTGAGCCATGATGCATGTGAGTTTGAAGGCAACATTTTGTTTAATAGAGGCCCTTGTACATGGATGCTGATGTTGATTGCAGGTGCCGTGCCTGTTTATGCATGTGTGTTGCGTGCATTCACCCATGTGTTGTGGAGGGACAGGATGGAAGTGACTTTAGACACTGCCACTCATGTGTTATTGCTTCCTGTCTAGGGGAATATTGTACTGTACCCTGATGCTTGTGTTCTATGTCTCCCTCTACGCAGCTTCAAGTGAAGAAGAGGGCGGAGACGGCGCTGCGGAGCCAAGCGGCGGGGATGCCTCCACTGGGCGGCGACGCAAGGTCCAGTCACCCTCCCAGGACTTGCCATCATCCGGGAGCGAGAGGGCTGGTGCCGCGTCTGCCACTACGGCTGTGGCGGAAGGGCCGGGTGAGCCCCCCAGAGGGGCTTGCAATGGCCGAAGACGGTACGGAGACATCCAGGTTGGTGGTCTCCACAGAGGAGGAGGAGCCCGCTACTGAGCCGCATATGGGGCCTGGTGGGGGTAGTACCACTGGTGCAAGTGGTGTAGTCCAGGGCCAGGGTCAGGAGGCAGCACAGGTCACCGCGGAGGGGCCTGTGCATGTCCCTGTCCTTGACCCTGTGACTGCACCACCATGCACCAGCAGGGATGCCCCGTCCCAGGCCCGTCCGCAGGTAGGGGAGAGTGCCATTTCATCTGCCTCTCCACTACCTGCGAACGAGGGGTCCCATGACCGTATGGGCTCCGTCCTGATTGGTGTTGCGTTGCGCACGCGTGACATTCTTGATGACGTGCGTTCTGCCTAGGCGGAGTACGCACGCCATCGTGAACAGCAGCATTGCAACGTGGCACTGTCGGGAGGGGCACTGGTCAGTGGGTTCCTACATGTGTCGCGCACTCTGGCGGACCTCTCCTGAGGAGACTATGCGCCAGTCGTTCTCCCTGCCGTCTTCCGGCCCAGATTCCACCAGGGCCCCCTGTGGACCTGGCCTGACCAAAACAGCCAGCTTGGTGGAGATCCCATCCCTGCCACAGTCGGGAGTCGCCGGTCCAGCTGGGGTGGACACCACAACTGGAGACCAGCTGATGGAGGATGTGCAGGCATCATCGGACAGGGCACATGGATAGCAGGAGCAGGCTCTAGGTGGGAGCAATGATGGCTCGGGGCCATCGACATCAGGGGGGGCAGGCATCGGCCGGAGGGCAGGAGGACCCTGGAATGGATGTGTCTTCTGTGTGGCTGCGGTTGGGCCAGCGTATAGGTGCGGAGCGGCGGCGGGCGGAAGAGGCGTGGCTCACCATGGTCAGGGCGGAGTTCTCCATGCGTCGGGCATTGAGGCGGGCAGAGTGCCTCGAGGAGACTTGCAGGGAGTTGGAACAGGCCATGAGTGCCTCCCTGCGAGACCTCGGGGCCAGGACAGAGGCCCGCCTCCAGCAAATAGACATGGAGTTCGATGATGCCCTGGCTGAAAACATCACTGAGTGAGCCGCAGGACTTGCCCGTCGCCATTGTAAATAGTTTATAGTGTTAGGTTTCCTTTTATTTTTATTTTGGGGCTTTTGGACTATGCCCCACACTTTTGTAAATAGTTTTATTGTTAGGTAGGTTATTAGATAGGTTTCATTCATTTCGTTGGGCTCATGGACCCTTGAAAATTGGATTGTACATAGTTGGACGTTGGATTTATTTGGACATTTTAATTTCATTTCACCAGGGATCAAGAGAGTTACCTTTTTGCGTTTCATTTGGATTTGGTGTGGTGGACAGAGAGTTTTGGCCATTTTTCTTTTGGATTACTTGTTTTTTTTTTGAAGAATTAATTTTTTTTTGTTTGGACATGCATTTCATTTCATGTTTGCCATTATTTTATGCTTTAAGTACTTTCAATTGGTTTTCATGTTAATACATTTTGATCTTTTACTTCAATGTGTGGGATTCACTCATTGGGTTCATGCATGTTGACATGTGGGTTTACTCAATCAATGGCAACGTGTGTGTGTGTGTGTGGGTCGGACATGTGTTGATGTACATAGTTGACTTTTGGTTTGTGTCATGAGATGGGCATGTCACTGCTGGGTGGGTGAGTGGGTGGGGGGACATGAGTGGGGGCCTGCTGGCAGGTGCCCATCACTGCTGGGGGGTGGGGGTGCTGGGGGACACGAGTTGGTGATCACTAGTGCAAGGTGACATGTGGCCTGGCTGGGGGCATGCCCATGGTGGATGGACTGCCTGCGGGACATGACCAGGGGTGCTGGGTAGTTCCCTGTGGTGTGGTTTGCCTGCAGGGTCTGTGGAGGGGGTAGAGGGCACACCTGTGAGAAACCACACTGCCAATTGACGTGTGGGACTCCCCGCGCACCCCCCTGGATACACTACCCCACTCTGACAGCGAAAGCACTTGTGGAACTTCCCCCGTACCGCGTTATACAAGTACCCCGCTCGCACAGGCCCAATCGCGTGTGGAACTTCCCGCGCACCCCCCAAATCCACGTACCACGGGCCAATCGCGTGTGAAAATTACTGCGCACCCCAGTAATCCACGTAGCCTGCACGCACAGGGCCAATCGCGTGTGAAATTTCCCGCGCACCCCAGTAATCCACGTAGCCCGCACGCACAGGGCCTGCCACGTGTGAAACTTCCCACGCACCCCCCAAATCCCCGTACCCCGCACGCACAGGGCCAATTGCGTGTGAAACTTCCCGCGCACCCCAGTAATCCACGTACCCTGCTCGCACAGGCCCAATCGCGTGTGAAACTTCCCGCGCACCCCAGTAATCCACGTACCCCGCTCGCAGGCCCAATCGCGTGTGAAACTTCTTGTGCACCCCAGTAATCCACGTACCCTGCTCGCATAGGCCCAATCGCGTGTGAGAGTACCTGCGCAGCGGGTACATGAATTCGGAGGGGAGCGCGGGGAGTTTTACAGGCGTTTTCGTGATTGTGAGCCTGTGCGCCATGTACGGAATTTGTGTGTTGTACATGGCGCACGGGGAGGGGTTGGGGGCGTAACTGGCGCTGCTGCAGGGTCCCTGTGGCACTCTGCGCCACGGCTGGTTTTGGATGTTAAAATCCATGAATACGCTGTGCGCGGAAATGGATTTAGCACACGCAGCTGGCGCAGAAAGTCGCACGCGCACACTGTGCACCAGCCGCGTGCGCCACTTGTGCGCTGAATTCTATGAATTACCCCCTGAATCTGTTGGCTGTTTCCATGACCATCAGTCTGGCTCAGAGAATCCAGAGGCACGGAAACTGCTCTCCTAAACACCCGTGAAGACCTATTTCAAACCTTGACTCCAATTCTCCTTCAGCTCTCCTTCTCCTTGATTTGTTCTCTGCCTTTGACACGGTCAATCATGCCACCCTCATAAAGCGGCTCTGTAATACCGTTGGTGTCACGGACCTGGCACTGGATTGGTTGACGACCTTACTATTTTTTTTTGTTTTGGCTTTTCAAGGAAAAACTTTACAAAATGACACAAAAATTGTCTTTTTATAATTTAAAACAAGTATACATATATTTATCTTCACATTTGCTATTTACAGAATTCACAAGTCTACATCTCCCAAATACTTTTGATCTCGTCAATTCGTGTTGGTGACTAGATAGAACTGCCAGTCGTAAATACATTTGCTCTCATATTTTCGTACTAATAACAATTTTGGCCTTAATACAAAAACAAAATTATTTGTTCAAGAAGCACCTCTTACATTAAACATACATCCACAAACATTTGTTAAAACCACACTCTAAAAACAGATTTCCTACTACATATTCAATGTCAATATAGCAATAAAAACAAAATATTCTATCCACACCCATTAAGCTAACTCTCTTAAGTACAGCTCGTATTGATAGCCCGATAGCCCAATAGAGTTACTTTTCGTGAATACATTTAGTCTTTTACAATCATGTTGATAACCAAGTTGGGCTTAACTAATAAATTCCTTATAAAATCAAACAACCAAGGAAAAATCATACAATAGACATTAATACACAAACATTTGTTAAAAATCTCAGTATCACCATTTTCAAAGAAACAGATTTTCCGTGCAACATATTCCACCACATTACTTCCGGAAGTACTCTCTCCGTGTTGGACACAAATTTTCCAAAATACTCCAATCTTTTTAAACGTGAGCTTTCACAGTCAAGTAATAAGTGTCTTAGTGTTTCCTTTACAGTAGCATTATTACAAAAGCGACATGATACATGCTCTCAACCGGTCTCCAATTTCCTGAATTTCTACTGTAGCCAGTACGCTGATGCGAAAGCGCATAACATTATTCCTCCAGTTACCATCTGGGAATCTATTCAGATACGGTTCCAGTAGGCCAATAGACTTCCAATTAGATACCAGATGGTAATATAGCGGAGATGACAATACTTGCACATTTGTTCCTCCCAATCTGAATATCTTAGTAGAGATTTCACTTTCATGGGATTCTGTATGAGAAGGTCAATACCAACTCCAATCTTATCAAGTGATAATGTGGAACCTTCATACATAGAAATTAATAACAAGGATTTTGTTTTTGCCGATTTTAGTTGAGAAACCAAGATTGCATATAAGTTGTTACCGGAGGCCATAATCAACTTCCAAAAAAGTGCAATTCTTTTCCATTCACAATACTAGTAACAGATTGCAAACCCAAGTCATACCTGATGGCAGAAATTGTGATGCATTTTGGAAGAAATTACAATACACCTCTCATGATTTTTGTTTCCATCCTGACAAAGCCATTTTGAGTACATTTTGGAGAACATTCAAGGCCATAACTCATTTTAGGAATAGCGTTTAGGTTATAGAAACATAGCAGGGGCTGCATAGAATATCTACAGTACATCCTGTTAACTCTTTTCATTAAAGACATTGAGACCATTTGTTCTTCCAGTACATTCCAATATAAATATTGTGTTAAGTTAGTGAACACAGGATAGCCCAAATACCTAAATGATGTTCTGATTACAAGTTTATGATCCTTTAAATACCATCTAAATCTGATTGATTCTTTATTTTTACCCAAAATTAGAATCAGATTTCTTCTCATTTATACTCAACCATTCCTGTCAATATAATCTTTAGAGCTGTTTATCATCCTCTGCAGGCCTATCTGGGTTTTGTCCATTAAAAGAAAGTCATCTTCATAAGCACACCAGTTTAACTTCACCCCCTCTATTTTAGGTGAAATAAATGCTCGGACTAACGGCATCCCTGCGTCGGATACAAAGAAATTAAATAAGGTTGGACCAAAAATACAGCCCTGCCGTAGACCAGTCGATATACCGATAATTTACCATCACTATTCAAACAAACCTGTATCCCGGATCCCTCATGCAAATGAATCAAAATAGCCAGCATATACCTTGGCATTCCAAATAGGGATAATTTCTTACCATAATAGTACCCCATCAACCCGGTCAAAAGCTTGTGACAAATCAATACTAGCCACAAATATAGGGGCAGCATTTTTTTCCAGGTGTTTTCTTTCAATAATGAGAACATCAACCCTCCTAGTTCAGTTCCCATTCTATTCCTAAATCCAAATTGCTTACATTGGAATATTTGATTCACTTCCGCCCATTCTTCTTAGTTTTAGGACTAAACCGGCAAATATCTTAGCATCAGAGTCCATTATCGCTATAGGCAGATCATTTTTAGGATCACTTGTATCCCTCTTTTTATACACAGGAATGATATATGATATTCTCCATGAATTAGGTATTTCTTTAATAGAGATAATATTAGATAACAGCATATAAAGTGTGTTCGCCCACATCCCTGGGTTATCCCTGAAAATGACATTTGCAAGGCCATTTGGCCCTGCGGCTCTAAAAGGATTTGATTTCTTAATTTGAGTCATTATCCCAGCCTCAGTCAGATTACAATTCCAATCATATTCATTTACTTCAGACATTAAGGTAATTGGAGCAAATTTTGCTGAGTAAATAACACCAAAGTGGCCTACCCAAACTTCCTCAGATACACTATTTGCTTGGGATGTCATTTGCAGTGTTTCCAAGGCATTTATTAATTTCCAAAAGTTCCTTGCTGACCCATCTTTTAATGCAGTCAACACTGCTTCGTTATCTGCCTGTAACATTTTTCCCCGGTAAGATTTGAGCCAATTTTTCAGTTTTTGGTTTTCACTTTTAATTCTAATAGACTTCTCTTCCCAACAAATAGGAAGATTTTTGATTATGCAAATCTCTTTGTTACATCAATTTTTGTTCTCCTTCACAACACTATCAACAGCACGAGTATGGGGAGCAGAGGTTATCCCATGCTTTGATTTAATAGTCGTGCTTATAATTCTCTCTCCATAGGTATTAAATTTAACACAAGTAAATAGCTGCCATTTTTCTTCCAATTGTAGTTTATGAAACTCTGAATTAAAAACCACATTTAATTTTTCCACATTTCCTGCGTGCCATGTTATTCTATTCTTTTTTACATTTACTTCAACAATGGCTTTATAGCAGCTCCTAATGGCAGGTTTGGCCCTGATGTTATGATTTTTAAGACTCTATGGTCACTAAAAATTGTGTCAGTCAGAGTATAAGATTTACATACATCAAATAGTTTCCCTGACATGAAAATGTGATCTATAATTGATTTATGTATACCATTTGACCACGTATATGCCTCCTTATTGCTCTCTAACATGGAATTCACATGAAAAAGACCACAATTCAGAAATAGAGAGCCAAATTTGTCCATAAAGAGCATTCCTTGTACATTCCATTGGCCCCCCTTCAATGGAGTATCCTTCCTCTCCCTTTACCATAGACAATTCCTAAATTCAATTCCTGATTTGTACTTTTGTTGAAAGCAATAGGAACATGGGCATTCAAATCTCCTACCACCATAATATGTAAACCTTTGTATTTTAGACATATCTGAAAAAAAGGAATAAATCATCTTAATTGTAGCTGGCAGATTGTTCAAGGGTTTCCAGTAAATATTAAGAATATAAATGTGTACTTGGACTCCGTTACATGTAATTTCTACAAATCACTGCCAGAACTCCTATTATCACTGATTTAGATTCCAAAATGTTTATTCCATCACCAGATTTTACTGATATAACAAGTCCACCAAACGGACGTCCCTTTATATATTTTTTTGCCATTTGAAACATAGAATCAAAACCGTCAATGTGCAATTTGAGTCATCCACGACTCTTGAATACATATTATATTATTTTTTATCAAATCCCTGCATAGTTCTTTTGAGGATATTAAATTGAAAAAACCCTAGAATTCCAAGAGACCAAATATATGTCATCATTAGTTCTAAAGATCGGACCTTAGATTCTTGAGTTGAGCAATTGATTCACTTAATGATTGTGCCAGCCACGTCCAATATTTCACATCCTCAAATTTAGGAGGATTCCTATTGATATATGTAGATGCACCCTCATTCACATACTCTCCCCCTTTCTCTACTTGTTCATTAATTTGTTCATTCTGATTATACACAAACTCTCTTTCATACCAGTCACCCATCTGTTTCCTTGTGAAGGGAGACCAAGACAAGATTAAAGTCTTTAACGTCATATCCCAGTCTATTAAGTTCCTGTATTTCTTTGATCACCAAGTCATGCACAGTTTGAGAATGAAAAGAAATACGTACAAAATCGTAACGTTCTGGATGTATAAAATCCACTCGTTTCAGGTCTGTTGATAACAGCAGTCTCAAGTTAGGAATTTCCTTAAACAGAGAAAGTACCCATCTTCTATGCAAGGACCTTGGGCCCCCATAATCAAATAAAAAGTATAAAAAGATACTTGGACTATGGGTACATATAAGTTTACGCCACCTAATTTTAGTTAAGTCCTCCATTATAGGAATACTTGTTTTCTTAAGTGGTATATATGTTTCAATCTGAGCCGATTCGCCATTTTGTTATTCTTTTCGGCATCCCTTTGCACTTCCAAGGAATTGCCTTCTGGAGAAATTTGGGTTACCATACCAGTATCCCTAGCAAGCGGATTTGCATCTTCCACAGCATTATTCCCCTGCGTAGATGTTGGCTATTGTAATAACCTTTGCTCAATTGTACACTTAATCAGAGAAACCAAAGTAGAATGATGGATATCAACGTTTTCTTCAACTTTATTTCCCTTTTTTGTGTTGATCTCAAGTAAAACAGGTCCTATTTCAGGCTCCTCTGTCTTACCGTCACTGATTGGGACAGACATTTTTGTTTGGACTCACTTGCTCAATAAATACCTCTAAAAAGGTATTCGGACCAATTTGCTGCTCTTCTACATTTCTTACTGTGGATTTAGCTCCTTCTATATCCTTCTTCATTTTATTATTCTGTGATTGTTTTCCAGGAGGTTTTTTTTTTATTTTATTTTTTTTAATACTCATTACCTCCTTTTGGGAGGATTTTTAATTTCTCAGAAGGAATCTGAACTACTTTTGTTTTTTCTGTCCTTCTGTGAGCAGTGTCCAAGATTTTTGGAGGGTGAACAGGTAATACTTTAGGTGTTACTACCTGATTACGAGGGTTTTTTAAAAATAACTGATACGTCTATTTACTGTCTATGCCTCTATTTCCCTTTACGTTTCATTTCTTCTGACAGGGTATTTGGAGCCAATTTATCCTCTACATTTTTTTGATAGGTTTTGCCATTGCCCTCCTATTTCATACCCCCAGCAAAACAGGCAATCTTTTCTCCTCCTGTTATTTTCATTGTGGAATCTATTTGGGGACCATCTACCGACTTCAATGTAGCCTTATTGTCCTCTATTAATTCTGCTACTAAAAGGGTTTTAGATTCTTCATCCAACTGGTGGAAATCTTTCAACACAGCAAAACAAGATTTTTCTTTTAGTTTTTTTTTCCTGCCTATTATGGGTTTTTTAAATTTTTGTATTTCTCTTCTTTTTTCCTCTTGCAGGGCTAAATGTTTTTCTTTACGAGTAAGTGCTACCTTTTGGGTATACATATAATTGCCCCCCTCTTCTTCCTCTACCTTATACTGACTACTTTCCCTGTCTACCTCTGTCTCCAGATCTATTAAGTTTGTCAAGGCTGACGGACTATCCAATAGTACGGTATCCTCCTGGAAGGAGGAACTTGTGGTTAAGTCCATACATTGTAGGTATTGCAGAGACTTAATTTCATCCATCAAGGTATTTATGGCTAGGGTCAGCTCTTCAATTTTACCAGAGTTCAATGCCAAGTCTTTCATTAAATCTCTTTCGCGAGAAAAGTCCCCCACCACTGTAGCCATAGAATATTTTAGTAAGCCAGGTTCTTGATATAATGTCAGACTGGCTGCAGTGTGGAATACATTTTCCTGCTGAACTTCAACTGAATTTTTCGCTAATAGATTACTACCAGCTACAGTATCTGCATACGTCGGTTCCATTGGTTGCGGTAGTACCAAACCAATCGTCCGGGTAGACTTTCCAAGCATATTATTCTGTTTCTGGTGACCAATAACAAAAGACGCAATGGTGTCACAAGTAAACATGACTCCCTCCATTCTACTTAGTTTGGCAATTACCTCAGCCAAAGTCATTTTCATTGTCCTTACCTCCCAATGTGTTTGGTCATGCCCCTTGTCGAGCAGATTCAATATACGAGAGAAAACAGGAAAAGAACTTTCATCTACGTTAACCTCTTCCGTAGGCGGTAATATATCCACCCCCTCTGCGTGATAATGTCCATTATCAGGTTCCCTTAACTCACTTGTTTTTGCATACTCCAAATCAAATTTTCTATCCCATTCAACAGTTCCTATTTTTGGTATTTGACCATGAATAGGGGAACTAGATATAGCATTCACGGACTCTACATGCTTCTGCCTATCAAAAGGAGGCTTTAAATATTGCACCGCCATTGATGAAAACACTTTCGCCGGCATTTCAGGTGGGGATTTTCCGTCTCCAAGATTATTAAACATGAACCCATTTTCAATAGCGGTCCTTTTATGTGTTACTGGGGTCGAGGGACCAAAAGAGACACATCTGCCTGCCCAATTCAGCCTCAATAACTGGGGCAATAATTGAACATTCCCAAATTGTTCACGCAATTCACCATCAACCAATGAATCCTGAGAACCAACTTCTTCCCTCCCAAATAAATAACCATTGTTAGCATCCTGAGACACATCATTAACTTCCTTCAAAGAAAACGTTAAAGGAGGAATCACTATAGTGGGTTTTAGAGTCTTCTTTCAAAATGTTTGTACCAATATCAACTTTTTCGATCCGTGGTTCAGGACTGATATTTATTTGAACAACCGCCTCAGAACCCATCTAAAGAGTGCCCTCAACTAATTTCTCTTGCACACATGGGACCTCGAAATCCCCTAGTACATGTTCATCCATACTTTTATTTGCCGGAGTGCCGGTTAACTTTCTGCCACTCCTAAGACCTTTCAACATTTTTTTTCTTAACAATTAAAGTCCAACTGCCAATACACAATCAATATGTGTATACCACACTCGATTAACTACATCCTCCGCTACCTTCCTTACCGCCCAACAGCTCACTTCTCAGCACTTCCGGATGCGCGCGCAGATACGCGTTCACCATGCTATAAGAAGTGCTGCTGGGAGTTTCAGAAGCGGGGCGGTGGGAGGGGGGCGGAGCAAAAATGTCGGGTTGATACTGCCTAACAAAAGAAAACAAGAAAAGAATAAAAGAAGTTCAGTGAATAGTACGTAGTCCAAGCGTGACCCGCGTAGACCCAGCACGGGGGACTTGACTCCCTCTAGTCAAAACAAATATTTACTGGGTAATGTAGTAAAGGGCAGCAGTCCAGGTTTCACCGTATTCCTGAACGGCAGAGAATAGCAACAGTCTTGGAAACTCACTGACTCAGACAGAACGAACAGAACTCCAGCCCAACAGCACACTTCTCAGCACTTCCGGGTGCACGCCTCCTTACTATCTAATCGACCTTCCCAGGTGCAACTGGGCCCTTTCCTCTCCTCCATCCCACTCTCTATCCTATCACCTTGGCAGTTTAATATCTACCATGTCCCTCTGGCCCACTTGATCTCCTTTGGTCCTCATTTCTTGACACACAGCACACCTTCAAGCTTCCCTCCACTACATCCTCTTCTTCCTCTCTCATTCCTGACTATGACTGCAATCCAGGCATGGTGCACAGCTAATGATCTCTGTCTTAATGCCAGTAAGACTGAGATCCTTCTAATTGGGACCCCAGTTGCCCTCAAACTCTCGGGCCACCCTTGTTGGGTCCCCTCCTCTCACCATCTTGTGAGGCTAAAAACATTGGTATCATCTTTGACTCCTCTCTCTATCTCCTTCTCCCCTCACATCACTGACCTTGTCAAGAAGGCCCACTTTCAACTTCACCTCCTCAGAGGCATTCTCCCTTTCCTTACCTTCCCCCAGAAACTCCATGTCTCCATAGCTCTGGTTCTCTATAGGCTGGATTACTGCAACAGCCTCTTCCTCAACCTGCCCCTTTTCTCTTCGCCCCCTTCAAGTAATCCAGAATAGGACACCAAGACTTATCCCTGGCCTTAAGCCCAGGGGCCGCACCTCTACAGCCCTTAAATCTCTCCACTGTCTCCTGGTGGCTGCAAGTATCAAATTCAAGACCCTCTGCATCACCCACAAGGCTTTCTGTGGCCTGGGACCCCGCAACATCTAACTCTCTCTCCCTAAAAACCTCCCTGTTAGAGCAGTTTGGCCCTCTAGCTCCAAGTCTCTGCACATCAGATGTTTTTCCAAGCAGAGAGTGGGGGTAGATCTCTCTCGGACAGGTGCGCCCCTCTGGAATGGCCTCCCTGCCACCTCTCAGACTTGAGCCGCACCTCCCTAAATTCCAGAAGCTTCTCAAGACCCTGCTCTTCTCTACCATCTTCCCTGTCGTCCTCCCTTGCTAATGCCTCCATCTGCTGCTGTGACTGGTGGCCTGGTCCCTTATGAGTTGTACAGAGCACCAGGCCCTCCTTGCACCTCCATGTAGAAGCCCTGCAGATGTCGAGCAGGGGGACAGAGAGAGAAACGCCATCATTGCTGCAATGGCTGTGGTAAAATGGGCTCTCGGACGGCCTGCTAGCCATTCAATGACAGTGCATGATGAAGCCGGAGAGCCACCTGGAGATGGAAGCCTTCGACAAGGGCTTTCCCTGATTTACAGGTCCAAAGTTGATTAACAACTGAGACGCAGTACCACCCTTTAAGCGTGGAAAGACAAGTAAGGCTGCTTGCAAGACAGGGCTTGAATCTCCATGACCCGCTTGGCTGAGGCGATAGCCACAAGGAAAGACATTCTAACGAGAGAAACTTGAGAGGAACCCGATGCATAGGTTCGAAGGGTGCTCCCATGAGCATAGTTAGCATAATATTGAGCTCCCAAGCTGTGGCAGGTACCTTTACTGGCGGGGAAGGTCCTTGAGGAACCTGTTAGACCACAGCAAAGGTCTGCCCAGCGACCTGGTGTACCTGGATATGGTGGTGCGAGATGCACCTTGATGGAGGCGTGAGCCAGTCCCGCCTTTGCGAACGAAAGCAAGTATCGTAGAAGTTACGGGGCTGTGACATGCAGAGGGATAATCGTCCGAGTCCGGCACCACACGGAGAAGCGTTTCCATTTATGTCTGTAGCACTTCACTGGGGACAATGCTCTGGCCCTGGCCAGGATGTCTTTACATTCTGCGGGTAAAGCATAACCTCCAAACTCTAGGACGGCAGGAGCCATGCCCTCGGGCTCAGAGACTCTGGGTCGTGATGCAGAATCACTCCCTCCTCCTTCTCTGGCGAGAAGGTCCGGGAACAGCGGTAGCTTGATGGACGGGACCACTAACGGGCATAATAAGTGCGGATACCAGATCTGCCTCGAGTATCATCCTGCAGTGGTGCTGTCGGAGTGTGTTGAACACACATAAAAAGTAGAAACGGGGTGAAACTGTCCCTCCCACGTGAACGAGAACGCATCCCCCAAGCTCCTCGGTTGAGGAAACCTGCTAGCGAACCTCTGGCACTTGGTGTTCGCCACCGTTTGCAAGAGATCGATTTGGGGCCAGCCCCATTGGCCGAACAGCAGATCCACCTGGTCATGGCGAAGCTCCCACTCATAGCAAGAACAGAGTTCCCTGCTGAGAGAGTCCGCAATGTTGTTTTGGATTACCACCAGGTGAAATGGAGCGAGGAACATCCCTTGAAGAATGGCCCACGGCCAGAAGTCCTGGGCCACTTTGGAGAGCACCACAGACCGGGTCTCCCCCTGTTTCCGGATGTAAACATGGTTATGGTGTTGTCCGTGAAGATCCTCCCCACCTTGTCTTACAATGAAGGCAGAAAAGACTTGAAGGCCCAGAACACAGCCCGGAGCTCCAGGACGTTTATGTGTAGGTCCCTTTCCTCTGGTTGCCAGAGGCCTCCGGTGTGCAACTGTCCAGTGTGCGCTCCACACCCCTCTCGAGAGGCATCCGTGGTGCCAGTCTCCCGGTAAGGAGTAACCTGAAATGGAGCTCCCTGGACAGGGTGCTGCCGTACACCCAACAACCGTATCGCCAGTCGGAACTCTTCGTTGAGGGCGATCCTGTCTGTAAAGTTCTGCAACAACTGCATCCACCTCGCATCCAGGAACTCCTGGAGAGGTCTCATGTGCAATCTGCAGAGGCGAACAAGGTTGATTCAGGTGGACAACATGCCCAGAAGCGACATGATGGATCGCACCATTGCTGTCTCGGCCGACTACAAGCGATGCACCTTGCCTTGCATGGCTTTCATCCTCTCCTGCGAGGGGAACACCAAGCACGTCACTGTGTTGAGAGTCACACGCCCAGACAAAGAGCATCCTGAGATAGCTTCAAGCAAGACTTCAGATAGTTTATAGAGAACCCCAGCTCCATCAGCAGACATACGGTCTTGGCTGTGCGTTCGCTTGCCAAAGACTGAGCGGGAACACACCAGCCAGTCGTCCAGATAGGGCTATACGTGGATGCTTTGCAGACGAAGATTTGCCCGCACTGGGGCTAGGCACTTCATAAAACACACACAGGCCGACTTCAAGCTGAAAGGCAGAGCCTTGAACTGGTAGTGCTGACCCTCAACTACGAATCGCAGGAACTTGCGGTGCTTCTTGTGAATGGAAATGTGGAAGTAGGCGTCCTCCAGATCCAACAACGTCAGAAAATCTCCCTGTTCCAGCTGGCCGAGCATGTGCTCCAACGTGATCATCCAGAACTTTTTGAACTTTAAGTACTTGTTGGGACGACGTAGATCCAGAATCGGCCTCCACCCCCCTGTCTTTTTCCAAACTAGATCTGGAATATACTCCAGAGCCCAGGAGCCGCTGGGGGACGGGCTCGATCGCCCCTTTCCATAACATGGACCGCACCTCCTGCAGAAGCTGCAGCCCATGTAGTTCTTGCCGCTGAATCAGAGGGATACGAGGAAACCTGTGTTGGAACTCCAAGGTGTGCCACTGTCCGAGAGCATCCAGCACCCATCTGTCTGTGGTGATCTTTTCCCACATGCTGACGAACTTCACCAGCCGGCCTCCCACAGAGGTGCGTAAGTGGGGGCCCAGAGCCATGGCCGGTTTAGGCCTGCTTGGGTGATGGGGGGATGGGGTGTTTTACCCTGCGGGCAGTGCCGCTGCTGACCTTCGCTGCCTTGAGAGCACACCCTGTACGCTTGAGTGGAAGAGCATGAAGGCTGCATTTAAGGGGTACTATAAGCATTTGGAGATCTTCCTGGCTTTCTTCTGGAGGAGCAAAAACACGAGTATCGTCAATGAGACAAAATTCTGAGGGAGCTTGCCGTCTTAGTGTCAGTCTTTATTGCCGGCAGAGACTAGTCAACCTCCTTTCCGAAGACGATCTCCCTGTCGAAGTGCATATCTAGCACCTTAGTCTGAACGTCCTGACGTAAATTTGTAGCCTTCAACCAACCTTCATGGGGTAGAGCCACCCCGTTCCCCATATGGCAAAAACCTGTGTCCGTGATGTCTACGGCCGCCATGATGGTGTGATCCGAAGCCATTTCCGCTTCCTGAAAGAGTTCCAGTGCCTCAACCTTCTTGTCTTCGGGCAGAGCACAGGATAGGGCCCAGCTTGTACCAGAGTTACCGGTCATAATGGGCCAAAATGGCTAGGGCGTTCGGTGCCTTGATGGTAGAGGCTTCCGTTTAAATGATCATCTTGCCCATTGCATCCAGTTTCTTCCCCTCCTGGTCCGGAGGTACCATGGCTGCCGATGATGGGTTCACCAAGCGTTTCCTAGCTGCAGCCAAGACCACCAAATCCAGCGAGGATAGAGATCTTAGGCACCTGGGAGCTGAATAGGGCACCCTGTACTTCTTTAGCAATCGGTCCCGCTTAGTCAGGGTTGTACTAGTATTTTTCATTAGGGCTAGGCCCTCCTACCCAATGTCATCCAGGAAGAGAATGGATATGGTCTTCTTCTCAACCCGCGTCATTGGTACAGGAAACCCTGCTTGGTCTCCTCAGGAACACAAACAGTTCCAAGGCCCTCGAGATGATTGAATGAAAAGATTCAACTTCTTACGGAGGGAAGACCCTATGGGCTTGTCCACATGCAGAGTCTCCCCGTCCGCAGCAATGAAATAGTCATCCTCGTCGTTATCAGTAACCGTGGTAGCTGTGTCGGTGTCGGTGTCGGTGTGTGGATCCAGAGCTCCGGCAGGAGTCTTGTCGTGGCGAGGGTGCGGCGGGATCAGATGATGCTGAGGACCCGCGCCTCCCTTGGACTTTCTCTTCCGTGGCGCAGAGTTTACCCTTGCAGGTTCTGGAGGTGCTGGCCCTAACCGAGGAATCATTTGCAGGATTTCGGTGACCAATGTGTGCAGGGTGGATAGAATGTTCAGAGACCTGTCCCTAAGTCTAGGGGTAAACGGAGCCCGCGGAGTAGGATCCAAGCTAATGAGTCTCCTCTTTCACACAGTGGACTGAGGTCCTCCCTCAGGGCCCCCCCTCTGTGGTCAGAGCAGCACCAATTGTGCGGATCATTGTCCTCATCGGTACTTGAGGAGATCTGCTCCAGTCTATCCTCAGTAGCCTGCCAGTTTGCATACCTGGAAGGCTCCACAGGTGGGACCGTTATCCTTCTCCTCAGGCGGCTGTTGGGTCAGAGTGGCCACCTGGTCTTTCTCTGGCTCTGGTTCCTTCGCCACTGCTTCCGCAGTCGTATCTCGCCTCGGGGGCAAGGACACCCACAGGCTGGCTGCCACTTCTTTCCTGGAGCCGCTCTGTTTCAGAGCCGCAGTGGACGCTGACGACTTAGACGACAAAGTGCTTGTGGCTGCCTTCGTCAACGGTGCAGTCGTCGACTCCGTGGACTTGGCCTTGGTTGTAACCTTTGCTGGCTCCGATGAGCCCTGCGGACATTTCCCTCATCGGACTATCCACGGACACACAGAGTTTGGACGGAGTTAGCGACTATCTCTTTGAAGATGCTCCTTTCGTTGACAGGCTCACCATGGATGATGGTGATGGCGAATGCCTTTTGTCTGAATCGGGAACCGCATCCGCAGCAAACCCAGCATAGCTAGCATCGCAGAGCGTGGCCTTCTCTTGGGCCTCTGAGCGCAGGGCATCCTCAAATGATCTTGACCACCTCCCGCAGGGAGAATGCTCCTCAGACCAGCCGGTCCTGGATGAGGCTTGATCCTGCCCTGAAATTGCATCAGAGACTTTGCTCGACGTAAGCCACGCCGTGTCAGTCTTTTTTGGTTTTCTTCGAGTAACCACGGCACACTTTGCATCCCTCTTCATCGTGGTCCAGATCCAGGCAGTACAAGCATTTATGGTGTCGATCTTCAACAAAGACATTTCTTAAACAACACTTTGCGCAAAGCTTGAAGAGGCTGCAGCCTTCCTTCTTCTCCTCAGTCATACTGAAAGGGTGCAAAGTAGGCCCCAACGCCAGTCCTTCTCGTGACTTTGATGATCCGACGGTGAGTGAAGATCTTCGCCAGTAGCGGAGCCCCACTGCCGGTCTCTATCCTTCGTCAAAGACGATAAAGCAAAAATCGGTCAAAATCTATCTTGCAAAAATGTTATGAAAAAACACAAAATTAGCTCGGAGCAACTTGAGGACTCCCAATACTGAAGGGTGCTCTAAAAATCGGAAGATGGCCGCAAGGGGTGGAGCTTAGGGAGAGGACTGTCATTGGATCGGGGCAGTATGAGCCCCAAGGACAGTGATTGGTTTAGAGGAGAAGAAGTTACTTCTTACCTGGTAACGTTCTTTCGATGGGATGTTCCTTCAACGTATTCCTTATCTTGATAGATCATCTCCAGCTTGCTGGCCTCGGAATTTTATTTTCAGTAGAGGGCGCTGCGCATCGACGTCCCTCGAGCCGATGTCCCTCGACAGCCTCCGTATCGGCGCCGACGTCATCATGCGTATAGACTTGCGCAGCGTCCGTTGCTCAGTTCCGTTTTAACAGTTGCTTTACATTAATTGGTTATTGACCCTGAAGAGCGTAAGCTGTAACCACAAGGTAAGTTTTACTGAGGGGATGGATGGGAGGGGCGATAAGGAATACGTCGGAGGAACATCCCATTGAAATGAACGTTACCAGGTAAGAAGTAACTAGTTCTTCGAAGGGATTGTGTCCTCGATGTATTCCTTATCTTGATAGACTCCCATAGCAGTGGTGTGTAAATGGAGGTGGGAGTAAAATTGCCATGTTTCCCTTCAAGAATGACCTTCACATAACCTTTGTGAATCAGCTTCAGCCTGGCCGGATACAGCAACATGTACTTCAAATCAGATGCTCGCAATCGCCTTTTAACTGTTATGTAGTTCATCCGTTGCTTCTGCACTTGTAGGGTGTAATCCGGGTATGCAGTAATCATGGCGGACACTCGTTGAATCGACCCTCCTTTGCGGAAGTATTCAAGGATCTTCTCCCTATCCCGGTAGTTTAGTATACGGGCTATTTGCCTCGGCTGGACCCCAGGTGGTGGTTTCCTCGCCAATGATCTATGCACTTTTTCGACTGTGAAGCCTTGGATGAGGGCTCTGGGGCCGATTTCTTGCTGTAGCAGGGTCTCGGTGTAATTTGTCGGGTTTGCGCCTTCCTCGCCTTCCGGCAGCCCAATAATTCTTACGTTATTTCGGCTAGCTCTGCCTTCGGCGTCTTCAGCTCCGTCTTCCAGATTATGCACTTCTTGTTGCAGTACCCCGACTTCTTCCAGGGCGTCCCCAAGGCCACTTGAATTTTCCGTAACTACCTTTTCGAGTGTACACGTGCGTTCCGCAAGTGACCGAACATCTTGTCTTAACAAGTTCACATCTATGCTGATGGCGTTGATTTTAGCTTTGAGAGATTCCTTCAAGGATGCTCTGGTTGTGAGGATTTGTTGATCTCCATTCTCGAGCATCAGCACACCTTGAGGTGTCCTTGAACCAGTGTTTTCTGCCGTCATAGTGGCTTAGCGAGACAGGGACCCGTTCTTTACAGTGTAGCCTTGCTCACTTAGTCCTCCACCGCGACTAGATGACTCTAAAACAGGCGGACCCTCGATTTCACTGGTGTTGTGATCCCGCTGCTGCTTGATGATGTACTAGTGCTGTAGTAGCGACTTGTCACTGTGTGCCGATGCGCCCTTTGTCCTTGAGCAATGCTTGCATTCATGCCTCCCACGCTTGTCCCCGACCAGATACTTATGACTGCTTAGGACTGTTCTTGCAATATGAAGGTACCATTTGGGTCTGTCACCAGTTGACAAATGAGGTGTGTAATTATACCGAGGGCTACTGCACTACTGCCATTTTGTGTCCAGGTGTAACCGGGGGAGCCCACCGGGTTCAATCTCCCTAGTTGCGTATCCCTAGTTTATACGGGGTGGCACCAGACCGTTCTCAACTGTAATCAGCACAACCAGTCCCCTCCGGGCTCATGTGCATAGCAGACTTGTTCCTATTCACTCCAGTCTTTCAAGCAATGCGAGATATGTCAATCTTCACTAATGCTCCAGGGCGCGTCGGTGTCTTGTTTCACAATAGAGGCGCTGCTCCCAATTGTGATGTGTCTATCTAGCTTCTGGCATTGTAGCCTCTTGCGTCTCACTCCTGCTGGTTATAGTCTTTTATGCTAGCCCACATTGTGCATCCCCTTGTACAGTCTTGCTTTGATATTGGCTTCCTCCAGTTTGCTTTGCCAGTCATGTGTTTAACTTCCTCTACAGCTGCTGCTTCCGTACCCTTGGCAACTTTATAGCTATGCTCTTGGCACTTATCCCTTCTTGCGAGTCTCGGCTGTATCACAATGTTAATTGCCTGCGTGCCAGCGCAGATGCAAACGCCCGTCAGTTTGGGCCGGACCACCGGGGAAACCGCAGTTAGCTGCACTTCCTTATGTATTAGGCTCTGCTCCTCCTTATGGGCCGAGCCGTGAGGGATTCTTCCAATAAATTGTCACACATGCTACTATTCGCCCCGTAGGCGGCTCACAGGCTGGAGCACAATGAAAACTTCATTCAGCAGTTATTCACACTGTAGACGGCGCACGGACCGCACCAAAGTGAGAACCTCATCTGATAGTTCTTGCTCGTTCTTTATGCCTCGCCAGTCCGTAATGTAACCCTTCCGCCAAATGTCATTTTTGAGCAGCACCTCCCAACGTGGGCCGGACCACAGTGGAAGCGCCACTCAACTTGGCTGCAATAGTCCGGTCCCGCTCCTCCTCCTTGGCCGGACCGCAATGGAACAATTCAACGCATTATTTCAATTCTTCCACTGGCAGTGCATTCCCCTGGCCCGTACCGCAGTGAAAACGGTGCACACTTAGGATTACGCGCTCAGTAACATACGCGTATTACGACGGCCGGACCGCCATGGAAGCTGCACAATATTCAATGATCACTCAATCTTTATAGTTCTTTGCTCCCTCCCCCGGTCAATCCTGGCCCTTTATGTGCTTGTGGCAGACTTGGCTCTTGCAGGCTTGCCGCATCGTGGGCTGGAGCCACTGCACACTGTCCCACCAAAATGTTAATGTCATTGGCGCTTCTGCAGCTATGATGCCGCGCTTACTTCCAGCGACTACACAAGCTGTGCCACACCCCATCCTGGGCACCCTTGGAAACTCACTTCCAACGTTACATGCCGCATTTATTTGGATCTTTGCTGTGTCCACCGCAGCTCAGGTCCCGCCTGCAGAACTCAATCAATGTGCGCTGGCCTCCAGTGATTAGCCACTGTTGCACTGCACTGCCTCAGTCAGTATCTGCTCGGTCCTTTGTTCCACTGCCTCTGCCATCTTGTTTCTCCCGCAAATTGTCCGGTCGCCAACTTTCCACAGCTTGCTTCCAATCGCTCCGTCTCGCACAGACCTGGAGTTCGCTTGCCTTTCTGCACGGCCACTTCACATACCCAGGCATCAGTTTGAAGTGCACAAACACACCATAAAGCCGCAGCTATTGATCAGGGTCATAACGGATCAGCAGGAGCCTATCGGAAACGCGTCCTACAGCATGGCTCCTTAGCCACGCACCCCCAGAAAAATGGAATTAACGGTTTTGAAAAATGTAGTGTGTAAGGGGACTGGGAACATTTGTAAACAGTACAAAACAGAACATCATTTTAATAGTGTCAAGACGAACCCGCCAGGGCAAATAGAGGGGTGACCATTTGGCTGTCAGTTCCTTATGTCTGTTAGCTAGCAAGTAAACATTCAATTTAATGGTGTTCTACAAAGAAGAAGCAAAGCATAACCATAAATATGTGATCGATTCTTGACACACTTGAAGCCAAACCGGTCTATTTCATGTTTAATACAGAAAGAATTAAGAGGTAATAACTCTGACTTATCTTTGTTAAGCCTATACCCCGACACTGATGAACGCTCTTGCAACTTAACTAATAAATTAGGTAGATGCTGTTTGGGATTTTTTGGGAGGATGAGGACATCATCCGCATATGAAGCAATTATGGTGTCAAATCCTCCAAATGAAATTCCAGGAATATTCTCATCAGATCAAATATATTCCAACAAAGGTTCCAGGGATAAAACATATACAATCGTGGATAAAAGGGCAACTCTGTCTAGTTCCCCTTTGCAAAGAAAAATAGGAAGAAGAGTGACCACTGATGGCAATAGAGGACTTGGGATCTGAGTAAAGAAGCTTAATGAGTGAAATAAACTTTTCACCACAACCAGGCCAGCAGAGAGCATGAAACATGAATTCCCAGTGGACCCGATCAAAGGCTTTTTAAGCGTCCAATGAAATAGCAGCATAACCCTGCTTGTCTTTCTTATCTTTTGACACAATACGGAGAGCATTTAACAGGAGTAAAGCATTGGCTGACATATTCCTGCCTTTACCAAAACCAACTTGATCGGGTTTAATTAGTAGAAGAAGATCTCATTAATAGAATAGAAGCAGAAGTTTAGCAAAAATCTTACTTCCAACATTAATGAGGCCGAAAGATCAGTAATCATTTTTTGGGAGATCAGAGTCTTTATCTGCTTTTGGAAATAAAATAAGTAATGCCTCGGAAAAGGTGCCAGACAAACATTCCTTGGAGACAAAATCGGAGTATAGCGCTTTAAGCTTGGGGATAAGAGAGCTAGCAAAGTGATTAAAGAATTCAATGGATAGTCCATAAGGACTGCCGGCTTTCCCTCTAGAGAGCCCCTTGATAGCTGTTTTGATTTCATTAGTTGTGATGTCGCCCTCCAAATGAGTGAGATCAGACTGAGGGTACGATTGCCTGCTAATATTGTTAAGAATGGAGTTAATACAGGCAGTAGGAGTAGTAAACTCTGGGGTGTATATTTGCAGTAGAATTGTTTAAAAACGTCTAGAAAGCCATCCAGGTATGTGATAATAAACCCAGAGTTGTGTTTAATATGAGAAATAAAAGATTGTTCCTTCTTGGCCTTAAGGTATGAAGCTAGGGACTTAACAGCTTTGTTGCAGGTATGGTATATTTTAGATTTGTATTTTAATACAGCACCAGAGGCCTGCTCTGCAATTTTATTGTTAATATGAAATCACAAGGACAGGACGGTATGCAAATTAGAGTCATAAGGGGATTTATCATATTGTCTTTCAGCGTTGGAGAGTTGGAGGTGCAATTCATCAAGAGTTTTTGGCAACTTTTTTTTTTCTTTTACTTGAGTAAGCAACTATGTGACCCCTTAAGGCAGCCTTAAAGGCGTCCCAGTTAATTCTACTGAGGTGTCTAGGTCCAGGTTTTCTGCAAAATAGTATTGTTGAAAGGAATGGACGGACTGGATAAAGTGTTGATCTTGCAGCAAGCGATTATTGAACCTCCATCTGGAAAGCCGCTTTTTAATATCAGACAGATCAAAGGTGGTGATGACTGGGGCATGATCAGAGATAAAGATATTGGAAATAGAAGAGTCAATAATTGTGCCAGCAACAGATTTAATTGTGAATATATAATCCAGGTGTGAAAGCGTGTTATGGGGGATTAAGTGGAACTTAAATTCTACCTGAGTAGGGTGGGAGAGTCTCCAAGAATCCACCAGGCCGGTTTCAGTCAAACAGCGACTGAAGGCTTTATGAGATGTAGAACTTTTGAACATGCACTTAGATTTCCTATCCAAAAAGGGATCTAGTACTTGATGGATGTCACCACATAAAATAAGGTTAGTGAGGTTTGAGTTTAGTATAATTTGTTTAATGGGGTCCCAAAACACAGGGTCTGGCAAAGTAGGACCGTAAATATTCATAATAGTGACAGAGTCTGATCCTACCAAGAGTTTGACCCATTCCCAGCTCCCATTAGCATCAACCTCCTGTCACAAGATTTTACATTATTTTTTTTTTTTTTGCTAATGAGTATATCGAAACAATTTGTTCCCTATTGCAGGGCTGGCAATACCAGCTTTGACCCAAAAGGATTTGAGCTTTGTGGCTTCAGTGAGAGAGGTGGGTTTCCTGTACACAAGCAACAGATGGATTCCGTTTTTTAAGGTGGGAAGAAATTGTATACCTTTTGATTGGGCTGTTACATCCTTTAATGTTCCAAGTAACACATTTAACCCCTTAAGTGCCAAGGATGTGCCATCCCATCCTTAGCATTACCTTTCAGTTGCCAAGGATGAGATAGCTCGTCCTTTTTGGCATGTCATTTTGTGTGATTGCTGCAAAGCAGGGATCTCACAAAAGTGAAATCCAACCTCTGGGTTATGTGAGGAAGAGGTTCCTCCTCACAGCCCCAGGGTTGGATTTCTTCCAGTTCTATCAGTTTCACATCAGCACGCGTAATCCGTGCTGACATGAAACAAAGTAATTTACACGGCGGCAGCCATTTTCGGCTGCCGCAGTGAAAAGAGAAGGCGAGTCTCCATCTTTCTCTCCCTCGATCTGCAGCACCATTGTGCCGTTCAAATCGGGGGAAGTGTTGTTGGAAAGGGGAGACTCTCCCCTTTCTAACACTGTTTTTGAAGCATTACTAGGCGCGGATCGGGCGCAGAGTGCTTAATCTGCGCCCAGCAATGCCACTGGACCACCAGGGATCTGTTACTGTTATGTAAGCAGCCCTCCTCTCTCCCCCCCGCTGACCCCAAAGCATGGGGCCGCACGTATTGGCCTCTGTGGGGGCAGATGGGTACCCAACTGCCCCCAGGGAACGGGCCAAAAAAAAAATATATATAAATAAAAATTAGATTTGGGTGGGGGGCCACTAGACCACCAGGATATTTTTTTACAATGAAAGGGGGGTGTGCCTCTCCCCCACCCTAAGTGGGTGGGGGGGCACCTCATGTAGCCCTCCCTGGGGGCAGATGTAGTTATGATTTGTTTTTGCTCAGCTGACCATAGGTAACAAATGTTTTTTGTTTCCTTTACAGCTTTTTCTACACGAGCAGCTGCAACGTTATGAGAGTACTGTTTTTTTATTATTCTACGGTTAGGGCCCACTGTCAGTGGGCTGGGAGGGACTGGGACTGGATTATTGGTGGTGTGGGCAGGAGTCTGCTATCTGGGGAGGTATTTTGGTGGACTCGGACACAATTGCAGGGTCAGCCCACAAATAGGCCCCCATGCCTGCGTAACACTGGTGTTCGCTGGGAGCGGCTGTCTCCCACGTGGGTTGACTGTCCTCAAACCCAGGCTGCACCTCTGGCTGTGCTGCATTACAGATGTCACTGCCGGGGAGGAAAGGGGATCCTGCCAGGGCCCCCCAGAATTGCTGCTGGACTTGGGGACAGTCGACCCACATGGGAGACAGCCGCCCAAGGCCAGGGACATCACTATCCACCATCCTGGAGATGTGGCTGGCCTGCGTTATACCTTCTCCCTTTGGGAATGGATGCAGACTCTGCCGGGGCTCCCTGGGACTGCTGCTGGGCTTGGGGACGGTAGACGCACATGGGAAACAAATGGCCATGGAGATCACCCCTAACCGTCCTGGAGTTCTGGCTGGGCTGCGTTACATTGTTTCCCCAGCAGAGTGCCAATCTCTTCCCGGGGGGAAAAGCTATAACTTAGCCCAGCCAGAACTCCAGGACAGTTAGGGGCAATGTGCCCATGTTTCCCATGTGGGTTTACCATGCCCAATCCCAGCGGCAGTCCCCGGGGTTCGGGCATGGTCCCCATCACTTCCCGGAGGTAAATTCTGTCGCGTAGTCCAGCCAGAGCTCCAGGATGGTCGGGGGTGATGTCCCTGGCCTTGGGCACCCGTCTGCCATGTGGGTCGACCATCCCCAAGCCCAGCCTGGAGCTCTCACTGGGCTGTGTTACAGCCTTTCCCTCCGGGGAAGAATGGGGACCCTGCTGGAACTGCCACTGGACTTGGGGATGGTCGACCCACAAAGGAGACAGCCACCGAAGGCCTGGGACATCACCCCCCACAAATCCTGGAGCGCTGACTCAGCTGTGTTATAGAATTACCCTCGGGGAAGCGATGGAGACCCTGCCGGGGCTCCCTGGGACAGGCACTGCACTTGGGGGTGGTCGCCCCACATGGTAGACTGCCACCCAAGGCCAGGGTGATTACCCCGGTTTATCCTGGAGCTTTGGCTGGCCTGCGTTACAGCTTCTCCCTCCGGGAAAGGTTGAGGACCCTGCCGGGGCTCCCTGGGACTGCTGCAGCACTTGGGGACGGTCAAACCACATGGGAGACAGCCGCCCAATGCCAGGGACATCACCCCTGCCCATCCTGGAGCACTGGCTGTGCAGCGTTACATAATTTCCCCCTGGGGAGGAAAGGGGATCCTGCCCGGGGCTCCCTGGCACTGCCACTGTGCTTGTGGATGGTACACCCACATGGGAAACGGATACCCACGGCCGGGGACATCACCTCCAACCGTCCTCGAGTTCTTGCTGGCCCGTGTTACAGCTTTTCCCCACCAGGGAGCTCTGGCAGTGTGCCAATACATCCACGAAAGTGTGGGGGTGATGTCCCTGGCCTTGTGCGGCTGTCTCCCATGTGGTTTAACGGTCCCTAAACCCAGCAGCGAGTCCAGGGAGCCCCGGCAGGGTCCGACCTTTCCCGAAGGGAGAAGCTGTAACGTAGGCCAGCCAGAGCTCCAGGAAAGTTGGGGGTATTGTCCCTGGCCTTGGCCAGCTGTCTCCAATATGGTTTGACCGTCCCCAAGCCCAGCAGCGGGTTCAGGGAACCCCATCAGAATCCCCGACCTTTACCAGAGGGAAAAGGTGTAAAGCAGGCCAGCCAGAATACCAGGATGGTTGGGGGATCAAGTACCTGGCCTTGGACACCTGTTGTCCATCCCCAAGTGCAACGGCAGTCCTAGGGAGCCCCGGCAGGGTCTCCCTCCCTTCCGAGAGGTAAATTCTGTTACGCATCCCAGCCAGACCTCCAGGATGGTCGGGGTGAGGTCGCTGGCCTTGGGCCCCTGTCTACCATGTGGGTCGACAATCCCCAAGCCCAGCAGCAGTTTCAGGGAGACTCAGCAGGGTCCCCAACCTTTTCCAGAGGGAGCAGCTGTAACGCAGCCCAGCCAGAGCTCCAGGCTGGGCTTTGGGATGGTCGACCCACATGGGTGACAGATGTCCAAGGCCTGGGACATCACCCCGGCCATCCTGGAGCTCTAGCTGGGTTGCGTTACACCTTCTCCCTCTGGGAAAGGATGGGGAGCCTGCTGAGGCTCCCTGAAACCGCCGCTGGACTTGTGGACGGTCAACCCACATTAGGGACAACCACAGGGACATAACCCTGACCATCCTGGAGGTCTGGCTAGGCAGCATTACAGATTTTCCCCCGTTGATCGGACAAGGACCATTCCGGGCTCCCTGGGACGGCTGTTGGACTTGTGGATTTCCGCCCAGGTAGGTGCAGCCACACGTGTGAGGTACTGTTTTCATCCAGGCACCTGTGGGAAGGTAGGACATGTGTTGTTGGCGCGTGTTTCAGTAGTTTCCAGGTGGGAAATGTCTGAAAATTGTGTTTTATTTCCTAATATTTGGGTAATACATTCTGGGGCGATTCGCGCAAGTCAGACCTCTGTGGATTCCCACGGGTGTCTTCTTTTCTGAAATGCATGGGGTTCCACATTTTCCTTGCTGGCTGCGACACTGCAGGCCCAAATCTGTAGGTTGGCTTCCCAAACCCTTTGTGGGATATCAGTGGTTTAGCCTTTTCCCTTTGCAACCAGGTAGGTGCACCCACACATGTGAGGTACTGTTTTAGTTGGGACACCTGTGGGAACGCGGGAAGGTAGGTCATGTGTTGGCTGCATGTTTCGGTGGGTGAACGGAGGGAAATGTCTGAAAATTGTGTTTTTTTCGCCTAATTTCAGACTTTGCCAGGGATTGTGGGTAATAAATTCTGGGGCAATTCGCGCAGGTCAGACGACCTCTGTGGATTCCCATGAGTGTCTTCTATTCAGAAATGCATGGGGTTCCAGGTTTTCCTTGGTGGCTGCGACACACCAGGCCCATATCTGTAGGTTGTCCACAAGAGCAAATTCCTGCAAAATCTGCCGAAAGACTTGGGGGTACCAGTGGTTTAGTCTTTTCCCTGTGCGCCCAGGTTGGTGCACCCACACATGAGGTACTGTTTTCGTCGGGACACCTGTGGGAAGGTAGGACATTTGTTGTGTTTGTGTGGTTTTCATAACGTTTTCGACTCATTTGCTGCTGCCCTTTGTCACACAACCCTTTCATTTCCCAAATGTGACCTACATTTAGTCGCTGCTTTAGGCACTATACAGTTTTGTAACTTGCACAAGTCACCTACCCTTCAAAAGGTCTGCCTGTGCTCTTTCAATAAATGTATGCGTGCCATTCCTCACCACATTTGTTTTCCTTACTTACACATGCTAAGTATATCTGTTTAGGCCGTAAGCATAAAAAACCTGTGTACCGTGGCTCAGTTTTTGGCTTGTGGTTATGCTTGTTTTGTGAAACATTATGAAAAATGTGTGATTTCTTAACTGGAAGAGTCGGGGGAATGTAGCGGGGCATTGCTTTTCTCAAAATTTACAGAAGCCATTGTCGTACCGGGCCAACCATGTCCACCACATACCTTTTTTGTCTGTCATTTTCCAAATATTTCCCCAAACTATTACATTTTTCCCCACATAGTTTTTACCTGATCTGTGCAAATCACCCCTTTCTAAACTTGGAATTGTGTCTACTTTTCAGAAATGTATGCCTTTCTGTCTTCCCATTCAGCTTTCCTACCCTCCTCTTCCATTCCATCCACGCATGTCCTATTGGAAAAAGGCCAAAATCGCCTACTTCTCACTCAACCTGTTCTTGAAAGCCTGGAAAATGGCGAATTCAGCACAGCAAACCATTTGTTCCTAGTTCTTACAAGGAAAAAAAAGCACAGGCTTCTTTGTACATCATTTTATTGGCATTTTCTGAAGAAAAAAAACTAAAATGTTCTCCCTTTTGGTTATTTTCTCTCACCCCCCCCCCTACAGCAGACTAGGATTGGTGGCATTATGACCGCCTACATGTGGGAAGAAAGGGGGCCAAATTTGGCCAAGATATCTCATGTAACAAAAATGTTACAAGGGATCGAATGGCGACATACCAAAATCACCAAAAAAGGCCTTGGCACAGGGGGGGTAATCTCTTGGCAGTTAAGGGGTTTAAAGACCATAGCTTGTAATTGGAGAATACCAAGTTGGAATAATTGGCAGAGTGAACCTCAGTGACGATGACATACAATCATGAGATCAGCGCCATACATGCAGAAGGTAAACACAAAAGGAGAGAACATAAGAACAAAGGGAGAGGGAAAGGATGCCTGACCAATAATACAGCGTTTCAGAGTGGCCAAAGTAGTAACGAAAAATCAGGAGTGTGATACCCATTGGGAAGAGCAAGAAAAGCCATATCGTGTCAGATAAAAAAAGGGAAAAAAGAGCGGTAGGTGACACCAATGAGGGCTGAAAAAAAAATGAACCGCCCAAAAAGAGGAAGGGCACTCAAATGGCGGCCAGCCCACCAATATTACTGGCTGATGTTAGAAATTGTAAAGCGCAAAACAAAAGCAGAAAGCTCAAAATAAGGAGTAAAGAAATCAGCCATAGCACAGCACAGTGTCATGATCCTGATGCAGATGAGTTAGACGGTAGCGCCATGTCCTTGCTTTCCGTCTTGAGGGAGCAAATGAGTGCTTTAAGGTGCACTGGGTCAACAAAAACCGTTGTACGACTTTCATGTGTTAATTTGAAAGAAAATGGAACGTATAAACCATATATGACAATGATCTACTTGAGTGCCGGGCGGAAGGAGAGAAATTCTTTCCTGTGTTGAGCAGTTTTCTTTCCAATATGGATTGTCTTCCCTTGCCACATGAGGGGGTTCCTCTCCTTGGTTTTAGATATAAGCTGAAGTTGCGTATATTTAAGTATGTAAAATATCAGCGTGCATGGAGGATGATGAGGCGCCAGAGAGCTTATTACGGGGCCAATGAGATGGGCACGCTGAATGTTGATGGAAGCAAGGTGTGGAGCATCTCTTGTAAAAACAAAATGGGGTTGTTAACCTTTACAACCATCTGGTAAGCCAGAGACACAGATTATTACACCTGCTTCTATTTTCTAATTCCTCATTATGCTTCTGGAGATCTTTAGACACTCTTTCCAGCTGAGTAACCCTTGGTGAGACATCTTCAACCACGCCAATTCTACTCTCAATTTCACTCATTCTACTTTCAAATACATTCCACCTTCCATCAAGTTGCTGTAATTTTTGACTTGTGTTTTAATGAAGGGTTTTAGTGCCCTTATCTTTTGTAATGTAGCATCAAAGAAAGGCTCTGTGGAGGAGAGTGGAAGAGGCGAGTCATTTCTTGGTCTTTTATGAGAGACAGAAGTAGATGTAAGCTCTTTAGGGACAGCTGGGGTTTTAAAATTGCTTTTTCTAGAAGCCATTTCACACAGAAGAGCAAAGGCCAGTAATTCTTCCTGAGGCAATGAAGTAATTCTAGAAAGAGTTAGAGTGGACTTCCACAGGAAAGCGTTCATGTAGAATAATCAAGAGCAATGTTACCACAAAAATATAGTTGTTAACTTCACTTTGTTTCTTGTAATACAGTACGCCTTAAAACTGCAGCCCCAGTAGGTGGCGCTGTGCACGACGAGAAGGCTCGACCAGGCCCGATCCCGCTTGTTGTGTCACGGCAACGCTAAGGCTCTCCTCATGAGAGGCGGGTAGTTACAGAAGAGGCAAGCGCCCCACGTCCACAGCACCCGGAAGTTACATAAAGAGCCAGCAGAGCTCTTCCGAAGTGAAACTGGACAAACCTTCCCCTGGTAGACGTCAGATAAGTGAAAAACAAAAGCTAAGAATAGCGGGTTATGCGCAGCTACTATGATAATACAGGCAGTGGGCTGGAGTGGCACAATCAAGCGTCCATCTTCCCCGGCACCAAGCCACACCCCCATTCTAAACATTTTCATCCTTACTTCTTTGCACTTAACAATTCACACACATTTAAAAATGCATTTTTATCTTAAATTACTCTTCAGATCAGGCAGTAGAGTAACAGGACCTCTTCCTCTGGCACGGATATGCTGGTAGCACTGATAAAACTTATCTGTGAACCTGTGTGGGGAGACCACCATATCAGTTTCCTGTTTTATAGAATTTTTACTCCCGACATTTTTTTGGAAGGGAAGTGTCAGGAACATCCCTTATGTGTGGATGCAGACCAGACTAGTTTACATTGTGGGCACTTCATACAATTCAATCTACTAGTAGTTTTAATGTCATGTCCCTGTTGGATCTGTGCCAAAATAGGTTTATCTAGACATAGCTTTATAGACAATGGACCAGGGCCCACAGGTGTCAGAGCATTGTACAGGAGACATTAAAGACATACATAAATCTATAAAGGATTTGTGGGGATCAAATAACTTAATAGGAAAAACACCAGTCAAACAAAAGCATGATGGGGTTGTAATCAGATATTACAATCAAAGTATACGTGTAGGGCTATTTGTATCAAGATGCTCCAGTCAAACCTGTTTGAACATTTTCAAGTTCAGGACAATCAAATAGTATGCAGGAAGTATTTGGTAAGATGCCGATGGTATTTTTATTTTCCCTGAAAATCTTCTAATGTCCTACCCTACACTGTGGCCAGGTTGGAATGTAACAAATACAATTTCAACTTTGTCTTCGGATTAGTTCACAACCTTAAAAAACAAAACAGCAGAAACATTCTAGGTCAGGACCAGAGGCAAGCATTATGCTGCTCTTTCCTTTCATTAACTGTTTTGAATAATTTCGGCAGCAAGGTAAGAAAAAACGAAATCAATCATTTCTCAATAATCATGGGTCTTTAGTTTGAAACACCAGGCTTTGAAAATTAAATCTCGATAAAGTTCAAAAATGCCCCTTTTTATGTACTTCGCAGAGCACTGCACTTTAGCTTGAGAAAGTTCAGTTTGAAAGATTTTCTTCTTGGTGAATGTAATTGAATATGTTTTTTTCTCTGCTTCCCCTCTGACAGCTGCATATTCCGTCCTATCCTCCAAATCGTTTTTCTCCATCTTTGTTGCCAGAAAGAGGAACACAAGGATCACACAGAAGAGAGCATCTCTGCACAGCATGGTTTGTGGTGGATGACTTTTGTGGATTGACTGTGGAGCTGCATGGAGAGCTGTTCATACTATTCTCGGTATAATACACCATATAACCTCAGAGTGTGCTGTGAGCACCCCAGGACTAAATAAAACAGACACCAAGTTTAAACTCCCCTGCTTAATCGAAGTGCCATAAAAACGTGCCCAAATCACAGACAGACAGTACCCAGGCTTCATTGGCTCTAAAGCGGTTATTGTGTTCTCTCTCCCCCTTGTGAGGTGTGCAGAGTTTCCCATGGGGATGAAGAGTAACAGAGGAAAATGCATCATGTATCCGATGATGCTGGAGCCACGACCAACACCACCAGTCCTTGGTTACTAGAGCTTACGGCTGGCTCCGAGACGCAAATTTCTATATACCCAATTCAAGTGATTCGTGTGATGAGCTCCTTAGGGGTCAATCTGAAATGTCAACCACACTTCTCATAAGAAAGATAAAGGAATAATAGTAAGCCTTTATAAGGGACTTGTTCCAAACACTCAAAGACCAAGCTAAAGATGCCCTCCACTGCCACATAATTGGAGCAACAGCTCACCCTGCGCCGCAAGAGGAGCACTCTGTGAACTCAGATACAGCATCAAGAAGACATATGTCCAGAATGCTGCAAGCTCTACAGTGGTTTTCTACAATTGTAAATATAAACATAAGACGTCTATAAGAGAACTTGATAAAAATGTGGTGTTCGAGAATATGCAGAAGTCTTAGTGTGAGCAAGCCTACACACGCTTTGAAAAGGAGTGTGGGAGCCCCTCTAGTGAGAACAAACATGGCTCAAATACCCTGTTGTATGGAATTTATCCCACTCAGGAGGGTCTACAACCATGTTTTAGCTCAGTGCACTGCAGTAGAGGGGCTCCCACACTCCTTAGTAACTTTGTAAAAAATGGGGTTTCACCCCAAGTAGCCCAGGGTAATCCAGACATTGACCCCTTGCACACTGTGCTTAGAGAGGCAGAGCTTACCTCACTGATGAGGCATGACTAGGCCAAAACACGTGTCTGGAGTTGCTGATGGTACGCTTGTTCAGAGGAGAATTGCCTAGCATTTCGGGGCTGGACTGCCCTTGTGGTTGGGGCCTGATATGCAAATCGTTATTTCTCCTCTGTGAAGGGTGCAGTGAGCTAAAACGTGTTTGTAGACCCTCCTGAGTGGAAGAAATACTATAGAACAAGGTATTTGACCCACGATCGCTCTCAGAAGAGGGGCACCCACACTCCTTTGTACATCTGCTTTGTACTGAAGCAAAGATTTATGAAACTGCACAAACAGGCAGGCTTTGCTGATAAACATGAATTCTGATAATCTTTACAGACAGAACAATGTATGTGATCATGCGTCCTGGCAGACATATCCAACGCAGGTTTCAAACAATAAATCCAATCTTTTTTCAGAGAAATCATTGGGAGTAGCAGACTCAGTGAATCTTAACCTGGCCAGAACCCAACAAGTTAGTCCGAACTATCAGCAACGTAAAGGATTTGTATCCCATTTCCCGACGAGAGTCCGTTACTTCAAGGTGAATGAGATCTTAACTGAAGCACCACTACCGGTCAACATGACAAGAGGTTTACAAATCGATCCGTTTCAAGAGCACACCACTAGCACCATTCAAAACCAATGCCTGATTAAACCAATAACCACTGGGACCGAACATTAAGACCTCATTTGTCGCTGGGATACTGCTCAAGGTCATTTCCTTACTAGGTAATGTTTGACACCAGTTCTCAATCCAGAGAAGTCCATTCCCAAGATAAATCCCAACCAGACTGGTCACAAAATGACAGAAGGCTTTGATGAAAGAAGCACCACTGATGCTTAATGGATAGAGCAGAGGAAATCATGTACTCAAGAGCAGCATCATTCACCTGTTTTAGTTATATCCTTTATCTCTTACCTTTAGATTCCTAAGAACAGAGTTCATGAACCAATGTTGGTTCCATCATTTCACTTATGAGATGTCAGAGTTGCCATTTTACAGAAGCATTGCCCATATTTTGTGTCCACTTATTAGAAATTCAGGCTTTCTGGGAGCATTCACTAAAATTGGATCTATTGGTTTATGCAGTTTTTGTAAGAAAATAAATGTATGTTGGAATTATACAATAAACAAAGATAGGGTCACGGGTGCAGGGAAGGGATACTAAATGGCACAGTTCGAAAACGCTACCAGAAATGAAAATCCTCAGTCTCAATGGGACCTGTACTTGAAAAAAGTGGAAATCAGACACATACATCTTCAATAACTGATGTGGACACAAGTCTACAGAGACCACGGTGTAAATGCAGGAAGTGGATGTCTACAGCACTCGCACTGTAAAGTAAAAATATTAAACAATTCTAAAAACTACCCAACAATCTGGGTGAAGATTTCCATCCATAGACTCACCGTGTAGGACATGACAAGGTTGATCATTCCTTCTTTGTCATCACCCTGTCTCCCGCTCAAGCTGTACCATTCATCTTCTACCTTGCCTTCCTTGAGCGACTCTGGGATAGTAATATGTGTCCATGCAATTCGGTCATCCATTGAAAAGGCTCGCTAAATTTGGGAAGGAAACAAAAAAACAAAAAGAAATCGGATTTAATGAACCCTTGTTTCAAAATCCATTCAAGCAAAACAATACGCTAAATACACTACTTACTCATGCTAAATGAAAGCAAGCGGGCTCGTCGTCCTCAAATCAGAGTCTTAACATAGCATACATGAGCCAAGGAACCCATGACAGTACTCATCGCGACTGACAAAGAAAAAGTATGTTTCTAGGTCAGGGTCTCTGGTAACACTGGCAACTCATCCAATTGGTAACTTTTGGGAACATTATGGCACCATGTGGCAGAACAATACGTGGTCTAAGCAGTTAAAATTCTGTAAAGATACTAATAAGTGCACACACACACTTAGACATTTCACAGAGTTTCATATATCTAAACCAAAGCTATAAGTGTTTGTAAATGAGCTATGTATGGAACACATACATGTATTAAAAAAAAGGCATTGATTTGCTTGCACCCCTTTTTTAAGCAGGTAAATCAACCTGGCTGCAATCTCTGCATGCTTTTGCCTTTACAACACAAAATGCATTTCAGTATTGGAAACAGTCTGAAACTCTTGCCTGGAAAGTTCCACTCCCTATGCCATTTTCTTAGACACTGGTTGAACCAGCGCCTCAAAGCAAGTGAATGTTGCAGACTGCAGAGAATGGAGAGGCCAGTGTAATTTTCAAGGAATACGTTTTGAAACTATTCATGTATAAACAGTATAAGACATTCCAACGAAGGCAGCTGTGTGTTAAATTTCCAAGCAGGGCAAATGCTGGAGGAGTTTTCAAGCCATGATCCAGATAAGGAGGAGGAACAGTCAGCATTGTAGGATAGTGTAGAAGGTGTATTTTCAAACAGTCAAAATATTTGTTTGACATAAAAGTGAAAGCTAAGTAATTCCCTAAATAGTTCACTTCTCCAATTCAAATACTTGCGAGTTTTGGGGGAGGGGGTGCTAGAGAAACAGAGCGAAATGGCAGCAGATTAGTGAAGCTCCGTTGCCTGAAGCTGAAAGCACGCACAATGCAACCTCCAGATCCCTGAACTGCAGCGGCCGAGAGGGGTGACGGTTGGCGGAATGCGTGGAGGATCAGCTGTTGGCCATGGGACTTGACAGGAGCCCATATCTTTCCAAAATTGCCCACAGATGCGATCGGCCATGCGGCGGGGAACGGCTGCCCGCCATCCAGCCCATTGCTGCTCACAGCCGAGCTCACCAGTCGCTGCGCACTGACCGGCGACCACACCACCCACTGCTCTGTCCCTGCCCCCTTCCCACACACTTGCGCAATCTGAATGACACCTGGCCTAGTAGGATCACTGTCCGTCCTCCCTTTTGTTCCCCTCCCTTGCCTCGTCGCGCCTTGAAACACTTGTGTATAGGCGCGTTATAAATGCCATATATCAGGAGAGATCAGGGGAGGCCCTCTCACCACACTTTTGGTCCCCTGGACAGCTGCTTGGTGCTGGCACCACGCGGGTGAGCTAGGAATGAGAGCGGCCCCTGCCTGGCGCCCTGTGGGTCCGCCGGGCTAACAAGGTGCATGTGAGAGCGCTTTCCTCCATTGTCCAGCATTCTCCCATTGGGCCGACACTCTGGGAGCAGCCCCTCACCCACAACGGAAGGGAGACTGTGGGAGGATCTAACACCATTCAACTGGATCCCCAGGCGGCCTCACATTGCGGATCACTGGCGGGCTAGCTGGGAGTGACAGCGACCCCGGCGGGCTCATGAAGATGACTGGTGCACAGGGACACGCGGGCCTGCTCTGCCATGCCCCCAGTAGCTGGGCCAACACTTGGGGAGAGATCATCATCCAGCCGGTAAGCCACTCTCCGCGTGGGGGGAAATATATCCCACCAGCAACTGTCATTGCGCACCGCCAAGACACCTGAACTATCACTCCAAGCATAAAGGGCAGGGGAGAACCACTGATCCCAGTACTGCTGCCTCCACCCTGATTAGCGGCGGGGGCAGAACTTGCAGGCCTACTCATTTATCAAACATTCTTGTGTCCCCTGCAAATGGGGGGTGAGCCCTCCATCCAGTACCCCCCCCAGGGCAGCGCTACCAAACAACTAGGGGGCTGAGCCCCATGCTCGCTGGAACAGAGCGCACACATACCTGTCAGAATACTGAAGTAGTGGGATCCTGCAGGTGTGAAGCTGGCCCACCTAGCCCTCTAAGCCTGCCTGCTCAACAATCCTGCTTCTTTAAAACTATTGGCCAGGCAAACCCAAGGGGAAAGGGGAATGGAGAAAACAACAAAAGACAAGAACTCCCACTGCAGGTACTTCAGACTGTCTTCACTGGAGTGTTTCAACACAGAAGGGTTCCTAAAAGGAAAAATACAACTTTCAATATAATGTCTAAACTATACTCTTTGACAAGCCTTACTCTAATTACCTGTTGCCCAAGCTTGTTTTGCCATTAGGCTTCAAGTATATTCATATTGGTGACAGTTGGTAATTGGATTATAATGTCTTCAACTTGACTATATTCACTCAGCTTTTCTTAAATCCTTAAAATAATGCCCAAGCAACATTGTTATTAGTATAAACTAATTAATTCTGGTGTGTGATTTGTAAAACTAAATTCTTCCTTGTAATGTTACCTGCTATTTTCTTTTTATCTGAAGTCTTATTGAATTCTTTAGGAGATATGAAGCTTTTCCAAAATTATATATATAATGCGTGTTGCTCAAATAATGTCTTCGATAATTATAAAAATTGAAACTCACTCGATCAGCTGACAAAAAGGTATTATACACAGTCGCATAAAAAATAAAATGCAACTGACAATTATTCGTAACGCTCGTTTAATAATACGACGCGCAACGCAAGGAAATGAAGGAAAACTGAAGACATCCACAAAATGGCCGCGATGCACTCGCGACATACAAAGGTCCTTTCCTTTAATCCGCGCTCACGCGTAGATCCAAGCACTATGGCAACGACGATACGAACCCAAAAATACAATGTTTGTTCTTATGTTACGATTAGTTATTTTACATTAGTACAACGGCGGTTACGATCCGCACACCACATTAATAAAGGTTAAGAACTTTTTACATAGAAAACTTGCGGCAACATTTTCATGAATTTTACTTTCTTTTTAAAAAAAAATGAAATTCTTGTTATCTTCAAACAAATACGAATTTCTAGTTCATTTAAAAAAAAAATATCAATCCACAACAGATTCTTCATAAGTCTTAGAAGGAAAGATTAAAGTCTTTGAGTTCATTCAAAAAATGTGAAACACCCCTTATCTCAGTCATAGGAACTATGCAGTTCTGCTCAGCTGTTCAACATTCAGATCTCCTGGAAATCTTCAGTAGATTTTCTGCAAACTTGCTTCTTGAATAAAATCTACTAGTATGAACTAGAACTAAAAACTAATGCTCTTTTTCTTTTAAATAACTATTATTAATTTTACCCAGAGCTCCAGAAAAACATGACCTACTCTAGTGAATACTTTAATGAAAGGCAGTTGAGAATTGTTCACAATGCTGCCTGCTGTAAACTAAACCAATCACTGCTGTGAAAGTGTTCCACCATCTTGGCTTGGGGCATTTCATCTTTCTAACTGAAAGTTAGTTAAGGGAAAATAAAACAAACTAAAAAAGGAAATGTTCTACTCTCTAAACAGAATTTATTTAATATTTCAACCACCCTCCCTTTCTAACTTTCCTGGAATAGTATTTGACATACCCTATTCTCCTAAGAACCTTGTCAATGTGAGGTGCAAAATGTGAAAACCTGACAATACCACCTTGCTGTTACAACCTACAGGGGAATTTTGTGCATCAACACCCACCCCAGAGGACCGGCCACGCTGCTCTCCGAGCCCACCTACCACAGATTACCTCCCAAAACGTCAGGACCAACGAGGGGCCCAGCAACACTAGGGTGGCGGCGTGAGGCTCGGAGGGCACCCAGCGCTGCCGGTAGCACTGCCCCGGGACTCTATATCACCATAGTCCAACGTCCAGAGATGCCTGCCCACCCCTCCCCCCACCAGGCAGTCGGCCTTGGCCCATGGTGTCGCCCCAGTCCAGTGGTTTTCTGCGGATCTGGTGGAGCATGCTACAACCTGCATCTGCCCCACAGAGCAGCTGATCCCAGAGGGGGAGAATGGAGTCACTACCCTGCGGCCATTTGTGCGAAAACCACCCACAATGGAGACACAGATACAGGGTCAGCTCCAGGCAATCCTACAGGAGATGAGAAGTATCGGACAGATGACGCAGGAGACTAACAAAACATTCCAGGAAATCAAGCGGGATATCCAGGATGCACAAACGAGACTGAACGCTCAAACTGACCAGACGATGAAAAACGATCAACGGGTCAGCTCGCTGGAGGATAACACTACATCCATGGCCCCAACGGGCTGATAAGAGGTGCAACGCCTCGGAGCAAGAGTGGAGGACAAAGAGAATAGGCCCTGACGCGATAACCTGCGCCTGGTCTGCCTGCCCGAAAACACAGAGGGCTCGGATTTCGAGTCCTTTACATATGAACTTCTCTGGGATAAGCTGAAGTTGCCAGGCCCACGTCCATGGTGATTGAATGCGTCTTCAATCGAGCTCCAATCCCCAAACCCGCATCAGGCGAACGTCCATGAGAAATCACCATGCGCCTAGTGAACTTACAGCATAAAATGGCCATTCTAAAGGCATACAGAGCTGTGGGCACCCTCCAAGTGGACAGAACAGAGGTCAAGATCTTCAACAACTATTAAGTGGAGGTCTCTTGGCACAGGAAGGGGCTCAATCCTATATTCAAGGCAGGCCTTGAGATGCTCAGATCATCGGCATTACCTTAAGTTCCCAGAGACATGGTGTATCCAGCTTGAGAGGCAGTGGCATGCGTTTGAGGAGCTGGAGGGGAGCAGGTGAAAGTGGATCTAGGTCACCTGGCCTAAGCCCTGCCCACCTGGTGCCTTCCTGGTTGCCGCTCTTTTTCACCACTTAGCAAGCCCCGCCCACCTGGTGCCTTCCTGCTTGTCACTATATTCCCTACTTAAGGAGCCCTCCAGCCTCATTTCCATTGCAGCTGGAGAGCAGGTGCAATTGGATATAGGTCACCTGGCCTAAGCACCACAAACCTTCTTAGCCCTGTCTCTTTCTTCCTGCTCTTAACTCAAGGGTGTCTCTCGCCCAGGTGTACGAAGCAAAAGGCTGACGAAGTAAAGAGAAATTCCTGTTTGGACCTGTTCGGACAATGAGGACCCAGGGCCCGACCCCATGCTCAGACAGCAGGTAAGCATGCACCAACATGTGTTTACACCCTTTGTCCCCACAGGCCATTCCCACCCCCTTTGGTCCCCAGTGATGTTACCTTGTGACCCCCCCCTTTCTCGCACACAGGTGTTGCCTGTTTCGCTTGATTCTTCTACCCTGCTTCTCCCCCCCAGCCTACTTCTGCAGGAGTCTGTCCTGATAATTCTGGTTTCACCATCGTCGTCTTGTGGGCAATGCTGGATTTAACTTTGATGGACTTCACTGATTCACGGTGTGTCACCCTTTTTCAACTCTCATGCTGGACTTCCTTTGCATCTTGTTCTCAGGGTGACCCTGAATCATGCTGTTCCCATCTTCATCTTGTATCCTGGCTTGCAACATTATGTGTTACACTAAAAAGGATAAACAGAAAGGTGCAGGACGGCCAGCTATTGCTACTGGGGCGAGCAGTGAGACGCAGCAGCGCGCAAAGGAGGTGCTTGAGGCCATAAGCACGAACAAATGGATAGCAGCGCAGGTGCTCTTAAATCTTCAAGGAGGACAGATAGAAGAAGAGAGAAGAAACTGGAGCGGGAAGACGAGGAGGAAGAGAGCAGAAAAGGGAGATCAGGGAGAAAAGGGAGAGAGAACTGGAGAGAAAGAGAAAGAGAAAGAGAGAGAAAGGGAGAGAAAGGGAGAGAAAGAGAGAGAAAGAGAGAGAGAGAAAGAGAGAGAAAGAGAGAGAAGAAAAACGCAAGTTAGCAGAGAGACAGCAGAGGAAGTCACAGTTGGCCACATTGGCAACAGAATGAGCGTGCAGGGAGAACGACGAGCGAGCAATAAGGGCAATGAAGACCCAGGCAGCAGTGGATAGGGACAGGAATAATCAGGAAGAGGCCAGACAGACAGAACCAGACAGCACAAACTGACGAGGTAGGAGCGCGACAGAGGGAAGTGGAGTAAGCCTAGGGGTCTGGGCAGGAGGTAGAAAATGTGATATATTAGACATTGATCTTAGCATGAAACCTAAAAAAGACTTGACATCGAGGAGAATGAGTTTTGCCGATGATTTTTGTAGAAACATGGACACAGGATCTGACAATGAAGACAAACACAGTGGGGACGAAAGGGGGGAGCAACACCGGTCAGAGTCCACAGGGACAGACAAGTGGGCGTCATGGGAATGTAGGACCCACAGACAAGGAGAAGGACGGACAGATTCAGACAAGCAGGCACAGCAGGCGAACAACCTACCTTCGCAACACACACAACACATGTTGATAGATTAAGGATCTCCCGGGACGTAGATGGGGGGTGGGGGGACAGCCATAGCTTGCCCAAGAGGACGATTGTCCAGAGCTTATGACGATAACAGGAGAGTACCCACATTGGAACCAGTAGATATATGCACAGACATTGAGGATGAGAGAGGGCCTAGGCAAATAAGACTGTACCGAAGGACACCTGAGGAGGTGACAGCATATACGCTGATGCCCTTATTGGAGAGAGGAAGGGTGAGACCTCAGTACGTGCCATGTAAGCACACAGACAAGGAGAATGTTAAGTGTAGGTTACCATCAGTGAGCGCGGGAGCGGGTTAATGGATTTATGATGGAGAAGATGACAGCTGGCCACAGACTACCAGTGGGTGACTTAACGGGTCTATTAGTATCGATATTAGGAGATGCAGCTGATGATGAATGGACAACGGCAGGGTTCCCAGGGTTGACGGCACAGAACACAGCGCACGATGGGGCGCCATTTGTAAACTGCAGGGCTGCAGTATAACAAGCATTACGAACACAATACTCAGATACGTCAGACATCCGGGCGACTACGTTATGTAAAATGAGGGACGATGAAGATCCTGTGCAGTACGCTCATGAGATCCAAGAGCTTTGGCACCTCTAAACTCGAGAACCGTGGGACAATACAATAGCAATATTTTATCAGATTTTAGTGCAGGGACTACCAGAGCCAGTACAGAAGAGTTTGAAGAAACTGGTGGGGTTGGAAGCGAAGGGATGGCAAGAAATACAGCTCACAATAGTGCATCATTGTAGATTGTGGCAGGAGAAGGTTAAGCAAAAAGCCGAAGATAGGAAGGCAGATGAGGCCAAACAAGTGCAGCAAAAACTATGAAAGTATGTGATGAAAGGGGCGGTTATAACCATCCCCACCCCACAGACACAGCAGCAGCACGAACAACTCCCACAGTTTGCACCGCCCATGGGAGGAGGGTACATGGGGAAGCGGCAGCCAATAGCAGGGATTTTGAGGAAGGGGAGTATTACAAAGGGGGTGTGGCTTCGGACCACAGATGCATCATAATCAAGGGGGGGTTCAGGAGGATTTTGGGGATGTGGACAGCAGATGCAGCAGAACCAAGGGGACTTTTCAGGGTTTTTTTCAGGACAAGGGAGAGAGCCACCACAGTGCTGGACTTACGGCCAGCTAGAACAAATTTCACGGGCATGCTGATTTAGAGGAACACAACATAATTGGGGAGAGCAGGGCCAGCAGCAATATCAAGGAGACCAAGATGATTATGTACAGGATCAACAGCCACAAGGGCAGATGCAAGGCACATATCAACAGATGCTCAAGCATAACCACAAGCCCAACCACAGCCACAAGTGCAGATGCAGGCACCACAGATATCAGCACCAATACCACAGTATTTACAAGCACCACAGATTAGGGGGACTACACAACAACTAGCAAAGATACAAGATGACAGCGCACTGGCACATGTGGACACAGTAGCAACAGTACCCGTCCGACTATTGGGCGGAGTTACAAGGGTGGAGACCAACCCCTTTCCAGGGAATGGGTTATCCATGTACCCCCAATAGGACTGCCCACAGACTAACTTGATGTGCCCTATCCTGGCGATCACACCCAACCCTGCGGGGGAAACTCGCATAGGGGTGATGATAGGTGACAAAACGTTTTCCTTTCTTGTTGATACTGGGGCGACTAGATCATGTATTAGGAAGGGAACATTTAAGTCGTCAGGCATTGCCATGAACACTCAAGGATTCTCTGGGGTTCGAGGAGTGGCATCTTTTACTGATAATATCTCACTATCTATAGGAGATCACGACTTATCATTACCTTTACTTTACTCTCAACAGACACCTGTAAACATATTGGGATGAGACATCATGAGCAGACTAAACTTGACTATTTCATTCACAGACAAAGGCATAGTGTGCTCAACACCAGGCATACATATGCTAAATGTAAAGCAGATTGTCCAAGCATATTGTGGACGCAGAGTACAGAGGGGGCCTGGCGGCTGCCAGTGGACCAAGAGATGTTTCAATATGGGACGGACATTGCCATTGTATGGATGCCAGGCATTGCAGGGAAAGTGTGGAGAGTTCAAGCGCATACCTATTCAGGTCAGAGACACCATTGGACGAGCCACAAGGAACGATAGTGTGGAGATAGAGGCGTTGTTGGCAAGGGAGGACAGGATTGCAGTGCATGGAGTAGATAACAATGGGAGGGCATTGAGAGCAATAATGGCAGTTTTAGAGTTGTGCAGGGTGACCACAGTGACAGATGATGAACTATTTGGAGAAGGGAGACATGAATAGGAAATGGTGTTCGAAATGAGTATACCATATTGGTTACAGACACATTACAGGGCGGTGAGAGAGTGGCTTTGGTGCTGGACGCACCACCCTCATTTTGGGAGGAGGACATGGCCAAAGTGCCCAACAGTTTATGGACCACAAGTCCTTATGACGTGGGCTGCATAGAGAGCATAGGGGGGAGTGAAGATTAAACTAAAACCAGGAGTGATTTTGGCAAGGGTAAAGCAATACCCCCTACCAAGGAAGTAGATGAAGGCATTTATGAAACAATCATGGCAGTGATTGGGAGAGGCATTCTGGTACCATCAGAATCTCCATGCAACACAGCAGTGTACCCTGTGCGCAAGGCTAACAGGGGGCATGGTGTTTTATTCAGGATTTAAGACCTCTTAACCATATTGTAGAAGCAGAGTATCCTCTAGCAGCAAACCCAGCGACAATTCTGTGCGGCATTCCAGTGGAAGCCATCTGTTTCACGATCATCGATTTAAAGAATGCATTCTTTTCAGTGCCACTACACCCAGACTCACAATATTTAACAAGCTTTATTTACCGAAACCAGAAGTGGAAACATACTTGTTTACCACAAGGGTACTGCAAGTCACCATCTACCTTTAACAGAGTGATACCGATGGACCTATGCAACATACAGACAGAAAGCACAGTTTCACAGTATGTGGACATTTTGATTTGTAGTGGGACAGAAGACGAGTGCAGAAAGGACATTTGCTGACAGTGTTCGCTGACAAAGGGCACAAGGTGGACAAGGCCACACTACAGTACTGCCAGAACAAGGTGCTATACATTGGACAGATGATATCTAAGGACGGCCAACACATTGCACCAAAAAGAGCAGAGACAATACGTAAAACACCCAGCCCACGACAGTAAGGGAAATGCAGCAGTTTTTGGGGTTGTGCAATTACTTTAGAGCATGGGTCTTTGACTACTGCACATACGCCATGCCACTACTCAGCGCTCTGAAAGAGGCACAAAGGGGAAGAAAGACATTGACATGGACCACAGAGATGACTGAGGCTTTTGAAGAACTGAAGGAAGCTGTAAGTACTACTCCAGTTTTAGGTACACCCGACTTTAAGGAGTTTTTCTTGTTTTCGCAAACTGATGGAGTAGTGATGAAGGTGGTCCTGACACAAAAGACAAGCATGGGCCATAGACCAATTGCTTACTACAGAGGATAACTCGACCCAATGGTGATGGGACATTATCCGTGCAAACATTTATTGGCAGCTGCAGCCTTCGCAGTGGAAAACTCATCAGCAGTGACAATGGTGTGCACCACCACATTGTACATGGAGCACGCCCTCTTTGCGATACTGCATAAGCCGAAGAGCACATTAACCATGCAGACAGCATCAGGGTATGAGGTGATATCAAACATAGGGCTGAAGATAGTAAGGTGCAAGACTGTAAATCCAGCAATATTTTTGGCAGATGTCCTCAAGGCAGGAGACTATACACATGATCGCACAAAGAACAGAGATGTTCAGTGAGACACGCAAAGTGGAGGAAGACGCGCTTGAATGGTGAGACGTGCTGTACATTGACGGTTCGCTAACAATTGATCAAACGGATAGGATCAGACGTACTGGGACTGCAGTGGTAAGACTGAAGGAGGACGGGACAAGTGAGGTGGTTGTGAGTGGGCTACTACCATCCCATTACTCAGCACAAGCAGCAGAACTAGTGGCTCTTATACTGCCACTAGAGAACAGCATAGAGAAGTATGTGACCATTTATTCTGACTCCGCCTACGTGACATCAATAGCACACTCAGGGCTGGCGCGATGGCTCAGGAGAGGGTTTAGGAGAGCAGATGGGACCCCATTGCAGGAGGTGCTATTACTGGACAAATTGATAGAGGTGATTGCATATCCAAAACAGGTAGCACTAGTGAAGTGCCAGGCCCACACAAAAGGAGAAGACCCTACCTCAAGAGGAAATGAAGCAGCAAGTTATGAGGCAAAGTGCGCAGCATATTTTGGGCAATTGTGGGAACTGAAGGAGAGACTAAAGGCTCAAGGAGGAGTAAAGAACATGGTGATAAGAGAAGGGTACAATGTACTACCAGAAACAGATTATGGAGCTGCGCCCAAAGAGAGGAAAGAGCTATGATAAAGAGAGGATGCTCCAGGTCTCCGACAGATGCCTTATGGCAGCAGAACACAGGGAATGTGGCCATGCCACTGGCGTTGCTAAAGACAGCATTGACACAATTGCACTATCCAACACACACAGGAAAGGAGGTCATCGCTACACGCATTGGAGAAACATGGTTTTGCCCAAACTTGAACAAACATGTCGCTGATTTTATTAGCAATTGCTTGACCTGTCAACAGTTTAGAGCAGGGCATACTTTGAGAGTTGAGAGAGGAGCCATACCAAAACCTGTAGTCCCATTTCTGCACCTCCACCTGGATTACGTGGACATAATCCAAATTTGGCCAGGACACCACTACATGATAGTGGTTGTCTGCCCATTCTCCAGGTGGATAGGGGCAGGGCCCTGTTCACATGTCAACGCCCTTAGAGCAGCTAAGTTTCTGGTCAGGGAAGTTTTCTCAAGATGGCATGTGTGTGTGAGATCCTGCAGCCTGACAATGGCCTCACTTCGCCAATGAGCCGTTCCAACACATCACAACCCTGTTAGGCATTAAGCATAGATTCGCCTGTGCGTACAACCCGCAAGCAAATGGAATGTGTGAACGCCTGAATGGACTCCTAAAAGAGTGCATAGCCAAAACTTGACCTTGTTTGAAGTGTGCAATAAGCCAGGGTCCAACCACCATTTAAAACCCCTGAGGTGGTGACAAATCGTCGCATGCATCTTCCCCTGGCTCCTTCCGCACAAGCATTGAAAGAATGTGAGAACAGTGCAGATGTGTTAGGACAATAAATGTATGAATACATTACTTCTCTGGTTTCTAGTGCTTCTTTTATCTCTCGCTAGATACAGTGGATCCAGGGGGGATTAAGAAGACAGCGAAGACGTAGACAGCGACAACACCACAAGATAATGAACTGTAAAAGTGGGAGACATTGTTCTCCTGTGGAACTTCGTGCAGCGCTGGAATGTGCCAAGATTAACAGGCCCTCAATGTGGTTGAGGCCGTAGCAGACAGAGCTGTTAAATTAGTAGAGAAGCCCACCTGGAATCACCTTCAAGACGTCAAGCCCTACAAAGAAGTGGCCTCACCTGGCAATAGATTATCAGTGACCGACAGGGCCAACGTTCAGGACCTCGAACTACAAGTGTGTGCGGACCTTACCGAGTTATGGAGACAAGGTCACCCCATGGTCAGCCGATCCCAAGCAGCAGAAGTGGCCACTGGAACACTTTTTCAGATTGATGAAACACTATATGGTTGTTATTTTTCCTTTTCTCACATTTCCTTTTCTCACACACAGGTTGACGCAAATGTTGTGGGGATGGTATAGGTTATTGTCCAGATGCTACCTCCCATCCATCACCCCAAACGTTTTTCTAACCAGTTTGTGCACTATATAAGAAGACCAAGATGATTCAGGGCACAATCCCCTGCAGTATATTATCTTGTTTTTGTAGAGCATTTCGCCTAACCATAGGTACAAATTGAACACAGTGAATTCCCAGTGTTGGCTACCTTGAGAGACCCCTCAGTAATAAAGGTCTGGGAGGAGGTTTTTGCCTTTGACATTAGTGATTATTTGGTTCGCAGGGCTTGAGTGTACTGCCAAATACTAACACAGTAACGCCTTCTTTTGTGATTTTCAGGCGAGCAACTTTATCACCAGGCTGCAAGGATCAAGCAGCGTAAGTGGATATGAAAGAAACAATAAAGAACATGTATCTCACTGACACATCATGAGTATCTAACATGTAGCATAAACACATGACCAAAGTAGGTAAGGAAACTACTGGGGAGAGCTGTTAGGTCTTATCTTTAATCCCCTACGCCATGAGTGCTTCTAGAATATTTATAACAACTGAAATACCAGCAGCAAGAGCACAGTGCCTGATGAATCTCGTGATGGTGCAAACACGAGGAAGATTCCAAGGAAAGACAGCAACATTGAGATGTATGCCCAAAGGAACATTCCCATACAAAGACAATTACATAAAGACATTAGAAATGATGAACAATTATTGGCAGCTAGATGAAGCCATACAGTATATAACTGATGGACCTGAGAAGGGAGAAATGAAGACTATAACATTGAAGGAATTGCCATGTGCCTGGACAAGAGTGAAGGAAATAGGAGGAGAGCCTGGGTGCTGGAAAGGCTACATATACCAGTGTATGGACAAGTGTAAACTAACGATGGATGGCAGGATGGTGTGGTGGGGAGCAAGGCACTGACACTAGCCCAATCAGTGAACAAGGTGCAGGAAGAAAATGACAAGTGCCTGAAGGAGTGGGACATGAGTGCAAAGTTACTGACATGGGTAGAAAATGACGCTAGACCGATGCCCTGTGCTATCAGAACAATGGCGATGTTGAAGTTGTCGAGAATGTTGGATGCAAAACAATTGAACAACTTGCAGCAATGAGAGCGGGAACAGCACTGCTGATAGATCACTACTAGGCTTGTGGATCGAAGGTGTATGAGAAGCTGCCACCCGAATGGGGAGGAGTTTTCTCATTGGTACACATCAACATGCCTTCGTTGGTCGTAAAGAAGGATGTAAATCTCAATGAATTCCCAAAAATGAATAACAATAAGAGAAGGAAGAGGTCAGTTGGGGTGACACCAATGGCTAAGGCAGAGAAGGTGGAGGAATAGGAAGGACTGAGCAGAGTGAAAAGAGGGGAGAATTACTTCTCAGAGGCATCAGAAATGCCTTTGGATGAGATCCCAGCAGAGCACAGGCTGTTTAGCAGAACAGAGATATTCTTTGCATCAATAATACCAGGCATACAGACGTACACAAATGCCAAGTGGTTACAGATTACTCGTTGGGAGCTGATGGTAACGATTAAAAATGATTAAACGATTTAAAGGAAGAGCTCAGAGCAGTGTGTGGCACTCCAGAATAGATATGTTTGTGCAAAAATAGGGTGTTCCTGTTGCACATTTATACCAGCCAATGACGAAGATAACGGAACTCGTATCAGATGCAGTAGCACAGCTGGCACAGATGCATGCCAAAATGGAAGATGAAGCACGAGGAACTAGAAAGGACAAGAGTTGGCTGGCGTATATATGGTCATGGATGCCATCATGGCTGTCAGATGGATTGAAGGTGAGATCAGGAGCTCTCGTGCATGGAGCAGCATCCATCTGTGGGATCAAAAGGGGACTTTCCCAGATGAGGATAACTACATGAAGACAATAGACATGAACAATTACTGGCTGCTAGACAAAGGGTTACAGAACATAACTGAAGGACCTGAGAAAGGAGAGAGAAAGGAGAAACAAAGACTATCACACTGACGGAATTGCCATGTCCCTGGACAGGAGTGAAGGAGATGGGAGAAGATCCTGGATGCTGGGAAAGGCCACAGATATTGGTGTATGGACGAGTGTACACCAACGATGGATGGCAAGATGGAGTGGTGGGAAGCATGTCACTGACACTCGCTCAGTCGTCAGTGAACAAGGTGCAGGAAGAAAATGACAAATGCCTTATGGAATGCGATGCAAGCGCAAAGTTGCTGAAATGGTTAGAGAATGAAGCTGGACCGATGCCAATAATTCCCCTAAGGATGCCAGCCTTGTGCTATCAAAACAATGGATGTCGAAGTTGGCGAGAACGTAGGATGCAAAACAATTGAACAACTTGCAGCAATGTGAGCAAGAACGGCAGTACTGATGGATAACTACTGGGCGTGTGGATGAAAGGCATATGAGAAGCTGCCACCTGAGTGGGGAGGTGTATGCTCGTTGGTACACATCAACATGCCTTTGTTGGTTGTGCCCAAGAGGGATGTGAAGCTTGATGACTTCCCAGAGATGAACAACAACAGGAGAAGGAAGAGATCGTTCAAGGTGGAACCAACAGCCTAGATAGAGAAGGCAGAGAAGCAGGACGGATTGAGCAGAGTGAAAACAGGGGGAAATTATTTTTCAGAGGCAGCAGAACACAAATGTGTCTTGCATAAATAATAGCAGGAATACAGGCGTACAAAAATGGCAAATGGTTACAGATCACTCATTGGGAGCTGATGGTAACAATTAACTTCAGTGAATGGTTTCAATGCCATAAAAGAAACGCTCAGAGCAATAAGGTTGGGGGCGCTCCAGAATAGATACGTTCTGGATCTCCTCACAGCTATGGAAGGAGGAGTTCCTATTGCACAATTATACCAGCTAACAAGAAAGATAACAGAAATCTTTCAGATGCAGTAGAACAGTTGGCACAGATGCATGCAAAAATGGAGGATGAAGCACGAGGAACAGGGAAGGACAAGAGCTGGATAGAGTACATTTGGTCATGGATGCCCTCATGGCTCTCCGACGGACTGAATGTGATAGCAGGAGCACTCGTGCTGGGAGCAGCATCAGTGTGTGGGATCAAGATCTGCATGGCAAGGTGAAAGAAAACAGTAGAAGAGGCTATTGGAATGCAGATCCTGATAGATGTGAACATAGGAGGAAGAAAACATGAGAGTGTTGCAGAACAAGACAAGCTGAGAACGAAGATTGTGCAGTGTGAACTATTTCCAGCAGGGACCATAAAGCTGGACAATCCACATGATCCAAAGTTCTATTTAGGAATGTGGGTTGGTGCAACCCTGAAGGAGTATGCTGTTACATGCACTGGTCATTCGATGACCACACTAACTATTATAAACACCTTGGAGGATTAATGAAGATATGGCAGCCCAGAGCAAAAGGACGGTCATATAAGGATGTGGTCGACAAGTTGACCAGAGGGGGGATTGACAAGGGATGGGGGAATCCGCCCCCTCCTATAAAGGTACATGACAAGGAAGGAGGTCAGGAGATACCATGAACACCCATACTATTTCGGACCAATTCCTAGTGCTCCAATGATCGATAAGTATGTCAAAAGGTACCCTATCAGCAAGTCCTACAGGCCAGATGCGGTACAAGTCTACCCCAGAGTGGATGAGGAGCCCCATGCTTCAACCAAAGAGACCTCAATTGACCGTATTGATTAAAGCATCAAGAAGCCACATTACTAACGTTAGAGACACCACGACTTAGCAGTGTTAGACATGAAGCACATGTGCCATCCACACATCAGGGCACAAACACACACTCGAATACATGAAGAACACGAGCGTACAGTTCTGTAGATAGAAGACAGATACATATACATACTGTCATTGCTTTTATTATTTTTATCATTAGCTGAACGCTGTAACACAGAAACCGCAAGAAGCAAAAGATCCTGAGTACAGCTTGCAGATGCTCATATGCAAATAACCTTATGGAACTCTAGGAGCGCCTATGGGACCCGACAGAGCCAAATGTGACTAACATAGGGATAATATAGAATAGCATGGACACTGTAGGAACCGCATAATAGTTTAGGAAAATTACAACAGGCCACAAGCCCCTCAGCAAGAGCCGAGTTGAATTCAGGCTGGACAAGGGCAAACGTGAGGGACAGGACCCGCTACCAAGGCAACCAGATACGAGTGACAATTAATTCCCTGAACGGCAGTAACGCCAGCTGCAATAAATATGAATAATTCTTCATAATTCAGAGCTGCAGAGCTCAAAATCATGGTCTCCGAACCGGCAGACTCAGACAATAGACTGAAACCAGCGCTGAGAACTAGAGCCGATCTCATGCCGCCAAACAGAAGCTTGCAACAAAGATGTTAAAATATGAGACAAGTATTGCATGAGATGAACGAGCACTCTCATGGTCTAAGGTGGTACACACAAATTACAATGCAGACACATAGTCATTCTTATTACCTTGAGATGGTACACCAAGAGCTGAGAACCTTTGTGGATCCAAGGCCTGGGGAGGTCAGATCTAGCCAATCACAGTTCAGGCTCCTAGGGGTAGGTAGCAACAGGCAAAAACCGATGCTAAAACCCTCATACTGCAACACTGTTAGAGACAGCCATTTGGGGATGGACCAGGCCAGCCACCTGACATTCAAGAGCCAGTAGAATAACATGTTTAGGGTATCATATAGGTTGTTGGGCTCCTGATGGCCAATCCCAGATGGTGATAAGTTTTCTGGAGAGGATCCTAGGTTGTGATGTCACTATGATGCCACTTTAGGACAAACTGGCCTACGAGCCAGGAGACGTTGAGTGGTCCACGGATTCCTTCTATTCTTTTACTGATCACTGTTGATTTTGCTGTGATAAACCACAGTTTGAACTTGCTGTCTGACTGGGTCTACGTTCCTTTTGAGGGAATGTGTTGGGCCTTCCAGTAGTCCGCAAACTCCAAGTGGCCCTCTAGTCTACCTGGGAGTTTGTCCCAACACACACACCCATCCTATGGACCAGCCAATCACACACGAAACACACAAACACCCCCCAACATAATAAACATTTGCATACAACAAACAATCCCAGACGCTGGGCCTTATCCCTCTGCATACAGCAAGCCAGTGAACACAATATAAGCTCATGTAGCACACACACACAAAAAACTTGGTATATCATACTTTCTCAAAATCACTATATAATTCCCAATGAACCAGATAGACGTGGGCCACACAGTCAACTCAACATCCTAAATGAAATCATCTAAGGGGCCAGTACGGTGAGTAGATCGAATGTAGCAGTCCCCTGCCCCAGGTCCTCATTGTTGGGGATTGGAGAGGGGCAGAAGATCCTCCATAGACTGCCACCGGCTGTCATGGTCACTAGGCAAGAGCCTATCTCTCCACCACAAACAAGGTCCCAATGGGCCCAGTCTTGGCACCTATGGCGCCAAGCTCATTCCACAGTGTGCTCAGCACACAGAACATCAGGGGCACGTGCAGCCAGGCTGGGCGGGGCCAGATTTTCACCAAGAAGGCACGTGCAGAAGGCTGAAGGAGGAGCTAGGTGGGGCCACAAGGCGGAGCCTACAGGGAGTGGCTGGGGCCAGGCTATATAAGCCAGCCCCACCCAAAAATTGGCGCTTCGCGTTAGTTTGCTATCAGCAACGTAACGCTCACCACAGACCAGAAGCATCTTACCGGATCCACCACGTGCGCTCCCTGCCTCCGGAGCCCTTTGCCACCTATCTGAATCAACGCGCGCACACCCAGCCACCTCGACCATCTTACCTGGAAAGCATCATCACGGAGGCCTTGTCATTCCCTTCGTGTCTACAGTCGCTGCGCTCGCCTTACCTGAGATCGCACCACCGTTGGAAGCACAGCCATCTGCCTTCACTAAGCAGTCGCAGCGTAAGCCTTACCTGTGATCGCTTCACCGCTGGAAGTCTCGCCGTCAGCTCCTGACTCAGCCGCATTCATACTCACCTTCCCGGAGTCCTCGACAGGTACTTCCAACAACCTTACCTGCAACGCATTCCATCGATTAGGTTTTTTTTCAGAGTGCTGTCTCGACGCGAACCGGCGTCTCCGACCACCATCAGGAGGCAGGTACTGACCTCTAGCCATCGCCAACCTGCCGCATCTGTAAAGAGAGTAAAAGACATAAGGTGAGCGAAAGCACAGACTTTAACCGTGAAAGCGGCATAACTTATGAACTTGGTGCAACCTACCAAATCACTGCTTACCTGCCAGTGGTGGAAATTCCCGAGGCTGCTTCCTTTTGCCATCACACGCTCCTGGATCATCTTCTTTGCTACAGGGCGGTGGGGGGGGGCGGGACAACATACCCTTACGAACAATAAGTGTCATTACAAGGACACGGACAATACGAAAGTCATAAGAACACTTACCTTCAAGACGGAACGGTCGCAGCCGGTCTGGACCTCTGCACTCAGGACCAGTGACGTAACTAGGTCCATCCGGAAAGTAGGACGGAGAGCTCGCCCTTACATACTATCAGGTGAGCATGCATGGGTAAACCTCTGCGTACCATATTCTGGCACGAAAGGGCGGAAGAGAACACAAATCCACCACTCAAGCCTCATGGTCTCTCACCTTGTCGCCAGAACAGCTTCTGCCTTCCAGGCCCACGAAGTGGCAGTTGTTGGGGGAGAGAAGCGGTCTGGAAGAGTCAACTACATGGAGGGCTCCAACGTTTCCAAACGCCCCCGTAGAGACCAGGTGAGCGTAACACCGGGCCCCCACATCACTGCAAGTGGTGAGCCTCACACCCTGAACACCTCACACTCCAACACCACCACTCCGGCCTTTCTCAAGGCTAGCCAGGGGCATCGTCACACATATATAAAGAAAGGTGACTTTGCAGTGGCCCTGGAGGTCTTACCATTCTCCAGTAAATCTTTCAGCTTACAACAAAAAAGATGCTTGCAATCAAAAGGGATATGGATGAGCATGATATAAAGAGTCTTACTTTAAAACAGCACGACATTAGAACTTGTTTTACATCCAACTCCATGATGTCAGCCAGCATAGAAACATCATGGGTCACCACAAGAATAGTTACCCTTTAAGACCCTCATCCAAGAAAAAAGCATACAGAACTCGTCCAAAGGGTGCGTTTAGTAGTCCAGAGATCTACAAATGACTATAAAAAGGGCAGACCATCTAGGTGTCTGGCAAACTTGGTGCCACCCAGACCCTGCTTTTAAATCGGTCAGTGCATGTTTTCCTTTGGCAGCTGTATACTAATTGACAGGGGGTTCATTCTCCTGACTTCCTGGACCTGGATTGGTGTACATGTGTTTTCGTGGTCTACCTGCCTGTGCTGCAGTGTGTGGCCTTCACCACTGAGGGCAGTGTTACTAGGGAATTGGGTAAAAGGTGAGCAATCATATTTAGTGACAGGTGACAGGATAAATTGCATGACTGATACAGAACATATTTGGCACCAACATATCCCAGTGTGGGGACAAGTCTGGAGTCCGGAAGAACAAATTACTTAACCATGGTAATGTTCTTTCTACTGAATGTTCCTCCCACGGATTCCACATCTTAAATGTATCCATATCCTGCTTTGCAATCTCAGAAAATCTTATGACAGCAAAGGGCTCTGTGCAGTATCAAGTCGATGTACCTTGACATTTACCATTCCTATGTCTGGACACAACGATGATAGATAGACGTTGCAAGAGAGAAGTATGTTTAAAAAATGCACCCACAGTCAAGAGGGGTATGGAGGGCGATAAGGAATCATGCAGTAGAGAGAACATTACCAGGGGTAAATAATGTGTTCTTCTAATGGATTGTGTCCTCCCACAGATTTCTCATTTTAGACTCCCATGGCAGTTCTGTAGATGAGGTAGGAGAGAGGTGGATTTTTGTACAATATTCCGATTATTGATTGATACTGTGCAGAATGCTCTTCCGAATGGAGCGCCCTGGCCCAACAGTATCCAATCATTAATGGTTTGAAAAAGTGTAGAGTGCGGACAAATGGCCTGCATAAAACACCTCTTTGGAGAGACGAAGCGCTTGCCACTCCTCTGGTGGCATGGGCTCCTAGTTTCTCAGGGACATCTTTTCCCATAATGGAGTAGCACTCCGGAATGTATAGGAAGATCAAATGCAATAAAGTGCGTTTGGTCACGGTATGGCCTAGCCTATGGCCGGTATGACTAATAAACAGTTGGTCATCTTGCCTGACATTTGCTATCCTAGAAATGTAGAAGCTAAGAGCCCTTTTCGGGTCAATCCTGTGTAACCTCTCTTTATCCTTAGAAGGGTGAGGAGGTGGAGAAAAATCTAGCAAAGTTATCTTCTGTGTCAGATGGAATTCAGACACCACCATGGTAAGGAAGGAGAGACGAAACCTGAAAAAAGAAAGCGCTGCAAGTGCTTTGAAAGTGAAAGGATCAATATGTTTAGCTCAACACAAGCTGTAAAACCTATTGCAAAGGCAATGGTATAGGACATGCGTTGCTTGTCTTCTTGCCGAAAGCAACACCTCCATTACGCCTTCCAGGAGGTCACAGTCTTTCCATCTAAACCTCTCAGAAACCAGGCGTGAAGGTTCAGGGTTCTAATTCCTGGGTGAAGAAGGCAGCCTCCCTCTTGCGAGAGTAGGTTCACTATCTGGGGGAAGACGGAATGGAGGGCAGTTGGATATTTCTAGAAGGTCCCGAACTTCCTCAAACTCCTGATGAGATGAGGAATGACGGGGACTGATGGGAACCCATACAGGAGTGGAATTTCCCAGTCCACTACGAACACATCCCCCAGAGCTCCCCTCTGTGTAAATGCCCTGGAGCAGAATAGGTTGCATTTCTTGTTGATAATACATGCAAACAAATCAACTTAGGGGTTCCCTAAAGGGCGAAGATCTCTAAAAGGACTTACCGAGCCAACTCCCACTCGTGGGAGATCGTGCTCTGTCTGCTCAGAGAGTCCGCAGTCATTCTCTTCTCCGGCTAGGTGAACAGCTGATAAGAGAGATTCCGTTTCACAGTGCCCAAAACCAGAGCTGCATTTCCACCCTGAACAGTGGCACTACACCTCCTCTTTTGTTGGGGTAATGCATGGCCACTGTGTTGTCAGTCATTATCAAGACGTCTTCACCTGCATGGAAGGCAAAAGGGCCATCAGCATCAGTCTGATCGCCCTCATCTCTAACCAGTTTATGTGAAGTCTTGATTCAGATGGGGACCAAAGTCAGCTGATAGTAAGATTGTTCATGGGAGGGAGAATCTGTGATTACAGTGATCTCCGGCCAGGGTTGCCAAAAAAGGTTCCCCTGTCATCACATCCTTTTCGGAGGCCTGAAGAAGGTTTGTCACGCTGAGAATTGTGACCATTGAGATATGAAGGTCCACAGCAGGGAGCTCATCCTTAGGCGGGCTTCTGGCACCAAGAAAATACAGGATTCCATGAGGCCCAGCAACCTCACAGTTGAATGCCAGTAGATGTTGGGCGTTGTGAAATTTCATCTTGAAACCTTGTTACCATCTGCAAGCTATATTCAGCCCTCAACTTGGGAGGCAAAGCCTTCCCAGAGGAAGAGTTCAGGACCGTCCCAATGAATTGAAGCTTTTGGGAAAATGTCACCTGGGAGAAGCCCAGTTTTTGTAGAGAGTGGCAGGTGCTGTTGAGATGTTCCGGAGCCTGTGCGAGAGAACGTGCTCTGATTAGCTTACCATCTAGGTAGGAAAAGATGTGAATCCCTCCCCTCTTCAAATTTGCTGTCACTACCGCCATTGACTTGGCGAAGACCCACAGGGTGGAGTTGAGCCCGAAACGCAGTACTTGAAATTTATAGTGAGAACTGCCAATCACAATCCTTACATACTTTCTGTGTGTGGGATGTATAGGCAGATGAAAGTAAGCATCCTGAAGATCAAGTGACACCATCCAATCCTGGAGCTGAAGATTCTGGAGGATCTGCAAAAGAGTGACCATCTTGACTCTGTCCTTCCTAAGGAACTTGTTCAAGCGTCTCAGGTCCAACATGGGTCGCAGTCCTCCACCTTGGGAACCAGAAAATAGGTGGAGTACCAACCCTGATATTGTTCCGCTAATGGTACCCTTTCCACAGCACCTTTAGGGAAAGAATCACCTGAAGGAGCGGATCTGAATCCGAAGAGATTGATTGCTCAGGGGACAATCTGGGGGCCTTTGTAGAAATGGGAGACAGTACGCTTGGCCCCTGTCTGTAGTGCCTCTGCATTTGAAGTAATGCAATGACATTCTTGCAGATGCTGGGTCAACCTGGCTCCCACTGTGGTTCTCTGAGCAAGTGCATAGCGAGTTTGTGGGGCTGTGGCAGAGGGAAGTGAGGGGGTAGCTGTCTGAGCAGTTTTTCCACCACGGTCTCTGAGGCACGCAAGAACCTCCTCTGAACTCTTTGGGCAGCCTGACCTCTTCCACTTTGACTACAAGAGGAGCAATAACGGAAAGAAAGATCTCTCCAAGCCGCTGTTGGTGGGTGTTGTTGCGGCTGATGAATGACTGCCCCAAAAGATTTTACAGAAGCCTTAGAAATGTGTAGCTTTTCCAAGCTGTCGTATGCCTTTGTTACGTTATATTAGGTTAAAGGATTTTTATACCGCACACTATCACCACCTGCATGGACCCCAGCACTCCGGCAGATCTGTAAAGTAAGAGGGAGGGGCGTGGGGGGTACCTTAGTAGGACTTGGGCAACGCTATGTGTTATTTGTTTCATCGTTGCGGTATAGTGAAGTGTGTGCAACTTGTTGTGCTTCACTATATGTGTTTAGTTTAGAGTTTGAGAGGTGTATGCAGAGGGTTTTTTTTTATTTAGTAGGGTTGGCTAGTGACAATACTTTATCATACCCCCTCAGTTTTGGCCACCTGTGGCACAAATCCCTGCCAGTGTTGTACATTAAGGTGTGCTTGAATTCATCCTTTTTTGTGCAGTGGTGGGAGTCTTTAGAGGGGCTATTTAATGGCAGTACCTCCCTCCCTCCCCAGTGTTCAGCCTAAAGGATGTCTACATCACTTTTCCACCCGGTGTGCAGCAACCGTCGCCTCCACACAGGCCCTTTGAGGAGGAAGCACCTCTTCCCTGTGACCTTGACCTCCCAGGGCCTCATGGTCTATCTTTTTAGTCAACACTATTTCACCTATAATTCTGATGCCTTCTGTAGATACTATTCGGTCGATCCCATCTCTCGACATTGTTTCTGGTACGGCCCTCTAGGGGAACGGGTGTACCTGGGTCTCCCTCCCATTCGGAGGCCTCTACTTCCCTGCACTTCGCTGTGGTCAGGCCTAGTTCCACCCCATTTTCCATTTTGTTCATTAAATGGCGCATGGGTATTGCTCATTCGTTTTCGTCCCGTTTTGAGTTGAAGAGCCAGGTTTTTAGAGGTTTGAGTTTTAGATTCGTATTTCTCCGGGGAGGGAGTTCCAAAGTTTAGCGGCTAGGCAACAGAAGGCTGATCCACCAAGTTTTTTCCTGGTGTACGGTTTAAGTTGTGGCTGGATCAGAGTGTTCCGGTCGGCTTGTAGATGGTGATTTTCTTTTGTATGAATTCTGTCCCTGGCCTTGGATTGCACTGTGTGTTAAGCACAGTGTTAAGAATGTAATTCGTTTTTTGACTGGCAGACAATGTAGCATCTTCAGGGGTTGAGTGATATGGTCCATTCGTGAGACTTTAAGGAGAAGTCTGGCAGCTGCATTCAGTATACGTTGCAGTTTCTTCAATAAGTAATCCGGCATTCTGATGCATAGGCTGTTGGCGTAGTCTATCCTGGACAGAAGGGAAATGATGGGCAGTGTTTTGTGCATGAAGGAGAGGAATGGTAGAATCTTTTTGATTGTGTGTAGGTGGAAGAAGCATTTCTTGATAATCACGTTTACTTGTGGTTCTAAGTTTAGCTCTTTGTGCATTAGGATTGCAAGGTTTTTGACACTTTTGGGTGGTGTGGGCACTATTCTTAGTTCTGTGGACCATGGGATGTACTGGTTGCTTCCTTGGTTTTTGGATATAATCAGGATTTCCTTCTTGCCCGGGTTGACTTTGAGGCTGTTAGTGTTCATCCATTCGTAGAGTTCTTTGTGACAGTTTTGTTCTGCTCTTGTACCATCTTCGATTTTGTAGTTAATTTGGGTGTCATCTGCGTAGTTGTAGCAAGTGAAACTGTCTTTTAATTAGGTTGATCAGTGGAGTCAAGTGGATGTTGAAGAGGAGTGGGGATATGGAGGATCCTTGTGGTACTCCACAGGTGGAATCCTGCGGTGCAGATTTTAATGGTTTTATCCATACTGTTTCTGTTCTTTCAAAAAAGAAAGATTTAATCCAGAGAAGGGCAGTTATGCCCATTTCTTCCAGTCCCTTGATGAGGATGCTGTGTCTGACTCTGTCGAACGCTGCAGAGAGGGAAAGTAGCATTAATGCTAAATTTGTGTTGGAGTCTGCGTTGGTCTTTAGGTCGTCCCAAATAGAGAGAGGTGCCGTCTCTGTCCCTCTCATGGGTCTGAAGCGCCTGGTCCAATAAGTGGTGTTTTTCTATGCGTTCCAGTGTTTGTTCATAGACATATGTCTCTAGTAGTTTTGCCGGATAAGGGTTGTTTTATATCGGTCTGTAGTTGGAAAGGTCTTACACCTCACCCATTGTATACTTGAGGAGTGGTTTGATGTATGCAGATTTGAAAGCCTGCAGTACTCTCCTCATTGAAAGATTGGTTGAAGAGCTTTATGTGGCATTCCAATGGTGTGCCCTGTGTAAGGATTGATTTATAGATATCCATTGGGCAGGGGTCCATTGGTCAGCCTGTTTTGTTGCTTTGTTTCACCAAATGAGGAATTCCTCTTGACATTTGGGCAAAGCTTTGCAGCTTGTTCTGTGGTTCCTGGGTTGCTATGGGATGTTGCACGGTCTGGTTGATTGGTCTACTTTGTATGGGCCCATGTATGCAGGTGATTTTATTTTTAAAGTAGTCTGCAAGATCATTGCATAGCTTTTGTGAAGGTACCAGTGTATTATTGCATCCAGTGAGATTTCTCATCTCATTTACGATGTTGAAGAGTTCTTTCTGGGTGATGGTGGCTTTTTTTGATACAGGCAACATAGTATTTCTTTTCGGCTTTGAGGGTTTCTTTTTTGTATGGGTTGGACCCATCGAAGGGCATGTCCAAGAGTGTTGATTGAATGTCAGGGGAAATCCCAGGCTTGTATAATCCCCTTATTACTACACCCGAGCCCATACACCTGACGCATAAAGCCTGGACTGAAGGGACTGGAAGGAAGCCTCCTTACCATAACTGATTAGATTGTTAAAAACATCTCTCATCTCCCCTTCGGGAATTATTTCTGCCACCTGGGAAATTACATTTCATAGTGTGTACGTGTATTTCCCCAGAGCACACGGCTGCATTGATGGCTTTCAATGCCATGCTTCCACTAAAGAAAATTGTCTTAGCTAGTGCATCATATGTCTTATCGTCCCTATTGGGTGGGATGGTCGGATAAGCTGCGGCCTTTGAGGTGGAAGTATCCGCTTGCACTAACAAACCTTATGGTGACGGGTGCCTGGAAAGGAAGTCAGGGTCAACAGAGGAAGGGCTGTATTTTTTACCAACTCCTTGTTCACAGCAGGAGTAGTGTCAGGTTTTTACCAATTTCCTAAAATAGGATTCCTTTATGCTGTGTGGAAGGGGACGACCTCTATCTAAAATCTCAGTAAGGTCATCCTGGGTAATGTCCTTAGCAGGACGTCCCCAACCCAAATACTCTATCACCTTATTTGTTACCTTTCTATAGGCATCATTACAGAGAGAGTATGTCAAAATGTACCCAGACCACTAGCTTCTTTTAGACATGTGGCTAGATTACGAATCAGGATTGGTCCGAGACCAACTCTTATGGAACACTGGGAGTGTCAAAATGTTCTCACCCAAAGAGTAAGACGTCATCTTCCACGAAGATCGACCCAAATGGTCTGAAGAAATCAGATTATGGCTTGAAACTCAAAGTTCTCTCCAAGGTCGACATCTAAGGGCCCTTCGACTAATTCGACAAAGAAGTCACATACGTTTTTTGCGTCAATGAAGTCTCTGTGGTTGATGTTATATGAGACAACATTACTGAGGTCTTCAGACTCGGGTTCTTGGGCACGTGGATGGAAGCCTTGCTGGATTCTCCGCCATTCTTGAAGACGTGGTGGGTTCAACAGCCCTTTACAGCTCTTTCGACAGACCAGGAGGGGCCGCCTTCAAAAAGACCCAATCATCTTTTCTTTGAACTTTGCCCATTCGGTCTAGGAAGCAGTCTTATCAGGAAAACGTACCGGACTCTGTCGGAAGAGGAAGAGGATGAAGAATGATGGCATTGTTTCTTCGACTTCTTTCATGACGACAAAGATCAGCAACGGCAATCGCTCTTGGATCTTGACCGTTTGTAATGTCGAAATTGCTTCTTGTGCCTTTCTGGAAACTTCTCTCCATTGGAGCTTCTTCCTTTGGAAGACTTCCTCTTCGAAGGTGTGGAAGACAGACTTTGAGACTGACCGACCTAGAGTGTGCTTCAATCTTCTCTCCTTCAAGGCCTTGCTGGTCATCGATTGGCAGGGGTGGCACTCGATGACCACATGTTCTTCGCTGAGGCACCAGAGACAAATCCTGTGGGGTTCAGTGATCGATATCTTCTAATCACAGTCTGCAAATCTCTTGAAGCCTGTTTTCGGCATATACATCATGAGCTAGACTTCAGTCGAGATTCACCAAGGCAACTCTAACCGTTCCAAGAGCATTCCGTGCACGCAGAAAACAGAACCGAGGCAACGTGCGCAGTGTATACTATTTACACCATCATCTATGTCGCGTTCTGACACGGAAATGGTGACTGTCGGGGGACATCTACTTGATGCCACACAGCACTCTCTGCTGTCAAAGAACGCTTCAGAAACTGCAAAGCAGGATATGAATATATCCAAGATGAGGAATCAGTGGGAGGACACCATCCATTAAAAATATCAAGATAATCCAGGTAAGAGGAAAGTGAATATGTCCCAGGGTGGAGGGTCCTTCCAAAGTCTGCTGGGTGTGGGAAACCTGAAGGTATCTCACCCGTTAGTCTCCGGGGATCGGTCAACCAGGTGGGCAGGACACAAACATCGCTATTGGATCCAGTTCTTGGGGGGTGGACCAGTTCGAGAGGATCACTTGGATGGGGGGTCCTTGGGGAGTGGAAGTGGGACGTTTACCTGACATGTCCCAACACAAGGGTCAGGCAGAGTCCGGCAATTGACAAGAACTACACACACCTGATAGCCCTTTCCCTTCCCCCACAGGGATAAAAAGGCAGAGCAAGAAAGCACACTTTGAGCAAGGCCGAATGCATGAGGATACAGCTACACCGAACCGGCAGTTCAAACGGAGGAGAAAGGCGGCGACACCTGAAGGGAAGACGAGGAGGGAGTTGCCCTTTTCAACTCAGACCCACAAAGCCTCTGAAAAGGAAATCATAAGACCGGGAAGTCATGCTGACCTGTGGTGAGACAGGTGTCAACGGCACACAGGGCCCTCCCACGCTGACAGTCAAAGTGGGAAGAAGCACTTGCTGCTGTGGCGCCATCCTTGACTCCCGAGACAAGACACTCCACAGTTCAGCACAGCCGGTGAGTCGGAGAAGACTCATAGTAACCGAACTGTGCTGGGCCAAAGGTTGCAGGCGGCAACCTTGTTGAACAAAGAACGTGTATAATTTTACCTTAAAGATACCCCAGGAAAAGGGTCAGAAGCAGAGTGGTCCGGCGTTGAGGGGGCACTCATTTGAAGGACAGAATCCTTTTTGGGTATGTTTTGTTGAAGCTACGAAAGCCAAGAGGCCGTAGGAGAAACCAGTGAAAAGTGTTAAAAGTGGTCCTACGAGGGTTGAGCAAAACCCCTTGCATACTCCAAAGTCTTCGACACACTGGAGAAAAACGAATTGAACTATGAATATGTTAAGCCTGACTGGGGTGAATCCTGCAGTGTTAAAAACACCTATAAACATTGTGGCGACAGTGTGAACCCGGCTGAGGTATGTCCACAATGGATAATTGGTTAAGAGGTCATGAGACTGTTGAATGATACGTTTTGGAGTGAAAGGCTGTAGTGAACCCTATTGAGGGAGGCTAACGTTATAAGAAGGATCAGAGTCCAACTGAGGGAATCCAAGGGGTGAGGAGCAATCACCCCAAAGTGAACGATTACTAAAGGAACTTTTGTTTGTTTGTTATTTTGGTACAGCATGCCTTCTAAGGCAGAGACTTTTGCAGGAAAGAGACTTGGTCACTGAAGGTCCTGGCATCATTGAATGGAACTGTAACCTTGTGCTGGCGAGGCCCAGGATTGTGCTGTGCTCAAAGGTCTGACCTTGTTCCGTGCTAAAAACGCGGGAAAGGGAGACCCAACCATACCATCCTGACCTATCATTTGGTGAATACTTCTTTCTTTTCTTGAGAACATTATCCCACACTATTTTGTAACTTGATTGGCAATTGTTTTTTTTAGCATAGACCCGCCTTATTATTATTATTTGATGGTCGTGGCTTGCTCCCCATCTTATATCTAGGATTAGATTAGGCATTTTCTCAACCATTTATACAGTTTAATAAACACTGTTGAACTGTGATCACTTGTGTCCGTCTTTACTGTTGGCACCATGAGTTCCTTACATGTAGCTCCATCTTACAGGAAAATAAACACACAATACAGACTAATCCTGAATTGTACGGGGTTTCAGCTGCTCTGATATGCCATTCAAGGAGGAGAATGTTTGGAAGTTCGCCCATTTATAGCCACTTTAGAATTTCAAGCGCTAGTGAGCTGGTATTAAACAGTGCACAGACTGATGTGTGAAATTACTTTTCAGTAAAATATGGTGGCTGATTATCGAAGCTACCAAAACATTTAAAACGTCAAGAAATGTGTGGGGGCAATTTGTTTTTGATAGTTGAATGATTTATGAATTGACAGCCAGCTTTCTAATAAATACCCTCCAGGCAAGCATATTAAGTAGTCGGTCATCTGAGTTGAAGTCTACATTTGTTGTGCAGTTATTCTCAGTCTGTTATTCATATTTGTTTGCCACATGTTTCTGGGAGTCACCCTCCGCGATTCCTAATGATGAACCCTCTCAAAAGACATGGTCGTGGAATACTCTGGTTAACTTGGGTGACTTGTCCTTGGCCCTCTTTTGGTCCCCAGCAAGTTATTGTCTTGAAGCCCCTTACGCTCTGTTGAAGCTTTCATAGCATAAATAAGCAAACAATGGGGTTGCAGTGCATTTTCCACTTTTGGAGGGTACTAATAATGGAATATAATCCTACTAAAGTATATTTTTGCAGAACCAACCAACCAACCAACCATAGGGCTACTGAGGTTAAATGTTCACGCCTTTCCATAAATGATTAGGGTGCCGCAGGACATGCTCCAATCATCAGAAGCAACCGCAAAAAAAAAAATGAACAGAAAAAATATTGGATTTTGAAATCTGCCCGGGACATCCTTGCACCACTGAAACTCATCACATTCTTAGAAGAAACAAAAAAACAAAAAAAAAAAAGACAGCAGCTAGTTTCTTGAGCTCCAAATCGAAGAACTCTGAAGAAAAAATTCAAAGTAGTACAGGCTTGGAGAAAGCAACAACCAAGACACTGGGCCTCATTATGACCCTGTCGGTCCGGAAACAACGGTGGCGGTAAATCCGTCACCCGCGTTGTTTCCAGACCGGCTGATTCCGAGTTCTACAGGCGGGAGGTGTCACTCCCGCCAGGTCTGACCTGGCATGAATAACGCCACCCACCTGTAGGCGTAAATGGAAACACTGGCTCCGTCATAGACGGAACCAGTGTTTCCATTGTCCCCATCCCCATGGAGTCCCATGGGACTTCATGGAAATGGGGATTTACGGAATTCTGCCTCCAGAATTACCGGGTCACCGGGGTTGTAATGCCACGGTGATTCCGGTAATCACGGAGGGGGAATGGTATTTCGGGTCCGGCGACAGCCTGCCGGTTTTTCCGGCACAGCTACAGCCGGACTCGTAATGAGGCCCACTGTCATACCTGCAAGAGATTTGACACAACAAGGTGACAATGGTAAAGGTAAAAAAAGAAAAGAAGGAAAAAAAACACTAACCAGACCACATGTTCAGCAGCTTAACCTGAGGAACACAATTTAAAAATCCAAGAAATGAGAAACCCTACCTCTTAAAACAAATCAAAAACCCAGAAACTGACAGGATATCATCAACCTCTTCCAAATTCAGATAAAGCAGATCAAGCCATTCACATACCAAAAGCGTAAGGAACTGATGCAACCCTTCCCACACAACCAACCGTCAATCCCAAATCTCAAGTAATTCAACCCTTCTTTGTACTGGAAAATCAATACAGCAGTCTACCCAGCAAAACCCTTCCCTCCTGAAATTCTACAGAGAGGTCATTGGCAAAGAAATACTAGCACACTATTAACTCCTTACTGGAAACAGGATTTGTATCAAGATCTACACGAATGGGATTAATTAAAGCACTCCTCAAAACACAGTGGAGACCCTGATGACGTTACCAATTACCAACCTATCTCAAACATACCATAGCCAGCTAAAATCCTAGAGAGCTACATATACAGCAAAAATATGGAATACATAGAGTCCAAAAGCATCCTAGATTACAAACAGGAAGGTCTCAGAATGAGAAGAGAGAATCGGCACCATTATCCATCTGGTATGATGGAATCAGTGTGCATGCTGTTCACCACGTTAGGCCGCATATTCCTGGATAATTCAGCAACCTTTGACACAGTCAAGCACATATCATTAATCAGGAGATTGGAAAATGAACAAGTTACTAACATTGTAACGTTAACGTGGTAACATTCTTTCGACTGGATGTTCTTCCCAGCTATTCCTCATCTTTGATATTCAAGTCTGCTTTCAGCTTGCTTCAGATTTTATTTTCTTCCATAGAGTTGGGTGCCGTCCGGTGTTGAGTCGTGGTCCTCGACACCCTCTGTCCTGTCTTCGGCCAGGACGTCGACGCTGGTAAGTAACTTGTTCTTCGAATGGATTATGTCCTCCCACGTATTCCTCATCTTAGATTCACTCCCATAGCAGTCTGAATGAGGAGGTGGGTGCTAAGAATTTCTATTTATTGATGTTTTGTCAAATTTGGCCTCCTCCCCTGACAGATTCTAGGCAGTAGAATCTGCTGAAGGTATGAAGAGACGACCAAGTAGCTTCCTTGCAGAGGTCCTGTGCAGGCACACCTCTTTCAAGAGCTGAAGAAGCAACCATTCCTCTAGTGGAATGCGCCTAAAACCATTGGACAAGTCCTTGCCTGCTATAGCGTTGCATTCAGAAATGCACAGAACTATCAAGTGTGAAATAGTTTGCTTTGTGACAGCCAAACCTTATCTATGCCCTGAGTAACCGACAAAATGTTGGTCATCCTGTCTGTTATTTGTCACCCTTGAAATATAGTAAATGAATACCCTTCTTGGGTCTAGCCGGTGAAGCCTCTCCTCCTCTTTGGAAGGATGAGGCGTTGGATAAAAAGTCTGTAGGACTTTCCTTTGTGCCAGATGGAACTCAGAGACCACTTTAGGAAAAGACTAACGCACCCTCAACACTACCTTGTCCTTGAAAAAAAGTGGTTTCAATGACAGGGCCAGCAGTTCACTCACCCTGCAGGCTGATGTAACAGCCAACAAGAAAACAGTTTTGAGTGTTAGCACCCGTAAGGGGCACAAATGGAAGGGCTTGAAAGGAGCTCCCTTTAGCTGCCTTAACACTAGGTTCAAATCCCAGGTCGGTACACTGAAAGGAACCGGCAGAAACAGGTTTGTCAAACCTTTTAAGAATTGTATCAAAATCAGGATCTTAAAATAAGATCCTTCATCTGGTGATCCTTTAAGCATTGAAAGTGCTGCTAAATAGCTCTGGATTGTGGCTTCTTGTAGCCCTAAATAGAGTAAAAAGAAAGAACAGCAGAAACTTTACACGCAAAGGGGTCACATTTCTTCTCCCTACACCAACTGCAAAACTTGTTCCAACGCCAGCGGTACCGAGATTTTGCTGCTGGCCTTCTGGACCAAAGCAACACCTCCATCATGTCCTCTGGAAGGTCCCAATCGTTGCATCTCACCCTCTCAGAAACCAGGCCTAAAGGTTCAGAGTAATGATTTCTGGAGAAAGAAAAAGACCCTCCTCTTGCGATGGCAAGTCCTCTCTCTAGGGAAGACAAATTGGAGGGCAGATGGCCATTTCCAGAAGGTCCTTGTACAACATTCTCCAGGCCCAATCCGGAGCAATCACAACCATGGATTTCCCAAACTTCCTCAACCTTGTGATGACATGAGTTATGATGGTGACTGATGGAAACGAGTACAGGAGTTGAAATTCCCAGTCCACCACAAACGCGTCTCCAAGAGCTCCTCTTTGAGGAAATTCCCTGGAGCAGTACTGCTGGCACTTCCGATTGATACTGGTCGCGAACAGATCCACTTGAGGGGCTCCCCAAAGGGCAAATATTTCCAGAAGGACTCCTTAAGCTAACTCCCATACGTGGAAGATCGTGCTCTGCCTGCTCAGAGAGTCCACCGCTGTGTTTTCTTTTACGGCTAAATGAACTGCCAGAAGAGAGATTCCTTCTTTTGGAGCCCAGAGCTGCATTGCCTCTCTGCACAGGGGCAGGGAACCCATACCCCTCTCTTGTTGAGGTAGTGCATGGCCAGTGTGTTTATCAGAACACTATATCCCGATACCAAGGGCAGAAAGACCATCAGCGTTAGCATGATTTCCCTCAGCTCTAACAGGTTGATGTGAAGTCTGGACTTCAACTGAGACCAGTTGTCATGTCCTCAGATCATTCCTTCGGCCATGTCCCGCCAACCACCTTCTCCCCCCAGTCACCTGTTTCCAGGGGCTCACGCAGGCATTCCAGTTTGGCTCGCGCGCTGGCGAAGCAATCGCCATACACCCTGCAGTCGCGCTTGCGGCCGTTTCTCCATTGGCAGTTGCCATGGAGATTAGGCAGCCGCTCGAGCAGGAAGACAAGTGCTCGTTCCGTTGCGACCCGATCACGTGACGTTGTGCGGTCATGTGCCCCAGGCTCACGGTCACGTGATTCCATTCTGTGTCATATGACCAGGAAGTAACTGTATTTAAGCCGGGCAGTGCTGGTATACCGCGCTTCACAGCTGTTTTCCTCGGAGACCCTGTTTTTGCTGAATAAACCCGCTTACCTGCCTTCCTTGAATCTGGCTCTTGTTTTTGGACTTCTTGTGGATCACGTTCGGCTACGGCGACTTCGGCTCTCCTGTTTCTCACGGCTTCTGACCTCGGATTGAATCACGGACTTCTTCTGGATCTTGCTCTTTGTTCCTCCACTGGATTCGGACTGCCTTTCCTGGCTTGATACCTTGTTTTTGCTCAACGGACACCTTTTGGATTTCCCAGGCCGCATCCTTGTACAATAAATCATACTTCCTAAGTGGTAGTTGTCACCCAACTATCGAGGGACCACAACACTCTTCAGGTGGAGATTGGCTAAAAAACATCCTGACCTATCCTTTAGGGTGGATTCCTTGCCTACGTGAGTCCCGGAACCATCCCTCAGGTCCATCTTCCCTTTCATCAGATATCTGGTAAGAAACTGGCCATTCTTTGTTTTATGCATATAGTACCCTGCTTGCTTGGTATTTAATCATTGTATTTTTTACAGCTGCCTTGGGGCTCCCAGTACTTCGGTTCCGGCCTCGGATCTCTCCACCTGTGGCCTCAAAGGTTGCACAGGGAGTGATTAGTGATTCTCCCTGTGCGGCACTTGGGGACGGAGGTCTCTTATATCTTCACGACTATCAACGTATAACAGACTGTGAAGCCTGTCGTGTAAGATATGGAGGGTGCTGCCGAAGACCCCCTGGCCGCTGTCATCCAAGCACTTACGGTACTACGGGCCGACATGGTGGCTGCTAATACTGTAGTTCATCAGCGTCTCGACCTATTACAGAGCGCCCAACACCCCTTACCCGCAGATCCGGAACTCGGTGACGCCAATCCAGCACCAGTACCCCTTGCACACCCACTCCCGGCTCCCCCAGCACCCGTTCCGGTGGTTCTTCCCTCTCCCTTTCCTTTGGCCGCCCCTGAAAAGTTCCATGGGGACCCGAGGAAGTTTAGGACTTTTCTTAATCAGTGCAAACTGCATTTTTTGTGCCGGCCCCTTGCTTTCCCGGATCCTACCACCAAAGCGGCGTTTACTCTGTCCCACCTAGCCGGTACGGCTGCTGCTTGGGCAAACCCCCTGTTAGAAACAGATCATCCGGCCCTCTATGATTTTGACCAGCTAGTATCAGAAATGTCCAGAGTATTTGACACTAGATATAAAGCTCAATCACATGATCTTGAATTGCTGGACTTGTCCCAGGGTAAGGGCTCCCTCATTGAGTATATCACACGATTTAATCAACTGGCCGCTGAGACCTCATGGCCTGAAAGCAAAAAAGCGGTTGTATTCTACAGAGGGCTAAGCGACCCTATGAAAGACGCTCTAGCCGTGGTACCATCCCTACCTGTTCAGTTTCCCGCTTTGGTGGATTTAGCTCTCCAAGTAGACGCACGGCGTTCTGAACGCAGGGCTGAGGCCGGGTTTTCCCAGACTACCAGCTCTGCCGTTACTTCGTCTTACAATGAGTCCGGTGAACCTATGCAAATAGGGGGTGTTAGGAGTCCCATCACCTCAAGAGAAAGGGAGCGCAGAAGGGCTGAGAACGCCTGTTTTTATTGTGGCTTGGGAGGTCATTTAGTAAAGGAATGTCCCCGAAAGCCCAAACCCAAGAAGCAGGATTTTCGCCCAGCTCGATCCTAGATGCGGGGGTAGGATCGAGTTCTCCATGCCCTTCCCCGGATATCACCCCATCATTCGGTCAAATCAGGCCTATACAAGTAGAAGCCACCATACAGCCTGCCCCGGGTATCATTCATCCCGTACAAATCACTATTGACTCCGGGGCCTCTGGTAACTATATTGACATCACTCTAGCCCACACATTAAACCTACCTTTGATCAATAAATCCCGACCCGAACCAGTGCAAGCAGTCGACGGGACAGAGCTTGTTTCTGGCCCCGTCAAGCAGCAGACCGCCCCTCTCACCCTGAATATCCAATCAGTCCATAAAGAAACCCTCCACTTTGATCTAATATCCATGCCTCAGTTTGGCATCATCGTAGGAATACCCCGGTTACGGGAACATAACCCGCACATCGATTGGGGAACAGGACACGTACATTTCGAATCCGAACTCTGTCAGACCTTTTGCCTACCTATGGACAGAGAAACGGACACCCCAGCATTGGCCCTTGGTGCTGTTGCCCAACTGGCAATACGGGGCGATGAAATTCCCCCTATTACACACATAGTGGGTTCAGTCACCAATCACATACCTATGGACTATCAGGATTATGGTATGCTATTCGATCAGGGCTCCTCCGAAGTACTCCCTCCTCACCGCCCATACGATTGCCCGATTGATTTGGTTCCCGGGGCGGTGATACCTTCAGGCCGTATCTATTCCTTGTCCCTGTCGGAGGATCTGACCCTCAAGGATTACATCGATAAAGCGCTGCGTCTGGGCCACATACGACCGTCTAAATCATCTGCAGCAAGCCCCATATTCTTCGTGCCCAAAAAGGAGGGCGATCTTCGTCCTTGTGTTGATTATCGTCGGCTCAATGCCGTCACTATTAAGAACCGTTACCCAATCCCACTCATTTCTCCTCTTTTGGATCGGTTGACCCATGCCTCCGTTTACACCAAGTTGGATTTGCGGGGGGCTTATAACCTCGTCCGCATCCGAAAGGGAGACGAATGGAAGACCGCCTTCTGTACGCGGTATGGCCTTTATGAGTATACTGTCATGCCTTTTGGTTTATGCAACGCCCCGGCCACTTTTCAACATTTCATGAATGACATCTTCTCGGATATATTAGACATGTTTGTGGTAGTGTATCTTGATGATATACTCGTTTTTTCTCACACTCTGAAAGAACACATACAACATGTACGGGAAGTGTTGTCCCGGCTGCGTAAGCATTCACTGTTTGTGAAACCCGAGAAATGTTTGTTCCATGTATCCAACGTGGAGTTTTTGGGGTTTAACATCACACCTGGTGGCTTAGCCATGAATCTCACTAAAGTACGAGCGATCCTCGAATGGCCAACACCTAAAACCCTAAAAGCCTTGCAATCCTTTTTAGGTTTCGCTAATTTCTATCGGCGTTTTATCTCTGGGTTTTCTTCTCTTGTATCGCCTCTCACATCCCTTACCAGTCCTCTTGTCCCGTTCGAGTGGCAGGAAATACACCAGCAGGCCTTTGAGGCATTAAAAAACGCCTTTACCACAGCCCCGGTGCTCCAACACCCCGACCCTGATCAACCGTACGTAGTCGAGGCGGACGCCTCTTCTTTCGCATTGGCGGCGATCCTGTCACAAGCCTGTCCCGCTACCGGGCGGCTTCATCCTGTAGCTTTCCATTCACGCAAGTTCAACCCTGCAGAAACCCACTATACCGTCACCGAAAAAGAGCTACTGGCGGTAATGGACGCTTTTCGTACCTGGCGTCATCACCTGTTAGGGGCCAAACACAGAGTTACGGTTTATACCGACCACAGAAACCTGCAAGACCTGGCGGCATTAAAATGCGTAAACAGCAGACAGGTCAGATGGCACCTGTTCTTCGCCGCTTTTGACTTCCAGATTAAACATCGTTCTGGCTCTGAGCATAGCAAGGCCGACGCTTTGTCCCGCTCCCCCGGAGGGGTTTCGTTACCAGTGTTCCCTGATACACTCATACCTCGGGGACATGTTGTCTGCACTTGTACACCCCCTATGATGTTATTGGAGGAGATCCGTTCGTGGGTCAAAAAACACCCCGACCAACTGTCGGAATGGGATCCCTCCTATCACAACGGTCTGCCATATGTACAGGACCGTCTAGTTCTCCCTACCACTGACACCAGAAACCTAGCCCTGGAGTGGTCTCATGACGCCCCGATCAATGGACACCCGGGCCAGGCCCGTACCCTAGACCTCTTGAAACGCTGGTGTTGGTGGCCTTCCATGAGACGTGACGTGGCTTGTTACGTGGACTCGTGCTCAGTCTGTGCTCAGGGCAAACATCGTAGGGGTCGTCCATTGGGTCTTTTGCGCCCCTTGCCTTTGCCACCAAAACCCTGGCACACCCTGAGCATGGACTTCGTGACCGATTTACCCAAAATCCATGGTTATGACACTATATGGGTGGTGGTCGATGTTTTCACCAAGATGGCCCGTTTTGTCCCTTGCCGAGGAATTCCTTCTGCCCCTACCTTGGCCAAGCTGTTCTTTGACTCTGTTTTTTGTCTTTATGGCCTTCCATCTGTCCTAGTGTCCGATCGTGGCTCTCAGTTCACTTCCCGTTTCTGGCGTGCCTTGGTCACTTTGCTAGGCATCGATGCACGGTTCTCCTCCGCTTACCATCCGGAAACCGATGGTCAGACGGAGCGAACAAATCAATCCATGGAACAGTATCTGCGTTGTTTGTTGTTACAACAGCAATCGTCCTGGTTGCAGAACATCCGGTATGCTGAGTTTGCCTATAACAACGCTACACATTCTGCAACTGGTTTCTCTCCATTCTACACCATGTATGGCCAGCATCCCCGAGTCCTTCCTGTTCCCGACGTTTCTCCCTCCGATAACCCCGCCGCAGCCACTTGCGTTAGGGATATGGAGTCCCTCCATGTCCAGGTCCTCATTCATTTGCAGGAAGCGCAGGCTTCCATGAAGGCCTCCTCAGACGCTAGGCGCACCGTGGCCCCTTTGTATCCCGTTGGTTCCCGAGTTTGGTTGTCTTCCCGGCACCTCCACTTGAAGGGTTGTCGAAAGCTGTTGCCCCGTTTTGTGGGTCCCTATGTTGTTTCCCGGGTCATCAATCCGGTGGCCTATCGCCTGGTTCTCCCTTCGTCCTGGCGGGTTCATCCTGTGTTCCATACTTCCCTCCTCAAGCCCTGTCCCTCCTCGACTCGTCTTCGCCCTTCTCCTGCCCCTGTTTCCCTGGATTCTCCTGATGTTTTCGAGGTCTCGGATATTCTGGGTTCACGTTTCCATAGGGGTCGACTACAGTACCTGGTCGATTGGTTAGGTTATGGTCCGGAGGAGCGTTCTTGGGTCCCTGCTTCTGATGTCCAGGCTCCCCGATTGGTTTCTCGTTTCCATCGGGAGCATCCTTCGTGCCCACGAGGTCGTGGGCCTTTGGGGGGGGGCTCTGTCATGTCCTCAGATCATTCCTTCGGCCATGTCCCGCCAACCACTCAGATAACCACCTTCTCCCCCCAGTCACCTGTTTCCAGGGGCTCACGCAGGCATTCCAGTTTGGCTCGCGCGCTGGCGAAGCAATCGCCATACACCCTGCAGTCGCGCTTGCGGCCGTTTCTCCATTGGCAGTTGCCATGGAGATTAGGCAGCCGCTCGAGCAGGAAGACAAGTGCTCGTTCCGTTGCGACCCGATCACGTGACGTTGTGCGGTCATGTGCCCCAGGCTCACGGTCACGTGATTCCATTCCGTGTCATATGACCAGGAAGTAACTGTATTTAAGCCGGGCAGCGCTGGTATACCGCGCTTCACAGCTGTTTTCCTCGGAGACCCTGTTTTTGCTGAATAAACCCGCTTACCTGCCTTCCTTGAATCTGGCTCTTGTTTTTGGACTTCTTGTGGATCACGTTCGGCTACGGCGACTTCGGCTCTCCTGTTTCTCACGGCTTCTGACCTCGGATTGAATCACGGACTTCTTCTGGATCTTGCTCTTTGTTCCTCCACTGGATTCGGACTGCCTTTCCTGGCTTGATACCTTGTTTTTGCTCAACGGACACCTTTTGGATTTCCCAGGCCGCATCCTTGTACAATAAATCATACTTCCTAAGTGGTAGTTGTCACCCAACTATCGAGGGACCACAACACTCTTCAGGTGGAGATTGGCTAAAAAACATCCTGACCTATCCTTTAGGGTGGATTCCTTGCCTACGTGAGTCCCGGAACCATCCCTCAGGTCCATCTTCCCTTTCATCAGATATCTGGTAAGAAACTGGCCATTCTTTGTTTTATGCATATAGTACCCTGCTTGCTTGGTATTTAATCATTGTATTTTTTACAGCTGCCTTGGGGCTCCCAGTACTTCGGTTCCGGCCTCGGATCTCTCCACCTGTGGCCTCAAAGGTTGCACAGGGAGTGATTAGTGATTCTCCCTGTGCGGCACTTGGGGACGGAGGTCTCTTATATCTTCACGACTATCAACGTATAACACCAGTGTCCATTGATTGAAAATCTTTCATGTGTGCCCCCAATCCCGTAAGGGAGGCATCAGTCACAATTTTCAACGCGGCCACGGTTGCCAAAAGGGTTCTCCTCATTATATTCTCTCGGCAGGCCCAACAAAGGAGATCCTGGGCAACCTTGTCTGGGACTTGAAATAGGTCCATCATTCTGCCAGAGAATTGGGACCACTGGGATCCGAGAGCCCACTGAAGGGATCTCATTCTCAGATGGGCTTCTTACACCAGAAAAATGTAAGATTGCCATGAGGCCGCACAACCTACGGAAGTCCAAGCAGGGAGATGTAGGGCACTCAAATTTCTGGACCATCAGCCATAGATGCTGAGCCCCCAACTCGGGTGGCAAAGGCTTTTCCCGAGGCTGAATCCAGGACTTCCCCAATAAATTGAAGCTTCTGTGATGGTGTCAAGTGGGAATTCAGGGAGAGGCCCAGCTCGTGGAGGAAGCGACAAGTGCAACCGAGGTGACTGAGCATGTTCCAGAGAGTTGCGTAGCTGCCCAGTGCTGAATAATGAATCTTAGTAATTTGTAGGATGAGCTATCCGTCCTGCGTTTCATGTGCAGGGGCGCTTGACGTTTTTTGGCGAGCTGCCCGAGTTGCTTCACTGGTGTAGTACGCCCTTCTTTGGGCCCAGGCCTGCTGTGACCCCGAATCTGCTGGTAGGCAGGTAGGTTTGTTAATTGTAAGTCTTTGTTCTGTTTATGGTGGGAATTCGTTAATGTCTTTATCTCCTTTCCAGGTGCAAATGTCTTGATGCTGGAATTCGATGTTTTGGAAGCGCGCGTTCTAATATTGTTTTTCCCTTTCTCGTTATTGCAAGTCGCAATGTTCGAACAGCAGTGTGGTAGCGGCTCGCAGGAAGTCCTTAAGCTAGTTTGTTTGTTTTATTATTTATAATGCGCGATCAAACCCTAAAGGTAACAGGGCGCAACAGTTACATGTATATGCGAAGCTTGGTTACAGCAGCAGGAATATATACAAACACAGTAGAAATAATAACAGGCTTATATACAAATATACAGATAGGCACATGTAGGTACAAAATGTGCAAAGGGAAGGAAAGCGAGGCAGTTAACACCAGGATGTGTTGACAAGCCTACGTTTTCAACCAAAGAACAACCTTAGATCGGAAGTTTTGATAATGCAGGTTCATTCTGAGCGTGGGGGTAAGGAGTTCCATAGTTTAGCTGCTTTCACTGGGAAACTATTGCCCCCTATGGTGGAACTTTTAAAGTTCAGGACAGGAAGGCAGTCTTTATACACTGTTCTTGTGGGTCTCAAGGAGGTCTGTCTGTGAAATCTGTCAAATAGGTCGGAGCTGCGTTATTGAGAGATTTGTGAGTAAGTGAGAGGGTTTTTAGGAGAATTTTGTCTTTAATAGGGAGCCAGTTGTTCTTTTGGTTATGTAATGTTATATGATCTCTTCTAGAGATGCTGAATGCCGCTCTCAGGGTGTTATTTTGAAGAGTTTGTATTTTGCTAGTGGTGGCTTTGGAGGACCCAAGATAGAGAGCGTTGCAATAGTCCAGACGGGACAATATAAGGGCTCTAGAGAGAGTCAAACAGCTAGTGTTTCGGACAGAAAGTGTTTGGCTGCACGGATCAATTTACACATGTAGGCCGTGGAAGAGGCTAAGGAATTCACACCTGTCTGTTGAAAGAGATGTTTGAATCCAGGTAGACGCCCAGCGTTTTGACCTCTAGCTCAACTTTGATGCTATTACCATCAATTGTGAAAGAGGAGTAGACAGGGCCTAATTTCTTTAAGCTAGAGGTAGTGCCTAAGAAGTTCAGTTATCATCATTCAGGCATAGTCCATGTGTGGCCATCCATGCCTGGATGTGATTATGTACACTCTATTCACCAAGGCCAAATCCTCTTCATAGACCCCAGAAAGCGGGAGGAGGATCTGGGTATCATCTGCGTAGTTGGTGTAGGTGATACCGAGATGATCCAGATCATCGAAGAGGGGCTTGGTAAATATATTGTACAATGTGGGCGAGAAACAGGAGCCCTGTGGCACGCTGCAGGTGATTGGTATGGGGTCTGCTGCAGCTGTAGGAGCGAAGACCCTCATGGTTGTACCGCTAAGGAATGATCTGATCTAGGTGATAGCCTCAGCGGAGAAATGAGCTGAAGTGTTGAGGTGGGTACACAGGACGGAATGGTCAACCAGCTCGAATGCTGCAGAGAGGTCTAGGAGGAGGAGTAATGCGGCTTGGCCATTGTCTCTAAGCTCATCGATCTGTGTTTTTAAGGTCGATAAGAACCGTTTCAGTCCCATGTTGGGGACGGAAGCCCGATTGTCGGGATCCTAGTAGGCGATGTTCTTACAAGTACTTCTGTATCTGTATGTATGCAACCTAATCCAGAATTTCTAGAAGAAATGGTACGGTCGTGACAGGTCTATAATTTGTGGGCATGGTTGGGTCAAGTGAAGGTTTTTTTAGTAGTGGGAGGACCCAGGATTGTTTTAAATTAGTGGGGATAGTGCTGGTGGAGAAGGAGGCATTGATTAACTTTGTGATGAAAGGGGAGAGGTCTCGGGCAGCATCCTTGATAAGCTGTGCAGGGCAGGGATCACCCTGACAGTTGGAGGGTTTCAGAGATCAGATAATTTTTTCTACCTCGAGTGTGGTGACTTTGGAGAAGTTAAAGCGGGTGGTTCCGATTATAGTTGGGTTCTCAGTAGGTTTGGCTGGGAGGGGGTCATTCAGAGAGGCTTTTTTGCAGGAGATTTTGTTTTGTAGGGTAGCAATTCTGTTTGCTAGGGCGTTTTGGATCTCTGAACACCACTTTTTAACTTTAGTACAGGTGTCGAGTGGTGCTGATGGGGTCTCTAATTCTTTGAGAATGGTGCTCAGAGGTGAGTTATATTTCTTCTTCTCTTGGTTTCCACAGATTGCAGCCCAGTTGAGATGCCGAGTGCTGGATGGTGTTTTCTCAGGTAAAACAGAATAATCTTGTTCTTGTAGGATTACAGGAAGATTGTGAAGTCCAGGAGCTGGACACAGTGAGCGTCATGCTGCGGGTTGCAGAATAACACGAAGCATGTTCTGCAGTCAGGGCGTGGTTTATATAGACCAGGTAAAGTAGTACCAGGGAAAGTAGTTCCAGGCATGCAACACCTAAAACACTAGACTGCATGGCTTGGTTCTCAGTACTAGACTGTGTGGGTGCTTCCATGTTGGATTTAAAGGCCCATGTACATAAATGGGACCTGGTTTGAACAGCCCTTCCTTCCTACATATGAGCCTGATGCCAAAAGGCGCCAGGACTGGCTCCAGGAGCCCTTTTGCTGTGGTTTTAAGGCCTTCAGGGTTCCGGTGGGACCCTGCTTGTGGTACAACTTGTGCCCCCTCACAGTGGTCATGACACTGCCATAAGCTTGGTAAAGACCCTCGGACGGAGGGGAGCCCAAATGGCAGGACCCAAAATTGATCATGAGAACTGCAAACTGCAAACCTCAGGTACTTTCTGTGCTTTTCATGGAGGCGCACATGAAAAGCATCCTGAAGGTACAATGAGACCAACCAATCCTGGAGTCGAAGGGCTTGAAGGATCTGCGAAGCAATTACCTTCTTGAACTTGTCCTTCCTGAGGAATTTGTTCAAGCGTCTCAAGTCCAAGATGGGTCACACTCCTCCGTCCTTCTTGGGGATTAGGAGATAAGGAGAGTAACAACCCGGATTCCTCTCTGCTGCAGGTATAATTGCACCATTCTCCAACAGGGTAAGAATTTCCTATTGGAGGAGCAGATCTAGATCTAACATAGATCAGCCTTTTGGGGGGCAATCCAGGGGTTTCATTAAGAAATGGAGGCAATAACCGTAGGGCACAGTTTGTAGCACCCATGCATCCGAGCATACACCCTGCCAACTCTGAAGATGCATTGATAGTCTGCCTCCCACCAGTCTCGCGGATAAGGGAGTCGGAGGTTTTCCTGATCCATCTGCAGCTGAGGGAAAGGCAGAAGAAGCTGCACACAGAGCCTTACCTCCTCTACATTTGGAACCACGTGGAGTGCTTCTCTGACCTCTTTGAGAATATTGTCCTCTCCCCATTGAGACTGAATAATAGAAATGAAAAAGACGCCCTCTCCATCCCTGTCCAGAAGATTGGGAAGGTTAGATTGCTGCCTCCAGAGATTTTGCTGAAGCCCTGAAAACAGAGTTTTTCCAGGCTATCATCACCTTTCTCTCCGAACTGGGCACCATCAAAAGGCATGTCCTACAAGCGTGCTTGGACATCCGGCGCAAAGCATAATTTTCGGAACCACGTCAAACGTCTTAACAATGTGTTGGCTGCCATTGCCCTGCTCACTGAGTCAACTGTGTTGAGGCTGGATCGCAGTTATCGTCTCATGGCCTCCTTGCCATCCTGGATTAGGTTCAAGAACCCTGCTCTCTCCTCACCTTCCGGGATGTGTTCTGCTGCCAAAGCAGCGACTCCCCATAGGGTATAACTATTTGGCGACGGCACTGGTGGCATTGGCAGACTTAAGGGCCATCCTGCCAGGACTGAACATCCTCTTTCCCAGGGCATCTATCTTCCTATCATTCTTATCTGCTGGGGCAGAAAGGTATGCTGAAGTTCTAGAGGAAGATGTAGCCGCTTCAACCACCAGATTTTCAGGTGTTGGGTGCTTTGTTAGAAAAGAAGGATCATAGAAGCAGGTCTATATTTCTTTGTCAGGGTTTTGTTCACTGGCAGGATGGAATACAGGCTTAAGCTAATTTCCATGACCTTTACCCTCAATGCGGTGTGTCCATTGTCCAGTATGTCTGTAAGGTCATCTCTCTCTACTATAGTCGCTGGTTTAGCCAAACCAAGACACTCTGACACCTTAGTCATTACTGACCTATATGATGGGTCAGAGTAACTAGACACCTCATGATTTCCAAAGTCAGTTTCAGGAGAGGTTTCACAACTACTCACCTCTGGTACATTGGGAGTTGCATAATCTTACCCAAAAGGGAACATCCTCCTCCTCTCCTTCTTCCTCGAAATTTTAACCCATGGACCTGAAGAATTCCAGCCTTGGTAAAGGTTTAAACATCTTCGAAGGTATGATCAGAGGCTTCCAAGACCTCAGAGGTACCAAAGGCGTTGATGGCGCTGAGAGTGCCAAACACGTCGAGGGTGCCGAGGTTAACGGTTGCGTCAAAGACTTCAGTTTAGGTGAATTCCTCGACAGCTTAGGTGAATACCTTTATACGGCCGTCGAGGAACTTGAGCCCTTAACCTTTCAAGAGGAGGTCGGAGACTTGGCTCTATGCGTCGAGGAAGACTCAGACGTATGTCGAGGAGCCTCTTCGGCGAGAACGAGACACATTGGGTGCCCCACTGGTCTTCAGTGACAGAGAGGGACAGGAAGACTTCTTTGACTTCTTCAGAGGGGCACTCGGAGGAGTCGCACTCAGAAAAATATCTAGCATTTTTCAACAGAAATTCTCCCATTCTGCGGGTGTCGAGGACTTACTTGGAAAGGAGACCTTCCCGTTAGGCGATGAAGAAGAAGATGAAGATCTGTGATGTTGCTTCTTGCTTTTCTTGGGGAAGAGGACGAATGCCGAAACATCAACCTTCAGCACTTTAGGTGTCTGGAGCGCTTTTTCTCCAGAGACACGTCCCTGGAGACATCAGAAGATGCTTTTTGAGGGGGCAATGGAGGGGGATTTAGGAGAGGGCCTACCTGTTTTGAGTTTCGCCTTCCTGTCACGCGAGCCCTTGACAGTCAGACATTATGGTCTAACCCCAAGCACCACAGACAGACCCCGGTGGAGTCTGTGTTGGAAATTTTTGCCCCACAATCAGCACCCTGCTTAAAAACGGTTTTAGGTGTCAAGGACGAAGATTAAAGTACATAGTAAAATATTTGCTGTGGCGCTCTCGCTCTGAAGCTCGCTAACATGCGGAAAAAACAGAACTGAAGCAATGGTTGCAGCGCGTCCTACTTATACCAGGGTCAACGTCACGGCCGCAGACAGGACAGAGGCAAACGAGTGCCAGGACTTGCAAGCAAACTTCAATATCAAAAATGAGGAATACTTAGGAGGACACAATCCGTTGGGCTACACAACACCGGAGTTACCTCCGAGTTCGGTGCGCCCTACAAAAAAAACAAACAAATAAAAACACTACAGTGGATGACTGCTTTCTGCATGGGTAGAACTTAAATCAAGTGGCTCCCACCTTTCTGATCCAACTCATGTAAAATAACCTGTGGCGTCACAAAAGAATCTAGTCTATCACCCCTCCTCTAACCCCCTACATGGCTCCACTTTTGAGGCTCATAAAAAAACAGACTTACCTACTACAATTAGGAGGCTAACGAGTCATTCTCAAAATGACTAGCAACAGTGAGACCAAGACTACCCTTACCAGTTTCCTCCCAGGCAAGCAGATGGGTAACCAAAAACCAATATATACTCATCCTAGGCAGAACTGACATGGTTAACTCACCCAACACAACAGATCAGCAGAAGCACCACAACGTTGGCTTACAGAAGAACAAGTTACTTACCAACTGTAACGTTCTTTCGATTGGATGTTCCTCCCACGTATTCCTCATCTTATGATAATCGTATCCCAGCTTCAGCTGCTTCGGAAAATATTTTCACCAGAGGGCGCTGTGTTCGAGACCGCAGAGTCGAAGTCCCTTGAGGGCCGCCGTCAACATCATCCGCTGTATAAATGGCTCGAGTACCACCGGTTACCTCAGTTCTGTTTTTACTGTGTTCATGGTCGCATCAGTTGGTCAGGCTTTAAGTCTTCAGGCTCTTAAGGAAGTCAGAGTGCAACTGGCGTAAACTGTACGGAGGAGAAGGATGGGAGGGTCGATGAGGAATACATGGGGGGAACATCCAATCGAAAGAACGTTACAGTTGGTAAGTAACTTGTTCTTCGAATAGATTGTGTCCTCCCACGTATTACTCATCTTATGATAGACTCCCACAACAGTGGTCATTTTGGTGGGAGTACTAGGAATTTTAACTATGGACTGAATGAAGGACAGCTTTTGCAAATAGTCCTCCTTGGTATGAAGTAGAGTCCAAGCAGTAATGTTTTACAAAGGTGTGCATCGACGACCAAGTGGCTGCAGCACAAATATCCTGCAGCGGGACACCCCTCAGAAGGGCCGTGGAAGTTGCCATGCCTCTGGTTGAATGAGCCCTTAATCCATCTGGAGGCTCTTTCCGAGCTAGTTTATAGAATTCAGAGATTGCTAGAATTATCCATCTGGATAGAGTTTGTTTAGATACTGCAAGGCCCAATTTGTGCCCAGTATATTCAACAAATAGTTGGTCACATTGTCGGAGATTTGTCAATCTGGAAATATAGAAACTGAGAGCCCTTTTTGGGTCCAGTCTTTGTAATCTTTCCTCTTCCTTACTAGCGTGAGGTGGAGGATAAAAGGAAGGTAAGAATCTTTTGTGACATATGAAAATCAGACATTATTTTAGGCAAGAATGATGGCTTGACTTTTAAAATAAACTTGTCCCTATGGAAAACAGTATGAGGAGGCTTACAAGACAGTGCCTGCAACTCACTTACCTTGTGGGCTGATGTTATAGCCACTGACAGAATTGTTTTAAGAGTAAGCAGTCTTAATGGACAAGAATGTAAAGGCTCGAAAGGAGCACACGAGAAATTTTGGTATTACCCAAATTGTTCGAACACAATTGTTCGAATGACCCAATTGATCGAAAGTCAAGGGTCCCAATTGACCTTTGCACAATTGACCATATATTATATATATTATATATATATATATATATATATATATATATATATATATATATATATATATATATATATATATATATATATATATATATATATATGATACATTACTCACCGTAATCGTATTTCTGATGCTTGTATCTGCTTAGATTCACATGCTGTGCATAGGCCGACATCTAGTGGAAGCTGCGGAGTATTACAGTTTGTTTTTCGAAACTCGAAAATGGGCGTCGACACAGGCGTGCCAGTAATACTATCCCTAGTGTGACGTCCACTGTACCCAAGATCCCTCACGCGTCTAGGATCCTCAGATTGTATTTTTTCTGACATGAGGAAGCATGAGGAGTAGCGTGAGTACAGATAATCCAAGCAGATAGACAGAAAGGTAAGACTACAAGCAATCATGCACCTTCTCTCGGAGGGGAGGAAGGGTGGGTCGCATGTGAATCTAAGCAGATACAAGCATCAGATTACGGTACAGATTACGGTGAGTAATGTATCCCTTCTGAGGCTTGTGGAATCTGCTTAGATCACATGCTGTGCATAGATTAGCGAGCAGTACCAGAAGAAGGAGGTGGGATGTGAGAAGGGTCATGAGCAAACAGGTGTCTTAGAACCGCTTGTCCCACTTGTGTATCTGTATTGGAATGAGTGTCAATGCAGTAATGCTGAGTAAAAGTGTGAATAGAGCTCCACGTAGCTGCTTTGCAAATGGTGTCGAGGGGAACATTTGCAATGAAAGCCAGAGTGGCCCCAATGTCTCTAGTAGAATGGGCCCTTGGCGTAAAAGGCAGAGTTTTTTCAGAAAGAGAGTAACACAGCTGTATACAGTTGATAATCCACTTCGAGATCGCGCCTTTAGAGACGCGATCCCCTTCTCTGCCTGTAGCTACGGAGACAAACAGTTGATCTGTTTTCCTTAGCGGTCTGGTTTTATTTACATAGTAGAGGACCGCCCTGCGCACATCAAGGGTGTGTAGTTTCACCTCAGCTGAGCTTTGCGGGTTCTGGAAGAAAGCCGGAAGCTCGATGGACTGGTTTACATGGAACTTAGATATAAATTTAGGTGAGAACCTAGGGTGTGTGCGTAAAACCAGTTTGTCTTTGTGGATAGTAAAGAAAGGATCCTGCACTGACAGAGCCTGAATTTCACTGACCCTTCTTATAGAGGTAATGGCTACTAAGAAGGCCGTTTTATAAGTCAGGTGTTTGAGACTACTTTTATGCATGGGTTCGAAAGGGGGGCCCATGAGCTTAGCTAGCACCACATTGAGGTCCCATCCTGGCGGTGGACTCGAAATAGGAGGGTGAAGTCTCTTTACTCCTTCCATGAAGGCTTTAACTACTGGTACTTTCCACCACGATACTTTGTTATGGGATGTGGTGTAAGCCGAGAGGGCTGCCAGGTGTACTTTCAGAGAGTTAAAAACCAAACCTGCGTCCAGCAGGTGGAGCATGTATGTTACAACGTTGGAAGGAGTGCAATCAACTGGGTTGATTTGTTTATTCTGGCACCAAATAACGAATCTCTTCCACTTGTCAAAGTAACAGTGCCTTGTGTTTGGTTTCCTGGATTATTTTAGGATGTCCATGCACCTCTGTGGTAAATTGAGATGGCCAAACTCTATGACCTCAGGAGCCATGCTGCCAGGTTCATTGAGTTGGGTTCCTGGTGCACTGTTTGACCTTGTTGCTGGGACAGTAGGTTGTACCAGGCTGGGAGTTTGATGGGCTCGCACACCGCCATCCTGCGTAGGTGTGGAAACCATGGTTGTCTCGCCCACATGGGAGCAACTAGGATGAGCGTCATCGATTCCTTGTTCATCTTGTACACCACCTTCCTGATGAGGAGTTGGTGGAAAAGCGTACACAAACATCCCTGACCAGTTCATCCACAGGGCGTTCTCTTGGGAGTCTGGCTGGGGGAACCTGGATGCAAATCCTGGGCATTGTTTGTTTTCGCTTGTGGCGAATAGGTCTATAGTGGGGAAACCCCACTGAGAGAAGAGATCTTCTACGATATCTCTGTGAAGGACCCATTCGTGTTCTTCTGGGAGGGAGTCTCTGCTTAGGGCATCCGCTAGGGAATTGAGCTCCCCTGGAACATGTTGTGATGACAGGAAGATGTTCCGTTTGAGTGCCCATATCCAGATTTTCTGGGCAAGCTTGGACAGATTTGGCGAACGAGTCCCTCCTTGTTTGTTCAGATAGAACATGGCTGTCGTGCTGTCCGTCCGGATCTGCACCGACAAGTTTAGCAGATGGGGCTCGAACGCCCGAAGCGCTCGGAATACTGCCAGAAGCTCTAGCAGATTGATGTGGTTCTTGGCTACTGAGTGGGACCAGAGACCCTGAGCTGTGTGGTGGAGATGGTGAGCTCCCCACCCAGTCAGGCATGCATCTGTAGTCACCACTGCCTGTACTTCTGGATCGTAAAAGGGTTTTTCCCTTGCGAGATTCTCTCTTGTCCACCAGTGTAAGCTCTGTACGAGTGTTGGCGAAACGACCACTAGATCGTCCCACTGACCACTTGCCTGAGACCACTGTTTCGCCAACCATTCCTGCATGGGACGCTTGCGCAGACGCGCGTGGGGGACCAGGTAAATGCATGACGCCATCATGCCCAGTAACCGCATTGCTTTGCGTACCGTTATTTGTTGACCTGACTGATAATGTGGAATTTGCAGTAGTATATTCCGAATTCTCTCTTCCGAAGGGAAGGTCAACCCTTTCTGAGTATCTAGGATTGCTCCTAGGAACTGTTTTGAGGTGCTTGGCACCAGACTTGACTTCTTCTCGTTGATAGAGAAGCCTAATTCGTGGAGGAGGTCGATAGTCCTCTGAATGTTTGACCTGCAAATTCCTGGGGTTTCCCCCGTTATGAGCCAGTCGTCCAGATAAGGGTACACTGGGATTGCCTCCCTGCGTAGGTGTGCAGCTGCCACCGCCAGTACCTTGGTGAATACCCTTGGTGCTGAAGCTATCCCGAAGGGCAGTACCTTGAATTGGTAGTGGCGACTGTCCACCTTGAAGCGCAAGTATTTTCTGTGCGCTGGGAGCATGGAAATATGAAAATAAGCATCTTTCATATCCAAGGTTGCCATGTAATCCCCCTTTTTTAGGAGGGGGATTACCTCTTGTAGCGTGGTCATACGGAATTTTTGGGGCTTGACATACTTGTTGGCAGGCCGTAAGTCCAATACTGGGCGCATTGTCAAATCTTTCTTTGGGACAAGGAAGTAAGTTGAATAGATACCCTTGTTTACCTGGTGTCCTGGGACGAGTTCTATCGCATCCTTTTCTAGCATTCGCCCGATCTCCTCGAGAAGGATCTTCTGATGTTCTAAGGAGTGTATTCTTTGTCGTGGAGGGTGGTTCCGGGGACGCTGCAGTAATTCTATACAATATCCTGTGGACACTGTTGACAGCACCCATCTGTCTGAGGTGATCCCTTCCCAAGCCTGGGTGAAGTTGGAAATGCGTCCCCCTACTGGGGTTGCGTGAGAAGGGACCCTGAACTGAGCGTCACTGCTTTGGTGAAGGCGTGCCACCGCCCTTGTTGGGGCTGCCTCTGCCTCTTCCACGACCTCTCTTGTTACCCCTGCCGTAACTTTGGGTAGACTGCTGGTTGTTGTTCCATTGTGTACCCTGTCCTTGGGCATAGTTGCCTCTTTGTGAATTTTGCCCGCGTGGGCGACGAAAATTACTGTTCCCCTTCTGGTTAGGGGGTTTGTTGGTAAGCTGGCCAAGGGATTTGAGAGTCTCGTATTCGTCCTTGGCATTCTTAAGTGCGTCTTCGACCGCTTTCCCAAACAATAGATCGGGTTCCACCGGCTTGTCTATTAATGAAGCCTGGGTTTCTATTTTGAACCCCGACTGCCGTAACCACGCATGTCTCTTGATAACAGTACCTTCTGCTATCAATCTTCCTGCGTTGTCCGCGGCGTCGAAAGTTGCTTTTAATATGCAACCAGACACGGCTCTCCCTTCTGCCGAGATCCGAGCCAACTGGCCCTTTAACGGTTCAGGAGCAGAGGCTATGAGCGCCGCGACCTCTTCCCATTGATGGCAGTTGTAACTTGCCAACAGGGTGGTGGAGTTCGCAATCCTTGCTTGGTAGGCGGACGTTCAGGCTACCTTCCTGCCAAACCCGTACAGCTTTTTGCTCTCCTTGTCGGGAGGAGCTTCTGACGATGATAAGGGTGTCCCAGCCCTCTTCCGAGTGTTGGTAACCACTAGGGAGTCTGGTTTAAGATGTCCTCTTATATAAAGAGGGTCAGACTGGGCTGCCCGAAAAAGTTTTTCGACTCTGGGGTTGACGGCTCTGGTGAGGTTAGGATTCACCAGGGATGGATCTATTCTACGTTGGATGGATTTAAGGATAGGGATGGTCTGAGCGACCGGCCTCCTCTCTCCCACCAACTCTTCTGCAAAGTCCCTTTCCTCCTGTACACCGTGGGTGTCGATGTGAAAATGTTCTGCTGCGCGAGCGAGAACTTCATTAAGGAGGGGCTGGTTATCAACTGGCGAGTCGGTAACTGGGGCTTCGCTCTCTACCGGGGAATCTACTCTGTAAATTTCCTGCTCATCTTCTACCTCCTCCAGGTCCTCATCATCCGCATAGTATTCAGTCCCGGTTTGTTCCTCCATAATTTGAAACTCCTGGTCCCCTTCAGGGAAAGGCTGTCCTTGGTATCTGGGGTGTGGAGTAGAGTATGGAGTAGAGTAAGGCTGCACCTCGAAGGGTTCAGGTCTTTCGAACCGGGCCTTTTTACTTAGGGGGATAGGATCAGAGGAGCCTGAGGGTGTGGCCCCTTGAGGGTCATACGAAAGGAAATGTTCTGGGTTTTTGTCATAAAAATCAGCTAAGGAAGACATCCTTGACATGACCCTGTCTATGTCTTCACTGGACCATTCTTTGGAACAGGGTATGACTTTAGTAGGCAACTTAGAGGACTTATCAAGGGTGATGGATGTTGATGTCCCAGTAGATTTGTGTTTGTCTGTCTGCTTAGGGTGGAAGGATGGTCTTACAGGAGTGGAAGGCTGTGCTTTCCGCTGTTTCCCCCCCTCCCCGTGCGTGGAAAAATGTTTTCCCTGCCCCTTGGAGGCCCCAGAGACTTTCGATGCCTGGCGTCGAGGGTCTGGAGAGGCATCTGTGTGTTTCGAGCGTGGGGCTTCGCTGGTGTTAACTGCGGCCTCGGTCTCCTGGAGCGCGGCCTGGGGGTGGAAGTCGTCTTCGTCTTCCGACGATCGAACTTCCGTTAATCTAGGGAGCGAGGCACTCTTGGCAAGAGTGGATGATTGCCTTGCGTCATGAGGCGATCTCGATCGAGAGCGCCCAGAGGACACCGAGTCGGACCGTTCTATCTGTGCCTCTTTCCGAGAAGTCGACGTCGTCGAGGTTCGGTTGGACTTAGTGTGCTTAGTGTGTGTAGGGTGTTTAGCGCTTGCGTCGCCGGGGGTCTTCCCCATAGCCGCCCTGCCGGACAACCTTCCGAGGTCGGGGACCTGCGCTCGGCAGTCTTTCGACGCCGTAATGCCCTCGCCGTCCGAAAGTACGGCGTCGCTGCCATCGCTGAAGGCGCCCTCCGCTGCCATGGCCGCCTGCCTGGCGTGGTGGGCCCAACGCTTTGTCGAACGGTCCTTAAGTGTCTTAGGCTTAAACCTACTAAACGCTCTGCAGTTCGCTTCGGGGTGGTCCCTCGGCAAGCAGAGATTGCACGTGGCGTGCCTGTCGACCCAAGGGTATTTGCGGTTGCACTTGGGGCAGAATTGGAAAGGGGTACCCTCCATACGCACCTTGAGGCAGCGGGCTGGTAAGTGTAGGAAATATATAAGGTGTACCTATATACCAAGAGTGAAGAGTATGTACCACCCCCCACTCTCCCTACTTGCAGGGCCGAGGCCAGCGGCCTACTAGGCCCGGGCCGAGGCCAGCGGCCTTCCGAGGCCCAGATCCGTCGTGCAGCAGGCGACGGTCGATGTCTTCTCCAGCCGTCGTCGAGTGTCGAGGGTCGACGTTGGGGTGGGGAAGGATGTTAATAAATAATTTTAACTTCAATAATTAGCAAAAGTATGGCTAAGGCCAGGGGACTCCGCAAGATGCTTCCGACCAGTATGGCGGAAAAAAACAATCTGAGGATCCTAGACGCATGAGGGATCTTGGGTACAGTGGACGTCACACTAGGGATAGTATTACTGGCACGCCTGTGTCGACGCCCATTTTCGAGTTTCGAAAAACAAACTGTAATACTCCGCAGCTTCCACTAGATGTCGGCCTATGCACAGCATGTGATCTAAGCAGATTCCACAAGCCTCAGAAATATATAATACATTACTCACCGTAATCTTATTTCTGATGCTTGTATCTGCTTAGATTCACATGCTGTGCATAGGCCGACATCTAGTGGAAGCTGCAGAGTATTACAGTTTGTTTTTCGAAACCCGAAAATGGGCGTCGACATAGGGCGTGCCAGTAATACTATCCCTAGTGTGACGTCCACTGTACCCAAGATCCCTCACGCGTCTAGGATCCTCAGATTGTATTTTTTCTGACATGAGGTAGCATGAGGAGTAGCGGGAGTACAGATAATCCAAGCAGATAGAGAGAAAGGTAAGACTACAAGCAATCATGCGCCTTCTCTCAGAGGGGAGGAAGGGTGGGTCGCATGTGAATCTAAGGAGATACAAGCATCAGAAATACGATTACGGTGAGTAATGTATCCCTTCTGAGGCTTGTGGAATCTGCTTAGATCACATGCTGTGCATAGATTAGCGAGCAGTACCTGAAGAAGGAGGTGGGATGTGAGAAGGGTCATGAGCAAATAAGTGTCTTAGAAACGCTTGTCCCACTTGTGTATCTGCCTTGGAATGGGTGTCAATGCAGTAATGCTGAGTAAAAGTGTGAATAGAGCTCCAAGTAGCTGTTTTGCAAATGGTGTCAAGGGGTACATTTGCAATGAAAGCCAGAGTGGCCCCAATGCCTCTAGTAGAGTGGGCTCTTGGCGTGAAAGGCAGAGTTCTTTCAGAGAGTGAGTAACACAGCTGGATACAGTTAATAATCCACTTCGAGATGGCACCTTTAGAGACGCGATCCCCCTCTCTGCCTGTAGCTACGGAGACAAACAGTTGATCTGTTTTTCTTAGCGGTCTGGTTTTATTTACGTAGTAGAGAACCGCCCTACGCACATCTAGGGTGTGTAGTTTCACCTCAGCCGAGCTTTGCGGGTCCTGGAAGAAAGTCCGAAGCTCGATGGACTGGTTTACATGGAATTTTGATATAAATTTAGGTGAGAACCTAGGGTGTGTGTGTAAAACCAGTTTGTCTTTATGGACAGTAAAGAAGGGATCCTGCACTGACAGAGCCTGAATTTCACTGACCCTTCTTATGGAAGTAATAGCTACTAAGAAGGCCGTTTTAGAAGTCAGGTGTTTGAGACTGCTTTTATGCATGGGTTCGAAAGGGGGGCCATGAGCTTGGCTAGCACCACATTAAGGTCCCACCGTGGTGGTGGGTTTGAAATAGGAGGGTGAAGTCTCTTTACTCCTTCCATGAAGGCTTTAACTACTGGAACTTTCCACCACGAAACCTTGCTATGGGAAGTGGTGTAAGCCGACAGGGCTGCCAGGTGTACTTTCAGTGAGTTAAAAAACAATCCTGCATCTAGCAGGTGGAGCATGTATGTAACAATAGTGGAAGGAGTGCAATCAACCGGGTTGATTTGTCTACTCTGGCACCAGATAACGAACCTCTTCCACTTGTCAAAGTAACAGTGCCTTGTGTTTGGTTTCCTAGATTCCTTTAGGATGTCCATACACCTCTGTGGCAAATTGAGATGTCCAAACTCTATGACCTCAGGAGCCATGCTGCCAGGTTCATTGAGTTGGGTTGCTGGTGCACTGTTTGACCTTGGTGCTGGGACAGTAGGTTGTACCAGGCTGGAAGTTTGATGGGCTCGCACACCGCCATCCTGCGTAGGTGTGGGAACCACGGTTGTCTTGCCCACATGGGAGCAACTAGGACGAGCGTCATCGATTCCCTGTTCATCTTGTTCACCACTTTCCTGATGAGAGGAGTTGGTGGAAAAGCGTACACAAACATCCCTGACCAGTTCATCCACAGGGCGTTCCCCTGGGAGTGTGGTTGGGGGAACCTGGATGCAAATCCTGGGCATTGTCTGTTTTCTCTTGTGGCGAATAAGTCTATAGTGGGGAAACCCCACTGAGAGAAGATATCTTCTACGACCTCTCTGTGTAGAACCCATTCGTGTTCCTCTGGGAGGGAGTCTCTGCTCAGAGCATCCGCTAGGGAATTGAGCTCCCCTGGAACATGTTGTGATGACAGGAAGATGTTCCGTCTGAGTGCCCATATCCAGATTTTCTGGGCAAGCTTAACAGATTTGGCGAGCGAGTCCCTCCTTGCTTGTTCAGGTAGAACATGGCCGTTGTGCTGTCCTTCCGGATTTGCACTGACAGGTTTAGTAGGTGGGGCTCGAACGCCTGAAGCGCTCTGAATACTGCCAGAAGCTCTAGCAGGTTGATGTGGTTCTTGGCCACTGAGTGGGACCAGAGACCCTGAGCTGTGTGGTGGAGATGGTGAGCTCCCCACCCCGTCAGACATGCATCTGTAGTGACTACTGCCTGTACTTCGGGATCGTAAAAGGGTTTCCCCTGTGCGAGATTCTCTCTTGTCCACCGGTGAAGGCTTTGTACTAGTGTTGGCGAAACGACCACTAGATCGTCCAACTGACCACTTGCCTGAGACCACTGTTTCGCCAACCATTCCTGCATGGGACGCATGCGCAGGCGCGCGTGTGGGACCAGGTAAATACATGACGCCATCATGCCCAGTAAACGCATTGCTTTGCGTATCGTTATTTGTTGACCGGACTGATAATGCGGAATTTGCAGTAGTATATTCCGAATTCTTTCTTCTGAAGGAAAGGTCAACCCCTCTTGGGTATCTAGGATTGCTCCTAGGAATTGTTTTGAGGTGCTTGGCACCAGGCTTGACTTTTTCTCGTTGATTGAGAAGCCTAACTCGTGGAGGAGGTCGATAGTCCTTTGAATGTTTGTCCTGCAAATTCCTGGGGTTTCCCCCGTTATTAGCCAGTCGTCCAGATAAGGGTACACTGGGATTGTCTCCCTGCGTAGGTGTGCAGCCGCCACCGCCAGTACCTTGGTGAATACCCTTGGTGCTGAAGCTATCCCGAAGGGCAGTACCTTGAATTGGTAGTGTCGACTGTCCACCTTGAAGCGCAAGTACTTTCTGTGCGCTGGGAACATGGAAATATGAAAATAAGCATCTTTCATATCCAAGGTTGCCATGTAATCCCCCTTTTTTAGCAGGGGGATTACCTCTTGTAGCGTGGTCATACGAAATTTTTGGGGCTTGACGTACTTGTTGGCAGGCCGTAAATCCAATACTGGGCGCATTGTCAAATCTTTCTTTGGCACAAGGAAGTAAGTTGAATAAATACCCTTGTTTACCTGGTGTCCCGGGACGAGTTCTATGCGTCCTTTTCTAGCAGAATGGCGATCTCCTCGAGGAGAATCTTCTGATGTTCTAAGGAGTGTACTCTTTGTCGTGGAGGATGGTTCCGGGGACGCTGCAGTAGCTCTATACAATATCCTGTGGATACTTTTGACAGCACCCATCTGTCTGATGTGATCCCTTCCCAAGCCTGGGTGAAGTTGGAAATGCGTCCCCCTACTGGGGTTGCGTGAGAAGGGACCCTGAACTGAGCGTCACTGCTTTGGTGGAGGCGTGCCGCCTCCTTTGCTGGGGCTGCCTCTGCCTTTACCACGACCTCTCCTATTACCCCTGCCGTAACCCTGGGTAGACTGTTGGTTGTTGTTCCACTGTGTACCCTGCCCCTGGGAATAGTTAGATCCTCTCTGGGAATTTTGGCCGCATGGGCGACGAAAATTACTATTCCCTCTCTGGTTAGGGGGTTTATTGGTTAACTGGCCAAGGGACTTGAGTGTTTCGTATTCGTCCTTGGCATTTTTCAGTGCGTCTTCGACCGCCTTACCAAACAACAGATCGGTTTCCACCTGTTTGTCCAACAACGATGCCTGGGTTTCTGCCTTAAAACCAGACTGCCGTAACCACGCATGTCTTTTGATAACAGTGCCTTCTGCTATCAATCTGCCTGCGTTGTCCGCGGCGTCGAAGGTTGCTTTCAAAATGCAACCAGACACGGCTCTACCCTCTGCGGAAATCTGAGCTAACTGGCCCTTTAAAGGTTCAGGAGCAGAGGCTATGAGTGCCGCGACTTCTTCCCACTGATGGCAGTTGTAGCTGGCCAACAGGGTGGTGGAGTTAGCAATCCTTGCTTGATAGGCGGACGTTGAGGCTACTTTCCTGCCGAAACCGTATAGTTTTTTGCTCTCCTTGTCGGGAGGAGCTTCGGACGATGACAAGGGTGTTCCAGCCCTTTTACGAGTGTTGGTGACAACTAGGGAGTCTGGCTTCAGATGTCCTCTTATATAGAGAGGGTCAGACTGGGCCGCCCTGAAAAAATTTTCAACCCTGGGATTGACTGCTCTGGTGAGGTTCTGGTTCACCAGGGACGGATCTATTCTCCGCTGAATGGATTTAAGGATAGGGATGGTCTGGGCAACAGGCCTCCTTTCTCCCACTAACTCTTCTGCGAAGTCCCTTTCCTCCTGGACACCGTGGGAGTCAATGTGGAAATGTTCTGCTGCGCGAGCAAGAACCTCATTTAGGAGGGGTTGGTTATCGACCGGGGAGTCGGTAACCGGGGCTTCGTTCTCTACCGGGGAATCTACTCTGTATGTTTCAGGGTCCTCCTCTTCTTCTTCCTGGTCCTCATCATCCCCATAGTAGCCCATCCCGGTTTGCTCTTCTATCATACCAAATTCTTGGTCCTCACCAAAGGAAGCCTCTCCTTGATACCGTGAGTATGGTCTTGCGTAAGGCTGTACCTCGAAGGGTTCTGACCTCATCGGAGTTTCAAACCGGGGCTTTTTACTCGGGGGGATAGGATCAGTAGAGCCTGAGGGTGTGGCCCCCTTGTGGATCATACGAGGAAATGTTCTGGATTTTTATCATAAAAATCAGCCAAAGAAGACATTCTTGACATGACCCTATCTATGTCTTCACTGGACCATTTTTTGGAACTGGGAATGACTCTCTCAGCAAGTCTATGGGATTTATCTTGAGTAGCTTTGCTGGTTGTAGACCTATCAGCAGACCTGGTTTTGTCTGTCTGTTTAGGGGGAGTGGAGTGTTTCACAGGTGTGGAAGAATGCACAGGTAGTTTCTTCTGCTGTTTTTCCCCCTCCCCGTGCGTGGAAAAATGTTTTCCCTGTCCTTTAGTGGTTCCGGAGTTTTGCGACTCCTGGCGTCGAGGATCGGGGGTGGTGTCCCTGTCCTTCGAGCGTGGGGCCTCGCTGGCTTTAACTGCGGGCTCCGACTCCTGGAGCGCGGCCTGGGGGTGGAAGTCGTCTTCGTCTTCCGACGATCGAACTTCCGTTAGCCATGGGAGCGAGGCACTCTTGGCAAGAGTGGATGATTGCCTGGAGTCATGCGGCGATCTTGATCGAGAGCGCCCAGAGGACACCGAATCGGACCGTTCTGTTTGTGCCTCTTTCCGAGAACTCGACGTCGTCGAGTCTCGGTTGGACTTAGTGTGTTTAGTGTGTGTAGTATGTGAAGCGCTTGTGTCGCCGGGGGTCTTCCCCATAGCCGCCCTGCCGGACGACCTTCCGAGGTCAGGGACCTGCGCTCGACTGTCTTTCGACGCCGTAATGCCCTCGCCGTCCGAAAGTACGGCGTCGCTGCCATCGCTGAAGGCGCCCTCCGCTGCCATGGCCGCTTGCCTGGCGTGGTGAGCCCAACGCTTCGTCGAACGGTCCTTAAGTGTCTTAGGTTTAAACCAACTACACACTCTGCAGTTCACTTCGGGGTTGTCCCTCGGCAAGCAGAGATTGCACGTGGCGTGCCCGTCGACCCAAGGGTATTTGCGATTGCACTTGGGGCAGAATTGAAAAGGGGTACCCTCCATAAGCACCTTGAGGCAGCGGGCAGTTAAGTGTAGGAAATGTATAAGGTGTACCTATACACCAAGAGTGTAGAGTATGTTCCACCCCCCACTCTCTCTACTTGCAGGGCCGAGGCCAGAGGCCTTCCAAGGCCCGGGCCAAGGCCAGCGGCCTTCCGAGGCCCAAATCCGCCGTGCAGCAGCCGACGGTCGATTTCTTCTCCAGCCGGCGTCGAGTGTCGAAGTTCGACGTTGGGGTGGGGAAGGATGTCAATAGATTAATCTTTTAAATTTTTAGCAAAAGTATGGCTAAGGCCAGGGGACTCCGCAAAATGCTTCCGACCAGTATGGCGGAAAAAAACAATCTGAGGATCCTAGACGCGTGAGGGATCTTGGGTACAGTGGACGTCACACTAGGGATAGTATTACTGGCACGCCCGGCGTCGACGCCCATTTTCGAGTTTCGAAAAACAAACTGTAATACTCTGCAGCTTCCACTAGATGTCGGCCTATGCACAGCATGTGATCTAAGCAGATTCCACAAGCCTCAGAAATATATATATATATATATAAATAAAAGGGGGTTGCGGGGGGTTTCCCCCCGCAGATATGTAACAATTGACCTTCACAATTCGGTCAATTGTGCAAAGGTCAATTGTGATTTGAACAATTGTAGTTCGAACAATTCGTACACATCCGAAATTTTAAGACTAGATTTAAATGCAGGATGGGCACCTGAAAAGGTGTCGGAGGGTATACATTTGTCAACCCTTTCAAGAATTTAATGACTAAAGGCATTTTAAAATAGGACACCTCTTCCGAGGAGCGCTTAAAGATAGATAGCGCTGCCAAGTAACCTTTTATTGTTCCAACTTGGAGCCCCAAATTGGCTAAGTGTAAGAGAAAAGAAAGTACTGTTGGAGTATTACAAAGAAATGGATCCACATTCTTATCCCTGCACCAGTTACTCAACTTGTTCCAACACCGATACAGGATTTTGTTGCTGGCCTTCTGGCCGAAAGCAATATCTCCATTAAATCGTTCCGGGAGGTCCCAATCCTTAGATCTTAGCCTCTCAGAAACCATGCGTGAAAGCTGAGTGTCTTGACCTCTAGATGGACAACTCGACCTTCCTCTTGAGTGAGTGAGGTGTCCGTCAATACCGTGATCTCCGGCCATGGTTGCCAAAAAGGTTCCCCCTTGAGGATATTCTCCTTGGAAGCCCACCATAGGAGATCTTGAGCCACTTTGGTCGGGACTTGTAGGTCTGACATCTCCCCTGAAAACTGCGTCCTGAGGGCCCACTGAAGAGATCTCATCCTCAATCTGGCCTCTGGCACCAGAAAAATGCAGGATGCCATGAGGCCTGCCAACCTTAGAAAATCAGATGCCGGTAGATTGGCATTTTGAAATTTCATTACCATCTGCAGAATGTGGTGAGCTCTCTCCTCGGGAGCCGAGGCTTTCCCTGAGGAAGTGTCCAGCATCGCTCCGATGAATTGGAGTTTTTGGCTTGGAATCATTGGTGACCTTGTAATTGAGGGAGAAACCCAGACTGTATAAAAAGTAGCAGGTCAAGGCCAGATGTTCCTGGGCTCGTTCGGATAAACTCGCCCTGGTTAGCCAATCGTCCAGATGATGGTAGACGTGAATCCCCCTTCTTCTGATATTCGCTGCCACCACCGCCATCAGTTTGGTGAAAACCCTTGGGGCGGAGGTTAGCTCAAATGGTAGAACCCAAAACTGATAATGAGAACCACCAATTGCGAACCTCAGGTACTTTCTGTGTTTGAGATGGATTGGCACATGAAAGTAAGCATCCTGAAGGTCCAATGAAACCAGCCAGTCCTGAAGTTGAAGAGCCTGAAGGATCTGAGAAAGGTCACCATCTCGAAATTGTCCTTCCTGTGGAACTTGTTCAAGATTCTTAAGTCCAAGATGGGTCTCAATCCTCTGTCCTTTTCGGGGATGAGAATATTGGGGGTTGGGGGGGGGGGGTACCAGCCCCTTGTCCTCTCCACTACAGGTACATGTTCTATTGCACCTTTCTCTGGCAGGTGCAACATCTCCTGCACAAGGAGCAGGTCTGTTGTCTTTACAGAGTTGGCTCCCGGTGGATGATTTTGAGGTCTTTGAAGAAAAGGAAGACAGTAACCGTGGGTCACTATCTCTAGTGCCCAGGAATCTAACGTAATGCCCCGCCTTCATCCAGATACCAAGTGATTCTGCCTCCCACTGGGTTTTTGTGGGTTAAGACCTCAAAGTGGCTTTGCAGCGGCTGCAGCAGTGGCTGAGGAGGTAGTAGCTGCTGCTGTGGCTGATCTAGCACCTCTCCCTTTTCCACCAAGAAAGGGTTTTATCTGTTGGCCTCTCCGACTGGCCTGCCCTCTCCCTTTTCCAAAAGAGGAATAGAAGCGTAAAGGGCGCCTCTTCCAGGAAGATGAGCCTGTGTAAGAGTGTTGCTGAGGTGGTCTTATAGCGGCGCTGAGTGATTTTGCTGCCGCTTTCGAGGTCTGCAGCTTCTCCAAGCTCTCATCCGCCTTGCTGCCAAACAACCTCAAGCCGTCAAAAGACATATTAAGTAATCTAGACTTCACATCAGGTGCAAAGCCAGATTTCCTTAGCCATGCAAATATGCGCAAGACTGTGCTAGATGCCATGGACCTGCTTATACTATCTGCAGTGTCCAATCCTGACTGAAGGCATTCCTCCATAGCCTCTTTACCATCCTTCACTATAGCCAGGAAACCATCCCGTTCTTCACCTTCCGGGATGCGTTCAGCCGGTGATGACATACAATCCCACAGGGTATAGGTAAATCTTACTAATGTGCAAGTGACAGTCTATTTTAGGGCCGTGCTGCCCAAAGTAAAGGCTTTCCGGGCCCAAGCATCAACTTTTTTTTTATCGTCCCTGTCTGGTGGTATTGATGGGTAAGCCAATTGCTTAGTGGAGGTTGCAGCTTGCACCACTAGACTTTCAGGAGATGGATGTTTGGATAGATACTCTGGATCTGACAAGGCTATATTTTGGTACCTGTTTCTTATTTACTGCTGCAATTGAATCTGGAGTATTTCCCATTACTCTTTTTTGTAGTGCCTTGTAGAACGGGAGAACAAGATCTTTGAAAGGACCCTCACTAAGCATGTCAGTCATGTCATCCTGGTCAAAATCCAGGGAAGCTGCTTTCCAACCCATAAAATCAATCACTCTTCCCATAAGATTTCTATAACTGGGATCAGCATGATCTGTAGTATCTGGCCTTTCAAAATCCACTTCAGGTGAAGTGTCTAAGCCACTTGCATTTTGGAGACAGTCATACAGGTCTGTTATTTTAGACCGTGGGTCCACTAGTTCTTCAGGAACTTCCCTGGCTCCAAATCTAACTCCAGCTGTAGTGACATCCTCTTCAGTGGAATGTTCTTCATATATAGAAGACATGGATCGAAAAAATTCCTGTCTTGGTTGTGGGTTGAAAGTTTTTTCAGGCAAAGAAGGTGGAATTTGCCTAGGTATGGATAATGGCGTTGACTTAGGTCTTGGTATTAAAGAAGACCTTGATAAAGGCGTTGAAGGCTTCGATAGGGTAGACGCTGGCTTTGACAGTGTTGAAGGAGGCTTCGATGCTGTCGGAGGCTTCGATACAGCTAATGGTGTCAGACTTTATTTTTGCCATCGGTCTCGACGCTATGGGCGTCGATGTTGTGTTGAGTCGCGTTTTGGTTTCAACTTCGACGTCGATGCCGATTCAGTTAGCCCCGATTTATGCACCGGAGGCTTAGACTTAGTGCGAGGCGTCAGGGAACTTTCACTTGAAGACACTCTCGACTCTTTTTCAACCCTTGCATGTTTGGATCTTGATTTTCCTCTGTCACTTTTAGAGTGAGTAGAGGCATGATCACCACGCGCCAACTTCGAAGGGGTCTGGGCCGCTTTCTCCAACTTTTTCAGCATCAAAGCCCTGAAGGCCTCACATTTTTCTGGGGAATCGTGCTTTGAAGGGTAAGTAACTCTCCTCTCAGAAGAGGACGAGGAAGACCTATGATGTCGCTTTTGTGACTTTTTCGTCGAAGACAAGGAAGACTTCCTCGAGTGACTTTCCGATCTTGACCTCCTCGACTCGTGACGAGATTTTCTACCGTATTCATCCGAATCCTTTTGTCTTTTCGAAGACTTATATTTTTCCTCCCCCACAGCCAACTTACCTCGGCGTTCCCTAAGCACCTTACTACATGGCCTGACAGGACCCGCACTCATCAACCGATGTTCTGGGCTGAGGCACCAGATGCAATTCCGATGGGAGTCGGTTATAGACATTTTTTTAATCCTGTCTCGGGTGTGGAGGGAGTTGAAGACTAAGACATCGTCGAAGAAATTCTTGATGCGCCATTCGTAACACGAAGCAGTTGCGTCAGAAAAACGGAACTGAGGTAACGGGTGCTGCTCGAGTCATTTATACAGCGGATGATGTCGATGCCCGACTGCAGCCCTCGAGGGACTTTCGACTCTGCGGTCTCGAACACAGCTGTGGTGAAAATATTTTCTGAAGCTGGGATACGATTTTCAGAAGATGAGGAATACGTGGGAGGACACAATCCATTTGAAGTAGCCACATGCTCGTAATTCTCAAAGGGAATAAAGAACCTTTGTAACAACAGGCTCATTTCTAGGTAGATTACTGATAGTTTATTACATTTCAGCAATGAAAGACATCTTCACCACTGAATCCTGCAATTAAGGATTGGGTTTATTTTGTTAACAGCATACAAGGTATATAGAATGTATGCAAACAACTATTTTGACTGAACCCTCTGCGTGGTCAGTTGAACACTGAGTTATTAAATATCTCTACATAGTTTTTCATACATATCTATTTCAACACAGTCCATACCACAGGACATATTCTAAGTGAACTAAAATAATGACAAACCTCAATCTTCCTAAAATAGATCTTTCTTTCTCCCAAGCATTTCTCTTTTACACACTTCTACTCATACTCTTACTAACATACTATATATATCAGTGAATATGAACACATTTTACAAATGAGTAAAACTAGCAATATTTATGTTATTTGCAGTCATCTAATACAATTATGTGGCGTTATCCTTGAAAAACAAACACAATTCACTGGTCGAAATGCATGTTTCAGCAATCTGTATTGGCCCAAAAGATTGTTACAACTTTGGTAGGATGAAAGCAGAATTTTAAAATTGGTGGGTCTATCCTGTTGTAGACCTCCTCTTCTCGGCAGTATCCGCTATCAGAGATCCTGGGGTAGTAAATTGTAGCCTATAAGCCTGTGGCCTCATACAGGCGTGCCTGACAATCCATGTGGCAATTGCATCTTACACAGGGCTGCAAGTGTCTGCTTTACTGCCAGCCCAGTTTTAACCTTTTAACTGCCATGGGTTTTCCCCCCCAGTGCCAAGGCCTTTTTTGGTGATTTTAGTATTTCACCAGTCAATGCCTTCTAACGTTTTCTGTTTCATTAACCCCTTAAGTGCCAAGGACGGGGTATCTCATCCTTGGCAACAGGGAGGTAATCCCAAGTACGAGATATCTCGCCCGTGGTAATAGAAATCATACCAACCATTTACAATATTATTGTATGGAACTAAATTGTCATTAGTTCTGGGCTGTTCTCGGGAGTAAAGGACCTTAGCGGAGGCTTTTCAGGTCTTCAAACAGCGGCTTTGGCATATGCCACTCCCTAAGCCAGACATGCCAAAACCAGCGCCATTATCTGTAACTGCTGAAAGCGCTCTGTTTTAAAACCCGCAATAAAGCTTTGGCGAATAAGGGAATCTGTAAACAACTGTTCAAATTGAGCCAGGGCTTGTTTGTTACAGATCTCTGTAGGACTTAAGCACCTGGCTCAAAAGGGGAGCAATATGGAATAGCACGTGACATTAATGAATTCATCAGCACCGGTAATGCTTCCGGAGAAAGACCACTTTAATCATCTCAAGAGGTCCCAGTGCCCCCAAAAGCAAATCTCGAATAAGTAAAGTGTTCTGACTTAGACTTCAAGATATTGTCCTGCAAAAGTGCAGTGCTTTATTGCAGCAACAGAAAAGCCATGTCATAGTAATAGTGCATGTTCATATTACTGGAAGAAAGGCTGATGTAGCTGCCACACGAAGGCATATCATTAGGATTACATAGAACAGAGGGGACATGGCACAAAAGGACAAGAGATTTGTGGATTGCTGATTTAATCACTTGGTCAGATCTAATATATCATATCTCTGCCATCGGGAACCAGAGTCAAATGATTTGCCATCATCTCAAATGGCTTCCCGTAGCTGCCCCTAAAGAGGACAAGCAGATGCATATTCAGTTTTTTCATGGATTGGTTGTGGGTGTGTGTGATGATGGAACTGTTACGCCGCCAGACCCGAGTGATGGAAAGATGGAAGGACAGCATGCAAGTCAGCAGTGATGGTAGTGTGCCATTCATCAGCCGCACAGAACAGACAAAAAAAATAAAAGAAACCAAATCAAATGTAAAAAAGAACGCTGTAGACTATAGAAAGAAAAAAATGTTCAAAACAGTCAGAGGGCGTCTGGGGTTAGAGTGGCCTATGTTCTTGACCCCAACCAGCAGGCTCATGATCTAGGCCCATAACTAAGGGCCATATCCAAATACGTATGCAGCTGGCCAACTTAATTTTACTTGAACTGCTGAGGCTATACATGACCATGAAACTTCTAATGGACCCTGCCAACAGAGAAAGTGTTCCTGGAGTGACTAGGGACATCATAGAAGCAATAGCAGGAACTACATGCTAGGTTAACTTACATAGGTTACAGCTCAGCACAGGATCAATGTGCTTTCCTCAAAGCTCTACATGGTCTCATACAGGGATTTTTTAAAAAAGAGCTCAATATAGATTATTGGTAGCGGGCTAGCTAAGCAGCAGTGCAATTAGTATATTATATGCTCAATGCACTAGAAAAAACACTGCTGTTTGTGCGGAATGATGGGACTGATAAATCCTTACAGCAGCAGCGGTCTAGCATACCCTTACCTTTTCATTAAGTATCCAATATTGAGGTGTCTATGACCATTCAATATATGTCAGCTGGATCGTGCAATTGTGCCCTTGCACCATCGAAGGACATGTCCTCCCACCCCACACACAATCAAAAAAAATCATCAAGGCCTGGATCCATACCATGTCCTGAGGAAATCATCTGTGGCGATTTCACAAGAGGGAGGGAGGTATGAAGGGAGGAAGACAATCCAACCCCATAGTGAGTGTGAAAGAACATTATTGGTTATAGTTAAACTGCTGGATTCAGATATTTAAAATGACAGCAATGGGCGAGAATCAGACATTTTGCAAAAAGAGAAAGTTAAGGCTTGTGTAGCTATGTGTAGAGGAGTTGGTTTAAGCTTTGTTGGATTGAAATACTGCTTTTCATTAATCATTAAAAAAAAAGAAATCATTTGTTAGAAATACTTTTATAGAAAACTTGCATGGAAATTCAATTGTTTAACAGGATCTCCTTCATAACAAAAAGGTTACGTATTTGCAAACTTTGCTCTTCATCATCAGCATACATTCTCTGTCCAGTGCTTTATTCGAACAACCCAGAGGCAGAGTCCCTGAAACAGATGCAGTGGACATAGTGGAAATGGCCGGTCATATACTACATATATGCCTTGAACTAGAAAGCTGTTCCTCTTATTGATCTTTTCTGGTCAAGACTGTGGGTCTCTGGGTCACATTTGAGTAGAATTGCATTACACGATTTTCATCCTTGGGAATGATCCAGTTAGATGACATCTTTCCGATCGGCATTCATCTGACACCCCAAAGTTGAGCAAGCTTGTTGGTACTACTCCTATGCACACACTTGGGTACGTGAAATAAAGGTCTGCTGGAAGAGGATTTCTACCAGAATTCTCCCAAATCTCCAGCGGATAACAACACAATTCATGCATTAGGAGTGCTGTTCAAGACCATAGCCTCGGTTTAGAGGGAAAATCACTCTTTAATTGTACCAACACAAAGAAAAACGATACTGATTTAGAAAGATCGCTCCAAGTATTTCTAAATTGAACTGTCACTCCAGGTCTGCAGACAAGTGCGTGCAGGGGCTGAGGGACTGCAAGACCCGGCCGACTCGGGTAAGCGTGTGTGCGTGTGCGTGTGTGCGTGTTAGTGTATGTTTGTCTGATGAGAGAGAGGGTTTAGGGTGATGTATTTTGTCGAGAAGTGAGGGGAAAGAGCAAAGGGATGTTTTAAGGTGAGAGGGCAGGGGATTGGGGGAAGTGAAGGGTTCGTGGGAGGGTGAACCCCCTGCCCCCCAAAAGTGATCTATGATGAATATTGAGGGCCGCCCCAAACCGGCTGAAAATATATCTGCCTTTTTGGTGTGCACCCTTCATTATTCAACAGTATCACATAGAACCCTAGCATCACTATATGGATTCATTGCATCAATGAAAACTCAGTCTACACTGGCAAAACGATTCTCTCCAATACACATAACTACTTCATTTCAAATGCTTCCATCAGTATTATTACACACTTTTGAACTTCCCTAGGTTTAATTCAATCTAAAGGACTTCCCATAGATGCTTTGGCTTGCGGCTCACGTTCTTACCCAGGACATGGTCCTGCCTAACAATATGAATTTCTGCACTGAGGTCTCGGTTAGAACGAGTGCCGTGATGGGATTTCTCTATGATATCAACACCTGAGCTGCGTCTATGAGAAACGGCCTGTTTAATAGCTAAACTGCTGATTGCAAGATTCGGAACAAAGTGGCCGGCCCACGATGCCCATCAGTTTCTACGTAGGCTTTCAGTTGCAAGAACAGGAGGGAACTGGTCACGATGCAGACAACTGCAACTTCAAACTGCAAGATTATCAGGCTTGCATCAAATTTTACGTGTTGGGTCAATAGAGTGGCTTGGCACAGGAGTTTGATGGGATTGCACATCGCCAGTTTGCGCAGATGTAGATACCCTGGCTGCCTTGCCCACATGGGAGCAACTAGGATGAGCGTCATCTGTTCTCTGTGAATCTTGTTCACTACCCTGCTCATTAAAGGAGTCGGGGGGGGGGGTGGGAAGGAATTTCCCTGACCAGCTCATCCATGGGGTGTTCCCCCTTGGAGTCTGGTTGGGGGAACATGGACGCGAAGTCTGGGCATTGCTTGTTTTCTCTTGAAGCGAACAATTCTAGCGTGGGGTAACCCCACTATGAGAAGACGTGTTCTACGACACTTGACTTTAGTTGCCACTCAAGTTTCTCCGATAGTGGATCTCTGCTCAGAGAGTCTGCTAGAGTGTTGAGTAACCCTGAAACGTGTTGGGAGGATAGTAACATCCCCCGCTTGAGTGCCCATCTCCATATTTTCTGTGCCAGCTTGGACAATTTGGAGGGTGTGTGCCCCCCATAGAGCATACAAAGGAATCCAAATCTTGGAAAACTGCGTCCCCTGCACACGGTCAATGAGGCAATAAGCCTAAAGAGATGTAATAACAGGTCTGGATAATTTAGAAAAGGCTTTTTTAATATATTTATCCACATATACCGTGTAAACAAATGTAGAGTGACAGTGTTAATAAATTCAATATTTTCAAAAAAAGACATTCAACAATTCTGTTGGTTTAGAGTAAGAGAAATCTTCTCCTTTTTTATTATTTTCAGGTTGGCCCAACGCGTTTCGAGATTCATTTTCTCTTCATCAGGGGCATAAGTATTTCAACAATTCTTTCACTTCAATCTACAAAAAATTAGTCCAACATTTATAAATGTTATTTTAAAGAAAGTAAAGAGAAATCAATAGCAAACCAAGTTACATCACTTTGTTTAGCAAGCAGTCAGAAAAATAATTTATAAAGAGGCGCATCCCTTTGCAAGTAACTCAATGGACCCGTCTTGACTGCGGTGTAATTTTTTCACAGAGCAATAGTTTGATTCATCTTGTGCATTTTAGTACATAGGTATTGTGTCATATGTGACAATAATGCGGATTAATCGAGATTTAAACCCATCATGAACCTTTAATTTACATAAGTAAACTGTGTTGAGAGTAAAAATGCCTAGGAATAGTCAAGTGTAAAAAAAACCTTAATATAAGGTAGGGGGGGGGAGAGAGAGAGGAAGAGCTCACCCTTCTTCTAGTAGGAAAATGGGCACAAGTAAAATATCTTCAGCTGACAACAACCCAGACCGATTAATCCAAAAATTGGAACGCCTGATTCGCCGAGAGATCTCGCAAAAACTTCATGCAACCACACTTGCTCAGTACTATAGAGCTAAACGAATCCCGCGAGGTTTGAGGATTTACCTTAAACCAACACTTTGTAAAGAAAACAAAGAATTTGTAACTAGATGGGAACACATTCTTAACAAGTGTTCATTGGACTGGATTACGCTCACTATAGAAGAATTATCAAAATCTGTCTTAACGCTACAACAGGAAATAGAGGAAGTCTCGGTACAACTGTCAAAACTCAAAACGGAGACTGAATTAAAACAAATTTTGGAAGACACAAACAATAAATTGGATTCTTATAAACAGGATATTGAGCAAAGGAAGATCAGAAAATTTCGCCGTGACACCCTGGATTACGCCAGAGATATTGTCTATTCCTGGCAGGAGTGCTACGCTAATACTAGACCGCAGCCAAGGAGACCACAGAGACCTCACAATACACCAGACAGTAATACGGATAGCAGTGAAGTGCTAAGTAGAGAAATTGAGGACAGATCTCACCCTTCAGCAGCATCAACATCCGCCAATATTCCAATAATAGAAGAACCAGAGGACACCAGAAACAGACCAACATCAGATAATCGACCGGTTCCTTTTTTAGGAAACGGAAAACAAGACGAGGAAAGAAGGAAACTGCGTCAAAAAAAGAAATAAATGAACATTTGGTCATTAATATATCATCTAAACCACTGACTTCTGCTCAAATCCAAACGCTCAATCTAGGAATATCCTTTATTCCAACAAATACTACCTAATTTTTTGAAGAGGAAGTCAACTTGTTCAAAATTATACGTAAAATGGAGATGAAGGTTTTCTTTAACAACATAGAGGAAAATATACGACCAAAAGACACGCCAAGATATTTGGAGTTAAAGAACAAAAGTACATTTCATCCTCAAGTGAACCACCCCCTGATTAACTTGTCTAAACAAAGAACCATGAAGGATTTGAAACGTTTGAAATACGCCCCACCAAAGAAATGCAACATCAGGAAACACCAACTGAAACTGATAAAACAACTAGCAGAAGACACTACGTTGACACTAAAACAGGCAGATAAAGGTGGAGCACTTGTCTTGATGGATACCTCATTCTATGACAAAGGATGTCGAAAACTATTGGAAGACATGCGCACTTATAAACCACTTCACAACGACCCTGCTATGGGTATCATCTCAATTATACAGACAACTGTGGAGAAAGCTGAGACTATGAATTGGATCTCTGAAAAAACAGCAGAATACCTTATCCAAAAACATCCTGTCACACCAGTGTTCTATGGACTCCCCAAAATTCATAAAAATTTAAATGATCCACCATTCCGTCCTATCGTCGCTGGGACAGACAGCATTTTCCAGCCCCTTGCCATCTACTTAGACACTGCCCTTCAACCAGCAGTCCAATCGATCAGCACATATCTCAAAGACACCACTCACTTCCTGAGAAGATTACAAGCATTACAACTGGAGGATAACGCTGTACTTCTGTTCACAATGGATGTGAATAGTTTATACACTTCCATTCCACATTCCGAAGGTATAGAAGCTATGGAGTGGTTCCTATTGACTCACAGAGATGTGAACATCAACAAAGTCTTCGCACTGGAACTGTTACATATCATACTTTACAATAATTACTTCAGGTATAACGGACAATTCTATTTCCAAATCTCGGGTACTTCGATGGGGTCTTCAGTAGCCCCATCCTATGCTAACATTTTTATGTACCACTTTGAGAAAACACACGTACTGGACAACCCCAGATGGCATGACAAGATACAAACCTGGCTAAGATATATCGATGACATATTTGGGATTTGGAAAGGTACAGAAGCAGAACTGCTCGAATTTCGGAATTTCCTAAACAACTGTAACCAAAGAATTGGCTTTACAATGGATATCGGTAAACCTACGGTGAATTTCCTAGACGTCACAGTGGAATATACTGCCACGCACATGAAAACTAAGATCTTCCGTAAACCCACAGATGTGAACAGCTGTCTGCATCATGCAAGTCATCACCCTAAACATTTAAAAGACAATCTACCATGCAGTCAGTTATTACGACTTAAAAGAATTACCTCTGAAACGGACACACTACAAGAAGAATACAATACCATGAAGAAAAGGTTCTTAGACAGAGGATTTCTGCCAGAGACCATCGATAAATCCATCATACGCACTGAGACACAGGACAGAAACGTACTTTTACAGGCCAATCGTAGGAGAGAAGACAAAAATCTGATACATTCGCTAAAATATTCAAGCCAAAGTTTCCAAATTAAGAGAATCATTCATAAAAACTGGAACCTGATCAAATCAGATGAAACTATCAAATTTGTTTCCGGACCTGCCCATGATGGCTTATAAACGTTGAAAGAACTTTAGCGACCAATTAATAAGAGCCGAAAGGAGTAAATCTACAACTCAGAAAACCCTAAGTAAACCAAAATGTGGCACTTTCGCTTGCCTGCCTGCATTGCCAGCATTGTAACAACCTAATTAAAGGAGACCACATTCGTCACCAACATACGGGTAAAAAAATCATGTTGAAGCATTTTCGACATGTGACACCAAAAATGCCATCTACGCAATTCGCTGCCCTTCTGGGAAATACTATGTCGGCAAGACAAACAGAAGGGCAAAGGATAGATGGACGGAACACAAATCGTGCATCAGGACACAAAACATTAAATCACCAGTCTTCAGACACTTCCGGGACTCAAGACACAACGTCTGCCAAATGCGATTAGTGATTTTGGAAGTTCTACACCCCCTCAGCAGGGGAGGAAACCTACCTAAACTACTGGCCCAGAGAGAACTGTTCTGGATCAATAAACTTGACGCAATGACCCAACTGGGCCTTAATGAGGACTACTATTTAGGACCCTTTCTGTAAACAGGGGTATTGTTCAAATTTACACAATGCTTGTCTATTATCCCGAAATGTGTCTATAAACTACAACAACAATCTAGGACCCTTTCTGTTAACATGGGGATTGTTCTAAATCACACAATGCTTTTCCAATATCCCGTAATGTTTTGATAAATCATGACAACTGTGAGAAAGGTATTGATATTAGATTGTACACCCTTCCGTTTTGGGTTAGACTACTTGTATACGTGTCTATTCTCTACTTTCTTTTTTAATATGTGGATATGTAAAAGTTTGATATGGAACAAGTTACTTACCTGTAACTGTTGTTCTCCAGCAATGGTCTGGCATGGATTCACATGATCATGAATATTCTCCGTCGTCAGGCTGGGAATCCTCGGTAAAGAAAAAACCAGTATCAGTTTCGTTTCTGATCTGTCTTTCGTAGTAGTAACCAATCACTGATCTCTGCGTCATACTGACCACAGCCAATGACTGCCCTCTACCTAAGCCCTGCCTCTGGCAGCCATCTTCAGATTGTGTAGCACGTGAAGTGGCAGTATGACCAAGTGAAGAGCCGCAGAGGGGTAGGCGGGAGGGTTCGCATGTGAATCCATGCCAGACCCATGCTGGAGAACAACAGTTACAGGTAAGTAACTTGTTCCTTCTCCAGCATGGGGTCTGGCATGGATTCACATGCTCATGAATAAAGAATACATAGCAGTACACACATGCACAACCACGGGAGGTGGCAAAGGCTCAACATTAAGCATTACATCAAACTCAACATTAAGCAAATCTTACCTCCTCACCAGGCTCACCTTAGGCGAACAGGTTGCGCAGCACTGCTTGGCCGACCCTGGACTCCTCCCTGTAATCCCGATCGACGCAGTAGAATTTCGTGAAGGTGTGCGTCGACCTCCACGTAGCAGCCCTGCAGATGTCCAGCAAGGGCACACCAGATAGGAACGCCGTGGTAGCTGCGATCGCTCTGGTGGAATGGGCTCTCGGACGGCCAGGCAGCGGTCGGTTTGCCAACCGATGACAGTACATGATACAGCCGGAGAGCCATCTGGCAATGGAAGCCTTCGAGAGAGCCTTCCCCTGATTGACAGGTCCAAAATTCACAAAGAGTTGTGACGTCTTCCGAAAACACTTTGTGCGGTCCACGTAGAGCTTCATCGCTCTAGTCACATCCAGCGAGTGCAAAGTCCTTTCAGCCGGCGACAAAGGCGACGGGAAGAAAACAGGAAACACCAAGGGTTCGTTGAGGTGGAAGTCCGACGGCACCTTGGGCATGAAGGAGGGGTGCGTCCTGAGCACTACCCTCGTGTCGTCAAAAGTCAAGTACGGGGCCTTGCAGGAAAGGGCCTGGATCTCTCCCACCCGTCGTGCGGAGGTGATGGCCACAAGAAACGCTGTTTTCCACGACAAGAACTTCAATGGAGCCGAGTGCAGAGGCTTGAAAGGAGGTCCAATGAGCTTGGTCAGCACCACGTTGAGCTCCCACGCCGGGGCCGGAGCCTTCACCGGCGGGAACAATCTAAACAGTCCCTTCATGAACTCTTTCACCAGACGATGAGACCACAAAGACGTCTGCCCCGTGGTTCTGGTGTATCGGGAGATCGCAGCAAGATGAATCTTGATGGACGCGTGCGCCAGTCCAGCTTTGGCCAGCGGCAGTAGGTACGGCAGTACTTGGGGGGCCGTAATCCGTAGAGGGTTAATCTTCTGTGCGTGGCACCAGACAGAGAACCTCTTCCATTTGTGTCCGTAGCATTTAAGAGTTGAGGACGCCCTGGCCTTTGCAAGAACCTCTCTGCAGTCGGCCGGTATGTCGTATCCTCCAAACTAACGCTGCAGGAGCCAGGCCTGCAAGTTCAGCGACTTTGGGTCGTGATGGAGGATGGCGCCTCCTTCCCTGGAGAGAAGATCCGCGTCCACTGGCAGCTTGATTGACGGGGACGCTGACAAGTCCAGAAGGTCCAGGAACCATATCTGCCTCGGCCACGCAGGTGCGACGAGGATCATCCTGCACCGTGACCTCTTCAGCTGGTTGATGAGCCGGATTAGCAATGGCAATGGAGGGAACGCGTATAGAAACAGGCCCTCCCAGGGGGAACGAGAAAGCATCGCCCATGCTCCTCGGCTGGGGAAACCTGCTGGCAAACCTCCGGCACTTGGAGTTCGTCGCCGTCGCGAACAGATCGATCTGGGGTGTGCCCCACCGTCGGAAGAGGCGGTCCACTAGATCCTGTCGTAGTTCCCACTCGTGGCACGAGCGCAGCTCCCTGCTGAGTGAGTCGGCGATGGTGTTTTTTATCCCTGCCAGATGAAACGGCACCAGAAACATCCCTTGGGCGACGGCCCAATGCCACAGATCCTGCGCCTCCCTGGACAGGGCAGGGGACCTGGTTCCGCCCTGTTTCCTGATGTAGAACATGGTGGTGGTGTTGTCGGTGAAGATCCTCACCACCTTGCCCTTGAGGGACGGAAGGAAGGACCTGAGGGCCCAAAACACTGCACGGAGCTCTAGGACGTTGATATGGAGGGACTTCTCCGTCGGGAGCCAAAGGCCTCTCGCGTGCAGATTTTCGGTGTGCCCTCCCCACCCTTCCAGGGAGGCATCCGTGGTCACCGTCTCCTGGTGGCCGGGGGTCTGGAAGTCCATGCCCGCCGTCAGATGCGCGCGGGCGCCCCACCACCGGATCGCTCGTCGGAAACTCTCGTCGAGTGTGATCCTCTCCTCGAAGCTGCCCGTCGTCTGGATCCAGCGCGCGTCCAGGAACTCCTGCAACGGGCGCATCCGGAGCCTGCACAGGGGGATGAGGTAAATGCAAGAAGACATCATTCCGAGGAGGGACTTGATGGACCTCACTTTGGCCGTGTCTGCAACAAGCATCCGCTGCACCTTGCCCAGAATGGCTCTCGTCCTTTCCTCCGACGGGGAGGCCAGAAGCGACACTGTGTCGAGCTTCGCTCCCAGAAACAGTGCGTCTTGCGCGGGCACCAGGTGGGACTTGGCGTAGTTTACGGAGAATCCCAGGTCCGTGAGAAGTTGGACGGTCCTTGCCGTGTGCTCCACGGCGAGCTCCCTCGTCTTGGCTCGGATGAGCCTGTCGTCTAGGTAGGGGTAGACGTGGATCCCCTCTCGGCGCAGCTGCGCCGCCACCGGTGCGAGGCACTTGGTGAACACCCTGGGTGCCGACCTTAGTCCGAAGGGAAGGGCTCTGAACTGATAGTGACGCCCTTGGACCACAAACCTGAGAAACTTTCGGTGTCCCTTTAGGATGGGAATATGGAAGTAGGCATCCTCCAAATCCAACGACGACAGGAAATCGCCCTCCTCCACCTGACCCAGGACGTGTTGGAGGGTGACCATCCGGAACTTCTGTGCCTTGATGAATTTGTTCAGTCGTCGTAGGTCCAGGATGGGACGCCATCCTCCCGTCTTCTTCCTCACGAGGAAGTATCTTGAGTAAACTCCGGAGCCCCGAAGCCTCTTTGGGACGAGCTCGATGGCGCCCTTCCTGAGCATCGCCTTTACCTCTAAGAGAAGGTTTCCTGGCCACAGGGGGGACGCGCAGGCACCTTCTTTGAAACTCGAGCGCGTGACCCTGGGCTAGGGCGTGGAGATGGACTCCCACACGCTGACGAAGCTCGCCAGCCGGCCTCCCACCGGTTCAGTCCTGCTTTGACGAGGCTTTGCCGCCTTGACCTCCTTGGCGACGACGGCGGGGTCTGCCTGACTTGCCTCGTCCCCTGTAAGCTTCCTGCGACGACGAACGGGCCGCTTGACGGTGGGTGGAAAATCCGCCGCTGGAACCTTTGGAGGCACCCTTGCCTCCGCCGCTCCGAAAGTGCGGCCGCCATTGCTGGAGAACCCCAAGAGCCTGGGCCGTCTCCGTGTCTGCTTTGATGGCTTGAAGGGAATCGTCCACTGTTTTCCCAAACAGGTTCTTTCCATTCGAACGGCATGTCCAAGACTCTGGTCTGCACGTCTTGACGGAAGTCAGTAGCCTTGAGCCATCCACGCCGCCTAAGGCACACGCCGTTACCCAACTGGCGAAATCCAGTGTCGGCGATGTCCGTCGCAATCGTAATGGCGTGGTCCGACGCCACCTCACCTTCCTGCAAGATCTCTAGGGCATTCGCCCTCTTGTCGTCCGGTTTGAAGTCCAGCAAGGGGGCCAGTTTGTACGACAGCTCCCTGTCGTAGCGGGCTACGATAGCCAAGGCGTTGGGCGCCTTAATCGTCGTCGCTGCAGACGAGATGACCCTGCGTCCCATCGTATCCAATTTCTTTCCCTCTCCGTCCGGCGGGGAAGTCGACGTGGAGGCCGCACCCCCCCGCTTTCTTCCTGGCCGCCGCGGAGACGACGGAGTCCGGGGTCGGCTGTGCCCGGAGGCACAAGGGGGCCGCGTCCGGGAGCCGGTACTTCTTCTCGTACCGATCCCTTCTAGCCGGCGTCGTGGATGGGTTCTTGAGGAGGGCGAGGCCCTCATCCCAAATATCGTCCAGTAGAGGCACTGAGAGGACCGTCTTCCTCTTGGCCTCGCGCAGTTGATAAAGGAAACCTTTCTTCTTCTTCTCCTCCTCCGGGCAGAGCTGGAAGAGCTCGGATGCCCTGGCGATCATGGAGTGAAACGATCCAATCTCGTCGGGCGGGGAAGCCTGGGTGGGAGGTGACGACGGCAGATCCTCGTCGTAAACCTTGTCGTCCGTACCCGTCGCGGCCTTGTCAGTCCCCGTATCATCCCCACGAGTCGTGGACGGGGAGGAGGGCTGAACAGGGCGCGATGTCTGAAAAGGAGGTGGAGGGTGAATCCTTCTTCTCTTAGGGGGAGGGCTCCCAGAAGGGCCTGGCTCCAGGTCCCCCGTCGGGAGCGGTTCCTCCGCTGGTGGTAACGGCAGTCTCGTCCTTATCTCCGAGCATAAGGACTGTATAGCCAACAAAATGGCCGCCGAGTTGTCTTGCGGCGCTGGTTGAGGGGAGTCCGACGGGCGGTCAGCGGCCCCGTCGGCACCCTCGACGATATAGTCTCCTACGTCGGGATCCCTCCCGACGGGCTGGTCTTCTTCCACGCCAACGCCGTGGCTTAAGACCTCGATCAGCTCTTCCTCAGAGGTTGAGGCCGAATCCACGACGACCTCCTGCCCCCCATTTTCTTCTCCGTCGGAGGTTTCACGGGGGTCCTGTCGATGGGCATAAAAGAGGACTCCCTCCGCGGTGGCAGGGAGACTGAGCCCCGAGGTCGCCACCACTGGTGTAGCCTCCACAGGCTGAGCCAGGGCCGCCGCGACTGTCTCGATAGAGGCCTTGGCCGGATGGATTAAGGCTTTCACCACCTTAGGTGCGCTCACCGCCTTCTCCTTGGGGGGGGGGGGGGACACTGCCTCGCTCTCCCTCCGATGGGGCCTTCGTGCTCGACCGGGGCCTCTCCAGGAGCTTCGCCGGGTGCTCGGCCTTCCTCTTACCTGAAACAGAGCGATGGCTCGTGGTTGATGGTGCCGGGGAGGATGCGCCCTGCCTGGCGCCCGTAGAGCCCGACCGTTTGGCGCTCCCGGTGCCAGCGGACTCGCGGTGCTTGGCCTTGTGTTGGACCCCCGTCGCCGGGGCGTCCTCAAAAGGTCTTAGAAGACCGCTCGGATTTCTTCCTCTTCTTCTCGCCTGACGGGCTCTTCCCTTCCAGCCAGTTGGCGAGACGTTGATGGAAGTCCTTCATGGTCCGCTCCGACATATTGCCGCAAAACGCACAGTCATTCTCCACGTGCGTCTTGTCCTCATGTAGGCAGTAAAGACAAAAGGAGTGTTCGTCCTCAAAGACATTCTGAAGCTGGCATCCAGGGCAGACCCTGAACAGCTTTCCGGGCGTCGAGCTTCCCTTCTCCTGGGCCATGTCCGAGATGGGCCTGAGAAACTTCTGGAGTCCTCCAAAAGCGTAGCTCGACGAAATCTTCACCCTTGAGGGGCGTAGACGAATCCGACACGGGTCCCCGTTGATTGGATGAAGAATCGGTGGAGCTTGAGGCTCTTTTTGACCGAAAAAAATCGGAGTTTTTGAGAAAAAACGTGAAAAAATAGCACTAACTCTCGAGAGCAATAGCACGAGGATCCCAACACTTGAACGTGCGGTAAAAATCTGAAGATGGCTGCCAGAGGCGGGGCTTAGGTAGAGGGCAGTCATTGGCTGTGGTCAGTATGACGCAGAGATCAGTGATTGGTTACTACTACGAAAGACAGATCAGAAACAAAACTGATACTGGTTTTTTCTTTACCGAGGATTCCCAGCCTGAAGACGGGGAATATTCATGAGCATGTGAATCCATGCCAGACCCCATGCTGGAGAATTTAATCTTCCTGATGGTTAACATTGAGACACAACATTGCCCACCAAACCAGAATCCTGATCTTGCTCACTTATGTAGCTCACTAGAATGGCCTTTAGCCGTAAATATCATTTTGTTGTAGTATTAGGTATTTATACAACATCATAATCTTCGGTACCTCTCCTATACACAGCGTAATGGTGAGTCTTGATTATATTCGTTTTCACAAGTTCGAATAGCGCGTTACAAAAGTGACGTCATCATTTCACTTCCAGTCTTGTTTACATTGATTACGCGGTAGCAGGGGACGTGCCTCTAACGTCGCCCGCGCACGCGCATCTTGACAATTTCTGACATTTCACTGCTCGCGCGTGCGTGAGTGACGTCATAATTGTTGTGACGCCGCTCGCGCATGCGCGAGTGACATCACAGCTCTTACACTCAGTATAAATAAGCGGTCAACGGCGGATGCAGTAGGTGAGCATTGCTTCCTGACCGCGTACCCGCCGTGGACCGTTCCTGCTTCCTGTATCTAATTGTAAGTCTTTTCTTCCTTACACTTTTAGGCTATCTCTCTAGCCTACACAAATTCTAAGCACTTATGCTCTTATTCTCCCATAGGAGAATGGAGCTTCTTTACCAGACTATCTACAGCAACCAGCTGATCCCTCCCTGCACTTGAATCCATTTTCCTACTAGAAGAAGGGTGAGCTCTTCCTCTCTCTCTCCCCCCTACCTTATATTAAGGTTTTGTTTACACTTGACTATTCCTAGGCATTTTTTACTCTCAACACAGTTTACTTATGTAAATTAAAGGTTCATGATGGGTTTAAATCTCGATTAATCCGCATTATTGTCACATATGACACAATACCTATGTACTAAAATGCACAAGATGAATCAAACTATTGCTCTGTGAAAAAATTACACTGCAGTCAAGACAGGTCCATTGAGTTACTTGCAAAGGGATGCGCCTCTTTATAAATTATTTTTCTGACTGCTTGCTAAACAAAGTGATGTAACTTGGTTTGCTATTGATTTCTCTTTACTTTCTTTAAAATAACATTTATAAATGTTGGACTAATTTTTTGTAGATTGAAGTGAAAGAATTGTTGAAATACTTATGCCCCTGATGAAGAGAAAATGAATCTCGAAACGCGTTGGGCCAACCTGAAAATAATAAAAAAGGAGAAGATTTCTCTTACTCTAAACCAACAGAATTGTTGAATGTCATTTTTTGAAAATATTGAATTTATTAACACTGTCACTCTACATTTGTTTACACGGTATATGTGGATAAATATATAAAAAAAGCCTTTTCTAAATTATCCAGACCCGTTATTACATCTCTTTAGGCTTATTGCCTCATTGACAGTGTGCAGGGGACGCAGTTTTCCAAGATTTGGATTCCTTTGTGTTCGCTACTATACTCCAGCTTAGATACCAAGGCTGAGTCTTTCTCCCCTGCACCTCAAAATTTTGACTAAATTATCTTTTTGAACATTATAACGTATTTCACTTTGAATGTCATTAATAACTTGGTGTGCAAGTGCATCTCAGCATTTTGACCCCCCATAGAACATTGCAGTGGTGCTGTCTGTTAGGATTTGAACCGACTGGTTTGTCAGCTGCGTTTCAAATGCTTGAAGCGCTTTGAATACTGCTAGGATTTCCAGCAGGTTGATGTGGCTGTGTGCAGTGATGTGAGTCCACATACCATGTGCTGCGGGGTGAAGGTAGTGTGCCCCCCACCCGGAGAGTGATGCATCTGTTGTAACGATCGTTTGCGCTTCCGGGTTTTGGAAGGGTTTTCCCTTTAATAGGTTCTCCTTTGTCCACCAGCGTAGATTTTGTACTAGTGTTGGCAAAACAACCACTATATCGTCCCACAGACCGCTTGCCTGAGACCATTTTTGCCAACCACTCCTGAATGGGCGCATAGGTGCGTGTGCGACCAGGTAAATGCACAACGCCATCATGCCTAGTAATCGCACTGCTTTGCGTATTCTTATCTAGCGACCGGCTTGATACAGAGGTATTTGCCTTAACATGTTTTGAGCCCTTCCCATAGATGGAAAGACTAACCCTTATTCCGTGTTTAAGACTGTTCGTAGGAACTGTTTTGTTGTGTTTGGTACAAGGCTTGACTTTTTCTCATTTATTGAGAAGCCCAATTGGAAGAGAAGGTTTATAGTTCTTTTTGCGTGTTTTGATTCTCCTGTGATCAGCCAGTCGTCCAGGTAGGGGTACACTGGGATTGCCTCCCTGCACAGGTGCGCTGCCACAACCACCAGTACCTTGGCGAATACCCTTGGAGTAGACGCTATTCCGAAGGGTAGCACCTTGAATTGGTAGTGCTGATTTGCTATTTTGAAACGCAACAGTTTTCTGTGCGCTGGGAACATTGAAATATGAAAATAGGCATCTTTCATATCCAGAGTTGCCATGTAGTCGCCCCGCTTTAGCAGGGGGATTACCTCTTCTAGCGTTGTCATGCATAATTTTTGTGGCTTTACTTAAGTATTTGCAGGGCGTAAGTCTAACACTAGGTGCATAGATATATTTTTTTTGGCACAAGGAAGTAGGTTGAATACCCTTGTTTATCTTGTTCGCTGGTATGATCTCTATTGCTTCCTTGAGTAGCAGCGCACTGACCTCTTTGAGAAGGTTAGAGTTCTTCCTTCCTTGATTTTCTTTGACGCGGGGGATGGTTTTTGGAAGAGCTCCAGACAATAACCTCCTGCTGCTGTCATTAGCACCCACTTGTCCGTGGCGATTCCCTCCCATGCGTGGGTGAAGTGTGAAATGCGCCCTCCTACTGGAGAGGCATGGGAGGGGACCTGTAGCGGGCTGCCATTGCTTAGGAAGTGTACCTCCACCTCTAGATGTGGAGGACCTCCCCCGGCCACGAGATCAGCGCTGGCCTCTTTGGTATCCCAGTGAGGCTTGGCCCTGGTTGTTATTCCAGGAAGAGCCTTGACCCCGTCCGTAACCTGAACCTCAGAGTTTTGGCCACGAAACTGACGAAATTTGCTTCCACCTCTCTGGCCTGGTGGTTTGTTCATCAGCTGGCCTACAGATTTTAGTGCGTCATATTCCTCCTTGGCGGACTTTAATGAGTCTTCTACGGCTTTGCCGAATAAGACGGTAGGTTCCACCGGCATATTAAGTAGTGTAGCCTTGGCCTCAAATTTGAAGCCAGAATGGCATAGCCATGCGGGGCGCTTGATTATGGTCCCTTCAGCAATAATCCTACCTGCATTGTCTGTGGCATCTAGGTTGGTTTTAAGAATGCAGCTGGATGTTGCCTTGCTGTCCGCTGCTACCAGGGCCAGTTGTGACTTCAGAGGCTTGGGAGCAGAAGCTATCAGGGTAGTTATCTCGTCCCATTTGTGGCAATTATAGCTTGCCAAAAGCGTAGAATTATTGGAGATCCTTCTTTGGAAAGCTGCCGAAGTCGTTATTTATCCCCATAGAGTAGAGTTTTTTGCTCTCCTCATCTTCGGGTGCCTCGGAAGAGGCTAACGGTGTCCCTGCCCTTTTACGGCTTGTGGTAACCATGAGCGAATCTGGCTTGAGCTGGCCCCTGATGTAGAGTGGGTGAGATGGTGCTGGGCGGAAAAAATGTACAACCCGCAGGTTGACTGCTCGTGTCTGGTTTGGTGTTTCCAGGGAAGGTTGAATCCTTCTTTGGATAGATTGTAGAAGAGCGATGAATTGGGTGGCGACCTTCTTGCCCCCCAATATATCTTCTACAAAGTCTTTATCTAGCTGAGTCTCTCGGGTTTGGATACCAAAGTGTTCAGCTGCCTTAATTAACATATCATTATGGAGAGGCCGATTGTCCACTGGCGAGTCCTGCTGAATTGGTGAGGCCAGGTTATACACCGCCTCCTCCTCCTCATCATAATACTAATGATCAGTCTCTTGATAGGTTTCCTTGTCATTCGTGTGTGTGAACATCATACAGATCACTTTGGAATGGATAAACTGGATTCTCAGCTGTAGGAAGTTCTGGTATGCCTTTGGGTTTTTTCAAAGAAATTGGCCATAAAGGTCACCCTAGTCATGACCATATCTATGTCTTCAGCAGTCCATGTGGCTGAACTTGGAATGACACCAGGGTACCGAGGGACTAGAGTCCTGTCCTAGGGGTGTAGGATGGCCCTGGGGTGTATACTGGGCCAGAGTCTGAGGCTAGCCTTTGTTCTTTAATGCTTCTGCCAAGGACCCTTCCTCATGGGGGACAGAGTTTCTACCTACGAGTAGGGGTAGACTTGTCCTTATTAGGCTTATCCTTATGATTGGGGCTCTAGGAGGAGTGTTTCTTGAAGTGTTTGGACTTCAGCAGGCTCTCCGGGACATGCTTTTTCACTAGGTGGTATAAAATAGTGTTTTTAGAGTTTACAGCAGTTATCGACACCTAATGTCAACTTTCTGCAGTGGGGAGGACCGCAGCCTCGTCTCCCGACATTCGGTCGATGTTTTGGGGACGGCGTCTTGTTTGTCTTTAGACTTACGGGGCCTGTCATGAGGCAATCGGGACCTCGCATGCTCAGAGGACAGGGATTCTGTAGACCTCCCCCTTGACGCAGTGTGTGGGCGTTTGGCCGACAATGTATACTCCTTGCCACAGGCTATGTGCTTAGTCCCGGAGGGCGTGGTAGTGCTTTCGCCGCCGGGTGTCGTCCCCGTAACAGAACCGCCGGCCTGTCTTTTGGGGTCAGGGGCCTGCACTTGGGAACCTACCAGTTCCCTGTAGCCTTTGCGGTCTGTAAAGGCTGCAACGCTGCCATCACTGGAGGCTCTCTCCACGTCCATGGCTGCCTCGGTCTGCATGGGGTGATGAGCCCAGCGTTTAGTTCTTCAGACTCGAAGAGCTTTTGGTTTGAAGAGCTTGCAGGCTCGACAATGCCCCTCGTCGTGATTGCATGGTAGACACAAATTGCACACCCGGTGCTTGTCTATCCACAGGAATTTTTTATTGCACGTGGGGCAAAACTTAAATGGAGTGTTCTCCATGTTTATGGGGAATGGCAGCCAGGCGAGAAAGGGAAAGGAGGGGAAGAACAAGTTACTTCTTACCTTGTAACGTTCTTTCGATGGGATGTTCCTCCGACGTATTCCTTATCTTAGATATCTCCTTCCAGCTCTGCTGGCCTCGGAGAATTTTTCTCTAGAGGGCGCTGCGCGTCGACGTCCGCCGAGTCGATGTCCCTCGACAGCCGCCGTATCAACGTCGACGTCATCCTGCCTACAAAGGCCGCGCGCAGCGTCCGTTGCTCAGTTCCGTTTTGTAGCCCACAGTATTTCTGTCTGGACTAGACTAATCACCCTGAAGGAGCGTAAGCTGCAACAACAAGGGAAAGTAGAACTGCGGGGATGGATGGGAGGGTTGATAAGGAATACGTCGGAGGAACATCCCATCAAAAGAACGTTACAAGGAAAGAAGTAACTTGTTCTTCGAAGGGATTGTGTCCTCCGACGTATTCCTCATCTTAGTTAGGCTCCCATAGCAGTATTCTATTATTGGAGGTGGGAGTACTGACTTCACGCTGTCTTCTATTGATGAATAGAGTGCAGTACAGCCCTTCCAAACCTAGTCTCTTGACTGGAGGAGGAATCCAAGTTGTAAAATCGTGTAAAGGTATGGACAGACGACCATGTGGCGGTCGCACAAATGCCTTTAACCGGCACACCTCTTTTGAGGGCCGATGAAGCTGCAATACCTCTGGTCGAATGAGCCCTAAGGTTTTGAGGGGGCTCTTTCCCTGCCAGTTTATAACATTCCAAAATGGCTACAATGATCCATCTGGAAATGGTCTGCTTAGTTATTGGTAACCCCAGTTTGTGACCTGTGTAACCTACAAACAGCTGGTCTGCTTGTCTTAACCTGGCTAGTCTACTGATGTAAAAACTTAAAGCCCTTCTAGGGTCCAGCCTGTGTAACCTCTCTTCCTCTTTCCCCAGATGAGGAGGAGGATAGAAAGATGGTAGGGTAATCTTCTGAGTGATATGGAATTCAGAAACCACCTTTGGGAGGAAATTAGGCTTCACTTGCAGGCCAACTTTGTCTTTGTGAAAGATTGTATGAGGGGGTTTACAAGAAAGAGCTTGTAATTCGCTCACCCTTCTAGCAGATGTAAGTGCTATTAATAAAACAGTTTTAAGGGTAAGGAATCTTAACGAACAAGAATGGAGTGGTTCGAAAGGTGTGACCATCAGGAAAGTTAGGACTAAGTTTAAATCCCATAGGGGAACCTGGAATGGTCTTGGGGGATAAACGTTGGTTAACCCCTTTAGAAACTGTATTACCAAGGGTAACTTGAAATAGGATGGTTCTTCCGCAGTGCGCTTAAAGATGGATAGCGCTGCGAGATAGCCCTTAATGGTGCCAACTTGAAGGCCTGAATTCGCCAAATAGAGTAAGAAGGACAAAACCATTTGTGTACCACATGAAAAGGGGTCGATATTCTGTTCTCTACACCAGCTGCAAAATCTGTTCCAACGGCAGCGGTATAGAGACTTTGTTGCTGGCCTCCTTGCCGAAAGCAACACCTCCATAACCTCATCAGGGAGGTCCCAATCCTTGTACCTCACCCTTTCAGGAGCCAAGCGTGAAGGTTGAGGGTTTTGATGTCTGGATGGAGAACCTGACCTCCCTTCTGTGAGAGTAGGTTCTCTCTGAGTGGAAGTCGAATTGGAGGGCAGATGGACAAGTCTAGAAGGTCCGGGTACCACGTTCTCCTGGCCCAATCCGGGGCAATTAGGATCATGGTTCTCCGGAATCTTCTCAACCTCCTGATCATTTGAGGAATGACAGGGACCGGTGGGAACGCGTACAGAGGCGGAAACTCCCAGTCCACTATGAATGCATCTCCCAGAGCTCCTCTCGGGGGAAATTCCCTTGAACAGAACAGATCGCATTTCCTGTTGACGCTGGTGGCGAACAGATCCACCTGAGGGGTTCCCCAAAGGGCGAAGATCTCTTGAAGGACTTCCTGAGCTAGTTCCCACTCGTGGGAGACTGTGCTCTGCCTGCTCAGAGCGTCCGCTGTCAAGTTCTTCTCTCCGGCTAGGTGAACTGCCGATAGAGAGATTCCTTCTTGGATTGCCCAAAACCAGAGCTGCATCGTCTCTCTGTACAAGGGTAGTGATCCTACGCCTCCTCTTTTGTTGAGGTAATGCATGGCCACTGTGTTGTCCGTCATTATCAGGACATTTTTCCCTTGTACAGCTGGCAGGAACGCCTTGAGCGAAAGTCTGATGGCCCTCAGCTCTAACAGGTTGATATGTAGTCTGGACTCCAATGGAGACCAACGACCGCTGATGGTCAAGTCGTTGGCGTGGGCTCCCCACCCCGTGAGTGAGGCATCCGTGACTACTGTTATCTCCGGCCAGGGTTGCCAAAACTGTTCTCCTTTCAGAATGTTCTCCTGACAGGCCCACCACTGAAGGTCTCGAGCCACCCTGTCGGGAACCTGAAGAAGATCTGTCATTCTCCCTGAGAATTGTGACCACTGAGTCCTCAGTGTCCACTGGAGGGATCTCATTCTCAGGCGAGCCTCTGGCACTAGGAAAATGCAGGATGCCATGAGGCCTAGCAACCTCAAAAAGTCGAAGGCTGGGAGACGTTGGGCATCTTGGAACGTGGTAACCATCTGTAGAATATCTTGAGCCCTCACCTCTGGTGGCGAGACTTTTCCCAGGGAAGTGTCCATGATCGCTCCTATGAACTGGAGTCTCTGCGATGGTATCATTTGTGACTTCTTTAAATTGAGGGAGAAGCCCAGTCTGTGAAGGGAGTGGCAAACGTGATTTAGCTGGATCTGAGCTTGTTCCGAAGATACAGCCCTGATCAACCAATCGTCCAGGTAGGGGTAGACGTGAATCCCTTCCCTCCTTAGACTTGCCGCCACTACCGACATTAACTTGGTAAAGACCCTCGGGGCGGAGGTCAGCCCAAATGGCAGCACTCGAAATTGATAATGAGAGTTGCCAATTGCGAACCTCAGGTATTTCCTGTGTTTGAGATGGATAGGCACATGGAAATAAGCGTCCTGAAGGTCCAGAGATACCAACTAGTCCTGGAACTGAAGGGCCTGAAGGATCTGAGAATCTGAGAAAGAGTGACCATCTTGAATTTGTCTTTCCTGAGGAATTTGTTCAATTCTCGCAAGTCGAAGATGGGTCTCAGTCCTCCGTCTTTCTTTGGAATGAGAAAGTAAGGGGAGTACCAGCCCTTGTTCCTCTCCACTACAGGTACCGGTTCTATGGCACCTTTCTCTAGCAGGTCCAAAATTTCCTGCAAGAGGAGCGTATCTGGAGCTTTCTGAGAGCTGATCCCCGGTGGATGACTCTGAGGTATGCATAGGAGAGGCAGGCAGTAACCTTGGCCAACTGTTTCCAATGCCCAAGCATCTGACGTGATAGCCTGCCATTCCGCCAGATGTTGAGTTAACCTGCCTCCTACAGGTGTCCTGTGAGGGAAGTCCTCAGAGTGGTTTTGGGGCGGCTGATGCAGATGCCAATGGTAAAGAGGCACCTGCTGTTGCTGCGGCTTTTGAATATCTACCCCGTCCACCTCGGGTAGTTCTTCTTCGTCCCCTTTGAGCTGATCGTCCTCTACCTCTTCCGAATGCGGAGTAGAAGCGAAAGAACTTGCCCCTCGCAGAGGTTCCTGTGGGACGAAAAGGTGTCTGACGGATTGCAGCGCCTAGGGATTTTGCTGCTGCTTTTGATGTTTGCAGTTTCTCTAAACTGTCATCCGCCTTTTTCCCGAACAAAGAAGAGCCATCGAATGGCATGTTCAAGAGCCTGGCTTGCACATCTGGGGCAAAACCAGACTTTCTCAAGCAAGCGAATCTCCTGGTTGTTGTACTTGCCGCCATTGCTCTGCTGATACTGTCAGCCGAATCAATGCCCGTCTGGTGGGATTCGCACATAGCGTCTTTACCGTCCTGTATGATATTCAGGAACGCCTCCCTTTCTTCTCCCTCCGGGATGCAGTCAGCCGCTGTAGAAGCACACTCCCAAAGTGTATGGCTGAATCTAGCAAGGGTGCAAGTAGCATTAACAGATTTTAACGCCATGCTACATGCCGAAAAAACTTTCTTTGCCATAGCATCATATTTTTTATGGTCCCTGTCCTGTGGGACGGTAGGGTAAGCAGTCTTGACATCAGTAAAAGATGCTGCCTGTACCACCAGACTTTCTGGGGATGGGTGTTTTGACAAAAACTCCGGGTCTGCAGAAGATACCCTGTATTTTGTAGACATTTTTTTATTTACTGCCGGGACGACATCTGGGGTTTCCCAGTTCGTCATAATCTTCCTCTGAAGAGCTTTATGAAAGGGCACTACAGGATCCTCCTGTGAGCCTTTGTCAAGAATATCCGTGAGGTCATCTTGTTGGAAAGACTGTGAAGGTGCAGACCACCCCATAAACTCTGATCCTGGCCATTAAGGCTCTATAGGGGGTTTCAGCATGCTCCCCCGGGTCTGGCCTAGCAAACTCCACCTCAGGGGAAGTGTCTAACCCACTTGCCTCATGTAAGGAATCATGAAGATCCTTTAACCTGCGTTCTTCAGAGGATAACTCCTCTCTAACTGGGGTTGCAGGTCCTTGCAACTCAAATGTCTTCCTGTTCAGACAATTCACCCTCTTCCATAATTGAGGACATATTTCTCAATTGTTCTGAACTCTTAAAGGGTGTAAACCCCATCTCCAAGGCAGAGGGTGCCAAACTTGTCATAATCGGCCTCGAAAACGTCGATGTCGTCGATGCCGACGTCGAAGGCTTCGGGCGTGGCGTCGAAAACAAAGGCGGAGGCCTCGATGACCTCGACAGAATTGGGATTCTGCTCGAGGAAGTCGACAACCTCGACGCCATCGTCATCGAGGACCTGGGGATAGCCACTGGGTGTGTCGTAACCGTGACTTTTCTTGGCGTTGACGCTGGTGTCGAAGATGGCGTCGAGTCGACAGACCCGTGTGTCGAAGGTCCCTTCGACAACGGCGTCGAAGACACCGACCTCGGCGTTGACGGAACCTTCGTCGATGGCGTCGACTGAACTTTCGAAGAAGGTTTTGAGGTCATACCCTAACTCGAGGGTTCGAGACGCGCTCGAGAAGCTTCCTTCGCCGGGTACTGCGACTTGCAGCGTTTTTGACCTTCGGGTCTTTCGACCAGAGCATCGCCCTCGGCAGTCTTCGAGGGGGTCGAGGCCGCTTTCTCGAAGACGCACATCATATTTTTGCGGAATTCCTCCCATTCAGCCCGGGAACTATGTTTCGTGGGGCAAGGGATTCTCTTTGGAGAAACAGAGGAAGAGGAAGACAGAGAAGGGGATCTTCGACATCTCCTCTTCGAGTGCTTCGATCTCGAGGAGTGATGGGACCCACTCCGAGACCTTGAGCGCGAATGGTGACGAGGAGACGAATGTCTCCACTTCGTCGAGGAAGAAGAAGCTTTAAAAGTCTTACCTTTCTCCAGCTTCCCCCTATGCTCCTTCAGGGCCTTAGCTGTCATGGACATACAGTCGTCGCACTCCGAACAATGGTGTTCAGCTCCCAAACACCACAGACAAACTCTGTGAGGGTCAGTCAGCGACATCTTTTTCCCACAATCTCGGCATTTTTTGAAGCCGGACCGAGGAGTTGTCGGTTCCGACGAAGAAGCCATCGAGTACGGATCGAATATCTCGAGGTAAATAGGGTTAACCTGACAAAACTGAGCAACGGTATTCCGAGGCACTGAGTAAGCGCGGAAAAACGGAACTGAGCAACGGACGCTGCGCGCGGCCTTTATAGGCAGGATGACGTCGATACGGCGGCTGTCGAGGGACATCGACTCGGCGGACGTCGACACGCAGCGCTCTCTAGAGAAAAAATTTCCGAGGCCAGCAGAGCTGGAAGGCGATATCTAAAATAAGGAATACGTCGGAGGACACAATCCCCTCGAAAATGCATTTTACAATGACCTCCCCCACTCTACCTATTGTTAGGGCATAGGGCCACAGTGCGGCCTTCCAAGGCCAATATGGTCAGTCTAGTCTGGGAATTCGTCTGATGGTCATCTTTTCCACCGTGTCAATGAAGTAGTCGAAGTCGGTTTGGAAAAGGACAAAAAGAGTAACTAGTCTTAATTTTTCATAAGCAAATGACGTTAGCCGAAAGGAACTCTGTACACCTTATAGCCATATTACCCATTTCCTTATTGCCGTGCCACTTGCACTGTCACTTTATTTGACTTAGATAATATGCTTTGTGTAGGTCTGCTATTTGGAAATAGGTAAAGAAAGTTAGAAAAACACAACAGAAACACTGCATGAGTGGTAAGGCTAAAAGACTATGGATGGAGGAAGCAGTGAATATTTTTGCGTGTGATTGGGCTATTTCTGAAAAACTTCGACAGCAGATTCATTGTAGCGTAGCGTGCGTACAGGTGTATCCAAGCAGATAAATATCAGAGAAGCTCATAACATCTATGCACCTTCTACTCCACAGGGGCGAAAGGGGTGGGAGCATGTGAATCTAAGCGGATACAAGCATCAGAAATACGATTACGGTGTGCAGTTCTTCTGAGGCTTGTAGATCGGCTTAGATCACATGCTATGTATAGATTAGCAAGCAGTGTCTGGAGAAGGTGGTGGGTTGTGAGCAGGTACAGTGGCAAATAGATGTTTTAGCACCGCTTGTCCCACCTGTGAATCTGCTTTAAAATGTGTGTCAATGCAGTAGTGCCGAGAAAAGGTAAGCATAGAGCTCCATGTACCTGCTTTTCAAATGGCGTCCAGCGGGATGTTTGCAATAAAGGCCAAGGTAGCTCCAATATCCCATGGTAGAGTGCGCTCTTAATATCAAAGGCAGAGTTTTGCGTGACAGAAAGTAGCAGAGTTGTATGCACTTCACTATCCATCTAGATATGGCGTTTTTTGAAACGTGACCGCCTTCCCTGCCAAGAGCCAGGGAGACAAAGAGTTGGCCTATTTTTTGTAGTGGTCTTGTCTTGTTTACATAGTAACGAGCCGCCCTCCTTACATCTAGACATCTAGTGTATGGAGATTTTTCTTAGCTGAGCTTGAAGGGCTTTGAAAAAAGCTGGTAGTTCAATGGACTGGTTGACATGGAACTTAGATATGAACTTGGGTGAAAACCTAGGGTGTGTTCTTAGCACCAACGCGTCTTTGTGGATAACAAAGAAAGGGTCTTGCACTGACAATGCTTGTAGTTAACTGACTCTTCTTATGGAGGTGATAGCCACCAAAAAAGTAGTTTTATATGTAAGGTGTTTAAGGCTGGATGTATGCATAGGCTCAAAGGAGGGTCCCATGAGCTTTGCAAGTACCACTTTTAGGTCCCACCCTGGAGGTAGGTTTGAAAAGGGAGGGTAGAGTCTCTTTACTCCTTCAATGAATGCCTTAATGACAGGGACTTTCCACCAGGACACCTTGCTTTGCCAAGTGGTGTACGCGGATAGACCCGCTAGGTGAACCTTGATGGAGGTAAATACTAGCCCGGAGTCTAGTAAGTGGAGCATGTAATGAAGAATGTGTGACTGAGTACATTCAATTGGGTTTACATTTTTTGACTGGCACCATATTACAAATATTTTCCACTTGTTAAAATAAAAGTGTCTGGTGTTTGGTTTGTGTGCCTCCTTGAGTATTTCCATACACCTTTGAGGTAGTTTTAAATGGCCAAATATTATGACTTCAGGAGCCAAGCTGCCAAGTTCATAGACTGAGGGTGTGGGTGGAACGTTGTTCCCCTTCCTGCCGCCCCTGTACTGTGCGAGCATGTGGTAGGGGCACAGGAGTTTGATTGGATCGCACATAGCCAGTTTGCGCAGATGTGGAAATCAAGGTGGTCTCACCCACATAGGAGCAACTAGGATTAGTGTCACTTGTTCCTGGTGCATCTTGTTCATCAACCTGCTTAGTCGTGGTGTTTGGGGGGGGGGGGAGCATAGGCACATTTCTTTGACCAGTTCATCCACAGGGCGTTCCCCTTGACCCGTGTTGGGGAAACCTAGATGTGAAGTCTAAGCATTGTGTATTTTGGCTTGTGACGAAAAAGTCTAAAGGGGGGGTAACCCCATAGGGAGAGGATATCGTTTAAGATGTTTCTGTCGATTTGCCACTTGTGCTCTTTTGGTAGAGGATCTCTGCTTAATGAGTCTGCCAGAGAATGGAGTTCCCTTGGAACATGTTGCAATGTTAGGAACATGCCCCACTTGAGTGCCCACTTCCAAATGTTTTGTGCTAGCGTGGACAGACTTGGAGAGTGTGCCCCACTGCTCGTTTATGTAAAACATGGCAGTGGTGCTGTCCGTGAGGACTTGTACTGTCTGGCCCGACAGGTGCACTTGGAAAGCTTGCAGGGCTTTGAGCAATGCTAGTAGCTCCAACAGGCTGATGTGATTTTGGGCAGTGATCCGAGTCCACAATCCATGCGCTGTGTGGTGAAGGTAATGGGATCCCCACCAGGTGAGAGATGCGTCTGTTGTGACAGCCGATTGCACTATAGGGTTGTGAAAAGGGTTTTCCTTCAACAGATTCTCCTTTGTCCACCAGTGTAGTGCTTGAACTAGGGTTAGCGAAACAACCACTAGATCGCCTCACTGACCGCTTGCCTGAGACCATTGTTTCGCTAACCACTCCTGCATTGGGCACGTGCAAAGCTGTGCGTGCGGAACCAGGTAAATGCATGATGCCATCATCCCGAGCAAGCACACTGATTTGAGTCCTGTTATTTGGCGACCGGCTAGATACCAAGGTATTTGCAGCAGTACATTTTGTACTCTTTAGTTGACGGACAGACTAGACCTTCTTCTGGCTTTATGACAGTTCCTAGGAACTGTTTTGTTGTGTTTGGAACAAGACTTGATTTTTTTCTCGTTGATTGAGAAGCCCAAATGTAACAGGAGGTTGATCAACTCCCCTGTTATCAGCCACGCGTCAAGATAAGGGTACACTGGGATTGATTCTCTGCGTAGATGCGCTGCCACTACTGCTAGTACCTCAGTGAATACCCTTGTAGCGGAGACTATGTCGAAGGGTAGCACCTTGTATTGGTAGTGTTGGTTCACTATTTAGAAGCGCAAGAATCTTCTGTGCGCTGGGAATATTGAAATATGAAAGTATGCATCTTTCATATCCAAGGTTGCCATGTAGTCTCCCTGTTTTAGCAGAGGGATTACTTCCTGTAGCGTTGTCATACAGAGTTTTTGTGGCTTGACATAGGTGTTTGCAGGGCACAGGTCTAGGACAGGACGCATTGTTAGATCTTTTTTCGGCACAAGGCAGTTCATTGAATAAATACACTTGTTTACCTGGTTTGGCGGGATGATTTTTACGGTATCCTTTAGTAGCAGTGCTTTGACCTCTTCCAACAGGAGGCGTTGTTCTTCCTGTGAAGTCTGCATTTGTCTTGGCGGGTGATTGATGAATCAGCTCTATGCAATACCCTCCTGCCAGGGTGGAATGTACCCACTTTTCCAACGGGATACCCTCCCATGCATGGGCAAAATGTGAAATATGACCTCCTACAGGAGTGGCATGGGAGGGAACCTGTACAAGATGGTCATTGCTTAGGAGGGGTTGAGCCCTTCTTGAGGAGGAGGATCTTCCCCTAATTCTAGACCTTCTTTGGCCTCTTTGAAAACCCTGTTGGGAGGACTGCACTTGCGACGAGCCCCAAGACAAACTTTGCCCACACTGGTTGTAGTTAGATGACCGCCGGGAGTTTTGTCCTCTAGACCGGTGCGAGTTAGAGCCTCCTCTCTGGCCAGAGGGTTTGTTAGTGAGCTGTCCCTGGGATATAAGGGTATCATATTGCTCCTTTGCGCTTTCAAGTGTATGCTCAACTTCTTTGCCAAATAAAGAGTTGGTCTCAATGGGCATGTTTGAGAGGGTAACCTGGATCTCCAGTTTGAAACCCGATTGACGGAGTCATACATGGCGTTTGATTAGTGTACCTTCTGCCACGATTCTCCCTGTGCTATCTGCTGCGTCCACGTTCTTTTTAAGGACACAGCTTGCCACCTGTTTCCCCCTCAGCAATGTTGAGAGAGAGCTGTGTTTTAAGGGGCTCTGGGACTGAGTATTTGTTGTGTGATCTTGTCCCACTTATGGCAATTGTAGCTGGATAATAGTGTGGTATTATTAGCCATTCCTATTTGGTAGGCAGCTGAGGAAGCTACTTTTCTGACCAGGGTGTAGATTTTCTTACTCTCCTTGTCGGGAGGGGCTCTGCCAGAGGCTAGGGGTGTTCCCGCTCTCTTTGAGAGTCTGGCTTTAGCTGCCCCCTAATGTATAAGAGGTCTGAGGGGACTGCTATGAACATCTTTTCGATGAGTTTTGTTGACTGCCTGCATCCGATTTGGGGTAAGCCGAGAGGGCTGGATGCGCCTCTGGACCGACTGAGGCAAGGAGATACATTGTGCAGCAGATTATTTATCTCCAAGGATGTCCTCCACAAAGTCTTTATTGACCTGTGCTTCTTGGGTATCTATTTAAAAATGCTCTACAGCCTTTAGGAGCAGGTCATTGTATTGTAGTTGGTCGTCTACTGGGGAGTCAGCCACTAGTGGGTCGGTGTGGTCTGGGGATTATATGATGTATACGCCATCATCGTTGGCATCATCATCATAATATTGGTCTAAGTCTACTGTGTCCCCTTGGTCCTCTGGGTCTGTGTATGAGCCAGTGTCTTGTGAGTCTTGAGTGTTATGATAATGTGTGTCCTGACCCAAGTCTTGATATGTGAGGTGGCAGCCTGTGTGATGTCCAGGCAGGCTTTTTTGGCTGTGCGCTGTGTGCTTGCTGCCACGCTTTGTAGGGGTCCCTGAAGGTTGAGTTGTTCGGGATGTTTGTCAAAGAAGTTTATAAAACTGGACATTGTCCTCATGACCCAATCAAATAGTTCCTGGGTCTGTTGGGAGGAGCTTGGCAACACAGAGGGAGGAGGAGTAGGTGGAGCTGGTGTAGGTGGAGGTTCTGGGACAGGGGTCTGCTTATGATGCATAGCCCCTGAAAGAGTGCTCTCATCAGGGCATCGAAGAGTTTTTCGACATTTTAACTTGGGGCGTTGAACATTTGGAGTTTGACGTTCTGGCCTTTAGAAGAGTGTCGGGGACGTGTTTTTTTCATTAATTTACTTAATTTAGAGATTTTTTCCTGAGGCCGTTGACGCGTCTTTCGACGCCTGGTCACCGGTACCCGAGGGCTTTCCAGGTATAGACATTGTGTCGGAAACAGACTAACTTCTGTTTCAGGGGCCTGTCGTGTGGTGATCGTGACTGCGATGGCCCAGAGGACAGGGAATGTTTGGACCTTCCCCTCGACACTGCGTGTGGCTTGTTGGTCAACCATATGGTCGACTTTCGGCCACAGGGGATGTGCTTTGTGTGGTGAGAGCTAGTAGTGCTCTAGCCACCGGGGGTCATCCCCGTAGCAGAACCACCAGCCTGCCTGTTGGGGTCGGGGGCTCACACACGGGAATCTGATGGATCCCGATCGCCCTCTGCGTCACTCAGGATGTCTATTCTGCCATCGCTGGAGGCTCCCTCGACTTCCATGGCGTCGTTGGCCTGCATGGCGTGGTGGGCTACGCATTTAGTCTTGCAATCCTTTACAGTTTTTGGCCTGAACAATTTGCAAGACTTGCACTGTTTTTTGGCGTGGTCCGTAGGAAGGCAAAGGTTACACACTCAGTGTGAATACTTCCTGTAACAGGAATTTTCCCTGGAAGGGCAGAATCTAAGAAGAGTGTTTTTCATCGTGGATAAGGAAGGCAGCCTGAGAAAAAAATGGGATTCAAGGGGAATATGCATTCTCTAGTGAGACTAATATGAACCTCGCCCGCTCTCCCTACTTTGCAGGGCTGAGGCCCGTTGACAAAAGTTCAATGAGACTGGAGTCTGTCGTCGACGGATGTTCTTGTCCTTGAAGCCGGTGCCGGAGATCTTGCAGTAAACGGTTGTCGAAAGGACAGAAATAAATAACGTTTTACTAATGGCGTCAGCCAAGAAGGAACTCTACGATATGCCTCCGATTACGATGGTGGAAAAAACAATCTGAGGGACCTCGACGCGTGAAGGACCATGGGTACAGTGGACATCACACTAGGGATATTATTACTGGGACACCCTGTCGACGGCCCCATTCGAGTTTCAAAAACAAATAAATATACTCTGTGGCTACCACTAAATGCCAGCCTATGCATAGCATGTGATCTAAGCAGAGCCACAACAAGCCTCAAATATTCATGCTATCATAATTTAGACATCTGCCAAACATCTAACAACGAGGGTTTATGACATATCTTAAATCCTTAAAGACATTGAGTGAAATCCCAAATCTCTAAAAACTCAATTACAGAGAAAAATATGTTTTAGCTTGTGTTCAGGACCCTCTTTCAACAAGAAAAGAAAGAAATCTGAACTGAAAGCTAACTTCTACTGCAGAGTGAGACTTTATGGAGTGTTTGTTTCTCGAAGTGACAGTATAAATAAGGAATGGACTTCATGTCATGGATCTACATTTACATTTTTACCCTTAGAGAATCCCTTTTGTCAGTTGTCTCTTTAGTTTTGGGGTTTAGTTTTAAAAAAGAAAAGCATTCCACAAGAAGAATATATGAAAACGTAACTTTGTTTAATAGAGATTTTATCTTGTTAAAATGCATTTCATGATCTTATTCATTCATGCACAGAGATCTGTGGGCAAACGATTTATAGGAAAGACCACAAAGAAGAACCAATTTTCTTATTGTGTGAACATGTGTAAATGGATCTGAATCATTGATCCAAATCAACAATATTTATTTGAATCTAAGTAAGCACATCAATAAAGCATTTTTGCACTGTGCTTGATTAAAACTTTGTAAAAGGCTCCATACGCCAATCTGGGTAGGCTGCTACATTAAATAAAACAACAAAAATACATGAATGCAAAAAAATAAATAAAAAAAACATAAGTCATACCTCATCAAATATTTCCAGGTAGAAAGAATCCACGCCTGGGGGAATGGTGCATTGAATGACTTTGTTCCAGCGAGGGTTCTTGGCACCATTGTGAGCAGTCGGTGTCTCATACACAGCATAGCCTAGGCGCACCCGGCAGTATGGATCCATACGAGTCATGCCGTAGTTCTTTGCCAGCTTTGCCTAAAGTGTATTCAAATAAAGAAAACAGAGGGATCAAAAATAAACAGTTTTTTCAATGCAATTCCATAGTAGACATAGGGCCTCATCAGAAGTTGGGTTGGATCCCAGCGTTAAATGCGGTGGGATACCACCCAACATAAAAGGCGTTGCCGCAACTCGGTTCGATGCTATTAGCGCCAGATAGCAAGTTGCGGCAATGCTGTAACTCCCCATTTTTAAGAGTCCATAGGACTCTATGGGGCAGTATTGGCACAATCACCATGGTGCAAATTGCGCTGCAGTAATTGCACCGAAAATGGGCATAAACAGCTGGAAGTAAATCTCAGACTTTCTGCCCAAACTCGGGATTGGGCACAGCAGTAATGCGGCGTAACGCTATTACCAGCGCATTCCCCCCACCCCCGTCCAACTCCCGTTGAGGCCATAGTAGCTGCCAGAGCACATTGGTGAAAACATTGCATCCTGCCCTTTCTCCAAAAAAGCAACCCAAATGATGCTAGCAAGAACAAGAGAGTAGCTCATACCACAACATGTCGCAACGCCTTCCTTTTATGTATTGTCAGACACACCGAAGGGAAGACCCACAAAACTGCCCAGATAAAAGCGTATAGGCAAAACAGGTTTTATTCTCGGCAGCAAATTCTCTTGGGCTTTCACAATTAATTTCTTGGGCTTTCACAATTATCTGAAGCTGGCGTACATTTTTCTTCTTTCTAGTAGAATCAGTTCAAGAACCCTCCATCATCGCAAACACTTCTAACGGGGTTAACTCCCCCAGCGCACACTCGCTCTTTGGGGGCATGCTGGGCTGTAGGTTCCATGCTAGATATGGTAACATCAGCAATGGTATTCCTTGAAAGGTCTGTAGCTGGTGCGGTGTCTTATTAATTAGATGCAACGCAATTTATGGTTTGGATTCCAGTGCTAGAGTGAGAAGTTAGACTATCTGGCCTTGGTATCCACAAGGGAGGCCCTCCAGGGGTTTATTTCCTTCTGTTCCCGTTGTCCTGACTTCTATCCTTATCACTCTTTGTTCACTATTCTTTGAGCACGACCCTTTTCCAACACCATGCTACAAGCTTGTTCACCCTATCACCTTGGGTTCAGCCACTTCAGATCAAGACTGCAACCAAAACTACCTTGGACGATGTTTGCCTTCTAGTATCTTCCGGCTCCTGGATCTTGGATGTTCTTTCCTCCTGCTCAACTCCTTTCTGTTGACAGCGACCCTCAACTGTCTTCTCACCTGGCCTTAACCTGTTTTTTTCCGTCTCTCTCTTTCCCATCAACCTTGCATCCACACCCTCTCTGCTTACTTCCACCCGCTCTCCTTACCCCTGCCCACTCTTCTCTTCCTTCCACCTGCTAGCTGCCCCTTCTATTACCACCTGATCTTTCCCCTTCTCCTTCCATCTCCCAGCCTTTAGTCTCCTTTATTCCCTCCTCTCTACCGTCAAACATCTAATTCACACAAACTGCAACCTATTCCAAACAAGTATGCAGACAGGAAGCTGAGGAAGAAAGAATGGGTAGTGATGTGAGCTTGAGCAATCAGATTTTGGAGAGGCTTTTTAAAGGAAGGTATTTAGATCCTTCCTGAAGTGGAGGATGGAAGGAGCCAGTCTCATCTGTATTTTTCCTACATCAACCAATCAGTGGCGATGGCGGCTTTAGCCAGGCCCCTCCATCGAAGACCTGCATCGCGGATGTGGATGGCATTCTGAGGAAGGCAGGGCTGATTCATCTTGCCCTCTCACCATCTCCTCCAAGTTCGCTTGCAGCTGCTGGAGCAGCATCTCTCTGCTGATTACAGAAGGTAAACCCTGTTGGGTTTCTCAATGCAGTGGGTAGAATTTAAAAGGAAAGAAAAAGAAAATCTGCCAATTTTTGTTGGTGAGCGCACAGCGCAATCGGAATTCCCATCTGTTGCAAAAATCACCGTTTGCCCAGCACACATTGAAGGGTTATAATTCTGAAGGTGTATTAGCTTCCCTCAGGCCTTTTGCCATTCATCAGTGTTAAATCTTAAATCCTTCAAGAGGGCCGACCAGCCCTGGGAACCAACCATGGCAAGCCTGCTGCAGTGACGTGATTGGCTGCCCTTTTTCCTATATCAGCCAATCAGAGGCGCCAGCAGGTTTTAGCCGGCCCCTCCATCATCGGCCCACATCTAAAGCCCTGTCTGTGCCTGTCCAGGCGTGCAGGGACACCGACCTTTTTCTTGCTGAATCATGGAGCCAGTGCCCACACAAACCTGTACCCTTGCACCTCCACGTTCTCCACTTTCGTCGTGAGAGTGATGGCTGAACTCTTCCACTGCCTCCTTTACCATCAAACCTGAACCATAACTATCTCACTTTGACTTTCTGCCTGACCTAATCTTCCTCTTCGCCACTGCATTTTTGTGCCCAGTTTGAATTTCGAACCTAGGTGTGTTTGTAACCTGCATTTTTTTGTGCCCCTCTTGTAACCACTAGGTCACTTGTGAGTTTGGGCTAGGACAGTGGAGTGCAGCCACCCCTCTTTCCTTCAACTATCCTCTGCCACTCGTATGGCACTTACCATCGCTTTTATCTTCTCTAACTGCTAGACTATTACCTACCCCTCCTCTCTCACGAAGTCTAGACGACGATAGTACAATAAAGACATCCTGAGTAACAACCCTGGCCTACCCATCGTAGACACCTATGTCAGCGCAACTTCCAGACAAGTCTTCACTAATACCTTCTTCTCTGTCCCGTGACCAGATCTATGGGCACCTCATTTTAGCTCTACTCCCTTCCCTTTCACATTCTCTCCCATTAATGGTGGCCCAAGTGGGAAGTCCTCTTGGCGGGCTTATCATCACACTGCATCATTAATGTCTACCACACTGGCACTACTCTGGTTCAGGGTACTCAACCCAACCTCCTTTTTGACCGGTGCCTGTCGTCCCTCATTAACTTCCTTCCCTCACCTGCCTCTCCCCAACCACTCTCTCTGTCCCTCCCCCTCCGACTGGTGTACTGCGCCCCTGTACTCCTCGGTAAGCCTTCAAAGGTGGAGAACTCCTTCATCTGGCCACACTTAATGCCCATTCAGCCAAAAAACACTGTCTACATCTGCATCCTTGAAGACATTGATCTCAACATTCTCGCTCTTACTGAGACATGGTTAAATGCCAGCCCAGTCACTGCTTTTGACTCCCTTCTCCCCGATGGCTATAAGATCATTTCCAAGCCACGACCTAACCGTCCTGGAGGTGGAGTTGCCTAGATCTTCAGAGTGGGTTCTTTCCTCCCTCGGACGCTTTCAACCTTACTCCTCCTTTGAGAGCTTGGTCTGCAAGCTGGTCATCTCTCCCTCCTCCTCACTAAGTATTGCCACCATCTACAGGCCCCATGGCACTACCACCCTGTTCCTCTCTGAATGGGCTCATTTTTGCTCCTCTCTCCTCACTGCCACCTCTAAACTTGGACTCCTCTATCTTAGCATCCCCCTTATTCCTTTGCACCTCGCTCGCCCTCTTCATTCTCCCGTCTGGTCCAACCCACTCGGCAGGACACACTCTTGATGCCCTCATCCACTCTGATCTTTCACCCGCCACCCCCCTCTGATCACAACGCTATCCTGGTCAGACCACTCTCTCCTCTCTTCTTACCTGGGTCCCCTCGACGCTCTGACTGCACCTCCTCCAGCCCTGCCAACCTCATTCATGAAGATCCGTCCGATGAAACGAGTGTCGGCTGCTGCCTTTACAGCCACCTTTATGCCCTCCTCTCCCCGTAGCCCTGACTCTACCTCTGACTCTGCGCTCAGCAACCTCCATCTGGCTATTAGCAACACTCTGGACATTCTTGCCCCAGTCATGAGGATCTGCCTGAAACCTGCCTCCAATCAGAAAACCTGGTACGACTCTGAACTTGCAGCCCTGAAACACAAGTGCAGAGCTGCGTAACCTAAGTGGCAAACCTCAGGCACACTCTCCTGCAAACTGGACTGCCACCTGCTCCAAAGGCAGTACAGACTCTCCATCCATGCCTAGAAAAGGGCCCACATCCAGACTCGGGTGCATCAAACAACATGGCCAAACTCTTTAAAATCTGCTGGGAACTAGCCAACGCTTCCGGAGTTGTCTCCTCCCCTCTTCCATCCCAGACCCTCTGCAATGCATTGGCCACACACTTCACCACTAAAACTCTGGGCATCCTGAGCACCCTTGCTACCTACTCCCCCAAACCCTCTCCCACACCCTTGCCGCCCATGGCCTCTCACCCGCCTCCTTCCTCTCCCTCTTCCTTCTCCCCTAGGACACCTGATGAGGTCGCCAGAGTTGTCCCCTCTATGAAAGTCTCATCCAAACAGGGTTCTGCTTGCTCCTCCAGAACTATATCAAGGACAAAATTGGCGCTCTTGCTGATTTCTGCAACCACTCCTCCTACTGGATCCTTCCCCTCCTCCCTCAAGCACTCCCTGTGCGCACCCTCCTGAAAAACCTTCACCCTACAGCTAACTACCGCTGTATTTCTATCACGCCATTCCTTGGGAAACACCTGGAAAAGCTGGGCTTCCCCAAACTTACCTCACACACTGAACTAGTTGGAGGTCTACACGACCATCAATCTGGATTCCGAGCATCCAGAGGTACGGAAACTGCCCTTCTGAACACCAGTGAATAACTGCTTGCATCCCTTGACGCTAAGTCTCTGCCTGTCCTCATTCTACTTGATCTCTCCTTTGCCTTTGCACGGTCAACCACTCTATCCTCATTAAACGGCTCCATGACACCCTAGATATCTCTGAGCGGGCAATGGACTGGCTGACATCTTTCCTAACTGACCGACCGTCCCAGGTTATTGTGGGCACTTTTTCCTCACCTACCTCCTTCTCCACCTGTGATGTCCCCCAGGGCACCAACCTCTCCCCCTGGTTCTTCAACACTTACCTTGCTCCTCTGGCACACATCACTTCCTTCTTCTCCCCAAATTCCAGTGTTATGCAGACAACACTCAACTCTTGATCAAACTTCCTGCTGACTCTCTTGCTTTTTCCTTCATCCCGGAATGCCTATCTACCGTTCAGTCCGGGTGCACTTCCAATTAACTCTGCCTCAATGCCAGTAAGACTGATATCCTTCCCATTGTGACCCCTGCTCCCTCTTTCTTCCCCTGACTCTGGCGATCCTCTATGGGCTCTCCCCCTTCTGCTTCATCTCCAGCCAGAAACCTTGGAGTCATCTTCGACTCCTCTCTATCTTCCTCCCTCACAACCAGGACATTGCCAAGAAGTCCACCTTCTCAAAGGAATTCTCCATGTTCTCACTTTCCCCCAGAAAGTCAATGTTACCAGAGTTCCGGTTCACTCTAGGCTTGTCCACTGCAATAGCCTTCTCTTAAATCTACCTTCCTTCTCCGTACGACCCCTCCAGCTAATCCAGAATACCGCAGCAAGACATATCCTTGGCCTCAAGCCCAGGGACCGCATCTCTCCTATCCTAAAAACTCTTCACTGGCTACCGGTTGCTGCATGGATTAAACTTAAATCCCTCTGCATCATCCACAATGTTGTCTGGGGCCGTGGACCACGCTATCTGCAATTTGCCATTACTAAATATTCTCCCTCTAGACCTCTACATTCCTCTGGAACCAACTCTCTGTGTGAAGCGTATCACTAAAGAGAGGGCTGGAGGCCAATCTCTTGCTTCAGCTGGCTGACTCTTGTGGAACAACCTCCCCCTTCCTTTGGAGCCGGACCTCCTTAAATTTTGGAAGCTCCTCAAGACTTTCCTTTCCGCTTCCTCCTTCCGTTCTTCCCTCTTCTGCTAACCTCAGTTGCTGTGTTTGGTTACCAGGGCCCTAATATGTCTTCGGAGACCTGGCCTCCCACACCCAATTGCCTCAGCTACTGCTTACACACAGCACCTGCCTCGGCACCCACTAGACTATGCCATTGTAGGCCTGCACTTACCCACTTATTGCAGCTCAACGCTCCCTATCACTTACTATACTTGGCACTTATATCTGCCGCTCAGCCACAAACACGGACACTCCAGCACGTACCACCCACACTCCCTCTTACCCCTCTTCTCTCTCTGCACTTGCACGTTCTGAATACTCACAGGGCATAGTAGGTTCATCTTTATCCGCCAGTGTATATATTGTTCTTCAATCCAATGTTCCCTTTCTGTTGCCTGTAGGCGCTTTGAAACAATCTACTTGCTGTATAAGCGCCTAAAAAACGCACAATAAATACATACATTAACTTTTTCCAGAGATGGAATGTGCAGCATGAAAAGGCCAGGTCGTCCCCCCCCCCCTCTTGCAATTCTTAGTTTCCAGTCTAGTGGTGCCCTGTCTTCTGTTGATGGCTTGGCCTCCAGAGAGTCAGCAAGTAACTTAGTCAGGTTGTGTGGTGTGGTGTTTTGGTTGCGACTGCTTTCCTGTCCATCAACTGTGGAATCCTGCAGGTTTCCATCCTCTCCCCAGTGATATTCAATCTATACATGGAGCCCTCCTAGCCACAAACAACTTCCACCAACACGCCGACAACACACAGCGATACCTAAAGATCGACTCCATCAACGATATCCAAAGGCTTAAAACCTGCCCGTCACTGATCCAGTCTTGGATGTCCAGTGCATACGTGAAGCTCAACCCCTCCAAGATCGAATTCCTACTCCTCATCAACATCACCGAACACCCAGACATACAGACCTGGCTATCAACCATGAACTCTGAGGGTTTCAGACCTGAGCTCACCTCCTGCACTCAGTCCCTCGGGTTCCACATCGGCAAACATCTCTCTTTCAAGACACGCATAGCTAAGAAAACTCAGACCCCTTTGCATCGGCTCTCCCTCCTCCAGAAAGTCAAGCCCTCCCTCCGGACCACTTTAGATCCACCGGTCAAGCACTGGTTCTATCCCACCTGGATTGGGGGAAATACACTCCTCAAAGGCCTCCCGTCATCCTCCCTTGGGCCCCTCAGAAGTGTCCTACATGCGATCGCAGACTTCATCAAGGGTCTACGCAGATACAACCACATCACCCCTGCGTCGATCTTCACTGGCACCCACTGTACGCACGAATCACCTTCATATCTTGCTGCATCACCTATAAGGCAGTCGCCCTCCAGTCACTCAGCTACTTCACAGAGAAACTCAGCATCTCGGGCGGATAGCACACCACCAAAGGTTAGGACACGTGCAGAATTGAAATCCGTTGCTGCTGCAAAATGGAAAGGACCAGAAAGCAAGCCTTCTCTGCCTACGCCACAAGACTATGGAACCTCCTCCCCGTCAGTATCAGACTGCCCATCACACTCCTACAATTCAGAAAAGTGCTCCAGACCCACCTCTTCAAGGAATCTCTCCTCCTCCCATTGCACCTTCCGCCACCTGACTCGCTAGAAGCCGAGCAGGGTCCAAGAAGCAAGGACTGCTTGGGCTGTTGCCATGTGAAACCTTCGGGCATCCAGAGCATTAGGGAGGCATCCATAAGAGAGGATGCACTGCCGGGGAGAAGCAGACAGAGGAGCTGTTGCAGACAAAGCCCTGAACACTACCAGAGCATCAAGAAATACATGGGCTGCTTAGGAAATGATGGTCCCTACCAGAGAGAAAACCGGTACGCCGGTTACCTGAGTGGTGCTGGAGGTCCGGGGGAGCAAGAGGGTTCAGGCGGAAGCCAGATCAAGTCTGGGACCCTGGGAATGAAGTGCGAGTCTGGCACACGCTACCATATGAGACACAGAAACAAAGGCCAATCTGAATATTGTGAGTCTGGGACCGGCACACAAAAAGAGATTCTCCACATTGGGGCTGTTGCCTTGCAAAAGAGTAAACCAAGCAACTGTGAATGTTACGTGTCTGGGACCCGCACCCAAAAGAGGGACCGTCTATGAGAGGGCATTTGCTTGGTAAGGAAGAAACCGAGTCATTTGGAATACTGCAAGTTTGGGACCTGCACCCAAAATAAGTGAAGAATACATTGTGCAAACAAATCCTATGCTTGGCAGAAGGAGTGTGCCAAGCTGGTGGGATAAGCAGGAAAAGCATAAGGAACATATTCTTGTAAACTGCCTTTTGGCATTTGCATAAGCAAGTACAGGCATGAGAGGCCCCAACAGGAGAGAAACACTATAAGAAGGAATCTAGGGGGAAAGAACTACGACTCTAACCTTGGAGTCCTACAGTTTTGAACATGTCTTTATTGTTGCCACGTGATTACCAAAGAGACTGGGAACTTTTCTGTTAGTTGGATCTACACCTAACACTTTAATTTAAGATGAGATCATCCTTGCACAGTTGGTTTAGGTCATTAGTGTTCGGGACAGATGTAGACTTTTTGAGACACAACAGTGATGGACTTTATAATTTGGACATTCTGACATTTCCTTAGTTTTCTTAGCGGCAGGGAAACCCGTCTTAGTTTTAGGTATAGAGAGAGGCATTTTTCCAACTGTTTTTCATTCAATAAAAGTTTCTACCCAAGAAAATGCCACCATTGTGTCTGAGCCTTACTTCTGCATCCTCACAGTAATAATACAAGACATGTTCATCCTGCATAATGCAGTTAGCTTAGAGAACATTATGTTGAAGATAAAACAGTCCTCTCCTAGACCTCTTTATTAGCCCACACTACCAGATACCCATTGGTTTAGTACTAGGGAGATGGGTGATGGGCATGGATGATCTGCGTGCAGGAGAGCTGGCAAAGAGAGGCAACAATAAATGGACAACCAGTGGGGTTGGGGCAGAGGGGAGAATGCTTGGCATCCGAGTTCTACCTTCCCACCTTGCCACAAGGACTCTCAAGTACGAAGACAAGTAACCAAAGAATACTGGTGCAACTACTGACAAAATGCGACTGCGTTTTGGCAGATCAGATAGCTTTTCTGATTATTTTGTTAGCCAATAGCTCATGTTGAGTTAAACATTCCTTCTCCTTGTAAAGATCTGGGCAATACATAGGGTGATCCAGACAAAATCGGGAAGCACATTTCAAAATGCTAGTCAGTCTTGTTTCAAAGGCAATTGACTCCTAATATCTTACAATGTATGTCTAAATCGGCTCATAGTGGACTACTAAAGCCAGCTGGCTGTCCTCCCTGCTAGCAGATTCTGCAGACAATACTTAATACGTGGCCAGTCTATTTTATCCAAATATTGGATTTGTGGTGGTTCTCTCGACCAACGAGTCCAGTCAGTGCCCATACCAATCAACAAGCTTGGTTTCACCTCCAGTGCTTTTAGTACATTGCAGTTAAAATCTCCTGGAATCTGCATCTTCCAGACATGCCCGTGAGCCACCCAGTATCATTTACAGCTTGCCAGAACTCCCAGAGTAAGCCCATATGCTGGTGTACATGTTCATTGGACAGGTCAGAAGGTGCTGAATGAACATCCTGCTGCTTCAAAGTCACAGCACCAGCTTGTGAACTCCCATGTGTGGCTCCACAGCTGCACTGTTGCTGGTACTCCTAAATCTTACCCTACGTGCTCTTGTCAAGAAATTGGTGGTTTCTTCATTACAGATCATTCTCAACTTGTCATTCAGAAAATGTTGCACCTCTCTGTACACAATGTCCCACTCGATCTTCCACTTTGCACCTGTGATAGAGGAAACGATACTCAAAAGCACATTTTGCATTATACTGCCCTTGCAGTTCTCCTAGGATTATATATATGTTGGTCAACTATAACCCAGTCAATTGTCACAGCATTTTCTGTAGCTCTCCTGGCATTTCCTCCTACAGACTTCCCTGGTAGACTTTCCAGGCCGAGGTTACTGAATTAACCCAGTCCCAGAATTTTCCTCCAGGCTTCTTGGCTTCACTTTACCCCGTCAATCAGCATGTCCTTCTGCTGGGATAATCCTGTTTAACAATTTGCAAAGCGAGATGTTAGAAAGTTCAACACGAGTGAGGAATATTGGCTTGGTGATGCGATAAAGTACTTGCTGGATTACAGTGCAAATGATTGTCCTTTTGTATGGCAGTGGGGATTACAGTGCAAATTATTTTCCTCTATACCAGCAATGGACTTCATTGTGGCCATAAACAAGTTTCATTGTCCGTTCAGTGTACTTTTTCTAAAGATAGTTATATTCTTGTCCTTCCGGCACATCCCCCTCCCTGAATGGCACACAAATGCCTGGTGCCACATTGTTTTCTACTTTTTCAGCAAAGACAAACCATAATACAGCTCCCCTCTAAAACATTCCCTTGCCCACGCTTGCTGATTGTTTTCTGGTCGCAAGATAAACATTTTTAGAGCAATACTCTGATTTGTTTTCTGTGTTGCTCTAGAAAAATGGATTTCCTGCACTTTCTTTGCCATTCCTGCATGTTTCACTATATTCTTTTGAATAACCCCCTTTGCTTACACTTAATTAGGTGCTGCCAGTGGGTCACACTGTCAATCTGTTGGCACCCACTCAGGTAAAGCTTTACGCACAGAGGGCATCAGTCAATAGGTGCACTCCGTCACTATCAGAACAAACCTTAAATCCCACACTCACAAGAAGCGGAACAGGAGTTGCCTTGTTGCCAGACTACAATAGACGTTTTCTACCACCAATGCTTTATCGACACCGTGATTGTTTGGTATCAGGTAATATTATCTCCACCAATAATATTGCCATGTATATGGTCGTCGGGAACGGCCTTAGGCGATATTAGTGGGGATCATTTTTGGGGTAAATGGGAGCAGGGGTTGCCGGGGTGTCCCCCGCTCCCTTTAAAATAATATTGGGTTTGCAGGGGTGTCCCCCGCAGGTTTAATGGGTTAATATCACCGCAGAAATATGGCGCCATTCTTGTATGATGATATTTTTATAGGGATATTAACACATGGGACAGATTATTTGATGCATCTTCCTTCTCACATGCGTCATTGCTAATTTATCAGATGTTAGACATTTCTAAACATGTTCTCTCACCTAGGTTCCGGTAAAGTAAGAAAATAAAGAGCAAATCACTCCCAAGAAGGAGCCTATCATCAATAGTTGTTGCATCAATTGGTGGCATTGCTGATACACACTGGCAAACATGTATCCAGGCAGGGACATTTGTGCACTGTATCCTATTATAAGTAGTCGATAGAATCTCATGCAGTCCAGTCCACCCCACCTTTAGGAAACTCTTTCCTCTGTGCCTTAATTATGTATAGCCAATGGCCTGATTAAAATAAATTACGCCCTGCTTCTGGCTCTTTCGGGCGCACCTCTTGAACTGGTTGGTGAACACATCTGACATCCTTTACTAACCTTTTACAGTAATGGGGTATCGGGTCATCGAGCGGGGGCAATGTGCAGTTCACACTGTCCAAACTCAAGGGTACTATTAGAGCCTATGGCTGACGCTTTGGCCAGCCAGTGACTTTCTCATGTGGACTCAAACCTGTAACCTTGTCAAGAGTGCCATTACAGCTGGAAAAGGTGCATCTGACCACTTCAAACCAGTTTCACCACATACGTTTTGCAAACTTATTTTTAAGGATGACATTTTCTCTTTCCAATGTGCACACAGATTGTGGGAAACAAGGTCAATGGAGCTTCTGTTGCACATATGTTGCTTTGCAAAGCTCCTTTATAGGTTTTCACGTGTAATGCATATTGTATTGTATTGGGTATTTATATAGCGCACTAACAGACTTAACCGCATACAGGCGCAGTTGTCCGTAACACAGACCAATTCTAGTTTTAGGCAGGAGTCTTCAGTTGCATTAGTATCTTTAACTTAAGTCTTAAGGGCTTTCCAGAATTCTAAAAGGGATTCTTTTTTCTTAATTTCCCAGGATAGGCTGTTTCATAACTTTGGCCCATACACAGCAAATCCATCTCCTCTGGAGAAACAAGACGATAGCAGAATCACCAGAAGCAATTTGTCTCTTGAGCGCAGTTCCCAATATGGAATATACCTAATCACTTTACACGCTAGATAGGATGGTGTCATATTATGTAAACACTTATAAATTAGGCACAGAATCTTGAAATTAATTCTGGCCCCAAATGGCAACCAATGACGTGTGTGCGTTGTAGTGCTGAAAATTTGTAGGATTTCCTAACTCCAAATGCCAGCTGAATGCTGCAGTTTGAGCTCTCCTTAACCACAGTAGATATGTCTCCAGAACATCCGCTAGCAGACTATTAAAATAGTCTATTTGGGAATTAACCATACCACCTACCACCGCAACATGGTCTTCGGCAGGGATAAAAAGGAAGGACATGTTGCAATAAATGCAGTGAATAGATAACAGGCGAGGCAAGTTCCAGTTTAGAATCCAGAAAACTAGGAGGATTAAGTTCTCTATCTGAACCCAAAAGATGTTTTGGTCCGAATAAGGCTACTTCTGTTTAGTTTGTGTTAAGTTGTAACCAATTTGAGGACATCCATTTACTGACCTCATAAATGCACTGTCCTACTCTGTGATAGGACTCTTCCAAGTCACCAAGTTTAATGAGCACCTGTGTGTCATCTGCATACAACTGAAAGCCGACTTTGTGCCTGCTCAAAATATCCTTTAGAGGTCTCAGATATATGTTAAATAGCAAAGGAGATGAAGATGATCCCTGGTGTACTCTGAATCTTGGGGTAGAAGATTGGAGGTAAACTCTCCAAGTCTCACTTGTTGCTGATGGTCAGATAAAGACTTGAAGCATTTGATAGCATGTTCCCGAGACATTGCCTACCTCTGTAAACCGCCTCAGCAGGACACAGTGATCTATGGTGTTAAATGCCACAGAGAGGTCCAGCATTACATCAGTGACAGATCACCCCCTGGTCTGCAACCTGAAGTAGCTCATCCCAAACTGGCAGTAACTTTGTGTCTGTGCCGAATCCCGGACGGAATCCAGATCGACAAGAGTCCAATAATAGCTCCTTCTCAATGTGTTCCAGTAACTGAACAGTGACTACTATCTCTAGGATTTTTCCCGGCCACCGGATGATAATTTTGTGAATCGATCAAATCCAAATTGACTTTTTCAGTAAAAGTCATAATATTGATTTTTAAAGGACGAAAGGAACCATACCTCGTACAAGAGAGCTGTTTACAAATTGTCTCATAAAAGACAAAGGTTCTCCAGCAAGTCATTGAGGTGTGCAAGCCGGTAGATAAAAGAGCAAATCATTGGTTGGTTTGAGTGACTGCAATAAAGGCCAGATTTAATCCTTAGATACTGTTTGAAAATGAAATAAAGGCTTGGCACCTGAACTAGGGGAGTAATAACTGTCCGAGTCCACTTGTGCATTCAAAATAATAATCTTTTGAATGAATTCAATTTTATTCTTCAAGACAAATTTAATGTATTTGCCTGAGCTAGTGACGGTTCAATGGACACCGAAGCACTACTCGCATGGCAAAAAATTGGCAATAATTGAAAAAAGGTTCTCTTGAATGATTTTGGCTGCCTCCAATTTTATTCTATAAACATTCGGATATCGCTTTCAAAATAGCTACTCCATATATTTTTAATGCAAGTTGAGCCTAGTTTGTGGAGGTCTACTTCCTACAGTTCCGCTCCATTTTTCAACGAGTTGTCCTCAAGGTGATCAAATCTGAAGAGAACTAAGCCATTGATCTGTTGTTCCTGGGTATCCAGGGGGTAGCTTTGGAACATATATCATTCATGATAGTTGTCCCCAGGTCAAAGAACTCCTAGCATTTTAATGAGGGATCAATGGAGGCTAGGACCCTCCTCATCTCTGGTCCCGATATTCCTTTCAGGTCTTTCAGCCTATGTGATAATGCTGTTCATTTAACCCATGTTACCAGTTCCCGTTTCTTAGGATGTGTAAAAGAAAACATCTTAAGGAAATGATCAGACTAGGAAAACGGTAAAATCTCAGTCATAATCAGACCAGTTCCTCTCACCAGTATATGATCGAGACAATGCCCTTGAAAATGGGTAAGTAAGACATCTACGGATATTGGATCATGGTGCCCCAAAATGTCCCGTAACTCCATGGCGTCTGATGCACGGCAGACATGCATCGATTTATTAAAATCTCCTAGACAAACTAGCTATTGTGCTTACTACCGACAGATGATAGAAACAAATCTAGCTTTTCTAAGAAAAGCTTGGCAGGTCTTGGAGGACTATAGGCTAATCAAATTTTAAATTAGTTTTTGGGAGTGTAATCTATAAAATCACATGACCCACCTGCGTCTCATCCTCTCACTCTAATGGATCACAATTAGAGATTTTAAGATTGTATCTATATATCTGAATCTAGCAGGCCGATTCCTCCTCTGCTGAAAATGTGGCTGCACTTGCTCCAGATGGATTATACCCCTTCAAAATGTATAATTTATCTTTATTGGCTCCATGTGGGCAACAAGAACATAACGTAACAAACTAACGCGTTTCACCCCACACGGAATCAGAATAAACAGTTTTCACCAGCAGAGACCATACTTTTATCAGTGCTCAAGTCCTTTTTTTCATGGACCCTTGCACTGTCCCAATCTCTAATACTGTGCACACAGAGTACCATGTTGGAACACGTCATTATCTCTTCATTTCAATGCAGGCTTATTGGTCATGTTTCGTGGGGTCACTACTTGCATAAACTCCATTTGTGGCATGCCTTATTTCATGTAAACTTCCTTTTCATAGTAAGGTGTGTTTTATTAAAGGAGTTGTGCTGCCCTTCTTTTCCTCATGCTACATATATTGCACAGTGCATAAAGCATTTAGGCCTTATTGATAAATATTTACTCCCTATATTCAACCTGTCTAAACACAAATGTCTCTAACATATAAGGGGCCCTGGTGAGTTATACCTTTCTTTTCTACCTGTGCTATGTTTTATGGTCCCACGCCACCAGACCAACAATACAAATCTAGAACTTGTACGTACCTCTTCCATTATATAAGACTATTCCTCCATAAAGTGCATAGTGCAGTTAATAATGACTTGCTATAGTATATATATGCCTCCTAATCTCTGGCAACAAACATTAAGTTGTCAGAAAAAAGGCACTGTGCGATGTGCAAATAATTGACATTGTTAAAGGGTTAATGTGCAACTCGCCTATATTGTTCATTAAGTAAATTGTGCAAGTGCAAACGATAGCTAACCTTTAAAATGTCAAATGTCAAATTTTTCAAACAATCTGGATTGATCTACAACATAATATGATATGTACTGTTTAACACCACTTATATAGTTTATAAACCGTAAGACTTTAAATGTCTATGATGCTCCTCCACAAGGTGCATATTGCTTGGTGCAAATAAGTAACATTAACAGGATTATGTCCTTGTTCAAACTGTAAACCTCTGGATTCGGTCATTATTTCATATTGTGCAAATTTACATATTATGAGGATTTGGTTATTTGGTACAATGGCGCTACTGAGATTAATGTCTTATTAGAGAGCTAACCTAAAGTTAACAAAGAATTGCTGCTTATAAAGTGCTATCTCAAAGTTACAACAATACAAAGAATGTATGTTTAAAAACAGCCAGATTTTTTCGCTAAAAAGTAAATTTTCAAAAGTTTCCATCCTTGTCCATGGGACTGTATATTTTTTGTTTCTCATAGTGTTAGTCTCCCACAAATATATACAACTCTTGGTCCTTATTATGCCCTTTTGGGGTCTTGATATCATAATTTATTAGGCGTCTTGCTTCTGCTTGTCTCAGTCTTTCTTCTTGATCGCCCCACCTGGGATTGTCGGGTATTGTATCTATGGCAAAGTATCTAAAGGTGGACATATCTTTTTGATATATTTTCCTCACTGTGTATCACTATCTGATATTTCATGTCGCCATTCTTGATAGCTCTTATATGTTGTAATATTCTTGTCGACCTCCAACTTAGTACTGCCAATGTACCACAGTTTGCAATTACATATGATCACATATATCACATACTTGGTCATGCATGTGATCCATTTGTTGATCTTGATCTTGATCTTTTGTCCTGTGCCTGGATGGTTATAGCTCTTTTGACATTAGTCCCATATTGACATGTCTTACATTTGGCACATTTGTAAATTCCTGCAGGTTCCTCTGTTAACCAACCTATATTCTCTATGAGGGTGACCGATTGAAAAAGACTGGGAAATATTTTGGACTGTACAGAACCAGCTTTTTTTTTTTAAAGTACTTTATTCTATGTGTTGACGGATGTCATTGTCTCTAGTCAGTAGGTGCCAGTGTTTTTCTAATGTATTTCTTACATCCCTGGCACCTTCATTGAAAGTTGGGATAAATCTAATTCTGTTTGTGGAATCCTTATGCCTTTTCCTTTTAGACCTGCCTGTGATGAGTACTACTCCTAGTCTGACATTTGTCATGGGAGGATAGCTCAGAGTCGACGCTCTCGCCTTGGCAGCAAGATGACACAGCGCAACACAGGTTTAGTTCCCGGGTCAGTGCTTAGAAACCTCTGGGTATTAAGCGTGTTATAAATATCATATCATTTTGAATACACTCTATTACATACACCTCTTAAGTATCCTCTCTCATGGAATCCAGCAGCTGCAGTTTTAGCATTTTGTACATATACGTTCCCTTCACTGTAGTTCAGCTTTATCCTTAGAAACTCTCCATAGAGAATGCTGTTCTTAATGCTTTTGGGATGAGCATTGTCCACGTGCAACACTGCATTAGTGTGGGTTTCATTTCAATGGAGTTCTGCGGTCATCATCCCTTCTACTATTTTGACCTTGATATCCAGGTACACAATTTCCTCTTGACTATGTTGTTCTGTGAATCTTAAATTCATGTAATTGGTATTGGGAAGTTTGAAGAAATCTAACCATTCTCTGACAGCGCCCCCTCACAGAATAAAAAGAAAAGATAATCAATATACCTATTCCACAATATCAATCTATTTGTGTGTATTAAGAGATCTTCTGATGCAAATGTTTCCTCCCATAACCTCATGAATAGATTTGCATAGGCAGGTGCTACCGAGTTTCCCATCGCTGTACCACATGGAATACACTACTCACCGTAATTGTATTTCTGGTGCTTGTATCTGCTTAGATTCACATGCTATGCATAGGCCGACATCTAGTGGAAGCTGCAGAGTATTACAGTTGTTTTTCTAAACTCGAAAATGGGCATCGAAATAGGGCGTGCCAGTAATACTATCCCTATTGTGACGTCCCCTGTACCGCATGTAGGTCCCTCAGATTGCATTTTTTCTGACATGAGGTAGCATGAGGAGTAGTGGGAGTACAGAGTTCCCAAACAGATACATACATATATGGAAAGCTCAAGTAAACATCTATGCACCTTCTCTCAGGGGAGGAAGGGTGGGCGCATGTGAATCTAAGTAGATCCACGCATCAGAAATATGATTACTGTGAGTAATGTATTCCTTTTGTTGCTTGTGTAATCTGCTTAGATCACATGCTATGCACAGATTACCGAGCAATGTTATGAGAAGGTGGTGGGTTGTGAGAAGGAGTAGCGGTAAATAGATGTTTTAGAAACGCTTGTCCCACCTGTGTATCTGTTTTCGAATGTGTGTCAATGCAGTAGTGCAGAGTGAAGGTGTGAACTGAGCTCCATGTAGCTGCTCGGCAAATGTTGTCTAATGGTACGTTTGCAAGAAAGGCTAACGTAGCCCCAGTGCCCCTTGTGGAGTGGGCTCTAGGTGTAAAAGGCAGTGTTTTGTCTGATAATGAATAGCATTACTGTATACATTTGACTACCCATTTGGAGATTGAAACGTGCTCTCCTTGTCTGCCTGTAGCAATGGAGACAAACAGTTGATCAGTTTTCCTAAGCGGTTTGGTCTTATCTACGTAGTAGAGAACCGCTCTCCTCACATCTAATGTGTGGAGTTTGACCTCAGCTGAGCTAGTTGGCTTTTGAAAGAAGGTCAGGAGCTAAATAGACAGGTGTACGTGAAACTTGGAAATAAATTTAGGTGAAAACCTAGTGTGAGTCCGTAAAACCAATTTGTCTTTATGGATGACAAAGAAGGGGTCCTGCACTGACAATGCCTGGATCTCGCCGACTCTTCTTATGGAAGTGATGGCCACTAAGAAGGCAGTTTTATAGGTAATGTCTCTAAGGGTAGCCTGTTGCAAAGGCTTGAATGGGGGTCCCATGAGTTTTGCTAGTACTACATTTAGATCCCAACCAGGCGGGGGGGTTAGAGACTGGAAGATGTATTCCTTTCACTCCCTCCATGAAAGCTTTGATGACTGGCACTTTCCACCATGATATCTTACTTTGAGAGGTGGTGTATGCTGATAAAGCTGCTAGGTGGACTTTAAGAGAATTAAAGACCAACCCTGAATCCAACAGGTGGAGCATGTAAGTAAGAATGTGTGATGGCATACACTTTATGAGGTTGATCTGTTTAGATTGGCACCAAATGACAAATCTCTTCCACTTGTGGAAATAGCAGAGTTCAGTTTCCTTGCTTCTTTTAAGATGTCCGTACACCGTTGTGGAAGATTAAAGTGTACGAACTCTATGACTTCAGGATCCATGCTGCCAAGTTCAAAGAGTGAGGTTGTGGGCGCATCGTTGTCCTCCCGTTTTGAGTCAACAGGTTGACCTGGAACGGGAGCTTGATGGGATCGCACATCGCCAGCTTGCGCAGATGTGGATATCACGGTTGTCTCGCCCACATAGGAGAAACCAGGATGAGTGTAATCTGTTCCCTTAGTATTTTGTTCTCTATCCTGCTGATCAATGGAGTGGGGGGGGGGGGGAAGAGTACGCAAATATCCCTGACCAGTTTATCCACAAGGCGCTCCCCTTTGGCTGGGGGGAACCTGAATGCAAAGTCTATGCATTGCTTGTTTTCTCTTGTAGCGAACAAGTCTAGAGAGGGGTAACCCCCAAAGAGAGAAGATGTGGTCTACGACGTGTGTGTAGTTTCCACTCGTGCTCTTCTGGTAGAGGCTCCCTGCTGAGAGAGTCCACTAGTGTGTTCAGTATCACTGGAACATGTTGGGAGGACAGGGACATCCCTCGTCTGAGTGCCCATTTCCATATTTTCTGTGCCAGCTTCGACAGCTTTGGAGAGTGTGTACCTCCTTGCTTGTTGACATAGAACATTGAGGTGGTGCTGTCTGTTAGGACTTGTACCGACAGGTTCGTCAGGTGTTTTTCGAAGGCTTGTAGGGGTCTATTGTCCTTTGCGTGTTTACTTTGCAAAGATGGTAGTTTTCTCCCGTGATCAGCCAGTCGTCCAGGTAGGGGTACACTGGGATTGACTCCCTGCATAGGTGCGCTGCCACCACCGCCAGTACTTTGGTGAACACTATTCCAAAGGGTAGCACCTTGAACTGATAGTGTTGGTCTGCTACTTTGAATCGCAAGACTCTTCTGTGCGCTGGGAACATTGTGATATGAAAATAGGCATCTTTCATTTCCAATGTTGCCATGTAATCCCCCTTTTTTAACAGAAGGATTACTTCTTGTAGCGCTGTCATGCGAAATTTTTGTGGTTTTACAACTTTGTCTGCAGGGCGCAGGTCTAGTACCGCGCGCATGATCAGATCTTTTTTTGGTACAAGGAAGTATGTTGAATAAATACCCTTGTTTACCTCTTTCTGTGGCACAACCTCGATGCCGTCCTTGAGGAGTAGAGCTTTCACCTCTTCTAGCAGGTTTAGTTGTTCCTCCTGCGATGGTTTCTTTAAGCGTGGGGGGAGGTTTGACGGTCTTCCTTGAAGCTCTATACAATAACCCCCCCGTCACCGTTGACAACACCCATTTGTCCTATGTTATACCCACCCATGCTTGGGTGTAAAAAGGATATTTGTCCCCCGACTGGGGAGGCATGGAAGCGGACCCGTAGTGAGGCGTCATTGCTTAGAGGGTGTCCCTCCACCTCTGGTGGGGAGCCTCTCCCTCTTCCGCGGGCCCAGCGCTGACCCCTGGGGTAACCCTGGGTGGCTTGTTGATTGGTATTCCAAGAGGAACCTTGATTTTGGTTATATCCGGTTTCTCTCTGCGCGTTTTGCCCCAGAGAGCGACAAAAATTACTACCACCTCTTTGGCCTGGTTGTTTATTAGTCAGTTGGCAAAGGGATTTGAGGGTCTCATATTCATCCTTGGCGGACTTCAGGGCGTCTTCAACTGCCTTTCCAAATAAGTTCTGCTGAACTGGCATATTTAGTAGGGTAGCTTGAGTGTCAAGTTTAAAGCCTTACTGCCTATGCCAGGCATGGCGTTTTAAAATGGTGGCTTCTGCAATAACACGTCCAGCGTTGACAGCTGCGTCAAAGTTATTTTTTAGGAGGACGCTTGCTGTAGCTCTGCCTTTGGCAGCCAGAAGGGAGAGTTTGGCCTTTAGTGGCTCTGGCGCGGACTCTGCCAGGGCTTTTACCTCATCCCACTTTGTGCAGTCATAGCTGGATAGCAAGGTGGAATTGTTTGCTATACGAGCCTGGTATGCTGCAGTGGACGCTATCTTCCTACCCATGGCATACAATGTTTTGCTCTCCTTGACCTTAGGAGCTTCGGAGGAGGCTAAGGGGTACCATCTCTCTTGCAGGTAGTGGTAACAACCAGAGAGTCAGGTCGAAGTTGGTTTAAAGAGTTTCTCGATCCTAGGGTTCACTGCCCTGGTATCGTTTGATAGTTCTAGGGAAGGCTGAATCCATCTTTGGACTGATTTTAGCAGGCGGATAAATTGGGTTGCCGCTTTTTTGTCGCCCAACATATTCTCTGCAAAATCCTTGTCCTGCTGGTCCTCTTGTGTTTCGATGCCAAAATGCTCTCCTGCCCTTATGAGTAGATCATTGAATAGTGGCTGGTTTTCCACAGGGGAGTCTGGTAAAACAGGATCTTGCGGGACTGGAGAGTCCATCGCAAAAACCACAGAGTCAGTGTCATCTTGGTCTTGATCGTCTTCCCCCCCGGCGTCGTAACCCTCAAGGTCACCATAATAGGGTTCACCCTCATCTAAGTATTCACTGCCCCTACATCCTGGTCGTAAAGGGCGTAGGAGAGGGAGTTGTGTGGTGGTTCAACAGCCAATTCTAATGGGGGAAGAAATCTCTTTATATGGTACAGCCGTTGCCTGGGACTGAGATGCTGTAGGTGTGTTGGAACCAGACACCTGTGTAGTGGGAGGCGTGGAGGCCAGGTTGTCTAGAACATGTGGATGTTTTTCAAAGAAATTTGCTAAGCAGGTCATGCGCTTCATGACTCTGTCAATATCCTGTGAAGACCATCTGGCTGAACTGCGTATAAACCCCGGGTCGGAGAAGGCAGGAGTGGGGATATTGGGTGTATGTTCCTCTTTTTCATCAAGACTGATAGAGTCAGGCTGATGTGCAGGATCAGACTACAATAGTGTCCTGTAGGGGCATACTCATATGTTGGCTAGAGGGTTGCTCCCTAGCCTTCTCCTTGCTAAGCGAGTCCCTCTCTCTAGAGGAACTGGATTTGTCTCTCTCCTTATGCTCCCTGCTCTTAGACAATGATTATTTGGAGCTTGGGGTCAAAGAGGGGGTTCCGGAGGACTCCCTGGGCATGTCCCTGGGTGTAGGCTGAACTTCGACCGCAGGGATGGCTTGCGCAGCGCCTTTTGCCGTCGCCGGGCCGGACGGGGGAGTTTTGAGTCGGGTGACCTTTCTTTTGTCAGGCTTGTCATGAGGCGTCCGTTCAGAGCGCCCAGAGGACATCTGATCAGAAGATCTACCCTTCACCGTCGACTCTCGTGTGCGACCTTACTCGCATCGCTGTGGGGTGTGTGTTTGTGGGGGAGTGTGGTGCCCTTGCCGCCGGGGGTGTCTTACCCGTAACAGGACCACTGGTCTGTCTGCTAGGGTCAGGGGCTGGCACTGGGGAACGTGGAGGTTCCCTGTCACCCTCGCCGTCCGAAGGGACGGCGTCGCTGCCATTGTTGGATGCCTTTTCAACTTCCATGGAGGCCTCGGCGTGCATGGCGTGATGGGCCCAACGTTTAGTTCGCCTGTCTTTGACGGTTTTCGGTAAGAGAAGCTTACAAGCCCGACAAAGCACCTCGTTGTGGTCTCTATTCAAGCAGAGGTTACATAGCCTATGCTTGTCAACCCATGTGAACCTCATATTGCAGGAGGGGCAGAACTTAAAGGGAGTACGCTCCATGATATATGTAGGCAGCTGGGCGTCTATGGGAAAGGGTGGGAATATACATGTTTATGACCACCCCCCACTCTCCCTACTGTAAGGCAGAAGCCGAAAGGGCCTTCCAATGCCGGGCCTTCCAAGACCGGGTGGCGCTGTCGAAGTCTCGGTCCGACAGTCAGCTTCAAAGTCTTCTTCAGTCTTTACTGCGTCGAGTCGCAGCGTCGGCAAAAGGACAGGAAGAAACACTAACTTAATTATTAATGTTCAACAGCGTATGCCGAAAATGGACTCTGCTTATATTTTGCGACCGCTCACGATGGTGGAAAAAAACAATCTGAGGGAACTACATGCGTGAGGGATCATGGGTACAGTGGATGTCACAATAGGGATAGTATTACTGGCATGCCCTATTTCGATGCCCATTTTCGAGTTTATAAAAAAAAAAAATACTCCGCAGCTTCCACTAGATGTCGGCCTATGCAGCGTGTGATCTAAGCAGATTACACAAGCAACAGAAAACTGATTATAAAACTGTCCAAACATAAGAGTTGTGAGCAAGACAAAAAGTTAATATTTCTAAAATCATTTTGGAATGTTCTCTGTAACTGAGCTATCTCGTGGATAGGTACCGTTTAACTGCCCCTATGCCTTGTTGGCGTAAAATACAGGTGTAGAGCAAGACAACATCCAAGGTGATTAGTACATATTATTCACACCAGGGAATGTTGTCAATTTTGTTTAGAAAGTCAGTAGTGTCCCTTGTATATTATGGTAATGTCTCTACAAAGGGAAAGAGGAATTTGTCCATTAATTTAGAAGTATTTCTAGGAGGGAATCAATAGAGGCCACAATGGGTCTCTTCCTGGTGGCTTTTCTTGAACTTCGGTATTTTGGGGACGAAATGTATGATAGGCACAATAGGGAAATCTTTGATTAGAAATTTCCTTTCATTCCACTATGCGTGTATGTATATACATGTATATATATTAGAGCTATACCTCCACCTCTTTTCATGGTATGATTGATAACTTGTATCACATAACCCTCAGGCAGGAGGAGGTGAAACGTAGCTTGTGATACAATCGGCAAACCACGTCTCTGTAATGACAAAAATGTCCAACTCCTATTCCTCCATGAGGTTGTAGCTCTCAATAACATAAGAAGACGCTGACTTTGCATTCACCAGGGCTACTTTTAATATAATATGGGAAGAGAGTCCCAAGTCTTTAGATTTCACATTAGGTCTATTTTCTATTTCCAGCTCACGTATTTTGTTAATTGAACGGAGCGTTATCTCCCCAGGTCTATTCTTTATACTCAGGCGAGTGATTCAATCCTATTTAAGGGCCACCATAAATAGAGGTATATACCTCAATGTCAGCATACCTCTATCACCATTGATAATCATTGGCGGTACTCACATACTTATATTCCTATGTAATTACATAAGAACACCTTCACCGCAGCTCGTGTGTCCTCCTTATGGTCTGGATATGCTTCAGCCCATTTCAATAACATAGCCACAATAACTAACACAAACTCCATGTCTGTCACTTTAAGCATTCTAATACAAATCACAGTGGAGTTGGACACAAAGGTGGTATGTTATTGGGTAAAGACTTTTATTATATAATAAAAAGGGTTATCCCTATGTCCCCTCCATCAAAGGAAACTAGTAAAATTATCGGGCAGTCCGAAACTATAGTTAGTCACCATCGTGTCCGCAAACCCTACTTCTTTCCCTACAACTAACACCCTTCAGAAAACTGTGCAAGGAAGGTCTTTTCTCGAAGTCTAAAGTGTTCATAGTATTTTTGCCAAACACAAAAGTTCTCAGCTTAGCTGGCATTTTAAGTAATAAAGAACAGTAATTTAGCAAAATACAAAGTGCTAAGGCTTGGGTGCTGCTCCTTTCCCCTAGACTACTTATTCTCCTTTAACACCATTTTATATATGAAGGTTGGTCTCCTGTACATCCTCTTGGCCGCCTGCCATCTTAAGATCTTTACAAAATTGGAGATCCTTTTTAGCAGCCAGATTCACAGGCTTCCTGCTTTTTGGTTTCCTATATGGGCTGACCAGAAATACGGTTGGCTGGATTCTTCCTCAAATTACGAAATTCTTTAATGTTTTCGTTATCTCTTATTAGAAATGGAATCCTCATCTATTGCCTTCTCATATTGGTATAAGTTTTTGTTTTTAACTTGCACAATGTTGTTGTTTTACCCTGGTTTACTCCCCTGCCAATTAGGCAGTTGTTTCTGTGAGAACTGCCCACCAGCGCGGAGCCCCATGCGCTAAGGAGTCATCGGCTCACAGCCCACCCGCAGTAACCAAGTGGTGGGGGCTGTTGGAGTGACTAAGTGCAGAAAAGTAGAGAAGCAGTAACGGACTCACCAACTTTGGCGGTAAGCAAGGTACGATTCCCCAGAATTACCGCACCGTACCAAGCGCCCGACCATTAGCTTTGCATATCCCCCTTCCTCACATGAAGCCTATGCAGCGTACAGCACGGCCGCCCAAAGGAATCATTGCAGAAGCGCCGAACGCGGCGTATTGAACAATTAGTACTCTAACAATATACACGCTGAAGCAGCCCTCTCCCCCAACCAAGTAAAGACTTCAGGCGTAGGTAACCACGTACAAGAGAGGCACAGCTCGGACAGTTAAAGGGGGGGGGAGTCAAACTTGTGTGTAGTACAACTTTTTTTTTTTTTAGCGCACGCAATGGAATGCATTTGCTAAAGGTCACTCTTATTCTCTGGGAATGAAATGCAGGTAAAGATGCACAGCATAATTAAATAATCCGGTACGAGGCAAGGATAATCACAGCAAGTGAACCCTACGGCAAATGCAGTGAGTTGGCACAAAGTGCAGTGAACCTACAAAGCACATGACATGTTAGGAGAGAATGCACTGTATGTAGAAGCCTCATTGGCAGAAAGAACAATGAGGGACAAGTATGTAAAAACGTTGAATTTAAACTGCTTCAACATGCCCGCCTAGAAATGGCGAAAATGGCGGCACATAGAGCGTTAGAAGGAGACAAACGAAAGACAGACAAGGTATGCTGCATATTTTCACAGGAACAGTCTCACAAAAAACAACCATAGCCGGAAAACGGTTAACGTTGATCCAAAAAATATCACAATAAATACACATAAAGGCGGTATCGACAAACCAAGACAACTGAAGCTCTGCCTGCTCAACATTCAATCATTAAACAAACATGCCCAAGATGTTCACTACCTAATTCTCAGGGAATCTGTGGATGTGGCATGCATAACCGAGACATGGTTACAGGAACCCACTGGGTCTATAAGCCTTATAGCAGTACCCCATGGCTATGAGATATACCACAAAAACAGCGAATCAGGCACAGGGGATGAGTGGCTATGATAGTTCGAGACAACATTTGTATGTTTCCATCTACGACCACCAGCGTAGGCTGCCAAATTTAGCATCTTAAACACTCTCCCACAGCAAACAGCAGCATCAACATCATCCTAGTATACAGACCCCCCATCACTTGACTCGGATTTCAACGATGACATCACCCAACAATTTAATGCCTGAAAGGTAAAAACACTGCCAATTTGGTTCTAGGGGTTGTCAATAGATGGTACGGAAACCCAAAAGACAAAGACGCAATCCAGCTAGAAAACACTTTAAATAACATTGACTTCCAGGTTAAGCACTCTGACCCAACCATGAAAAATGGCAACCAACTCAACTGGATTATCACCAACAACTTAGAGACCAGTGATTTTGTCACACAACCATGCATATGGTCAGACCACTTCTTAGTCACCTTCTCACTGACGCTAAATGCGCCCTCCAAGAACAGCATTGGTAATGAACCAAATAAAAGTGAGTAGCAGGAATTACAAAAAAATTGAACCACAACTCCTAGAACAATGTATAGAGAATATACTCAAAGAATTTAAGGAAGATGACTTGCAATAAATTAATCACTGAATTTAATTCACAGGCAAAGCAACTAGTGGACTTAAAAGCCCCCCTGAGAAACAGATTACTAAAACCCAATAAAAACAACCAGAAATGGTTTGACAAAGAACTGGTCGAGCTCAAAAGAGAAAAAAGGAGGAGAAAAGAGAAATGGCCAAAAAACAACACAAGAAAACAAAGCCAGTTGGAAAGATGGTGAAAAGAACTACAGAAAATGTATCTGCGACAGCAAGTGACATTGTTAAAATGAACAAATAAAGACAGCAGAAAACTCATCTAGCCAACTATTTGAAATCCTCAAAACAATAGAAAAACCCAAAACACTGACCCCTCCCCATTCTCCGCCATCCAATAAAGACTCTGACAAGGTTCAAATAGCGTTCGCAGATAAAATAAGGAAAGCCAGGGCTGTACTCATTGAGGCACAAAAGCCAGGCGGAACCAGTAAATTGAGTGGAATCCATAATACAGTGAGGAACCTTTAAATTCCATGAAATCAAGACAGAAGATATGCTCAAAACTAAACTCTCAAATCAATGACACCTACCACATGTTCAGAAAATATAATCCCACCTAAACAGATACTGGAAAATGCCAATATTTTCACCTCTTTTCGGGAAGGTCGGGTACCGACTGATATCAAATAATGTCACAATCACCCCTTTAGCTAAAAAACCTGAATTAGACCAAAGTGATCCGGGTAACCTAAGACCCATCACCAAATATAACTTTCAACTAAAGGTATTAGACAAAATCACCACAAACCAACTTCAGGCATTCGTCGAAACCAATGAGATCCTTCACAGCCAACAGTCAGGTTTTCGGGTGGCACACAGTACCGAGACGGAAATGCTAGACCTCCAATTCCACATGCAATAGTGGAAAATGGAAAAACAGGGCTCCTAATTCCATTAGATCTTAGTGCAGCCTTTGACTTACTGGACAACAACCAACTTAGACTTGCATTAGAGAGAGGAGCAAACTGTTCCAAAGAGTCAATCGACTGGATAGCCTCCTTTCTCTCGAACAGGGAGTCAAAGATCCACTGGGGGGAGAACGTCTCTTCTGCAGAAAGAATTAGCTGTGGTGTACCGCAAGGAGCCAGCCTGTCACCGCTTCTTTTGAACTTGTATATCAGGTTTCTTTGTATGATCCTGGAGAAAATCTGCGTTTTTTTCACAAATTACGCCGATGATACCCAACTTGTCATAAAACTAAGCGGTGACTACACCCAAGACACTGCCAATGTAAAAAGAACTATACAAGTTAATTGAAATATGGATGATCAACAACTGGCTTTCTCTCAAAGCTAAAAAGACAGAATTCTTGATTTTTGGGACCAACTCAGCTGGAGCAAGACTCAACCATCAATACGAGTGTTTCACTATCAATGAGTCCCAAATAATAGTTGTGAACAAAGTCAAAACTCTGGGGATGCAGATGGAAGCATCACTCAGCGCAGAGTCCCAGGTCACGCAGTTCACTAAGAACTGCTCATATTACCCGAGACTCTTACACAGAATCTGCCCCTATCTAAGTGTGGAAAATTGCGCTACAGTACCAAGAGCCATCATATTGTTCAGGCTGGATTATGGAAATGCCCTGCTACTAGGAGCAAACAAAAGGCACATTGCAAAATGTCAAAAAATACAAAATAGGGCTGCGAGAATCAAAGGAAACAGGAAAAAAAACACGCTAGCCCATAGGTACATTCATGGGAAAGCCCCTGTATACCTCAAGAAGAAACTGGTTACCTATGTACAGAAGAACAAGTTACTTCTTACCTGGTAACGTTCTTTCGATAGGATGTTCCTCCGACGTATTCCTCATCTTTGATAATTTGTCTCCAGCTTGCTGGCCTCGGAAAACATTTTCTCAGTAGAGGGCGCTGCGCCTCGACGTCCGTCGAGTTGGTGTCCCTCGACAGCCACTGTATCGGCGCCGACGTCACCATGCCCATAAATAGACACGCGCAGCGTCCGTTGCTCAGTTCCGTTTTGTAGCATAAGATAAGTCATGCATGAATTGGTTATTGACCTTGAAGGAGCGTAAGCTGCAACCACAAGGGAAGTTTTACTGCAGGGATGGATGGGAGGGGCGATAAGGAATACGTTGGAGGAACATCACATCGAAAGAACGTTACCAGGTAAGAAGTAACTTGTTCTTCGAAGGGATTGTGTCCTCTGACGTATTATCTTTGATAGACACCCATAGCAGTGGTGTGTAATTGTAGGTGGGAGTAAAAACGCCATGTTTCCCTTTAGGAATGAACAGAATGTAATACGGCTTTGCCAAACCTAGTCTCTTGACTAGAGGAGGAATCCAGGTTGTAAAATCTTGTGAAGGTATGTGCGGACGACCATGTGGCAGCCGCACATATGTCTCGAACCGGAACCCCTCTTTTGAGGGCCGAAGAGGCTGCGATACCCCTGGTTGAATGAGCTGTTGGTACTGGTGGCGAACAGATCCACTTGAGGGGTTCCCCAAAGGGCGAAGATCTCCTGAAGGACTTCCTGAGCTAGTTCCCACTCGTGGGAGACTGTGCCCTGCCTGCTCAGAGGGTCCGCCGTCAAGTTCTTCTCTCCGGCTAGGTGAACTGCCGATAGAGAGATTCCTTCTTTAATTGCCCAAAACCAGAGCTGCATTGCCTCTCTGCACAGTGGCAGTGATCCCACGCCTCCTCTTATTGAGGTAGTGCATGGCCACTGTGTTGACCGTCATTATCAGGACATTTTCTCGCTGTACTGATGGCAGGAAAGCTTTCAGCGCTAGTCTGATCGCTCTCAGCTCCAATCGGTTGATGTGTAGTCTGGACTCCGATGGAGACCAACGGCCGCTGATGGTCAAGTCGTTGGCATGGGCTCCCCACCCCGTGAGTGAGGCGTCCGTGACTACTGTTCTCTCCGGCCATGGTTGCCAAAACAGTTCTCCTTTCAAAATGTTCTCTTGATAAGCCCACCATTGAAGGTCTCGGGCTACCTTGTCTGGAATCCAAAGGAGATCTGTATTTTTTCCTGAGAACTGCGATCACTGGGTTCTTAGTGCCCACTGGAGAGATCTCATTCTCAGGCGAGCCTCTGGCACAAGGAAGATGCAGGATGCCATGAGGCCTAGCAACCTCAAAAAGTCGAAGGCTGGGAGATGTTGGGCATTTTGAAGCTTGGTGACCATCTGCAGAATATCTTGAGCTCTCACCTCTGGTGGCAAGGCTTTTCCCAGAGAAGTGTCCAGGACCGCTCCGATGAACTAGAGTCTCTGTGATGGTATCATCTGTGACTTCTTTAAATTGAGGGAGAAGCCCAGTTTGTGAAGGAAGTGGCAGGCATAATCTAGCTGAATCTGAGCTTGTTCCGAAGATCCAGCCCTGATCAGCCAATCGTCCAGATAGGGGTAGACGTGAATCCCTCCCCTCTTTAGACTTGCCGCCACTACCGACATTAACTTGGTAAAGACCCTCGGGCGGAGGTCAGCCCAAATGGCAGAACTCGAAATTGATAATGAGAGCCGCCAATTGCGAACCTCAGGTATTTCCTGTGTTTGAGATGGATTAGCACATGGAAATAAGCATCCTGGAGGTCCAGACATAAAAGCCAGTCCTGGAGCTGGAGGGCCTGAAGGATCTGAGAGAGAGTTACCATCTTGAACTTGTCCTTCCTAAGGAACTGGTTCAATTCTCGTAAATCCAAGATAGGTCTCAGTCCTCCATCTTTCTTCGGTATGAGAAAATAAGGGGGGTGGAGGGCGGTGGGGGTGGGGGGTAGGGTGTGGGGGGGGGGGAGGGGAGTACCAGCCCGTGTTCCTCTCCGCTAAAGGTACCGGTTCTATGGCACCTTTCTCTAGCAGGTCTACAATTTCCTGCAAGAGGAGCGGATCTAGAACTTTCAGAGAGCTGTTCCCCGGTGGATGACTCTGAGGGATGCATAGGAGAGGCAGGCAGTAACCTTGGCCAACTGTCTCCAATGCCCAAGCATCTGATGTAATAGCCTGCCATTCCGTCAGATGTTGAGTTAACCTGCCCCCTACTGGTGTCTTGTGAGGAGAGTCCTCGGAGTGGTTTGGACACGGCTGATGCACATGTCGAGGGTAAAGGGGCACCTGCTGCTGCTGCGGCTTTTGTATTTTTAGCCCGTCCACCTCGGGTGAATTTTTTCTGACCCCTTTGAACCGGCTGTCCTCTGCCTCTGTCATGATTCCTACCCCCGGAGCACCAGGACAGGCCCAGCACCCCCGGGAGCAGGCATCATGCCCTCGGGTAAAAGCCCAGCGGCCCCTAATAGGGGCTCTTTGGACTTTGTCCTGGCGCCTTTGGAGCCAGGCTCATGTTGGACATCAGTCCTGGCGCCATAGGCGCCAGGCTCATAAAAGAGGGTGTTTGGTGCACTTACCTGACGCAGACCATGCTGCATGAAGCCTCAAGCCAAATGAGGCTTAGGAGGGACTATTTTATCAAAGGAACTATTTTACTTGGGTGGGGACCGTGGAAGAATACTTACCTGGAACTTCTTCCATGGCTATTTAAACCACGCCCGGACTGCCACACGTGCTTCGCGTTGCTCTGCATCTAGCAGCTGAACGCTCACCGTGCCTGCTCCTGCATCTTGCCTCCAGCCACGCCCGCCTCGATCTTGGGATATCTGAAAGGAAGGAAGGGAAGAGAAAAGGTGAAAACCAAGAACTTAATCTAACTTCCTACCTGTGTCCGGAACCATCACTCCAGCGATCCTGAAGATGGACATTTTTTAAAAAGCATCGCGCTACTTGTTGCAGCGCCGCGCATCACTCACCTGCCTCGTGGGCTCTTCACTATCCACCGCGACCATCTGGGCATTCCGCCACATCTCTGCACCCGCAGGGGAGAAGAAGAGACAAAAGGTGAGCAGGAGGAATAAATGAGGAAAGCCTGATTTTCCGTCACAAGACTTACCTGGCCATATTTGACGGAACCACTCCTCATTTCGGGTCGGCGCCACTTCTTGGCCTGGTACCGCACCCCGGCCCTAAGGGGAAAAAAGAAAGACATTACTAGAGGGATTCAAATACATTTAAAGGGATCATTTTATCACGAACTCACCTGAGTTTATCTCCGGCAATATCCCTCGAAGCATCACTTCCACTCTGCACCTGAAAATAAGGACAGATCGCAGGTTAAGAAAAGCAAACAAAGAGAAGACTCTATTCTGGAACTTTTTAAACTGCATACTTACGGCATTTCGCCTTCTGAAACCAATGAAGTAACTGGTCAAATACGCGCCCCTGCACCAGAAGCAGGATGGAGAGCTCATCCATTCAAACTTTAAGGTGAGCCTTGATTGGGGATTTCGGAGGAGGTCAGAGAAGAGCAAAGGGGAGGTGGGAAGCAATCACAATACTCTGAAGATAGTTAATCCCCTTTCTCCACCTACAGAAAGATTTTTCTATGGGCCAGACAAGCCAGATTTGGGGGTCCAGTTCAGTCGGTGTTTCGAATCCTGCGCATCACGCTTGAAGAGGTCGCAGCAATCCAGACCAGGTCAGCGCCTCCGTGGGAGCCAGGTGAGCGTTACAGCCTCTTCTGAATGCGGATTAGAAGCAAACGGACTTACCTCTCCAAGAGGTTCCTGAGGGGCAATATGGTGTCTGACGGATTGCAGCTCCCAGGGATTTTGCTGCTGCCTTTGATGTTTGTAGCTTTTATAAACTGTCATTCGCCTTCTTACCAAACAAAGAGTCGTCGTCAAAGGGCATATTCAAGAGTCTGCTTTGCACATCTGGAGCAAAACCAGACTTTCGCAACCAAGCAAATCTCCTGGTTGTTGTACTTGCCGCCATGGCCCTGCTGATGCGGTCAGCAGATTCGATGCCAGTTTGAAGGGATTCGCACATTGCGTTTTTACCATCCTTAATGATGTTTAGAAACGCTTCCCTTTCTTCTCCCTCCATGAGGCAGTCAGCCGCTGATGAAGCACACTCCCAAAGTGTGCGGCTGAACCTTGCGAGCGTACAAGTAGCATTGAAGGATTTCAACGCCATGCTACATGCAGAAAATACTTTTTTGGCCATAGAGTCATATCTCTTGTCATCCCTGTCCTGTGGAACAGTAGGGTAAGCCGTTTTACTACCCGATGAAGTTGCTGCCTGAACAACCAGACTCTCCGGAGTTGGGTGTCTGGATAAATATTCAGGGTCAGCAGTAGACACCCTATACTTGGCTGATAATTTTTTGTTAACCGCCGGGATAACCTCAGGGGTTTCCCAGTTTGCCAATATTTTCCTTTGTAATGCAACATGAAATGGCACCACAGGATCCTCCTGTGCACCTTGAACCAAAATGTCTGTGAGGTCGTCTTGCTGAAAAGCAGGTGAGGGTGTAGACCACCACATAAACTCTATTATCCTTGCTATCAAGGTTCTATAAGGGGTTTCAGCATGTTCCCCTGGGTCTGGTTTGGCAAATTCCACTTCTGGGGAAGTGTCCAACCCACTTGCTTCATGTAAGGATTCTTGGAGGTCCTTTAACCTACCTTCCTCAGAGGTAAATTCCTCTGGTACAGGAGTTGCAGATCCCTGCAACTCAAAAGGTCTCTCCTGATCCGAATTCTCCCCTTCTTCATAAATAGATGCTAAGGCTCTGGAATGATCAGATCTTGGAAATGATATGAATCCCATTTCCAGAGCAGAAGGGGCCAAATTCGTCATAATTGGCTGAGAAAACGTCGACGCCGTAGACGCGGACATTAAAGACTTCGAAGCCATCGAAAAAGGCGTCAAGAAAGTTGGTAGAGGCCTCGAGGAACTCTAGAGTATCGGAATTCTACTCGAGGTTGTCGACGACATTCTCCTGATCGAGGCTCTGGGTATGGCCAATGGCTGTGAGGTGGCCATGGGTTTGTCCTTTCTCGGCGTCGAATCGACTGACCTGTGCGTCGAAGAACCCTTTGATAATGGCGTCGAAGACGCAGATCTGTGCGTCGAAGGGATTTTCGATGATGTCGTCGAAGACGCGACCTTGCCTTTACTCGAGGGTTCGTGACGCTCTCGAGTAGCTTCTTTCGCCGGGTGCTGCGACTCACAGCGTTTTGATTTTTCGGGTCTTTCACCCAGGGTATCACCCTCAGCAGTCTTCGAGTGGGTCGAGGCCGCTTTCTCGAAAACGCTAAGCATCTTTTTCCTGAATTCCTCCCACTCAGCCTGAGAGCTATGTTTTGTGGGGCAGGAGACCCTTTTCGGGGACACGGAAGAAGACGAGGAAGGGGATCTTCGACGTCTCTTTTTTGAATGCTTAGATCTCGAAGAGTGATGGGAACTGCTTCGAGACCTAGAACGAGAATGTCTTGAGATGGCGAGGAGACTAATGTCTCGACTCCGCCGAGGAAACTTTCGAAGAAGTTTTAACTGCCTTTCCTCTCTCGAGCTTCCCCTTACACTCCTTCAAGGCTTTCGCCGTCATGGACATGCAGTCCTCGCACTCCGAACAATGGTGCTCGACTCCCAGGCACCACAAACAGATCCTGTGAGGATCCGTCAACGACATTTTCTTTCCACAGTCTCGACATTTTTTGTAGCCGGACCGTGGAGTCGTCGGTTCGGATGAGGAAGCCATCGAGTACGAGTCGGTATTCTCGAGGAATAATGAAGTATATTTGACTGAAGAACTGAGCAACGATATTCCGAGGCACCACGAAGCGCGGAAAAACAGAACTGAGCAACAGACGCTGTGCAAGGCTATTTATGGGCATGGTGATGTCGGCGCCGATACGGTGGCTGTCGAGGGACACCAACTCGACGGACGTCGATGCGCAGCGCCCTCTACTGAGAACATTTTTTCTGAGGCCAGCAAGCTGGAGACGAATTATCAAAGATAAGTAATACGTCGGAGGACACAATCCCTTCGAAATGGGCATTCCGGTCCGAAGCTCAGGGCAACCTCGTAACCACCAGTTTCAGGAAAACCAACTACTCGGCAAAGCCTTTCACACTAAAGCTGCAAACTTATGGAATAACATCCCACCACAAATAAGACTAGAGCCCTCATAGTACCTTCCGAAAGAAACTCAAGACCCACTTGTTTAGCTAACTCCCTTAATCTATTCCAAAGCCCGCCTGAAAATCTGTAGATTAACGTTGTCCTGTGACTTGAGTGTCTAATGTGATTCTGCGTGTACATGTGACGCGCTGATGCCTGCGGGCTACCGCGGTAGAAATAAATAAAAATAAGTGGTGCTGTCTTCCCTTGTTTCACTCTCCTGCCAGGTACACAACTCTCAGGCTTCCGACAGGGTCCCAGACCCTCTTTTGCAGGTGCAGGTCCTCGATATGCACAGTGGCACTGTCTTCCCTTGGTTCAATCTCCCACCAAGTAGAAAACTCTCAAACTCCCTTCAGGGCCCCAGGCCCTCTCTTCGTGGTTCATCTGCTCAGCCCTGTGCCTCCTATGGCCTAGTGAATCTTCTGAGCCACCTGTGTACCTGTTTCTTCTTTCCTGGTTTGTATAGGTGTTCTCTGGGCTTCCACTGCTTCCCTGGAAGCTCTGGGCATTGTCAGGGCTAGGTGGCGGTCGGTAGCGGTTCGTTTGAAAACTGCTCCTTTCCGGCCAGCCGCCCTTTCCCCAGGATCGTTCGTGGGGAAATGGGAGCCTGGAGGTTTCTCGCAGCAGTAAAGTGAGGATCCCTGGCATCCGGGACCTCTCTCGTGCTGTTCCTCTCCGTGTTCATCTCCCTCGTCTCACTCTCCGCTTCCCAGCTTGCGGCAGCAGCTTTGGCTGAACACCTTTGAAACTCCTGCAAAGGATAATTATACTGCTTCGGGCCAATCATTGTCTCTGGAATCTACACTGCTCATTCCATGATTTAAAGAGTGGGAAGGAGTGGGGTCTATTACATCAGTTAGACATTGCATTACCTGGTGGTACAGGTCCCCAATGTTAGTGTACAGTACTTTCGCCAAATGTTCCTTCTCTTGTGTTACCAACAAGAGCAGTAGTGTACAGGGGATGCACTGTCCTAGCACCTAGACAAGGGGCTCCCTCAAGGGAAAAAGGGGCTACATCCACGGATTCATCACAGTGGCCATGGATCAGTGTGTGCCGCAGACTCCACATTTGCTGATTTTACCATGTTTTGTTGCAGGCAGAACAACAGTAGACTAACTGTTCTGCTATTTTTAAAAAACCTGGAGCATAGCATTCCTTCTTTATCTATGATGCTATATTCCCAATTTTGTCACATTGCTACGGCAGGAAGCAGTCGAAGTGCCTTGGGAACCAATAATGTTTCTTTGCACAGTGTGAAAAGGTCAGTAATGTGACCTTGTTAAGCAGGGATGGGAATCCCTCCAAGTCCTACCAGGGTGAAAGCTAGAGCCATTCCTAGCCCGGGAAAGCGAAGGTGGCCATTGAGAGGGCCCCTGTTCCTGTCCTACGCCTACCTGGCTGCATATAAGTGAACAGTGCCACTGTAAATCAATGCATACCTCTTCAGCAAAATTCTTGTCCGTTTTCTTCCCCATTTCAGGCAGAAACCTACAGCAAACGTCTAGGTGGACAGCTTGCAAGCTAACAGCCTACCAGAGCCTCTAGGCAGACGACTCCAGTCATCAGATTGCTCCCAACAGCAGGAAGCGAAAGAGCCGCTTTGCAGAGCAATAGAGAACCCACGTGGTTGCAAGGAACGGTGCCAGAGGACACCAGTGCTTGCCGCGCTGCAGCAGCCGCAACAAAGCTCCCACCATGGAGTATAAAAAACGTGCTTCTTGAAAAACACAGACATATTACAGTACTTATACGCAGCGAGGGCCCCTGACACGAACTGGAACACTTTCCAACGTGGGTCGCCGTTATTCCATCATGGCGGACATGCAAGTCAAAGAGGGGCTGGGCTAGGACTACTTTTTATACATTCTGGCATTTACGAAACCTACCAGGCGGGGAAGACATGGCAGATTGACCGGGGGAAGAAGACCAATGGAAGAAGTAGAGGGAGACAGAAAACTGGAATGTGTGGGGCGATTTGGTGAGGACAGAGGGAACAGTGGCAGACCAACAGCCCAGAAGAAGGTAGAATAATAGACTGGAGCGTGGAGGTATTTTGAAGAAATGGTGAGGTACTGGTTGATTAGAGAAATTGGTAATGTGTTGAGGGTGCATGTAAGGTGAGTGTTAGAAAAGTGTGGAGGGTGAGTGGAAGGCGATTGAGAGTGAAAGGAAGGTGACTGATTAGATGGGGTGGAGCAGTAGTAGAGGGGAGAGTAGTTGAGGGGTGAGATGGGATAATAGTAGCATGGAGGGAGGAGTAGTAAGCAGTGGTGAGGTAGGGGTGGGAGTAGTAGTGGTGTGGAGGTAGGAATAGGTGTAGTTTGGATAGGGGAGAACAAAGTATAAACGAAGGGTGCAGGTAGTTCATAGAGAAACCAACATCGGAGGGACTAAGGAGGAAGAACAAAGGAGAGAGAAGAGATGGAGGGTGAAGTAGGAGGGAGCAGAGAAGGAGGAAGGGAGAGTGACATATTTAGGGTGAGGAAAATAAGAGGTCAGGAGGACCGAGAGAGGGTGAAGACCTGTGTGCCTGGAAGGCAGAACACTACAACCTCTCAGAACTAACTCAACAGTAGTGTAGGTCCAACCTAGAAGGCCCAACGGTAGGTTAGACGGATAAGCAAATCGCATTTAAAAGCCCTAACTGACAGCGAGGCAGAACTTATAAAGTAGTGGTTAACAAATACTAACCTAGGGAGATGGGTTATGGAGGGTATTACATCTTCTAGATGAGAGTGAGCCATCCCTTAAAAACCATTGTACCATCTCAGAGTTAAGGCAGTCTGACGGTGGTGCCTAAAGCACATCACTGTAAAGGGAAAATCCTGCTCTACCCAACACATTATTTTTTGTTGTTGGAGCTTGCTTGTACTTCTGCTAACTGTCTAAGTGGGTCATGTCAAGATTTTCACATTGCACTTGCCTTTTCTTTTTTAAAAACATCTCTTTATTGATGGTCTCAACAGTTACAGCTGCATTCAATTAACACAACATATGGTCCTTCATACAACAATATCTCCACCAGATGTTTAAGAATCTACAGCTTACATAGTTGTTTCACTGTCCGAAAGCATATCGCATAGGTACGCCCTGAAGGGGCCCCAAATGTCTTTTGGTCAGCTCGCACTTGGTAGAGTTAGCACGTACTGTTCCTCACATTCATTGATATAAGTTAATTCACCTAGGTAAGTGTTCATGGTGGGGGGGTTCGGGCTTTTCCATACTTGCAATATACATTTCTTGGCAATAACACACGATACATTGAACAGTCTTCTAACTTTTTCAGAGCATTTCCCAATATCCCCAAACAAGTATTTTTGTGGGGTCAGACACGGGGAAATCTGCGTGATGTCTGTCAACATGGCTGCAACCCTCGCCCAAATCCTTGCCACGACCGGGCATTCCCAATACATATGATAGGATCCCACTTGGGGGGGGGTCCCGCATTTGGGGCAGTTGCCTAAATCATCATGTGTGAATTTAGCAATTTCGGCAGGGGTGTAGTGCAATCTATTAAGGATTTTAAACTGTATTTGCCGCAATCCCGTATTGAGGGACACCCTTTTTGTAAGTGCACAATACCTTTCCCATTTGTCCTCAGGTATCTGTATTCTCATATCCACTTTCCATTTCTCTTTCACTTGATTGGACGTTGGGATGTGGGTTTGGATTGTCTTATACAGTTTAGAGATTCCCAGTCCTCCCCGAGTTGTAACCAATTGTGATGCATGGGTGGGAGGGAGGTGCGTCAGGGAAGGATGGCCATCGCGCTTGATATGCAGATCTCATTCGATAGTACTGTAGCGTTCGGAATGGGCCTCCTACCACACCCCTAGTAAATACTGCAAGGGTTACAAACTTCCCATCTATGTACATGTCTCCCACTTTCATCTCCATATCGGTGTCCCAGGCCTCCTGTATACTGGTGTCGAATGTACGGGGAACATTTGGGTATTTCCATAGCGGAATTTCAGGGTTGTATGGAAGTTCTACTTTCAATTTTTTATATATAGCCTGCAGGCCCTCACGGTGCAGCTCACAGGGTCGAAATCACAGGAATCCCTGGGCCTCGTATCAAATATAACAGATCTGATGTTTGTGGGTACAGTGGTGTATTCCTCTATCCACGTGTGGGGTGAGTTGTCCGCTTCATCGTACCAGTGTTTCGCAACTGTGCTTGTGCCACCGTGCAGTAGAGCTCAAAATCTGGTGCTGCTATTCCCTGTTTCGTATGGTTCTCTCATCCTTTCCCAGCTTATCCTAGCCACCTTGCCGTTCCACAGAAACGACACTGCCATGGATCGCAGTCTGGAGAAGAATTCCTTTCCCAGCCATATAGGAATATTTACAAATAAGTATAGTAGCTTGGGGAGTACAATCATTTTGAGAATGGCGATTCTACCGTTTCATGAGATTGGGAGGTGCCTCCAGACCTGTAGCTTGGTGCTGAGTGTTTGTAGCGCCTGGTCATGGTTATCAGAGTATAGGGTCTGCCTGCTGCTTGAAACCAGTATTCCCAGGTATCTGATGTGTCGCTCCGACCACTTAAGGCCGCACGTCAGGGCAGGGCACTTCGTAGAGGGAGAAAGCGGGAACATTTCTGATTTAGTATTGTTCACCGTATATCCAGAGTATTCTGCAAATTCACTAATGTCTGCCATGATGGGGGCTATGTTTTTGTCTGGATCGCGTACATACTGTTCAGGACTGGCCCTGAATAGTGCCAAAACGGAGATCCTTCTGATAGGGTCGCCAAACAAACTGGATAAACTAGGCGAGGAATATAAGAACATTAACCTGGACAATTGTGTTATTAATACACTATCCAAGGTTAAGACGCTGGGCGTATGTCTGGATAGACACTTAAACATGAAGGCACAGGTGAATAGTCTTGTCTCGTCAGCCTCCTATTCCCTCAAACTCTTCCGCCATCTTCGCCCATTTATTTCTGAAAAAAAACTCAAAAACCTTGGCCAGAGCCATTATTGGCTCAACATTAGACTATGGCTGTAGTCTCTTGGTGGGCATTCCTCAGTCGGAGATTCATCTCCTTCAGGTCATCCAAAATGGGGCAGTAAGAGTAGTAAAGGGATTGAGAAAATGAGATCATGTCTCGGAGGCCAGAAGGAGTCTCCACTGGTTACCAGTTGGAGCAAGAATTCAGTTCAGGCTCCTTCTGATAACTCAAAAATGCATTGTTGGTCCAATGCCATCGTATCTGAAGGAAGCCATAATCATGAAAGACAAGGGAAGGTCATTGAGATCAGACAACTCGAACATACTCGTGGTTCCTCGGCACAAGACCAATAAGACAAGACAATGGTCCTTTGAAGTTGCTGCTCCTACAGTTTGGAATGCCCTCCCTACTTACATAAGAACTCTGGCTTCAACAGAACTTTTTTAAAAAAAGCATAAAACACTGCTCTTCGTGTAGACCCGTGACAGTATTAACCATGGACTGCTTTAGCTCTTGATGTATATGTAGTTCTGTTTCATGTTCGTTAATCTGCGCCCATCAGCCTCCAGTACCAGGTGCGCATTACAAATTTCTTAACATAACATAACAATGTATCGTCCGCGTACAATGATATTACCTGGGTGGCTCCTTTCAGCGTTATACCTTTGTTTACATGCTGCAACCGCACCGCCGCTGCCATGGGCTCTATTGTAAAAGCAAAAAGGATAGGGGAAAAAGGGCACCCCTGTCTGGTGCCTCTGCCCAACTCAACCAGCTCAGATATAGTTCTATTCGTGCACACCCTTGCACCTGGGGCAGTGTATAGCAATCTAACATATTTAATGAAGTAGGGGCCCATCCCAAACGACTCAAGCACCAGGAAGAGGTACTCACACGAAACCGAATCAAATGCTTTCTCGGCGTCTAGGGACACCGCCACTGCTTGTTTATTCGGGTTTATTTGTGACATTATGCCGAACAGCCTGTGCAGATTAAAGGCAGTGGACCTTTGGGGAATGAACCCACTTTGGTCCGGGTGAACCAGCATGGGCATTAAGGGTAATACACGATTTGCTAGCACCTTCGCAAAGATTTTTGCATCTACGTTTATCAGGGATAGGGGTCTGTATGAAGACATATCCTGTGACGGGCGTCGGGGTTTAGGCAATACTGTGATTATTGCTTCTCGCATTGTCGGGGGCAATATTTGTTTTCCCAGGGCCTCTTCCCACACCTCTAACAGCACGGGGACCAGTTCCTCCCGAAATTCTTTGTAAAATTCTGCTCCCGGACCATCCGAGCCCGGTGCCTTGCCAGACCTGAGCTCTTTAATTGCCTCGTGAGCTCCTCTGCCGTGACAGGTTGCTCCAGCAGTAACCTGCTTTCCTCGGAGTTTAGGGAGATCCAACATAGCAAGGGACTTTTTAGTCTCAGCAGGGGATTTCCTATCCCTATTCGCATAAAGATTTTTGTAAAATTTAACAAATTTGTCGTTTATTCCCTGTTCGCTCGTTATCTCATTTTGTGCCGTTTGGATCATTGCGATCGGGGTAATTTGTTTTTCATGTTTTACCAGGTTGGCCAGCATTTTTCCTGCCTTGTTACCCTCCCCGTATCTGCGAGCCAGGGTAGGGGCTGCTATATATTGTACTTCCCTCGCTGCCAGCCGATCAAAATCTCTAAGGGACTTGTGGATTTCCACCAGAGTGTCCCCACCATGCGTGCGGCCATAGGTCTCCTCCAGTGTATTCAGATCCCTCTCTACCCTCTCCAGTTCACAGCATACTCCCTTCAGAAGACTAGTGGTCTTGGACAACAGTGCCCCCCTAACCCAGACTTTAAAAGCATCCCATACTGACGATATGTGGTCTACAGACCCAACGTTATCCGTAAAGAAATTGGCAATTTCAGTGTGTAGAGTTTCAACTACATTCGGGTCTTTCAGTAGGTTTCTAGGCATTCTACATCTCCTTGTTGGTCTAGAGGCATCTTTCAAAGTGATCCCCAGCACCACCGGTGAATGATCCGATAGTGTGCGAGGAAGGATTTCGCAGTTCTGTAGGGCGTGTGCTGAATTCGAAGATACAAACCAATAATCTATGCGTGACTCACTGTCAAGTACAGAAGAGTAAATTGTAAACCTCTTATCGACCGGATGGAGCACCCTCCAGGCGTCCTGTAGGGACAGTTGTGAAATTATTTGCTTTAAAGTTAGTGCCGCCTTAGAAGGTGACCCAGTTACCTTGGCGGATCTATCCAAGGCCTGGTTTTATACAACATTGAAGTCCCCACCCCAGAAAACAGTGGTTGCATCATGTTTGGTGAGCATCTCGAGCATTTGTAAGTAGAAATCAGGGTCGTCTAGATTGGGTCCATAGGTGTTTAACAAGGTTATACGTTTCCCCACTAGCTCCCCCCACACCATTACATACCTTCCCATCGGATCCGCCAGGTGTCCCTTGGCTATAAAGCCCAGCGAGCTATGTATAACGGTGCAAACCCCCCTAGACTGTGATCAATAGTCTGTGTAGTAGCGCAACTTCCCCCATTTTGCCAGTATTCTCTCATTGACCAGGCCCTGCGCATGTGTTTCTTGCAGCATTAAGATTTGAGGCCCATGTCTAGTAACATAATTACCGACCTTCCTGACTTTCATTGGATTATTAAGGCCTCGGACATTCCATGACATTAATCTTATCCGTAGTCCGTCTCCCATTTGGTATGTGTATACATCGTACTTGTAGAGAAGTGACCTTGTGTAACCCAGTAACCAGCCTTTGAATAGCGCCATTGTCTGCGAGACCACATTTCAATTAACCTACAACATCCATCAATACAAACTTTTCCACCAGGCTCAAACTTGTCTAGGTGGTTGGGATACCGAAAAACATCTCCATATTCCCTATCCCCCCTCCACCAACATCATCCACCCCAACTTGACGATGAACCCTAGTAATCGTTAGGAATATTCCTGAGGGTGCTTTGTTGCACGAGGCCACCCGACCGGGCTCACGACCCGGGGTACATTACTTGGAGCCCCCACAGGGCCGACCACCTCTGAAACATCAAAGATTACTTGTATTTGCCGGGCTGTTCAGCCAAATTTCAGTCCTCCACTGCAGGCGGGCGTCTTCCATTCTAATCCGGCCCTCGGCCCCTCGGGGGCAGCGGAATAGTGGCCTCCACATTGGCCTGGGCTGCAGCAGGATTTTCAAAGAAGTGCGCCCTTCCTCCATATTGGATTCTCAATTTGGCCGGGAATATTGGTGCATATGGGACCTGTCGCGCTCTCAGAAGTTTTTTGACTGGCTCATACGATCTTCGGCTGGCCTGAACCCCAGTGGCAAAGTCCGGGTAGATGTGTATGCGACTGTCTTCATACTGCAGCGTACCAATTTCTCTTGCCTTCCGAAGGACCGTATCTCTGTCCCTATAGTTGAGCATTCTTGCAATAATTGTGCGGGGCGGTGCCCCAGGCTTCGGTACCGGAGCCAGCGTTCGATGTGCACGTTCAATCAGGAAGTGTTCTGAAAAGGAGTCCCCTCCAAACAGGGTTTTTAGGAGAGCTTCCACCCGCACTTCCATTTTGTCTTTACCAAATGACTCTGGGACACCAGCGATGTGTACATTATTTCTTCTCGAGTGCGATTCCAGGTCTTCGCACTCGTTTTGTAGTTTATTCAAGCTTTCTTTGAGCTGGGCAATGTCCTGGTCATGGAGAGCAACCCTGTCCTCGGTAGTACCAGTTCTGTTCTCCGCCTCCGTTAGTCTCAGGCCATGCTTGTCAGCTCTAGTCTTCAATATGCCAATGGTCATTACGATGTCGTCCAGCTTCATATTCAGCGACAGGAATCCATTTTGGACTATGTTAGTCAAGTACTCAACCTTGTCTTCGCTCTCCATACTGGGCACAGGGCTAGCCACCAATGGTGGTTCAAGTTCACTGCTTCCCGCCTGGCTGCTAGTGTATGAGTCCATCCTTCCTTTCTTTTTGGCGCTTGCTCTTCCGCCACCTTGTCTTGCTTCCTTGTGTTTCCCATGGCCCTGGAGTCTCTTGGTGGTCTGTTACGGCCAATCTGAGGGGATATTGTTCTTCGCCGTAGTTTGGGGGCGTAGGAATATGAAGTTATTCCCTACTACTCAGTATCATCGGGCCACCGCACCCCAGTCACGGCCCTCCACCAAGTCCAGTACAGGCGTCTCTTTTCCAATGGATTACGCTCTCCCACGTTTCTTGCTTAAGGATACACTGGCTATCCAGCTATGTGTTCTGCATCGAGTGTTCGATAATATCACCGCCTTCCCGGGCCCAGCTGACGCCTCAATAATCAGTGTTTATTTGCAGCAGCGGCAATGGATCTGGTAGACTCCGGCACCCAAGTATTCATGTAACCAGCAGCCCCACAACACTCCTTTATTGTGGGCATGAGCATCGCCAAACCACCATGACCCACGCCCTGTCCGGCGTTCAAATCGTTATGTTTGTTCCACGCTGGGACCGTTCCACAAGGTCCCCGCAGGACACGCGGGAAGCCGTCCACCCCTGCAGCCGTTGGTGTCTCCCTCGGTGTCAGCTCCAACCCGGCCTTCCCTCACCTCCCCATCTTACCAGCGCTCGAAGTTTCCAACCTCGGATCTTGTGTCTACCTCTGTAGCCGCAGGCCCCTCTAGCACAGGGGACCGCAGCTCTCCAGCGCTCGGCCAGGCGGCGTACCAGGAACGGTCCTCCCCCGGCAGCTGCAGCGCCGACCCAGTCCCTCTGTGTCTGGGTTGTTCTCGGATATTGAAGGGCCTTGTATCTTCCTTCGTGACCTCTGGCCCTCAGGTGCGGGGGACTTCACCTCTCAGGCGTTCGGGCGCATCACCTCGGGCAGGTGGCGTATGGGGAGCGGTTCTTTTCTGGCCTCTGTAGCGCAGATCCGGCCCCACTGTGTTCGGATCGCTATTGAATATCGAAGGAAGGGAGTGTAGGCCGACCAGCTCGGAGCGGACCGCCGCAGTCCTGGTCCGTGCTCACTACGTCCTTGTAGGCCTTCCTCTCTATGCCCCCAGCAGATAGAGCGTCAGCAGCTCACCGGTGGAATGTCCTGGTTCCGGGGATCGGCGCGCTCCACAGCTCCTCCCCGCAGTGAACACCAGGTCTTGTAACTTCTCAGCCCAGGCACCTATCTCTCCAGGATTTCCACGGCATGTCTCGGTGCGGTCGGTATCCCGCAGCATGCTCCGAATCAGGATTTTTTCGTATAACGGATGATTCCCGGGCCGGAGCGCTCGAATCAGGCAGCCATGTCTGTCGTGCGCAACAGCGCCCCCAGCGCACTTGCCTTTTCAACAAATCTGTCTACAAGATTGCAAGAGGAAGTCAGTTTCTCTTGCAGTTTCATTTGCAAGTGCATTCCCTTGACTGACATCTCTGGCAGTTTGGCGAGTTGCACATTTCTTGGCCGAGATTGCATTAGTTCATATTATTGTTTCGAATAAAGAATTTACATAATTGGCATCCTTTAATAAGGTTCCATCCGTTGTTAGACAGATTGGTCTTTCCTACAAAAAACATGTTCCATAATCATGTACTATACCAAACGCACAGCGGGAATCGGAAAATGCGCTTACCCGCTAGTCCTTATACCTTATATATGGTTCATACAATACAAGCGTTAATCTGACCGATTCCACCACTTGTGCTGAGATAAGCTTTGCTAGTTGTCTGCACTTTATTTATTTTTTATTTTTTTTTTAATTAATTTTATTGGTTTAAATTCAAACCTTTAAAATATTACACAAACAAGACAAAACAACAATTAACACAATTACTATTTGTCCCCAACTATCCGCCTCCCTTCTCACATCCCATGTCATGGTATTACAAAAGGTTTCACATGACCAAATGTTTAAGGTTACTACTCGTCCATAAGTTTGCTTGACATCTTATGCTGGAGGCCGTTCAATTAAATTGTTTGGTCTCTCTTCTATTATGGCCAAGAAGGAAGTCAGGGGCATAATTAATTTCATGTCCAATCCGTTCCACATTCTCTGCCACCATTCATCTGCGCACACAGTCTGGTGGGCATCGTACCACTGGCCCAGATGAATTGATCTTACATCCTTTAGTTCCAGACAGAAAAGCACTAGATGCTTGAGGGATTCCAGCTCTTTATTGCAAAAACGACAAGTGAAATTTGATCCAGCGTTACAAGCCCAATGGCTAGTCCGCTCCTTGGTTTTAATCGCATTTAGCCAGAATAACATGAATAGTCTTCTGGCTTTCGAATTTGGGAAGCGAATCAGGTATTTTTGAAGCACATTGTAGCCTCTTGCTTCGGCAGGAGAGTCTTCCATAGCGCTGGCAGAATGGCGCTCACTACATGTAGCGATCCAATCGGCTCGCCAAATCATCACTTTAACTGCCGAAGGATTTGAGTGGAGCGTTTCCAAGCTGATGTTATTAGTTAGTAAGAGGTCTTCACATCGTTTCACCCATTGAGATAGAATATCAGGGCCTCTAGCTGACACATTGTGAAAGATTTTAAATTGGAAAATTCCTTCCTCTGCTCTGGATTTTCGAAACAAAGCCAGTAGGTTCCAGCAGATCCGGGCATGCAGCGAAATTAGGGCGAGTTCATACCTTATGCAGGCTGTTGAAATTCCGATTGGTAGGCTTAATGCCTTGGTCCAGAACATATGTTCCAGAAAGCCCAGTGATTCGATGGGCATCCAAAGGCATTTTCTGCACCATAAGTCGGGATCGGGACAACTTTCTGTTCATAAAAGTTTCGCAGCGGGTGCATTGAAAAGCGCCCGAATTTTCTGTGTATGACAACACCCTGACATGCCAGCTGACCTCATTTCCTCTTGGATTCAGCTACCCAAGGCTCATCACAGATGCTGGAGTTCAGAATCATGCCCAGGTACTTTACACTTTTTGAGATACATAGATGGTCTTGATCTAATGACCACACATATTTTGAGACCCTTGACTTTTGGCTTGTTTTTAATTTCTCAAACACCAGTATTTCTGTGCTGTGTTCATCTTCAGGTTGTTCATGCAAACGTATTTTTGCACTGCCTCAAGTTTACGTTGAAGGCCAATCGGGGTTAAATCTATGAGTACCAAATCATCGGCGTACAACAGCCAGCTTATCTTCGATGTGTTGAGCTTAGGTGGAAAGGCTCTCACAGATTGGATCGCCTCACCGATGTCGGAAATGAAAAGGCTAAAAATTGCAGCTGCCAGCGGGCATCCCTGTTTAACCCCTATGTGCGTCTTGATTTGAGCTGACAGGGACCATAATTGATCTAGTCGAATAGCAATTGAAGTGCCTGTGTGGAGTGCTTTAATTGCCGCAAGCAAACCTGCCGGGCAACCCCACACTTCCATTTTTTCCCACAAAGCTTCACGATCAATCATATCAAATGCCATAGAAAAGTCAACAAAGGCAAGATACACTTTTGTGTTAGCTCGCAGGGCTTCCATTTTCAGTAGATTTAGGACAAGCAGGTTCAGAGAACACCCAACAAATTTCACGAAACCCGCTTGTCTTTCGACCACTCTTTTAGCTGTTTTGGCCCAGGTGATCAATTTTGTTTGCAGCAAAGACGCGCAAATCTTACCCAGTACATCAAGCAGGGCCACCGGACGATAGTTTTTCGGAGATGCTCTATTTCCTTTCTTGAAGATCGGCACTATTATCCCTATCTTCCATGAAGTTGGCACTTGTTTTTGCGAGTTGATTCTAGCAAATAGATCGAAACACAGGTCAGACCAAAGATCAGGAAACTGTTTGATCATGAAATTTGACAAGCCATCAGGGCCAGGCGCCCTAGAGTTTTTCGCTCTCATAATTACCTCACGGATATCTTCCCTTCCCTTGTAAAGTGTAGATTCCATGATGCTAGGTTAGATGTTTCCAAGTTAGGAGTAAGATTATTGTGGTATAAAGCAGTAAAATGATGCACCCACTCAATTTCTGGAACCAGGCATACTTGCAATGCCTCTTGCGGTGTTTCCATGCAATTAATGGTTCGCCAAAACTCGCCACTGTTCTTATTAGATAGCGTCCTCAAAATAGCCTCAGCATCGTTCTGGTGTATTACAGATCGATGGCTTTTAATCCAATTTTTATAGGACTGTTTGGCTACTTTATTTCTTGCCGTTATTTCCTCCTTTGGGCCTTGATTGTTTTTCTGGATTTCATCTCTCATTCTTTTGCGCTGCATCACCGTTAGGTCGAAACAGTGCTTGTTCCGAAATGACCAATTATTCAGCCCGATATTTTTGGCTTTAAATTGCAACAATATAGGCACATATTCAATCTCCTCCGGCGTAGACTTGAATTGGGAGAATATATATTGGCCACCTCATGTTCCTCCAGCCTCACACGTAGACGATTTGACTCCACCAGAACTTTTGTGCCCCATTTTTGGCTTTGCACGCCTCTTAGATCTTGACATTTTAATTCCATCATTTTATGGTCACTATTGACCATGGTAAGGATTTCCATGGTTTTTATCCTCGCATGCATCGTATCAGAGGCAAAGATGTAATCGATGATAGAGCTTTGGCCATCACGCTGCCACGTGGGCTTCGCCGGAATGTCCCCATGGGTACAGCCATTTAGCATTGAGAGACCTTGTGCGTTCAGTTCTTCTGACCAGGTTTTAGCTAATTGACCTTTGAAAGAACTCTGGTTTGAAAAAGTCAATATTTAGATCACCACAAACTATCAAACCACTTCCACTGCTTGACTCTAGCAGGTTATCGATTATTGAGTTGACCTGATCGATAAAAGGATATGCCCCGGTCCATCGATGGTTCCAATATAATTGATTATGTGGATCACATCAAGCGATTTAGGTGTATCCATGAATTTTCGTATCTCGCAAACTTGAATGTAGGGCTTATCGTTTTTTTAATTCAGCAACCGGTAGCCTGAGGATCGTTTGATCATCGTTAAGTGTCCTGCTAACGGACGCCCCTTCTCCGCCTTAATGGCTGGGTTCAGAGCACATTCAAATCCTGAGATCACTGGCAAGTCGCACATCCAAGTTTCTTGAAGACAAATCAGTTGTAAGTCGTGTAGCCAGTCGTTTTTTAGGACATGTATGAAGCCGCGCGTGTTCCATGAAGCAAAAGAACATTCCTGAACCGCGCTAGTCTTTGAGCGTTAGCTGTGAGTATTAGCTTTCAAAGCCGAGGCCATCCAATTCCATTCTTGCATAGAATCTTGTTCCATAAAGCTGCTTGTTTTCGTGGAAGAGGACTTGACGGCTGGGCCACCATTATTTATGGTAATTTTAATTTTCGCCATTGGACTAGCTCTGGTTATCACATCTTGCTCAGCCGCAACTACATTTTGAGGGGTGAAAACGGGTTGTCGAACTTTGAGTACTGGTCCGTTCTGACCAGACTGTTCCTGCTGATTTCGTTCAAATACTGTAGTTTTTTGCAAGATCTCCAATACCCTTTTGAGCATGCCATGCTTCGCTTGATCCATCTTTCATCTCCGCTCGTTTATGCCCTTCCGGTTCCATCCAGTGACAACAACTCTCGTCTGCATCCAAAATGACATTCGCAATTATATTAGAGTTAACGTGCAGAATCACCTTATCGGTGCACAGATTGTCCGGGAATTCGACAATTTTCAAATCTTTCGAACCAAGGGATCGCAGCCGATGTATGTGATGGAGCAGTCTTAACACGTTTGTTCTGTTCAAGATTAGTTTGTCACTGCCTTCCAGCCTCTCCAACATTAGTTTGATCAAAGGATTCGGTTCCACAGGACGGGCTGTAACCTGACGGTTCCTAGTCTTCTGATCTTGCATCAACGTTTCTGACTGATGGTGGTCAATTTTCAGGGGCATAGATGCTTCGGCAGCCGCGACGGCCGCTGCGTGCTCTACATTTCCACTTGCAAAGTTTACCCCATTCAAAAGCCACTGGCACGGACTAGCAACCTCCTGGTGTCTCATCTGCACCCTTGTCCTTTGTCTTTCCCATTTTGCTTGTAACGTGATGAACTCCGGGCTCTTCGGTTCTGGGCCCCCATCCCTTGTCTCTACCACAGGGGGAACTAACTCACATAACTTATCTCTGATCTCTCGTGATGTGTTAGTTGGTAATCCTCGAATCATTTGCGGCATACCCAGTTTGGAGTTTAGTGCATCTGTTACCGAGTTCTTAGGCTCACTGGTTGATTTTGAGTTTGTTGGCAACAGGGTGACTTTTTGGGTACAAGGTACTTCAAGAGGGGCTTTCACAAGCTCAACTGCCACCTCCACAGGGTCTACATAGGTTGATAGGTCCATTAATTCCTCATGAATTGCCAGTTCCTCTTCGTTTAGCGGAGTTTCCGCAACTTTCATGTTATTTCCCCCTGGGTCTAGGTGGGCCATTTTGTTCTCCTTGATTGTGTCAGCTAATTTCAAACTGGTAGTGATATCTTTATCGACAAGTTGAAACATATTGATGTTGCGAAGGAATTTTCGAGCTCCTTTTTGTTGAGATTTTTTTACGGGCTGGCATGTTCTTTTGTTTTTTCGTTTGGGGGGGATTTTTTTTGGCGTCCACATTTGATTTAGTTTGAGCTTCAGCATCTAGATTTCCAAGAATGGGGAATAGGCCTGCAGATTTAGTAATGACAACAGGGACCTTTTTCAGACCAGAAGCCTGATCCACTCCTATCAAAGGAGATGAGCCAGAAGCCTTTTGAGAGTCCAGTAAGGCTGTATTTGATGCATTTTTAGCTTGCAGAAATGCTGTATTAAACGACATTTCGAGTAAGTTGGACTGCCCATCACTTTTACTCTGTCTCGCTGAGGTTCTTTGGATTTTCCCCCTCGAATACCACCAGAGGAGAGGCAACCTTAAGCCCTCCATTGGGTGAATCAGTCACTTCCGTTACAAGACTTTCGGATAGCATGATGGGCTGGGAAGTCTGCTTCACAAGTTGAGGTGGCTGCGTTTGGAAATCGGTCTTCATGGCGGAGATAGCAGTGTTGGATGGAACTCGTAAGAGAGAAGTCTGATTTTTCCTTACCATGTCTTTCATGTTGCCAACATTGCCCAACTCCTCTCCCCTTTGATCAAAGTGTGATTTGCGAAAGAGAGAGTGCTTCCTTCACGACCTCTGCGAACAATCTTTTATCAATCATGTCATTCCGTTTAGCATCGTTAGCTGATTCTATGCCCGCCAATATTTTTTGATTCGCCTCTTCTTGTTTGGTCCTTTGTGCACCATGCATTACTTCTAGGTGCATCAATTTTGAGTTCATCATAGCCAATAAAGTCGTGACATCCTTCACGTTTTCATTTAGTGTTTCATACAACTTGGTGAAAGGTGTAAGCGAGATTGCCATTGCAGATGTTAGGGCTAATAGGAGGTCATTTGAAGGCACATGTACGCAAGGGGCTGGGCACCCACCTCTAGCTTTCCCCTGTGGCTCTCGTGCGGCTCGTGCAAACCGTGCCCGTTCTCTCCTAATTTTTGGAAATGGACGCTCGACAAGTGATGAGTCCCTAGTAGTCTGGTCATCTGACGAGTCCTTACAATTAGAAGATTGACTTAATAGGCTTTGGTTTCTCATCCTAAGCTCACGCCCTACATTATTATGGACGGGCAATCTTTTCTGAGAGTCAGCCACCTTTCCCTCTTGTGACTGTACAGATCCATCAGAAGACGCAATCTCTCGTGACTTGAGTCTTTTGTAATTGCCGGATCCCCATATATCTCGATTTACATCAGTAACATTAATGCAGTGCCTTTTCTGGGGGGCTTTATGGATCAATTCCTGAATTGGGGTAGATACGGCAATCCGTTTACATGAGTGGGATTTGTTTAAGTTGATCAGATTTTGTAATACAGAGGACACTACCTCCAAAGAATTTCTTTTATCAATATGGGATGGAACGTCCCCTACAATCCCCTGCTCGCTTTCACTTTGTAATACTGTGTTAGAAGTGGATGCTTTGGGGTGAGGATCCATTAAGTTTGCATCAGGGGTAGGGGTTTTCTGCGTGGAGGCAGAAGCCTCGCGATGATCAGCACTTAGCATTCCGTTCGAGTGTGAACTTCCGACCCTGGGAGAATCAGGAATTGCGCTTACTTCCGAGTCGTCTTCAGAACCCACAAGGCATCTTCCACTTGACACAGCTTTCAGCCGCCACGCCGACTGAGCATGGGCAAGCGATCGGCTGATTAAACGCACCTCAGCCCAGTCCAACTGGCGCTGCACAGCTTCGGAGGAGACGCGTGCTTGCTCACAGACGCCGCACTTCCATCCTGGCCCCGCCCACCAGTGTCATCAGTAGCGGCCGCGGACAACATCGAGGTTTCCCGTGCCCGCTCAACAGCAGCCTGCATGCAGCTCGGCACTGCGGCCACCAACACAGCCCCCCCCATCCCCACAGGACGACCACGGCACAGCGACCTCACCAGCCGGTACGTCGTGATCAGCATCGTTGGCAGCTTTGTCAATTAAACTTATCGTACTTGTTGTGCATATCATCTGAGACTGAGTCATACCCTCAGCTGGCTGAGTAATATTGGGAGAAAGGGGGGGGGGGGGCAACGAGGCAGGGGAATAGGGTGAGTCTGGATGAACAGAGTGCACTACTGCGTCACAAGTCGGATAGGAGCACTCCTCTGGTCTCGAAGGTTCAAAAACATCTTCTACCGTCACCACTATTGGATCTTCGGATATTCCTGTTTTCAGACACTGAACCGCATGAAAAATATTGGCTCACCTGTTGTTGCGCTCGTTTTGCAGGGAGCTCCTCTAAATTGGCCATGCGTTTTACTTGGGCTCTGGTCCTTGAAATGAGATTAGATGGGTCCATCATTTGCAGAGCGTGGCCGGGCCAACGCCTTACGCCACTCGCCAAACAGCCAAACAGTGAAGTCCTCAGCCCTTTGGTCCTCAGGGCTTAGCGCTGCAAGGGCGGCAGAGGTGGCCTTTGGTACCAGGTGACATGGGTCAGATGGTCAGTTATTAAGGGTACAGGCACACGCACCTCTGTCTCTACTTCTCCTCTCTTCCTGATAGAGACACTCGCCACAGCCAAACAGTGAAGTCCTCAGCCCTTTGGTCCTCAGGGCTTAGTGCCGCAAGGGCGGCAGAGGTGGCCTTTTGTACCAGGTGACTTGGTCAGGTGGTCAGTTATTAAGGGTACAGGCACACGGACCTCTGTCTCTACTTCTCCTCTCTTCCTGATAGAGACACTCGCCACAGCCAAACAGTGAAGTCCTCAGCCCTTTGGTCCTCAGGGCTTAGCTGCACTTTATTAGTACAAATGCAGTGCACAAGTCATAAGCCAACATAAATTATCCCCTTTCATTTCACAAACAAGGCCATCTACATAAAGCTCCATCTGGATTTTGGAAAAGGATTTCTTGCAAATCATCACTGGTCTAAAAATCAGTGTTCGGTTTTCTGTCCATGGCAACTCCCAATCCTGGCTGCAGTCTATGGCGTCACAGGTTAGCAGGTCTGTGGCTTTGATCTGTTCATGGCGCATGCAAGTCCATACCTCATGCAGAAATAAAGTGCTGTCTGCTTCAACATAGTCAAGTACCCTTTGGAATGATCTCATGTAATTATATCACCGGATATGCATTCCATATGGAGTGGTTCTATCTGTAAAACAAAAAATGTGCTTTTTCCTCAGTGCCAGTTTTCACATCTTTGCTAAGAAAGGATTACACCTCATTCCAAAGTCAAGGCGTGTTCCACATGGTCTTGTTTTCTCTTGCTTTCTCAACCACACACCACAAACATCTGGTAAGTGCAGGCCAGGAACCACATCTACAAGCTGTGCAAGTAAATATATGTTTGTGTTGCACATAGGCATCCAAATGCAGAAGAGCATCCAAGCGGCATAGCCAAAGGCAATAATATGAGAATTTGCTGAATCTTAATTCTCAGATAAAATTACATTGCCAAGAAACATTGAAAGCTACACAAGATACACATTTCCGATAAAAATATATGAAATATCCAATAAAGAAAGTGGCAGCGTGTCGCTAGAAGAACAAGTTACTTACCAACTGGTAACGTTCTTTAGACTGGATGTTCCTCCAATGTATTCCTCATCTTAGATATGTATTGCATCCAGCTTTAACTGCTTTGGAAATTTTTTCTCGGCAGAGGGTGCCGTGCATCGATGTCGCCGAGTCGAAGTCCCTCGAAGGCATCCGTCGAGGATGACGTCATCGGGTATACAAGTAGCACGCGCTGCGCCCATTAGCCTCAGTTCTTTTTTTCCCCTCCTCCCATCTTTCTCTGTTGTATAGATATTGTAGGTAGTCAGGTGTCAGCCTTGCAAGAGTTGAAGTGGCAATAATCCGGAAAATCTACAGAGGGGTAGGATGGGAGGGCGATGAGGAATACGTTGGAGGAACATCCAGTCGAAAGAACGTTACCAGTTGGTAAGTAACTTGTTCTTCGAATGGATTGTGTCCTCCAACGTATTCCTCATCTTAGACAGACTCCCAAAGCAGTGTAGAAAGCTCTCTGCAGGAGGGAGTAGATTTTTAATATTACATAGCCGAATATAGCACTGCTTTAGCAAAAGCAAGCTCTTTAGACTGGGAAGCATCCAGACTATGGAATTTAGAAAAAGTGTGCAGCGATGGCCAAGTTGCTGCCTCACAAATAGATTTTATGGGAACAACTCTTTGAAGGGCTGTCGAAGAGGCTATGCCTCTGGTAGAATGGGTCCTTAAGCCTTCTGATGGATCTTTTCCAGCCAATCTAGCATTCTGAAATGCAAAGCACAATCCAACGTGATATGGTTTGTTTTGACACTGACTGACCCAATTTCATTCCGGTGTAGCCAATGAAAAGTTGATTATCCACTCTAAGCTTGGAAAGCCTAGAAATGTAAAAGCTTAGAGCACTTCTCGGGTCCAGCCTGTGTAATCTTTCCTCCTCCTTACTGGAATGAGGTGGAGGATAGAACGCGGGGAGAATCATTTTCTGACTTGAAATGGAAATGAGACACTACTTTAGGTAAAAATGAGGGTTTAACCCTCAATACCACTCTTCTTGCACATGTTAAAGCAACCAGGAAAGCGGTTTTCAATGTTAGTAATCTTAATGGACAAGTGTGCAAGGGTTTAAAAGGGGCACACATTAAAACTTTAGAACCAGAGTAAGGTCACAAACTGGGACTTGGAAAGGAGAAGGAGGGAACACATTGGTGAGTCCCTTTAAGAATTGTATTATTAAAGGAATTTTAAAGTAGGAACATTTTTCCGAAGAGCGCTTGAAAATGGAAAGCGCTGCAAGATAACCTTTAATGGTCCCAACATTGAGGCCCCTATGTGCCAGGGACAAGAGGAAGGACAACACTTCCGGGATAGAGCATAGAAAAGGATCAACATTCGTTTCCCTGCACCAGTGTCAAAACTTCTTCTAACGTCAACGACAGAGATTTTGTTGCTGGCCTTCTTACCGAAAGCAACACCTCCATGACGTCATCTGGAAGGTCGCAATCCTTGTATCTAAGCCTTTCAGATACCAAGCATGAAGTTTGAGAGTCTTGACCTCTGGATGGGGAACCTGGCCCTCCATTTGTGAGAGAAGGTCCTCTCTCTGAGGAAGACGTAACAGAGGGCAGATGAACATATCTAGAAGGTCCGGGTACCACGTTCTCCTGGCCCAATCCGGGGCAATTATGATCATGCGGTCTCCGAACCGTCTCAATCTCCTGATGACTTGAGGAATGACAGGAATGGGAGGGAACGCGTATAGCAATGGGAAGTTCCACTCCACCACAAACGTGTCCCCTAGGGCTCCTCTCGGGGGAAATTCCCTTGAGCAATATTTTTTGCACTTCCGGTTCATTCCAGTTGCAAACAAGTCTACTTGAGGGGATCCCCAAAGGGTGAAGATCTCCTGAAGGACTTCCTGAGACACCGTATTCTGCCTGCTCAGAGCGTCCGCCGTCATATTCTCCTCCCGTGCTAGATGAACTGCCGTTAGGGAGATTCCTTCTTGAATTGCCCAATACCAGAGCTGCATTGCCTCTATGCACAGAGGTAGTGACCCTACACCTCCTCTTTTGTTTAGGTAATGCATGGCCACTGTGTTATCCGTCATTATCAGGAAATTTTTTCCCTTGACAGATGGCAGAAAAGCCTTCAACGCTAGTCTGATTGCTCTCAGCTCAAAAAGGTTGATGTGTAGTTTGGACTCCGGTGGAGACCAACGACTGCTGATTGTCAGATCGTTGGCATGAGCGCCCCACCCCACTGAGTGAGGCGACCGTCACTACTGTAATCTCTGGCAATGGTTGCCAAAAATGTTCTTTTAGGATGTTCTCTGTGCAAGTCCACCACAGAAGATCCTGCCGAACCTTGTTCGGAATCTGAGGGCGATCCGTCATTTGTCTTGAGAACTGGGACCATTGAGTCTTTAGTGCCCATTGAAAGGATCTTATTCTCAGGCGTGCTTCTGGCATTAGGAAAATGCAGGATGCCATGAAGCCAAGCAACCTTAAGAAGTCGTAGGCCTGGAGATTTTGGGCATTTTGGAATTTGGAAACCATCTGAGGAATGTCTTGAGCCCTTGACTCGGGAAGCAAGCTCTTTCCCCAAGGATGTGTCTAATACAGCCCCTATGTATTGGAGCTGTTGGGAAGGTGCAATTTGTGACTTCTTGAAATTGAGGGAGAAGCTCAATCTGTGGAGGAAGTGGCAGGTGACTTTTAGACGATCCAGGGCTTGATAGGCAGAACGCGCCCTGATCAACCAATAGTCCAGGTAAGGGTAGACATGAATCCCCGCCCTCTCCTCAGGTGCGCTGCCACCACTACCATTAACTTGGTGAAGACCCTCGGGGCCGAGGTCAACCCGGATGGTAGGACTCAAAACTGATAGTGCGAGTCGGCAACTACGAACCTCAGGTATTTTCTCTGCTTGAGATGGATTGGCACATGTAAATAAGCATCCTGGAGGTCCAATGACACCAACCAATCCTGAAGTTGAAGGGCCTGAAGGATCTGAGAAAGAGTTACCATCTTGAACTTGACTTCCTGAGTAGCTTGTTCAAGCCTCTTAAGTCCTCCAAGATGGGTCTCAGTCCTCCGTCCTTTTTGGGAATCAAAACATATAGGGGGGGGGGGGGGGCATCTGAAGTAATGGCTCACCATTATTGCAGCTGCTGTGACAGCCTGCCTCCCACAGGTGTCTTGTGTTGCAAGTCCTCAAAGTGGTTTTGTGGCGGTTGCTGCGGCCACTGATAGTATAGAGGCTGCAGCTGAGGCTGGCTTTGCACGTTTTCCTCGTCCACCACGAGTGGCTTTTTTCTGGCCTCTTTGACTGGCCATTCCTCTCGCCTTTCCATATGAGGAGTAATAACGATAGGATTGTCCCCTCCAAGATTGTCCTGATGCACAAAAAGGCTGATGTTGCCTAATAGCAGCTCCTAAAGATTTGGCAGCCAAGTTTGATGTCTGCAACCTCTCAAGGTTCTCGTCAGCCTTGTTGCCAAAAAAGTGAGACCCGTCAAAGGGAATGTTCAAAAGACGGTTTTGCACACCTGGTGCGAAACCAGACTTTCGCAACCATGCAAATCTGCGCATTACCGTGCTAGTGGCCATGGACCTGCTCACACATCTGCAGTGTCCAATCCAGACTGAAGGGAATCCTGCATGGCCTCCTTTCTATCTCTAACCATGGGCTAGGAATCCTTCCCTTTCTTCCCCTTCTGGTATGGGCTCTGCCGCCATTGCAATGCACTCCTACAGAGTGTATGAAAATGTTGCCAAGGCACATGTGGAGTTGGCCGATTTTAAACACCATACTCCCAGCTGAAAATACAGTGAGCGCTCACCCATCCACACGCTTGTCATCCCTATCCGGAGGGATGGAAGGGTACGCCACCTTATATGAAGCTGTGGCTGCCTGGACCACCAGACTCTCAGAATTAGGGTGTTTGGACAGATAGCTGGGGTCGCTACTGGAAGGGCAGTATTTTGAAGTGAGGGACTTTTTCACCAGAGGAATAGATTCCGGGGTCTCCCAATTTTTGGCCACCCTATTTTGTAAGGCTACATGGAAGTGTAAAATCGGATCTTCGGTGGGACCATGATCCAATATATCGGTCAGATCATCCTAGATGAACCGAGTTGGTGGTCTGGTCCATCCTAAATATTCGACCACCTTTATCATTAACTGCCTGAATGAAGGACTGGCATGTTCCCCTGGTTCTGGCCTGCCAAAATCTGTTTCAGACGAATTGTCTATTCCACTTGCATTATGCAAGATTTCCACCAGATCTCTCATTCTGCTTTCCTCAGAAATTAGGCATTCTGGGACATTTGGGGTGTCATATTCCAGGCCAAAAGGAACATCCTTCTTCTCAGACCCCTCTTGTTCTTCAAAATTGAAGTTAAGGATTTGTAATATTCTTTCCTTGGAAGAGGTTTAAAAGAGATGTGTGGGAGAGGTGTAGCAGTAGAGACTGAAGGCTTTACAGCCTTTGCAGCTTTTTCTGTTGCTGCTATTTTGACAGCTTCTGGCTGAATTGGAGACTTTGAAACATTTGGCACCGAGGGCTTCGGGGGTCGACCTCGACAAGGGTGTCGATGGCGCCTACGAAATAGTGGTCATCGATGGAGGTGGCTTTGAGGGCGTTGAGGCGCTCTTCGAGGGCTCGCCCTTCGGGGTGTGTCGAGTTCCGGACCTCGTCGGTGACCTCAAACGGTTGACTCGACTCAAGCGATCTTTTTCGCTCGGGGTCCTGGAGGGTTCCCGATCTTTTCTCCTTCGATCACCTGGGCTCGAGGGTGCGCAAGTGTCAGAACGGTAATGGTCCCGGTCGGCTTCAGATTAAGGCGCGGACTGAGGCTTAGCCTTTTCAAACACCTCCATCATTTTAATTTTAAATGATTCCCATTCTTCAGAGGAAGATGACGTCACCCTTGACGGAGGCCTTTGAGGGACTTCGACTCGACGACATCGACGCACGGCGCCCTCTGCCGAGAAAACATTTCCGAAGCCGCTAAAGCTGGATGGAATACATATCTAAGATGAGGAATACGTTGGAGGACACAATTTATTCGAAATAACATTTATTGCCCATGGCATATTATGTAGGTACAAAGATTAAATCACTTAGCAATCAGTGCAATGTTTTATGGTTTTTGTCCATAACAACAAAAGGTTGTCTTTTCCCTGCTAGTCTTCAAATTAGATAAGTACTGAAATGAAAGACTACACACATGTGTATCACTAAGATATTCCATGTGATAGACAGTCCCCTGTTTATAGGGATCCAATAATCACTACAGCACTAAAGCACCTTTACCCTCATTATGAGTTTGGCAGGGCAGGAAAAAAGTGGAGGTAATTCCGTTACCTCCATTTTCTCTGCACCACCAAATTCCATGTGTTGGTGAAATTACCACCGGTGGAATTACCGATTGGTATTTCTGCTGATTTGTAGGTGGGAAAAGTTTAAGGATTCACCACCGGCAGAATGCGGCAGGTGAATCCTCTGCTTTTCCTCAAAAAATCAGCAGAATTAACACTCGGAAATTCAGTCGGTGGTAATTCCAACAAAAATCCCTATTGACTCCATTAATGGGTAACCACAATGTCCAACCACCACTTGTAATCCCGTAGTAAACCCACAGACCAAGTGGTGGTAAAGGTAAATTATTTGATGTTAATTTGGTGGAATTACCACCAAATTACTGCCAAACTCCTAATGAGGCCCATTGGTCTTTTGGAATCCATTTGGGCTTGAAAGGAGAAGCAAAGTTATTTTCTACATCCCATTTATATTTTTACATTATCTTCCATTTATACAAACCCAAATAAAAATTGACCACCACCAGGATTGGACTGGGCTATCGGTTATTCGGCCACAAGCCGAATGTTGAGGACCGTGGGGCCGGTTTTAGAAAAAGCCACCCCAGGCCCGTTTTTTTGGGGTGAAATATATTGTTTGTAACTTACGTTACTTTAAGTAACGTAAGTTACTTTCTGGCTGCCGGAAGCCTGGGCCAGCTCCCAGCAGGGGATTGAATGGCAGCAGGCTGCATTTATCAAAGCAAGGTAACGCACATGTTTTTACCTTGCTTTGATGAATTTGATCATGCAAGATGCTACAGCATTGGCATAGCACACACAGGCAGCAGACTGCACTGCAGTACAGCGAGTGAGGCAGCGCAGTGCCCGGCCTGCCACCTAAGTTCATCTTGGGAACACGTGTTGTGGCTCAGCTCAGCTGCCCTCAGCAGCAGGCAGCGCAGCAGCAGAGGTTGGAGTGGAGGAGCCGTCGTGTCGCAGACATCCAGTCGCCACCACTTTGACTTGTTGCTGGCTGACTCCTCATTTGGACAGGCATGTAGTGAATTCTGTCCCTTTTGTGTTTTTTGCTTTTTCATTCTTTCTTTATGCATTTCTTTTTAGTTGTGTCTGCTTTTCTCATTTGATGTCTTCTTGTGTATCCAGCTTTTCCTGGTTGAGTGCCTGATTCAGACCCCCTTCCATGTTTATTGCCCTGCATTTGTCTAAACCCTCATTGCTCATTTCTGTCTTCATGTTCACCTCTTTCATTTCGCATTTGTTTCCTCGCCCCTTTTCTTTCCTTTTTCCAACTGTCCTTGCTCGTTTTCCATACTTTTTCATCTTGTATGTCAGCTCCTTTATTCTGGCTTCAGTTTATTTGCCATTCAGGCTCGGTTAACTGCCTCATTGGCAATCATCACAGATGTTCGCTACCACTTGCCCGCCTCATATAACCTCGGTGGAGCAGGAGCCCCATAGTGATTCACTCCTTTGTGACAGACTGTTGGAATAGTAACCGTGGGGGTGTGCTGATAAAACGTAATACAAATTGTGCAATTTAAAGAATATTGATTCAGCAACAATGGTCAAAACTACTAGCCACATAGTGAAGCAACCAATGAAATGGCCCACATTGGCCCACTAGCATTTTGTGCTTGATTCGGCATTGCTCTATTGCCCATTAGGCCAGTCCGAGCCTGTACTGGCAGTCGCAATCACTGGTCGATGCGTGTGCATATATAGTTTTACATCTATATATCTATATATATATATATCTATATATATATATATATCTATATATATATATATATATATATATATATATATATATATATATAGAGATACATCATTACGCTTGGATATAGAGGGGAGAATGTCTGAAAATAGCCAGACATTACGTGGGGTTAAACAAGGGTGCACTCTCGCAGCCACCCTTTTTAACCTATACTTGTCCGACTTTCTGCAGAATGTGACCAATGCCCTTATGAACGACATCAAGATAGGCAAACTAATGTTAACATGGCTAGGCAATGGAGATCTACTGCTTTTAGATTATACACCTAAAGGCCTACAAGCCAAGCTGGTTGAGTTAGAAAAGTTTGCCATAATTAACAAACTCGTTATTAATATTGGGAAAACTAAAATCATGATGTATGAGCCGAAAAACACAGTAACGAGAAACATATAATGGTGGATGGACACTCAAACAGTTGATTGAAGTTGTTGATGAATATAAATATCTAGGGGTCATAATTGATAAGAAACCTACCTGAAAAAAGCACTGGAATGAAACCAAGAGAAAATGTATGATTGCTACAATGACCTTGAGTAAGTTTGTGGGAAGGCAGTTAGTTTTTCTGTTGAAACAGTGTTAAAATTGTACTCTGCTAAAATTGTCTCCTGTTTGACATATGGAGCGGAAATCTGGGGAAATCATTTCAAGAATGGAGGCAAAAATGCTCAGGTTACTGTTGCGGATGCCAAAAACACTCTCCTATGAATATATTCTCTTAGAATGCAAACTTACTCGTCTATCCAACTGCACCTTTATGGTGAGGCTAATGGAGCAATATGGTGTGATCAATAACAACACTGATCTTGTAACCATGCATAGATGGAGACAGGGATACCTTAAATGGATTAATAACGAAACTTCCTGCTGGCTGTTATACACAACTGCTCAGACTAAACGTAAAGTGAAAAGTCTGATATATGAGGTTGATTGTGAGCAACGACTAGTTAATTTGCTTTTTCGTTCTTTCTTTGTGCATTTCTTTTTAGTTGTGCCTGTGGCTGAACCCAGGCTCGGACTACCAAACTACTTTATTTTCATTATACGGTTTCAGATCCCTCATGTTCACCCCAAAATAGCATCAAAATTAAACAATGAATTTCTGTGGCTCCGAGGTATAAGCCTGGGCAAGTTAGTGTGAGTAGGGTTTTAATTTGTACTGTTTTGGACTTTGTGTGTGGTCGAAAACACTCTTCTTTTGGACTGAGTATTTGCACTGTAACCTTGCTATTCCCTATGTTCTGTCACGTTTCATGTACAGATATGTATGTTGCAACAAGATTAAAACAAGCATTGGCAACATTTTTGGCTTCTGTGTAGGTATGGGAACTGCATTTGCCAGGCACTGCCGTACAGGTATTAACTGGCCATCAAAGTTAGCAGATGCAAAATGGTGCAAGTACTTGTGCATCTAATAGAAGTGCCTAGTAAGTGTCTAATACTTAGACACAAGCCAAAACGGTTGGCTTTGCCAGTGCTTGTTTTTAAAAGGACTTCAGCGAGGGACAAGCAATATACTTATAAATCAAGTGGCTGAAGCCAGACCTGGTAAAGACATTTTTATTACATCAGTAGCACGTTTACAGTGCCAATTAAATCGTGACCTCTCAGAAGACTACTTTTGAGCAAAATCTTTGATGGTAAGGCTAGTTGAAAGAGATCGCAGCAGCATGCATTTTGGGCGTGGAGTGGCAGAAAGTAGGTGGAAATGGCCATAAGGATTAGCATGGGCTTGGGCAGTCAAAAGGTGGGTAAATGACAACAACACCTACAAGTGTGTCCCTCCTGAAATGCCATTTCTCCCCAGCTATAATCCAATACAATAGTTTTGGCTGGTAGATGGTGCTTTAGCGTCACCTGATAGCCAAAACTAAAAGATGGCAGGTAAGGAGCAGGTAAAGGGGTGGGGGTGCACCCAACACTGATATTCTGAGTTTACAAGACTCTTGGGGGCTAAGGAGGAACTAGCGGATATTGAGAGGGTCGGGCGGGCCCTCCATGCATCAAATGTGCTGGGTCACAAGGATTGCCATAGGTTTTCCTCCCGCATGCTCTAACACGTTACCACTTAACGGAGCCACATGTGGCCCCTACTGTGCATGTTTAGTAGCTACTTGTGGCCTTGCTAAATGTGCTGCATGTGTACATGCCTGTGAACAGCCACTTGATATGTGCACTAATTGTAGCACTCTTGCAGAATTTGAACATCTACTACGACACGTTCTGGCACAACGAAATTGCAGGAGACTACAAGGGACACTCTGGGCGATAACTAAGCTAAGTGCCGCACTACCTCACGTGTCTATGTTATGCTGCTGTGCCTTTGTATCCTGCAATAGTGATATTGAATGTGTGTGTAGAGTTAGAAGCAGGGATGGATGGTTGTATGAGTGCTGTGTAACTGCTCGCTGGAAGCGTGCACAGTTGTCAAAACAATACCCTAACATCCCCAACCTATCCATAACCTCTCCCTAAACCTCATTCAGGTTTCCCTGCTTGCCCATTTCCTATCCAACCATCGTCACCCTAACCCTCCTTCCCTGCTGGGGTTGAGGAGCCCTATATAAGCATCGACTTGCAGGTCCCAACACCACAGTGGGGTGGTTGGTTCATGCCACTCCTGCGCCTCGGATCTGTGGACCCTGTCACAGAACTGTAAGTATGCAAAGTTATGTTATTTTATGAGTTGTGCTGTAATGCAATATTGGAGCATAAAACAAATGGCAAGGTACTTTCCGGTGTCATCATTTGAATGTGCTGCTTATTAAATGCAAACATTTCATTACTGGTGGCAACGAGTAGACATGCTTTGAGTCTGGGTCTGCAAAATAAGAATTTAGCTATGTGATGATGATGTTTTTTAAAAAAAGAACAAAAAGGAATGTTATCACTTTCTCCAGCCTTTACACAAAACATAACATGCAACAAACACATTAACGCTCCAAGTAGCATTTTCTGTAAAGTCGTGAATTCACGCGATTCACAGATGATGGTTTGAGGGCCATTTTTTGTTTAGGCGAGGGGTTTCCCACTTTTTTGGGTGTCCGGGCATATTTGTCCCAGTCCGACCCTGAACATCACATAACAAATTAAAGACCTAATTAATCAAAATCTATTGCTTAATATCGTCCCATTTAAAAGAAAAAGAAAAATTAGTTTTATCGATATTTAGCCTACCCAAACTAACGAAAACACCAGCTCAACCCATGCTTATTCCCCTTGAAAACAGAGCACCCCATTTCAGTTCAACAATGTGCACACAATTCAAATGACCCCAAATGTGTAAATACATATCATACTTTTAGGCACCAGTGCCAACCAGAGAACACACTATAATGTAGTATTTTTTTCTTCAATTGAATGTTCTCTTCTATTCCATTACTTCTTTTCTATTATTTTTAGCATTAGTGTCCGTATATTTTAAAGCTCGACAGTCGATGGATTCTATGAAAACAATTGGCATGAACCTTTTCCATAAAGGTTTTTGCCCAAATGCCTTCTGCCTCCAGCAGTGCCACCGTAACAATCTTTCATTAAGTCCATATACACTGGTCCTGGGACCAACTGGTTAAGGTACATCAAAAAAGGGCTAGGTCTTCTGCATCAGGAGTTCATTCCTTTTAACCCAAATCATTCAAAATAGGTGCATCTTTCCTTTAAATGTTAGGTTCTATTGGCAACATTTCTTAAATAACTACAATGTGGATGTCATATGACACTACCCATCGGTCAAGGGACAGAAACATAACTAAAAATGTGCTTGCAATAAAACAATGATTGATTGGAAAAGGGTTACAAAGAATATCACTGCTAGCCTGTCCCTGTCAATCCACCAATGTGTGGCCTGAATCACCACTCCATGCTACAATGCCATCTTTACTGGAACTATGGACAATTCGGTCACGAGAAGGGGCACCTCACAAAACCCACTGTGGATCAAACCATTATACTTCGTCAAAGTCAACTGTGTATTTGAGTTCTGTGACGAACCTAGGAATTAATTCCTTCTTCTTAACGGGGATCCACCCCCTTTGGGAACTAGAGGGATGGGGGTGATCCCGCTAAGCTTAATGCCCCTAGTCAACAGGGCAATCAGATCTCACTGGGGGCCGACTGCCCCTTGATGGACAAGTAATTCCCAGAAAGGGATTTTATTAATCCTACCTCGGGTGAAAAGTGTTCGCTGCCTATATGGGGGAAAGACCAGTGTAATTGTATGACTGACTCTTTAGAAATGGCTGGTGTGGTGCCTGACCCTTTTTCAAAGACCCTCACTACGAGAATAAAGAATCAACGGATCATTAAATCTCGTTTCAGCCTGAAACATATGCCACAGGAGCAACACGAGAGGGGAAGGAAAAGGAAGAGGAACTCATGCATAGCAAGCCACCAGTAGGGACCTCCTGGAATGTGGAATCAGTTTGGCGCAGAAGGACCGTGTGCAACACTGCTCTCTTCAAGGCGGTCTGGAACCAGCCGGGATTGACCAAAGCGGAGAAGCACAGCCCAAGCCAGAAGTGATTGGCCAGTGACTCACAGTTCATGGCGCCCACAAACCAGCAAGCATCCTGTTGACGAAGAGACCGACGTGACAGACCGACACTTGGAATCCAGCCAAAGAGACTCTGTCAAAGAGACAAACAAGGCTGTTGTTCCAGGGAGGACGGTGGAGAGACCCAGCAAAACCCTACAACGGGGTGAGAGATCAATGAGTCCTAGGTGGGGTGAAAGCTAAAAGGAAACTAAGCAGGGGTAAGATGCAAAACCCCAAGATTGAGAGAAGAAACCCCATGTTGGGGTGAGAAACCAAAAGAACCCTAAGCGGGTTGAAAGCCAAACTACCCAAGAAGAGCTGGGAGATAACCCATGGTGGGACAAGAGTGTCCAGACCCCAAGAGAGGGTGGAAGAAACAAAACTCCAGGAAGGGGTTAAGGGAGCAGTAGACCAAGGTGAAGAGGGAGACATATGATGCCCAAGGTTCATTGAGAGAAACCATGCTCCAGAGTGGACGGATCAAGGCTTGACATACTCAAAGAATGATACCAAAAGACGAGGTAGACTAGACATTCTTATCTGAACTGTGCTACCAGGAACAGGGCCCGGGAACCTCCATAGAGACCTTTAGGTGGGGGCCAGAGGCCAGGCACCCTTACAGACATTGAGAAGGGAACTCTTTCTTGTCCAACTTACATTAGTCCTTTTTATTAGTGGTAAGGTGAGAACCTTAGGTTAGATTAGGCTTTTCGACAGAGTACTGTATTAGATCCACATTTGAGATAAGAAAAGTATAGGCCTTCTTTATTTAATAAAACACACATTTTCACCATGACCTCTTGCATGTCTCCTGACTTGGAATTACCTCAGTGAATACATTTGGGAAGTCTCATTTATTCGGGAATTGTGTGCAATCTCTGGTCCTTGTGTGGGGGCTGGGAGCATAGGGGGAGGTGGCTGAAGAGAGGTGCTTCACTAACTTCCTTTGCAAAACAGTAGTTTAAAGTGTGACGAAGGGCCCTCTGTGTGGTTCTGTGGAACACCATTTCAGGAGTTTTTGTTCCTGGACCTTTTTGTGGTGGCCTGAGCTGCTAAACTGCAGCCAGAAGAAATGTTTAAATCGGCGACTAAGTGGTTATCATCGTCAAAACAGCATGCAAGAGGCACAAGAGTCCTAAGAATTCTGTTGGGCTAACTTGAGCAGGATCATGTAGATACCAGGAAGAAGGACCATTTTGTTGAGAGTCAGCAGAGGTCAACCATGAATGAAACTAGAGAGCAGCAGCAATGACCAGAGGCGAATGCTTGCCACACTAAAAGAACTCAGGGCTATATGAAGAGGATAACAGGCAGCAGAAGGTGGGACAGTTTGTAGCGCCAATCAAAGCCCCTGCAGGAGTCAGTAAATGTTTTTCACCGTAGTGACTACTCTCATAGTCCATTGTTCGACTGCCTCTATACATATGGGAGTCATTGCATGTGGGGACCTGGCCCATTTTTCAGCATTAAAGAAAATGCCTCAGTTTTCCTCCAGGCTCAAGCCTCACCTCACCGGTCCTGTTCCTTTGTGTAGGCCTGTGGTCTGCAATCTGACTCTCCAGGTGTTTTGGACCTGAACTCGTGGACCCTGCCCTATGGAGATACAAGTTATGCAAAACCTTTCCCCTGTCCGAAGACAGGTTAGGGAAGAAAACTGTTAGTTTGAACTACTGACCGTTTGTCAAGAATTGCATTAACGCCTGGAAATTGTGGGACAGGCGGAATAATAAAGCCATTCACGCTTGTCAGGAAGACCCCCAAAATGGCCGCCATGAATGGATAAATACAGAAGTGCAAGATGCGCTCAAGTGCGTCGCAGGGTGATGTTTCTGCCTCTACTTCAATGCCAGATTCCTACAGGGCGCTGCGTCCCTACTCAACATTGGTGCTTCGTAATTCACCTACCCGATTGCCATGAACCCGGATTGCTGAGTGGTCGCAGATCGCCAAGATGACTTCTTCCTAGGCCTCGTTAACTTTCTCCTCTCTCCCCGTTCCATCTCTTTGTCTGCTGGTCCTCTGTACAGCTCCCCCGTTTACTGGTGCTCCATGCGATCTTCCCAACTTTTCTCCCCTTTGCCTCGCTCTGCTCTCGCTCTCGCTCCCGCTCCGTTACCTTCTGGCCTCCGTGACATTCCGCTTTCCTCACACACTCCTTGTGTCATTGCCAGAACCATTTCTTGCCTTGCATCGCACAGCCCTTGCCTGACAGCTTTCTCGCAGCCTGCTCCTATGAAATACATTTCTGCACCACATGCTCCTCGCTTTCAGCCTCCCACAGCTGCTACTTTCTACCATCATCTGTCAAGCCTGCACATTGGACTCTGTTGTAAATCCTTGCGCTCCTTGCACTTACCCCTGATTCCTGGACTTCCACTTACAAGTGACCACACATTTTTCTCTTTGCCTTTGTTGCACTCCTTGTTCTGCTTCTTGCTTGGCCTTGCATGCCTCACTCCTTTTATCCTCTCGCCCCCTGAATCCCATTTCCTCCAGTTCTTTGTGCACCTCGCTCCTTGCTTGGACCTACCAATTATTCTGTGATACAGATTTACTCAACTCCACTCATCCATCACAGGTATTCCACTACTCCCGTTATTGTCGGGAGGATCTACCGTGCTTGTTCTACAAGGACTCTGCTACTATCAGGCAGACAGAAGGTCCAAGGATCTTCAGGCTTTTTTCCCCTTCTTAAGGGTCGCCCACCAGATTATGCACGACCTCCTGTCACCATCCAGGGGTCTGACAGTTGGGGATAACCCTACCTTTGCCTGCAGTACATCCATCAGGTCAGTGCATCTCCTCAGCCTATTTGTGACACTGAAAGAAAATCTGGCATGATCTTAGGGAAGAAGAAAGGGTGAGGCTAAAGCACCACCTTTAGTCTATGGAAAGTAGCAAGTATTTGAAGAAGAAAGGGTCTGAAGCTCACTTACCCTGCAAGCTAAAGTAACGGACCAAAAAGAAAACTGCTCTCCAAGACGCAAAACTAATGCCTTCCGTCACCATCGCCTCAAATGACTTTTGAGTCACACCACAAAGAAAGACACTTAGTTCTCAGGGCAGATGATGGCCACTGACTGGAAGGAACTGATGTATTGGCTGCCTCGGATTGCTACTTCACGACTGCATTGGAAAGGAACTAGGAAATAATGTCTACATTTCTGTATTCCCACAACAGCAGAGATCTTGGTGAGGCAGGATTTAATTGATCAGCCAGAATTTTCTATGCTGCCAGAATTTTCCAAGTCAGACTAAGCCGCAGCAAAAGGAATTCACCTGCCGGTCAAGGTCCCAATGACAAAAGCAGGACAATTTACTTTTGTACTGGGCCCTAGTGGACAATCTACAAGCAGCCAAACATTCAAAAGTCTCCCTCGACAAGCCTAAATGACAGCTACTCAGAAATCATGGCGATAACTGAAGAGATTGAGGGGAATGATGCAAAATCTTCCCAACTTCCACCCTGTGACAGGTCCAGTCTCAGGGGGAAGCAGAATGGAGGAGGACTGCGCCAGTAAGAAAACCAGAACCTGGCCCACCACCAACAAACCACAGGGATCATGCAGCACAAGTTTGACATGAATTTCTGGATCGCACTGCGAGTTCAAAGGATGGGTGTAAATATCAAAACTTCCCAAGAAATGGTAAGTCCGTCCGCATTCACCTCAAACCGATTCCCTCCTGAATGCAAACGTTGCTCAAACAGGTTCCCCAGAGGTAAACCTCAACTTGCAGACAAATCCTGCATCACAAAAGTATGTAGCTCCCACTCATCAACCGTCACCTCCAAACCTCCAGCACCTGCTGACATTTTTGTAAATACACCATGGGCTGGATTCAGACCAAAAGGTATCCGACCAAGTATCCAATTGGAACTGCCAGTTCTACATCAAGAAAAACAGCAAGCTGCAATGAAGCTCCTAGATGGGGACATGGCGGTATACATCTTTCAGATCTTTTGCACAGATCCCCAATCCCTGGCAGAAGGAGGCAAACCATATCTACACTAGTGTGATCATCTTGAATCAAGAGAAAGGAATGAGTTGGAAGACCGGTGAAGACCTGCAGCTGAGGCCTGGAAAGGGGGAATAAAAATGTTGAAAACCAGGATGGGCTACTGAAAGGACCCTTGGGTCCAAAGATATAGCCTCCCATTCCTCCAGAAGGACAGATTCTCCTCTCCCCACCAGAACATTACGGTTTCTGCTTTGATAGGGGGAGGCAAGGCCCTTGGAAGAAACCTTTCTGGGCTGTTGTAACGCTCACCTGATTCCCGTAGAGGCGCCGGTCTTGACTGGGCGTATACCGTATCTTCAAAGGTGATGTGTAACACACGGCTGGCTCTTTGGGCTGGACCTCTGTGCACTGTATGTCTGACTCGAAAGGTAAGATATCTGCAGATAGAAAATATGGGATTAAGGAACTGGGTTATTGAATGTCTCTCTCTTCTTCCCTTTCTCTTCTCCTGTAGAACCCCAAAGGTTAACGCTCTCACCTTAGGTAAGTGAACGCCGTGCTCTCCATCTGCCTCGGGGCAGGGTGCTGTAACCAGTTTCTTCACTGGATAAGGGGAGCAGGCCTCTTGACTTCAGAGGACTGCTGTCCGTCGTTTACTGCACGAACGGTAAGTTTCGAGTAATTCTAATGTCTTTAAAGTCTTTAGTAATGATGTCTCTTGTTTTGCAGGGTTCCGGCGATGGCGGATGACGGGCTGAAGTGAGTTGAAGATGGAGCCCGTGTGATGAATAGAAGCGCCTGGAAGCACGTAAGTAAGCGCTTGTTGCCTGCTTCACGATGCGCTCTAACTGTCTTTTTATTTTGCAGGTACAAGTTCGGAGCGGCTGCAGGGTGCCGGAATACCCACTGGGTTAGATGTGGAAAGGAGTAATGGCACGTGAGTATTAAAGTTCCCCAATGTCTTTAAACGCACCTTGTTTTGTCTTTCAGATGCGGGATGCAGCGCCGAAGGCCTCCGGAGCGTGCGAAGAGTTGGTAAGCTTTTGTCTTTCAGATGCAGGAATGGAGTGTGAAGACCTCCGGAGCGCACGAAGAGTAGGTAAGCCTTTGTCTTTCAGATGCCGGAATGCAGCGCGAGGCGTTGGTGACAGCCGATGGACCAGGTAAGTGAAGAGCTGTCACTGAAGACCGTAATGCTAACCTGTTCTTTCTTGTCTTTATAGGTGTTGCTGAAGACTGGATTCAGGATGGTAAGCCTTTTTCCTTAGGCCCAGGATCAGATGCAGAAGACACGATGAGCGTTCTGCTGCAGAGGATGCAGAATAACGCATCGGGTGTGGTTTAAATAGCCTCCTGTAGTGCTTAGGTGTCTCCTTCCACAGCCACGCCTAGGTAAGAAAAGAGTTCCTGCTTTCCAGAAGAGTTCCAGTGTTCTGAATCTAGGGAGTGGCTCCTGCCCCACCCAACAGGAAAAGTAGTTCCAAACAGAAGAGGATCAGAGGCTCAACTGGCAGGCAAGTAAGCAGCATGGTCTGCTGCAGGTAAGTCCACCCAAGCATTATGAGCCCGGCGCTTCCAGCACTGGGACTGGGCATATTTATGAGCCTGGTGCCACTGGCGCCAGGACTGGGTCCAAAAGGTCCCAATTGGGACTGGTTGGCACTCGGAACCTGGGTTATGGATCTGATTCCAAGGGAGTTGGGAAAACCCTGACCTTTTGGAAGCAGAGATCATGACAGCTGTCCATTGCCGCTTCTTTCTGTATTGAGCAGGCGGCGAACGAAAAGCTTGCATTGCCTGTCTCTCTTGAAAACCATTGAACCTACCCCTCCCCTCCCACCTCAGCCCTCCCCAAAAGGGGCACAACAGTCCGGACCTCTGAACCTGGGTTGCAAGGTATTACACCATTTTGGTAGTGGTCTTTTCCTAAAGCAATTTCTCATCAGCGGAGTGAAAAAGATACTGGTTGCATGGGGTATTCAAAAAAGCCTCTTGGCAATTATAAGACCCCTCAACAAGGACACATCCGTGGGAATACGCCAAAACGCAAAGAGTCCTCTAACCAACGAGATACCAACAAAGATCGGAGTGCGGCAGGGATGTATTGTCGAAGCATGCCTTTTCAATCTTTATTTAGCCGACCTAACTTCTGCATTGGCTCCTTATGCATTACCAAGTCCTAAAATTGGAAATCAATCAATAGAGTGGATAGTTTATGCAGAGGATGTCCTCCTCCTAGACTTCACTCCACGTGGCTTGCAACGCCTATTATGTGCTTATGGGCTTTTTTAACCTAATAGTAAACCCAGAAAATTCCCCAAGTACTATTGGTTTCTACAAAATAAACCAATTTCGATGAAGAAAGAACTCGTCTATTTGGGTATTAAAGTGCAGGCCACCCAATCAAAATCTGTACACGAGAAAAACTTAGATCTAAAAGTAATTTCTCTCAGAGCACAAATGAAAAAAATTGTTCTCATCTCACTGTAAATTCCCAATAATCCGAGTACCCGACTACTATAGAGCAAAGGTGGTCCCAGCTCTCATCTATGGATATGAAACATTCCTGCATCACAGTCAATTAACTGGGAACAATTAGAAGGGAAGTTATGGAAACATGTCCTCCATCTGCCAACGAGCTATCCAACAAGTAGCCCAAAGTATGAGCTAGGCTTACCATCTCTGCAAATGGCGCTCGACAGGAAAATGATCTGTCTCTACAGGAACATAATAATGCCACCAGAAGATTCTCTTTATACAGACATCCAGATCGAACTAAAAAAAGATGGAAATGTCTATTTGAAATAACTGAAAAAGTATGTGACATCTCTTCTTGAGGCATGTGATCGAGACCTAGAGGATCTAGCAGACAACCAAATTGGCATCAAGCGAGCACTCGCACGCACACATTCGATTGTGACAATAGCGAAGATGAGATCCTACAAAATCCTCAAATCACTGTTGCAATTTGATAAGCCAAAAACGTTTTCTTCCCACTTACCTTACATAGTTTCCAGATCATGAACTGAGGACGGCCTTCTTAAGAGTTTAATCAAACTTCGTGCAGTCTAAACAAGTGCTTGCTGTGAGAGAAAAATCTCATTACACCCCAGAATGTAATCTATGTAGTGGTAATATTGTTCAATCTCTGAATTATGAGATCATGTGTAGGAATAAGAGAAATACGCGTGGCACATTTAACGTGCTTAGTTAATCACACGGAATGGCTGTTTACAGAATCAATCTGGTAACGACTAATAGCTGGGCACGAGACTTTATTAAAGATTGAGGTAGTAAACATTTCACTAGAGCTAGACTTGATCGAGAAAGATTGAAATGGTATACTCAGGCATTATCTAATGTCTTGCACAATATAAGAGTCAGGCCTCTATGTACGTTAATTAATGATCAATAACAGTATAGATCTCTGTTCATTATTTATATTTCATTCTACCAGAGTTGTATTATAAGGATATGAATGTAAGGTCACGTGAAAAGTGGCACAGATTTTCTGTATAAATGTGTAAAACAGACAGATGTGTAAAAAAAAGTCGACTAAAGGTACACAATAAAAGGATCTTTGTTCCAGAATTAACTGAAGTGCAGAGTATGAAGACCCTTTTAACAGTCATGAAAATGGAACACAGGGGGGATCAGTAAGTTAATATTACAACTTCTTGTAGTTATGATTCTACCTTATGTTTAGATCTCCGATCCAAAAAACAAAACACCAACTCCTTTAAAAAACTCCCTGAAGTGTAAATCCTCTAAATCACACAAACAGATGGGATTAATTTATGAAAGAACAAAACAGAACATTATGGACTCCAGGTCCCATGAGAAAAAGGGTGCCAGAGGTAGTAAAAACTGCTGTGAGCGGTCTAGTTGTTGTAATGACCAACACCTGAGCGGGACCTTTAAACATTTAAAGGCCTTTCAGGTGCGGGCGAGGCAGAAGCAGAAGTTGCTGTTGTGGTGGCAGCAGGAGACTGTAGTAGACGTGGCAGAGGTCGGAATTCCAGGGCTATGCAGAGAATACGCAGCGGGAAGCGGTATTGAAGCCAGCCACCCTGTGTGAGAGAGAGAGAGAGAGAGAGAGAGAGAGAGAGAGAGAGAGAGAGAGATAGAGAGAGAGAGAAAGAAGCTATCTACACACTGTTAACTGCTCCGGTATTGGATTTCCACAGGAGAGTGCACAGAGCTGCGAGAACTCCATTGAAGGTTAGCGCGAGTGGCGGCAAGCCGACAGGAGCTGTCGGACAGATGAGTTCCCGAAAAGCGAAGCAGCAATATCGGCAAGTCAGAAAGAGACACCAGGGCATACCAGTGAGTTGGTCTAAAGCAGGTGAGCCTAGGGCGCACCGAGGGAGACAAGAAGGTTATGATAATAATTTTGAATATGTAACAATTGAATTAAGGCAAACTGGGTGTAACTCTCCTAACAAAGGATTCCAAATAGGGGGAATACTGTAACCACATTGCCAAAGGAAATTTATAATAAAGCGAAATGGACACAACTCCCCTAAAGAAAGATTTCCAATAGGGGTACACTGTAACCCACATTGCCAAAGCCAGAGAAGACAGAGTGAGACCAAGGCAATTTGGATATAATACTCACAGTAAGATGTCCAGAGGGAGAAAGTTGTAAACCACATTTGCCAGCAGACAAAAGGTTGTACAGATAGAAATCAAAGACCGCAAGAGCAAAGCCCTCCTAACAGGGATCAAGGTGGAGAGAACTGTAACCTGAATTGCCTGAGGCAAACAGACTAACAAGAGAATCATTATTTTTGGGAAATATCTATTTTCAAGAAGATTTAGCCAATTGTGTTACAAGTCAAAAAACTAAGCAGAGAAGAAGTTGTTGGTTCAAATCACCACATTGATGATTCTAGTGTGGAGAGTTTGAAACAAGCCTTACCACAGAGTACAAATGCAGTAGTAGGAGTTTTTTTTCCTGGCAGGCGAGTGAACCAAGGAAGGGACAAATTGTATTTATTCCTGGCAGGCGAGTATACCAGTAAGATGACTATTTAAAATACTGCGGTTGTGGTATCGTGGTGGAAAAGAAGTGTCAAATCCATCATCTTATTTTGATGAATGGTTGCATAAGCAAAGTGATTGTTGAACCTTCTGACTAAAGCGTTTCCTTTAGATAAGCAAGATTTGCCAAGTGAAAGGATACATTTGAGTAGAACTTCGTTATGGAGCAGAACTTTTTCGAAACTGAACTGTGTTCCAGAGAATCCTGAATTGTTCCAGGGGAAGGGAATCCAACCCTGATCACAAGGATTCACGTTTATAACTGGAGTTTGAATGTATATGTTATTTTGCAGCCAAACAATTCCTATATAATTTTGTTGTGTACATTAGTGTGTATATTAGTGTGAGGGTCAGATACTTTTTGGACATTAGGTCATTTTTCTTTAGCCTTAGTTTGTTAGGCTTGCCTCTGCTTATTAGGGTAGGGAAAGATAGGCATTTGTATCGCTCCTTTTTATTTAATACAATGTCAACTTGTGTAAAAACGATACCTCAGTCTGTCTTGCATTTCTACCCCTCGCAATAGGTTTTAAAACAGTTCATTAATCATTTCTGTAGTGCAACATAATGGCAATTTTGTCATGTAACAGAAGCCGATGTAATCTTGTCACAATGACAGAAACAGGAAACAAGTAGTTAGGAAAAATTAACTATAAAAGAAATTTCAAGACAATTTATTAACAACTATCAACAAAGACCATTGCAAAGCATTACCTCAACAGACAGGAGCCGAGCCTACCAACGCCCCACCCACCACGTCCAAGCCCACTATACCGGACTTCTCCTTCAGAGACGTCATTGAACCAGCATTCATCAAGTTACTAAAAAATCTCAAACCCTCCCCCTGTAAAGGTGATATTTGCCCACCAAAACGCAAAGACTGCGCAGACTGCTTTTACGGCTTTCATCAATGCGTCTTTTAAAACAGGCATCATCCCAGCTAGCCTCAAAGAGGCCTGGGTCTGGCCCCTCCTAAAAAAGACCACCCTCGACCCCCTCCAACCCAACAACTACAGACCAATAACCACAGTGCCATTCCTCCTGAAATTACTGGACAAAGCCGCACATTGCCAAATCCAACACTTTCTCGAAACCCACTCCATCCTCGGGACCAGGCAATCAGGCTTCCGGAAAGGACACGGCACAGAAACAGCCCTCGTGGATCTGAAGAGTCAGATCACCCAAATCATGGACAAAGGCAAGCCAGCTCTTCTGCTACTTCTAGATCTCTCAGCCGCTTTCGATCTGGTTGACCACAAGACCCTCACTTCACACCTTACACACTCAGCCAACTTTTCTAAAGAATCAGCTCTCTGGGTCACCTCCTTCCTTGAGGGAAGAGCCATGAAAGTCTTCTCGGACATTGCCAACGCCACTCCCACGACTATCCATTGCGGGGTCCCTCAAGGATCCTGCACTGCACCCACACTTTACAACTTGTTCACTAAGCCTCTTTTTGTCAAACTCGACTCATACGGTATCACGTCCACAAACTACGCGGACGACATGCAAGTACTTCTACCTCTCTCAGGTTCATGCCACGAATACGCCAAGGCTCTCCACACGATCTACGCTATCATCCAGGCCTGGGTGGCAGTTAATGGCCTCTGCCTCAATGGAGACAAGACTGAAATCATGATATTAGGTCAACAGAGCACCCTAGACAAACTGGACAAACTGTACGCCAACTTCTCCATTGACAATTCCATCATCCCCGTTTCCACAGCTGTAAAGACACTGGGAGTATACCTAGACTCACCTCCTCTTCTGCGCATACCACCAAACTCATAAACGCCATCAAGCCATACCTCTCTAAACCCAACTGCCTCTCCATAGCTAGAGCAACCATTGGAGCCAAACTGGACTACTGCAATGCCCTCCTAGCAGGCACTTCAGCAAAAAACCTAAACAGACTTCAAGTCACGCAGAACAATGCTCTCCAGGCCGCTCTTAGCATCCCAAGAAGAGAGCAGATCTCCCATGCCAGACGCTCAGCCCAGTGGCTCCCGGTCAAAGAGAGGATCACACTCAAAATCCTCACCCTCACTCACAAATGCCTCTCTCTCTCTCCGCTCCGTCCTATCTATCAGAGACCACCTCCAAACCATCATGCTCTCGTCCCACCAGGATGCAATACACCAACTTACTCCACATCCCAAGCATCAAAAAAGCCAAAGCCAGTGGCCTAAGCTTCCCCTACATTGCCGCCAAGACCTGGAACACTCTTCCTGCAGACATTAGAGCGGAGAACTCAATCCCGATTTTTCGTAGGAAACTGAAGACCTCTTTCCTTGCACAATATGTGACACTTGCAAATCGATGTAAATATTCTGCATTGCTAATTTGTACAAATGCCATTTTTTCCACTGTAAATAATGTATCTTATGTAAATAATGTATTCTATGGAACTAAGATATGTCTGTAACAAGCGCCACGATGCCCCCGGGCTGATGTGCGCTCTACAAATCCGAATAAATAAATGAATAAATAATAACACAGGTGCCAATAATATATAGAGTGAACTTTACAAATCCTCAGCAATAAACACAGACATATACACTTGATGCGTTCCTGTATAAAAGAGATAAATATAATGGTGTAAACAAGTTATGAAAAATACAAATAAATTGTCATATAGGTCCGAAGTGAATTACTTTTGAAATGAACAAGATTTTGTGCCTTGAAACACTAGTGCATAGGCGCATTATATATAACCTATCAATTCAATATCTTTATTCAGCATAAAAACCTTTAGCATAAATTCAATTTACCAGTTATACATAAAACACAATTAGATATACATAAGTTAAAACAAAAAATGAAGTAAAAGAAAAGCAAGGAGCCCTGCTGCAAATATTATTACATCTTCATCTAATGTCATTTTTTGAGGAGAGAACACTCGCAGTCTGTTAAAAACAGTTCCCATATATCTGTGCCTCAATAACCAAGCTCAATGCACATACCTTATAGATATAAAATAACTTCCCTATCAGCTGAACACATTAAATATTGCATATCTTCCTTAGTACAAAGGACTTCTTAAATAATGGTTTCAGATACAATCTCCTTAGATGCAAAGTGGCATGACAAATTAGCATTTAAGGAACAAGTTACTTACCTGTAACTGTTGTTCTCCAGCATGGGTCTGGCATGGATTCACATGCTCTTGAATATTCCCTGTCGTCAGGCTGGGAATCCTCGGTAAAGAAAAAACCAGTATCAGTTTCGTTTCTGATCTGTCTTTCGTAGTAGTAACCAATCACTGATCTCAGCGTCATACTGACCACAGCCAATGACTGCCCTCTACCTAAGCCCCGCCTCTGGCAGCCATCTTCAGATTTGGTAGCACGTGAAGTGGCAGTATGACCAAGTGAAGAGCCGCAGAGGGGTAGGCGGGAGGGTTCGCATGTGAATCCATGCCAGACCCATGCTGGAGAACAACAGTTACAGGTAAGTAACTTGTTCCTTCTCCAGCATGGGGTCTGGCATGGATTCACATGCTCATGAATAAAGAATACATAGCAGTACACACATGCACAACCACGGGAGGTGGCAAAGGCTCAACATTAAGCATTACATCAAACTCAACATCAAGCAAATCTTACCTCCTCACCAGGCTCACCTTAGGCGAACAGGTTGCGCAGCACTGCTTGGCCGACCCTGGACTCCTCCCTGGAATCCCGATCGACGCAGTAGAATTTCGTGAAGGTGTGCGTCGACCTCCACGTAGCAGCCCTGCAGATGTCCAGCAAGGGCACACCAGATAGGAACACCGTGGTAGCTGCGATCGCTCTGGTGGAATGGGCTCTCGGACGGCCAGGCAGCGGTCGGTTTGCCAACCGATGACAGTACATGATACAGCCGGAGAGCCATCTGGAAATGGAAGCCTTCGAGAGAGCCTTCCCCTGATTGACAGGTCCAAAATTCACAAAGAGTTGTGACGTCTTCCGAAAACACTTTGTGCGGTCCACGTAGAAATTCAGCGCTCTAGCCACATCCAGCGAGTGCAAAGTCCTTTCAGCCGGCGACGAAGGCGACGGGAAGAAAACAGGCAACACCAAGGGTTCATTGAGGTGGAAGTCCGACGGCACCTTGGGCATGAAGGAGGGGTGCGTCCTGAGCACTACCCTCGTGTCGTGAAAAGTCAAGTACGGGGCCTTGCAGGAAAGGGCCTGGATCTCTCCCACCCGTCGTGCGGAGGTGATGGCCACAAGAAACACTGTTTTCCACTACAAGAACGTCAACGGAGCCGAGTGCAGAGGCTCGAACGGCGGTCCATGAGCTTGGTCAGCACCACGTTGAGCTCCCACGCCGGGGCCGGAGCCTTCACCGGCGGGAACGATCTGAACAGTCCCTTCATGAACTCTTTCACCAGATGATGAGACCACAAAGACGTCCGCCTTGTGGTTCTGGTGTATCGGGAGATCGCAGCAAGATGAATCTTGATGGACGCGTGCGCCAGTCCAGCTTTGGCCAGCGTCAGTAGGTACGGCAGTACTTGGGGGGCCGTAATCCGTAGAGGGTTAATCTTCTGTGCGTGGGACCAGACAGAGAACCTCTTCCATTTGTGTCTGTAGCATTTAAGAGTTGAGGACGCCCTGGCCTTTGCAAGAACCTCTCTGCAGTCGGCCGGTATGTCGTATCCTCCAAACTCTAATGCTGCAGGAGCCAGGCCTGCAAGTTCAGCGACTTCGGGTCGTGATGGAGGATGGCGCCTCCTTCCCTGGAGAGAAGATCCGCGTCCACTGGCAGCTTGATTGACGGGGACGCTGACAAGTCCAGAAGGTCCGGGAACCATATCTGCCTCGGCCACGCAGGTGCGACGAGGATCATCCTGCACCGTGACATCTTGAGCTGGTTGATGAGCCGGATCAGCAATGGCAATGGAGGGAACGCGTATAGAAACAGGCCCTCCCAGGGGAACGAGAAAGCATCGCCCATGCTCCTCGGCTGGGGAAACCTGCTGGCGAACCTCCGGCGCTTGGAGTTCGTCGCCGTCGCGAACAGATCGATCTGGGGTGTGCCCCACCGTCGGAAGAGGCGGTCCACTAGATCCTGTCTTAGTTCCCACCCCTGGCACGAGCGCAGCTCCCTGCTGAGTGAGTCGGCAATGGTGTTTTTTATCCCTGCCAGATGAAACGGCACCAGAAACATCCCTTGGGCGACGGCCCAATGTCACAGATCCTGCGCCTCCCTGGACAGGGCTGGGGACCTGGTTCCGCCCTGTTTCCTGATGTAGAACATGGTGGTGGTGTTGTCGGTGAAGATCCTCACCACCTTGCCCTTGAGGGACGGAAGGAAGGACCTGAGGGCCCAAAACACTGCACGGAGCTCCAGGACGTTGATATGGAGGGACTTCTCCGTCGGGAGCCAAAGGCCTCTCGCGTGCAGATTTTCGGTGTGCGCTCCCCACCCTTCCAGGGAGGTCTCCTGGTGGCTGGGGGTCTGGAAGTCCATGCCCGCCGTCAGATGCGCGCGGGCGCCCCACCACCGGATCGCTCGTCGGAAACTCTCGTCGAGTGTGATCCTCTCCTCGAAGCTGCCCGTCGTCTGGATCCAGCGCGCGTCCAGGAACTCCTGCAACGGGCGCATCCGGAGCCTGCACAGGGGGATGAGGTAAATGCAAGAAGACATCATTCTGAGGAGGGACTTGATGGACCTCACTTTGGCCGCGTCCGCAACCAGCATCCGCTGCACCTTGCCCAGAATGGCCCTCGTCCTTTCCTCCGACGGGGAGGCCAGAAGCTACACTGTGTCGAGCTTCGCTCCCAGAAACAGTGAGTCTTGCGCGGGCACCAGGTGGGACTTGGTGTAGTTTACGGAGAATCCCAGGTCCGTGAGAAGTTGGACGGTCCTTGCCGTGTGCTCCACGGCGAGCTCCCTCGTCTTGGCTCGGATGAGCCAGTCGTCCAGGTAGGGGTAGACGTGGATCCCCTCTCAGCGCAGCTGCGCCGCCACCGGTGCGAGGCACTTGGTGAACACCCTGGGTGCCGACCTTAGTCCGAAGGGAAGGGCTCTGAACTGATAGCGACGCCCTTGGACCACGAACCTGAGAAACTTTCGTTGTCCCTTTAGGATGGGAATATGGAAGTAGGCATCCTCCAAATCCAACGACGACAGGAAATTACCCTCCTCCAGCTGACCCAGGACGTGTTGGAGGGTGACCATCCGGAACTTCTGTGCCTTGATGAATTTGTTCAGTCGTCATAGGTCCAGGATGGGACGCCATCCTCCCGTCTTCTTCTTCACGAGGAAGTATCTTGAGTAAACTCCGGAGCCCCAAAGCCTCTTTGGGACGAGCTCGATGGCGCCCTTCCTAAGCATCGCCTTTACCTCTAAGAGAAGTTGAGGGACGTGAAGTTCTTTTCTGGCCACAGGGGGGACGCGCGGGCACCTTCTTTGAAACTCGAGCGCGTGACCCTGGGCTAGGGCGTCCAGCACCCAACGGTCGGTGGAGATGGACTCCCACACGCTGACGAAGCTCGCCAGCCGGCCTCCCACCGGGGTGCTTCGGTGGGGGCCCGACCCCACGGCCGGTTCAGTCCTGCTTCGACGAGGCTTTGCCGCCTTGACCTCCTTGGCGACGACGGCGGGGTCCGCCTGACTTGCCCCGTCCCCTGTAAGCTTCCTGCGACGACAAACGGGCCGCTTGACGGTAGGTGGAAAATCCGCCGCCGGAACCTTTGGAGGCACCCTTGCCTCCGCCGCTCCGAAAGGGCGGCCGCCGTTACTGGAGAACCCCAAAAGCCCGGGCCGTCTCCGTGTCTGCTTTGATGGCTTGAAGGGAATCGTCCACTGTTTTCCCAAACAGGTTGTTTCCATCGAACGGCATGTCCAAGACTCTGGTCTGCACGTCTTGACGGAAGTCAGTAGCCTTGAGCCATCCACGCCGCATAAGGCACATGCCGTTGCCCAACTGGCAAAATCCAGTGTCGGCGATGTCCGTCGCAATCGTAATGGCGTGGTCCGACGCCACCTCACCTTCCTGCAAGATCTCTAGGGCATCCGCCCTCTTGTCGTCCGCTAGGAAGTCCAGCAGGGGGGCCAGTTTGTACCACAGCTCCCTGTTGTAGCGGGCTACGATAGCCAAGGCGTTGGCCGCCTTAATCGTCGTCGCTGCAGACGAGATGACCCTGCGTCCCATCATATCCAATTTCTTTCCCTCGCCGTCCGGTGGGGAAGTCGACGTGGAGGACGCACCCCCCTCCCCGCTTTCTTCCTGGACGCCGCGGAGACGACAGAGTCCGGGGTCGGCTGTGCCCAGAGGCACAAGGGGGCCGCGTCCGGGACCCGGTACTTCTTCTCGTACTGATCCCTTCTAGCCGGCGTCGTGGATGGGTTCTTGAGGAGGGCGAGGCCCTCATCCCAAATATCGTCCAGTAGAGGCACGGAGAGGACCGTCTTCCTCTTGGCCTCGCGCAGTTGATAAAGGAAACCTTCCTTCTTCTTCTCCTCGGGGCAGAGCTGGAAGAGCTCGGATGCCCTGGCGATCATGGAGTGAAACGATCCAATCTCGTCGGACGGGGAAGCCCGGGTGGGAGGTGACGACGGCAGATCCTCGTCGTAAACCTCGTCGTCCGTACCGGTCGCGGCCGTGTCAGTCCCCGTATCATCCCCACGAGTCGTGGACGGGGAGGAGGGCTGAACAGGGCGCGATGGCTGAAAAGGAGGTGGAGGGTGAATCCTTCTTCTCTTAGGGGGAGGGCTCCCAGAAGGGCCTGGCTCCAGGTCCCCCGTCGGGAGCGGTTCCTCCGCTGGTGGTAACGGCAGTCTCGTCCTCATCTCCGAGCATAAGGACTGTATAGCCAACAAAATGGCCGCCGAGTTGTCTTGCGGCGCTGATTGAGGGGAGTCCGACGGGCGGTCAGCGGCCCCGTCGGCACCCTCGACGATATCGTCGTCTCCTACGTCGGGATCCCTCCCGACGGGCTGGTCTTCTTCCACGGCAACGCCGTGGCTTAAGACCTCGATCAGCTCTTCCTCAGAGGTTGAGGCCGAATCCACGACGACCTCCTGCCCCCCCTTTTTCTTCTCCGTCAGAGGTTTCACGGGGTCCTGTCGATGGGCATAAAAGAGGACTCCCTCCGCGGTGGCAGGGAGACTCTGAGCCCCGAGGTCGCCACCACTGGTGTAGCCTCCACAGGCTGAGCCAGGGCCGCCGCGACTGTCTCGATAGAGGCCTTGGCCGGATGGATTAAGGCTTTCACCACCTTAGGTGCGCTCACCGCTTTCTCCTTGGGGGGGGGCACTGCCTCGCTCTCCCTCTGATGGGGCCTTCGTGCTCGACCGGGGCCTCTCCAGGAGCTTCGCCGGGTGCTCGGCCTTCCTCTTACCCGAACCAGAGCGATGGCTCGTGGTTGATGGTGCCGGGGAGGATGCGCCCTGCCTGGCGCCCATAGAGCCCGACAGTTCGGCGCTCCCGGTGCCAGCGGACTCGCGGTGCTTGGCCTTGTGTTGGACCCCCGTCGCCGGGGCGTCCTCAAAGGTCTTAGAAGACCGCTCGGATTTCTTCCTCTTCTTCTCGCCTGACGGGCTCTTCCCTTCCAGCCAGTTGGCGAGACGTTGATGGCGGTCCTTCATGGTCCGCTCAGACATATTGCCGCAAAACGCACAGTCCTTCTCCACGTGCGTCTTGTCCTCATGTAGGCAGTAAAGACAAAAGGAGTGTTCGTCCTCAAAGACATTCTGAAGCTGGCATCCAGGGCAGACCCTGAACAGCTTTCCGGGCGTTGAGCTTCCCTTCTCCTGGGCCATGTCCGAGATGGGCCTGAGAAACTTCTGGAGTCCTCCAAAAGCGTAGCTCGACGAAATCTTCACCCTTGAGGGGCGTGGACGAATCCGACACGGGTCCCCGTTGATCGGATGAAGAATCGGTGGAGCTTGAGGCTCTTTTTGACTGAAAAAATCGAAGTTTTTGAGAAAAAACGTGAAAAAATAGCACTAACTCTCGAGAGCAATAGCACGAGGATCCCAACACTTGAACGTGCGGTAAAAATCTGAAGATGGCTGCCAGAGGCGGGGCTTAGGTAGAGGACAGTCATTGGCTGTGATCAGTATGACGCAGAGATCAGTGATTGGTTACTACTACGAAAGACAGATCCGAAACGAAACTGATACTGGTTTTTTCTTTACCGAGGATTCCCAGCCTGACGACGGAGAATATTCATGAGCATGTGAATCCATGCCAGACCCCATGCTGGAGAATGTATTAATATTTCAGTAGCCAGTAGCAAAACCACACAGTGGACATAGTGCTGATCCCAGGGTTGACCATAAGCGTGTATACCATGCTGTATGCAATATCCCCAGCCTCATTTGTACATACAATGAACGCTCATAAGGGAGATGGATTTTATCCAGGAGGCTCAATGAGTTTCCCATCGTTTCACTGCATAGAAGCTCTGAATCAGTCTTCAAAGAGGCCCATACCACTTCCATCTTTTCCATAGCTTTCCTCCTCGCGTTTGCTTTAAGATCTACTTTTGGGGATCTTTTACAGTTCAAGGAATTATCTCAGAGAGCTCTTGTGTCCCACTTATATAATAAATCTTTTACATGGGCCAACCAACAGCAGCTTTTTGCCCCCTCCAAAAGTAGAAAATTTGTCACAGCCTCCCGGTATGTTAACATTCCCGGGGAAGACCACAGTCTAACCTAATAAAGCACAGGTTTAAGGGTGATCTGGTCAGCTATAGGAAAAATTCTAAGAAGCGATAACACCAAGGAAGTCAGTAAAAAATGTTAACAATATGTTCTCGATACTTGACAATGGGACCGATTTAGAGTGACCCCACAGCTCCGACCCATAAAGGGCCACTGGCAAAGCCTGCTTATCATTTAACTCCAGAGCCGGCGAAATTGCCCCACTGCCATGACTAGAGAAAAAAAGTATTCTACTTCTAGATTTCTCCAGACTTATCTTGGCCTCAACAAGTTGACCAGACCAGCCCCCTGACTTATGCAACCTAATTCGAGGTAGTCAAAAGATTTGACTTGTTCCAACTTTATACCATCTGCCATTATTCCAGGGGAATATTCTTCGCAGAAGAAGGTTTAAAGACCAAAACTTTTTTTTGCATTCAGTCCCAGGCAAAGCCTGCTACACTTACTCTTGAAAATAGCCAACAATGTCTCAAGTCCCCTTGGAGATGTGGCCAGAATGACCGCATTATCAGCATAAAGGAGGGTGGGCCATTTCTTATTCACAATCCAAGGGGCATCAAGAGCTTCCCTTTCTAATGCATCCATTATGTCCTGTATGTAGAGTAGTAAAAGAAGGGATGCCAATACAACCCTGGCGCACCCATTCACAGCAAATGGCCTTGATTGCTCCCCCCAAACCTCTCAACTCCATACCGCACTGATGCCTCTGTTTTTTAATAAATAGTTTGACAGAATCAACCAGAAGCCTAGGTACATTACACACATTGAACACCTGCCAAAGAGTATTTCTTGATACTGTTCCAAAGGCTGATTTTAAATCAAGAAAAATGGCATAGAGCCTGGTTTTTGACACAATAAAACTTTTGAATCAATAAAAAAACAGAAGAAAGCAATGATCCACAGTACCTCTACCAGCACAAAAGCCGGCTTGCGCCCCCGGGAACAATCCCAGCTTCATCTTCCCAATTTTGTAATAAGAGTCCCTTATTCCTCATGTAGTGGATCTCTAATCAAGGGGTGATCCCTGGTCAAATCATTGGTTGACTTAAAAACCAAAAAATAATGCAGAGATGTTTTGGAAAAGGTAACTTAAGTGCCTTAACCAGGCCAGAAAGAGGTGTATTCTTGGGAATACACCAATTGCCTATCCTAGACGCCACACTATAAACCCAATGGTAGGTTTTTAATTACATTTTGACAAGTAATCATTTGAGCCGAAGGGTCATGTGCTTGAATTAAAAATGGATGCTTGATCGATGGGCCCAGACATTAAAAAAACCTAAATTAATAAGGTGCTGATTTGAAATTAAAAGTGTGTTCTGTACTGACATAAGAATAGTTATCCACCTACTAGTATGGAGGAAATATTTTAATACTTCAAATGGGCCATCTTTAGCCGTTAAAGAAGAGAATCAAGAAAAATTCAAATGGTTTAGGAGTGATCTAAAGGTAGCGCCCTGTCAATATAATGGACGGGCATGACATACCTGGTACAAAGGCTTGATTAGCACTGGGCCCAAAGGTTTCTAAAAAAATAAAATAAGGACAATTTAGAAGCAGAGTCCGAGTGGCGGGAATATAGGAGATTGTATATAGTCATATGATCATGGTAACCCATTATGTAATGGTCCAGAAGTACAAGTCTGACACAGTGGTGACATACTGGTTAGCAAAGACTTATTAGAATAAAGAAAAGGAAAAACCCATCTTGCTCCATTTCTAGGGGGTGGGGGTTATCCTCCCTCAACAAAAACACTACGGACTTGGTCAGAATGTCTTGCAAAATATTGTGTCCCCCGTCCTTTGTCCAAACCTATTTCTGTCCCTTACACTAAACTAAGGAAAACTGGGCAGTCTTCTTGATCCAGAAGGAGGCTTCTCTCGTTTCAGATAGAGACCTTTAAATTTCAGTTTGTGGTGTTCAAACACAATATGTGACTCTTTAAACAAAGTTCAAAAGTATCCTTTTTAAAACAGTGTTAAAACTGGTTCACTTTCCTGCCGGACTTAACTGTAGGCTTGGTCATCATAAACCATTCTCCTAGGGGGGAAGGCTCTTCCCTTTGTTTCTGCTTTCAACTCAAAAACATAGCGTCAAGTCTGGTGGACTATCCTGCCAGACTTGACTGTAGAACTCAGTACTCCACAACAATGTCTCTTCCACATGCATCCAAGATCACTCTGGGTTTTTTTCGGGTTCCCCCGACTTGCTTTACATCACCTTTCTCTTCTGTGCGAGTCCCAGACCCCTTTATAGTCTCATGTTCTCTCTGGCTTGCTCTGGACCTCAGCCCCTTGACTATATGTTTCTTTGTTCTTGAATGGGTCCCTGACCCTTGTGCTTCAGCTCTGTGAGCCTTGCCCACCTTCATATGGGTCCTAAACCCTGGTGTGTTGCTTTCCCTGGTTCCCCACCCCAACTTCACTCAATGTACAACTGAACAGCCCTGGTATACTCTCCTGACAGGTACTGTTCCACATAGGATATTTTATACAGCTGAACTCGCTCTCTTCGTGATTGTCTCAGGATCCCAGACCCCCTTGTCTTGGCTTTGCCTCTGTATTTCTTTCAGGTTCTGGACACATTTACTTTGGCTTTGCCTCTGATGTTCACTTGGGTCCCAGGCCCCTTTATATTGGCTTTGTTTACTCCCCTATGAAATGTCTCCTGATGCGGTGTATGCCAATGTCCTTATGTTTCTCAAGGCTCTTGACCCAGGTATTATCAGCTTTAGTTTCCATTGGGTCCTCGACCCTCTTTAGGCTCCCCTCTTTCGATCTCCAGCCCCTCTCATGGAACCAGGCAGCACCCATTCCTTGCTTCTGGGTTCCTGCTGCGGGGCGCCCTGCTCGGGCTTCTCTGAGTCTCTGGTAGAGATGTGGATGCTTCTCTCTCTGCTTGTGCTGCGGTCTGCATCCAGTTCTCCGGCGTCCTCCTGTCTGTGTGCGTCTGCAGCATTCAAACTTCACTCTTTGTTCCTCGGGGGCAGGCTTGTTGAAGGGCATAGTCCCTCTTCTGTTTTGTACTCTGGAAAACTAATAGGCAGTCTCCAACAACTAGACTGTGCCTGTTGGTTTCCATTAATATTCCTCATTGCGCCATCCTTCCTCCTTGTCACAGTACTGAACTGCTGATCACCATAGAGTTCAGTAGCACTCTTCTTCGTCTCAGTATTTTCCTGGGACTTGCTTTCCTCAACTCTACACACCTTGGTTCTAACACAGACCGGTCTGCTATCAGTCTCCCTGACTCACCGGATGTGTCGACTTTACTGGAGTGGCTTTGTTGTCGGCGCCAAGGACAGTACCACAGTGGCAATCACTCCTCCCCGCCTCGGCCGTCGAAGCGGGAAAGCCCCAGGTACTTCGACACAATTCCTGGTCTTATGTTTCTTATCTGCGAGGGTTCGTGAAATTAACAGTTTTCTTCCTCTGAAAAGGCCAAGGGCAATTCCCTCCTCGCAACCGTTTCTGGTCTTGGCGTCTTTCTCCTCGTATTAAACAGCCATCTCGGAACTGCTGCTTCCTCTGGTTTTTTGCCTCGCTCAGAGTGTGCTTTCATGCTCCGCCTTTTATCCGTGTGGGGAAGTGTGATGGTAGTCAGGTGTGTGTAATTATCAGTAATTTCCCGACTCTGCCTGACCCTTGTGTCGGGTCAGGTTTACAGCTCTGGTGTTAGTCTGTCTGTGTTGGGAAAGGGGGGGTCGAGTTCCTAGGTATCCTACCTGGTAGGGTGGGGGAAAGGTGTTACAAGGAAGGGGCCACCTTCCGGTGCCCCGCTTCCACGCCGAGGACCCCACACCCTCTTATCCAGGTAATCCTCCCGCACTGGACCACCCCCAGGAACTGGATCCAAAAGCGATGGCTGTGTCCTGGTCACCTGTATGATAGATTCCCGGGCACTGGCGAGTGAGACACCTTCAGGTTTCTCACATACCTTTCCCCTATGCAAGGTGGATATGCCTGTTCTTTGTCCAGGTCCTTCTTTGTTAAGACCTGGGAGAGAAAAGGGATGAGATATGTTCAAGAACTCTTGCATAAAAATAGATTTTCTTTTGCTGATGTAGGTACAGGTGGATTGGTTTAATTGCTTTCTCTAAAGTAACCCATGAACTGGTCTTTAAGGGTTGACTCAGGTTTCATAAATTCTTCATATCTTGAAGGAGGTTTCGTGAGGTTCTGATTTTTCCCAGTCCCATATTGTAGAGTTTTGGGAGTAGTATGACTGCCAGCAATTCTGGGGTAAAATGGCCACCTGGATGACAGATCCCCAGGGCCTGGCGGGTGAGACACCTTCAGGTTTCTCACAATAGGCGAGCGACCAAAGCACTGCAGAATGGGGCTGGGGTGAGAAATCAGAGGGTGTCCTCACTTCTTTCCCCAATATATCCTCCTCCCAGGTGGCCAAGGAAAAAAAAAGTTGCTTTTGGATCCTGACCCTGGGGGGTCACCTGGGCAGAGGAGACGAGGCACCCTTGGGTACGATATGAAATGATAAGTCGTGGAGGATCCTGGTACCCAGGAAGACTCTCAGGGTAGCCAGGCCATCAGTCAGCGCAGCAGACCTGTAGGTCAGCAGGGTGAGACATGGTATCCCCCATTTCCCTTTTCCAATGAACCTAATGTTCCCCAGTCCTTTGTAGGTTACTATCAGTCCCTTCCCTATATTTCCCCACACATAATTTCCCAGTAGACATCAATAAGGTAATGGGACGAGAAAGACACCACAGGGCCATAGAGCATAAATCCTCTTTATAACAACACAGGCATCACTTTGGTACTGAGACTAGGAAGATGTATCAAAGACAGAAGAAACACTATGGGTTTGACACTGAGCGGTCTAGTTTTTCTGACATCATTATGGATTCTGGAAACTTTAAAGCGAGGACCCAATGGCAAGAGAGACTTCTGTTTCCTGGTGGGAACACGGCAGAACACAAGAGGAGAAGCAGATAGCTGGAGAGGCTGGAGCAGCAACGGAGGAATGGGAACCGGAGAGTAGCCAGGTCAAGACTTGCGAGCGAGCCGGGAGATGTGGAACCGGCGGTATGGAGGGCTGCAGAGAGCGAACCGCTCCTTTGGTGTTCGCAGCAGAAGGATCGCGAGGACAGTGCTTGCCGGTGCTCCAGGCAAGGCAGCAGGGTCAAGCGAGATCCTTCGAGGAGGTGCCAGAGGACATGGAAAAGTGGGGCAAGGCAGAGAGAGCCAACGGAAGTTCTCCCGTGCCATTCAGAAGCCAACCGACACGCGACTGGAAATCATATGAGTCTGCCCAGAAGGCAGCGGGACCCCCGGGCGTATCAAATGAAGCTGCAAAAGCGTATAACAAGTAAAGGTCCGAAACTAGAGGACCAAGAACTGTTAAAGTGGGCATTATTAAAAGCCCAGTTACCCGTGAACTGAATGAATGGTTTAAGTGTGTGATAAAGCGTATGAAGCCAATCCAAGTAAGGTGCATCAGTTGCATGAACTGTAATGGGTGGACCGTGTGGTCCAACAGCTGCGCCTAGACTGAGTGCATCCACCTAATGAGAAGCCACTTTTGTGATTGAATCAAAGAAAATATATGTGAACTGAAATTAAGGAACTGAAAGCTATAACTTCCTGATGACTCAACCAGAAGAGCTGGAGAGAATCCCAGAAATTTGTGTTATTTGGAACACAAAAAGAGGTGGAAGATTGTTTTGTCTGATCATCGTGAGACTGGAAAGCATGGGGAAGGGAACCCAAATTTGATAACGTGAACTTTTCGAATCTTGGGGAAGGGGAAACCCTTTTCCATCCAAGAGCTGGAAGATGCACTGAACATTTATTTTGAACACTTTACAATGTGTAGGGATATTGGCATCAAATGAATACAGTTCAATGTGAGGTCAAGTATAGGTTTGACACAGACATTTGCTTTGGACTTGACACAGACTATCAAATTTCATTTAGGTAGGGAAAATGCACCCTAGCATAGTGCAAGTTGGGCTTTTTTCCAACCCCAATCTTTTAAAGATTTGTATCCCAAAACTGTACTCAGTTGTCTTTGTCTACTTCATGATGTCTTCACAGGGGGAAGAAAAAGAATTGAAAATAAAAAAAAAAAGGTTCATGAAAAAGGGAACAAGGACATGCTGGCACTGAGGGCTCTATCACATCAGTTGTAGAGAAATTAAATGGCGGGTGAGGCTGGGGGTGTCAACTAAAAGGGAGTGCCACGTGCACAGCCACGCTATACAGTCAAATTGATGGATTTTTCGAGATGCTGAAAAATGGCTATGGTCCCTGTCTCCACGTGTAGGAACTTGCATAAGACTGGAGTAAAAGGAATGTGATGTCAGAGTAGTGATGAGTAGAGAGTGAACTGGAAGACAAGGATGTGCTAAAGTCTAGTATTGCAATGGGAGAGAGGGTTTGTGGGGAGATTACAGATACAAGAGAAAAGCAGGGTGAAGACCCTGCGACAACAGAGAAGTTTAGGCCCAAAACCGAAGGGAGCAAACTAGTGAGAAAGTGGAGACTGAAGGTCTGCACGCTGGTATACAGTTCCTAGATTGCCTTAAAGTGGAGCAAAAAGAAACATTATGTATTAGAATTTAGAGATTGGGTTCCTAGAGTGCATTAATCCTACAATGTTTGAAAACTGTACTTTACTTTGAGGGAGAGCCTCAGGAGGACTCAGTTGCTAGCAACCTTTTCAGTACAGTGCATCTCTTTGCTCTGTATTTTAAGGGTGTTCCATTCTAGACCATGTCTTGCTATGAACTAAGAAGCTGAATTTTAAAAGAATTTATTGTTGCGAGAAAACGAATTGTTAAAAATTGGAAAGGAAGCAGCGGGCCTCCCCAATGGGAGTAAGAGTCCAAGATAAAATGGTTTAATTAACACAATAAAACAAGTATCGCAGACAAAGTAGATTTCACTGGTTAAGTAAATGGTGTGGGGGATCATTCAATGCATTTGACTGGAAGATCGTTCAATGTCTGTAATAAATACTTTGTCTTGTTTTGCCTATCCAGACACTTCTTTCGCCCTCCTTCCTGCCCCCTCCTAATGTGTGTGATGTGTGTGTGTGTAGAAGGGCATTTTAGGTTATTGAATACATTTTTGCTCGAGGGTAGTGCTGTTTGATGAGTGACAATTTAGGTAGACCTAGTCCAATTTTATTAATTATGCCAAACCACCACCGCCCCCCAATTCCAAACCCCCCAACCCCCTCCGCCGCCGCCCTGGTTGCTTGTTCCATTTATTTCATGGGAAATAGCAATAATATCTTTAAAATAAGCCTAAATTAAACCCCTTGACATAAAAGTGGATTTACAGAAAAACAGTGCTCGATATTGGAAATGCCATCTTAACCTTCAAACTTAAAATCCTAAGTCACCTGACTAATTGGATTAAGATCTATACAATTGTATATTTTAAATTTCTTCTATAGGCTTTAAAAGAATACATACAGACAAACACACACAGTTACAGCTATGTCATACCAACTGATTGGCAGAACATGGTTCGGTCAAGGTCACAAATAAGTAATCTAGAAGCTAATATGATATATAATTTGTTGCAGCATATTAACATACAACTATCCCTGAGAAGACTAGCGTACACAGCTCTAGCTGGATTAGGGCTCTAGACAAGAGTAGCTGTTAGGTTACATATGTACCAGCTGGCTTGCTTGCAATTTACACTGATTATAAACCATACTGGTTTGCCACTTTTATGCTACAAGTAAACATACGTTTATGGTATGAGTAAACAAAGAGAGAAAACATTAATTCTAAACAAGTTCTATAAAAAAGTTCTATACAATTGTAATTTTAAAAAATAAACTGAAAATTACAAACTGAATAGTGACCAAGGTAAGGATCAGGATTTAAAAACTGTACCTGCACTACAGTAATACTCAGTCGACCAACCGTCCCCATGGCACCTCCGTATTGAAGCTGTTGGGCTGCCTGTGCATCCAGCTGGATCTGCTGCTGCTGCTGAGTGGGTGTGATACGTAGAAAGTCCTGAGGAAGCTCACCAATAAAAACCTATAGCAAATGGGTAGACAGAAGTAAATCCCAAATCAGACAAAGATATGCCAATTGGTGTTAAACATTTTTACTACCTTAAACAACTGAAACAATCTACAAATATGGGGGTCAGACTGCTCTAGATGTTTTGAAGAACCAATATTTAACATGTTTGGCCATATGCTTGCTTGGTTCACTCACCCACAGTCTTTCCAATCTTACACACATTTCACCAGTTAATGCAACTATATGCATTTTAGCTGCCCAAGCATGAGACCGAGTTAAGACTGCAGTGTAGCACTTATTTTTAAGCAAATGTCATAATCTACACCCCCACACCGCACCACAAAGTATTTTGTTTGTTATCCCTAAAACATCCAGTAAAGACTCACATCAACACTAGATCATTTAAAAGGTGCAAAACACAATTTCAGTCATTCAAATATTATAGAGGAGTCCAACTCAGAGGTGCATTGTCCTTCACAAGCTCACACTAGACAGAGAGCACATTTAAAGGCAATCTGGGTAGTATTCCAGTCAAGAATGCTTTGCCATAACTGCTCTACCAAGGAGCTCTGACTATTGTCAAAGGCAATACAATATGAAAAGTTTCTTGTCCTGAACAGTAATATTTATTTTGTTTCTCTAGTTATTTGTGAGTGGCTCTTGTGCAGAGCGCAGGAATACATAGTAGAAAAACTCAAAAAGCAGCAAGATTAAAATGGCACATTGTGGCAGTTTGCAAATCATAATACACAACAGCAAGTCTGGGAGGAAATGTCCAAAGTGCACAACTGTACAGAAGTAGAGAAGGAGTGACTCATCATTGAATCCTGGCACTTAAGACATAATATATTATTCATCAAAGGACAGAAAACGGCCAGGGCACCTATTGGCATTATAGAGGAGAAAGGTCATGTGTACAAGGAAGGATAAGTGCTGATTTTGGAGGCTGTGTATGCAGAAAATAAAGGTCCAGGTTAGAAATAAACACTTGCAGGCATTGATTGCAACCAGTCTATGCCAAAAGCAATACAGGCTCTTCTGGGTATTTCTGGAGAAGTGGAGGGAGACGTTTGGAAAGAAAAAGGTTTTTGGTAGATATAGGAGTGAAAGACTTGTGCTGTCGAGACAGGGTAAACATGTTTCAAGTATCATATTTTCAACACTACTGTATTCAGAAATCAGTCTTTGCAGGTTGAGCCCATCAACTGGCACAGTAAAATCATTGTTCCAGTGGTGTGTGGCAATGGCAGAGTTCTCTGCAACAATTATACAACAAGCAATGCATACTGTAAGGAACTCGTGGTGGCAGCAGTAAAGACAGACACAGATCACAGTTCAAGGGTGTTTATTAAACTGTGTAAATGGGTGAGAAAAACACCTAATCTAAACCTAAATCTAAGATGGGAGCAAGCTACGACCATCAAATAATAAGGCAGTCCTAGTGGCGTCTTGTCAAATAAAAAGGGCCTATAATAAAAAAAAAAATAATAATATTGCCAATCCTTACCCTAATAACAGAATAGTGCGGGATAATGTTCATCAGAAAAGAAGAACAAGTTACTTACCAAACTGGTAACGTTCTTTCGATGGGATGTTCCTCCGACGTATTCCTCATCCTTGATATAATCCATTCCAGCTTGCTGGCCACCTCGGAAATTTTTCCAGTAGAGGGCGCTGCGTGTCGACGTCCCTCGAGTCAGTGTCCCTCGACAGCCTCCATATTGGCGCCGACGTCATCATGAGTACAAATAGACTCACGCAGCGTCCGTTGTTCAGTTCCGTTTTGAAGTTTAGTTTTGCTTTGCATGAATTGGTTAATAACCTTGAAGGAGCGTAAGATGCAACTACAAGGGAAGTTTTACTGCGGGGCAGGATGGGAGGGGCGATAAGGAATACGTCGGAGGAACATCCCATTGAAAGAATGTTACCAGTTTGGTAAGTAACTTGTTCTTTGAAGGGATTGTGTCCTCCGACGTATTCCTCATCTTTGATACACTCCCATAGCAGTAGTATATAGAGGAAGCGGGAGTAAAATGAAATGTTTCCCTTTAAAGATGCACATAATGCAACACAGCTTTTCCAAATTTTGTCTCCTGGCTAGAAGAGGAATCAAGGCTGTAAAATTTGGTAAAAGTGTGTGCGGACGACCATGTGGCAACCACATATATGTCCTTAATTGGAATTCCTCTTTGGAGCGCTGAAGAGGCTGCGATACCCCTGGTTGAATGAGCCCTAAGAGGTTGAGGGGGCTCTTTTCCTGCCAATTTATAGCATTCTACAATAGTTAAAATAATCCATCTTGAAATGGTGTGTTTTGTAATTGGCAAACCTGATTTGTGCCCTGCATATCCCACAAATAATTGGTCTGCTTGTCTTATTCTTGCAAGTCTGCTAATGTAAAAGCTTAAGGCACGCCTTGGTTCCAGCCTGTGTAATCTATCTTCCTCTTTCCCTGGATGGGGAGGAGGATAGAACGAGGGTAAAGTTATTTTCAGAGTAATGTGGAATTCTGAGACCACCTTTGGGAGAAAATTGGGCTTCACTTGTAAAACAACCATATCTTTATGAAAGATTGTATGAGGAGGTTTGCAAGATAAAGCTTGTAATTCGCTCACTCTTCTGGCAGAAGTTTAAGCCACTAGAAAAAACGTTTTAAGAGTGAGGAACCTTAATGAACGGGAATGAAGGGGCTCGAATGAGTGCCCATTAGGAATTTTAAGACTAGGTTTAGGTCCCACAATGGAACTTGAAAAGGTGTTGGGGGTTGAACATTAGTTAATCCTTTCAGAAATTTAATTACTAAAGGTAATTTGAAATATGAAGGCTCCTCAGCAGTGCGCTTAATGATTGACAGCGCTGCAGCGTCGCCCTTGATGGTACACACTTGAAGATCTGAATTTGCTAAGTGAAGCAAGAAAGATAACACCATCAGTGTATTACATGAAATGGTTCAATATTCTTTTCCCAACAACAAGTGCAAAATTTGTTCCAATACCAGGGGTATAAAGTCTTTGTTGCTGGCCTTCTGGCTGAAAGCAACACCTCCATGACGTCATCCGGGAGATCCCAATCCTTGTATCTCAACCTTTCAGAAACCAGGCGTGAAGGTTGAGGGTTCTGATAGCCGGATGGAGAACCTGACCTCCCTTCTGCGAGAGAAGATCCTCTCTTTGCGGAAGACTAATTGGAGGGCAGATGGACATGTCTAGAAGATCCAGGTGCCACGTTCTCCTGGCCCAATCCGGGGCAATTAGGATCACGGATTTCCGGAATCTTCTTAACCTCCTGATCATTTGAGGAATGACAGGGACTGGAGGAAACACGTACAGAAGTGGATAGTCCCAGTCCACTACGAACGCGTCCTCTAGAGCTCCTCTCGGGGGAAATTCCCTTGAGCAATACTGATCACACTTCCTGTTGATGCTGGTGGCAAACAGATCCACATGAGGGGTTACCCAAAGGGCGAAGATCTCTTGAAGGACTTCCTGAGCTAGTTCTCACTCGTGGGAGACTGTGTTCTGCCTGCTCAGAGCGTCCGCCGTCAAGTTCTTCTTTCCAGCTAGGTGAACTGCTGATAGAGAGATTCCTTCTTGAATTGCCCAAAACCAGAGCTACATTGCCTCTCTGCAGAGTGGCAGTGACCCTCCGCCTCCTCTTTTGTTGAGGTAGCGCATGGCCACTGTGTTGTCTGTCATTATCAGGACATTTTTTCCCTGTACTGATGGCAGGAAAGCTTTCAGCGCTAGTCTGATCGCTCTCAGCTCCAAAAGGTTGATGTGTAGTCTGGACTCTGATGGAGACCAACGACCGCTGATGGTCAAGTCGTTGGCATGGGCTCCCCACCCTGTGAGTGAAGCATCCGTGACTACTGTTATCTCTGGCCATGGTTACCAAAACTGTTCTCCTTTTAAGATGTTCTCCCGACAGGCCTAGAAATGAAGGTCTCGAGCTACTCTGTCCGGAATTAGTAGGAGATCTGACATTCTCCCTGAGAATTGTGACCATTGGGTCCTTAGTGCCCACTGGAGAGATCTCATTCTCAGGCGAGCCTCTGGCACTAGGAAGATGCAGGATGCCATGAGGCCGAGCAAGCTCAAAAAGTCGAAGGCTGGTAGACGTTGAGCATTTTGAAACCTGGTGACCATTTGTAGAATATCTTGAGCCCTCACCTCTGGTGGCGAGGCTTTTCCCAGGGATGTGTCCAGGACTGCTCCAATTAATTGGATTCTCTGTGATGGTATCATCTGTGACTTCTTTAAGTTGAAGGAGAAGCCCAGCTTGTGAAGGAAGTGGCAAACATAATCTAGATGGATCTGAGCTTTTTCCGGGGATACTGCTCTGATCAACAGTTTGTCCAAGTAGGGGTAGACATGAATCCCGTCCCTCCTTAGACTTGCAGCCACAACTGCCATTAGCTTGGTAAAGACCCTCGGGCAGAGGTCAGCCCAAATGGCAGAACTCAAAATTGCGAACCTCAGGTATTTCCTGTGTTTTAGATGGATTGTCACATGGAAATAAGCATCCTGAAGGTCTAGAGATACCAACCAATCCTGAAGCTGAAGGGCCTGAAGGTTCTGAGAAAGGGTTATCATCTTGAACTTGTCTTTCCTGAGGAATGTGTTCAATTCTCACAAGTACAAGATGGGTCTCAATCCTCAGTCCTTCTTTGGTACTAGAAAGTAAGGGGAATGCCAACCCTTGTTCCCCTCCACTACAGGTACCGGTTCTATGGCACCTTTCTCTAGCAGGTCTGAAATCTCCTGCAGAGGAGTGGGTCTGGAAACTTCAAAGAGTTGTTCCCTGGTGGATGACTGAGGAGTTTGTAGGAAAGGCAGGCAGTAACCTTGGGAAACTGTCTCCAATGCCCAAGCATCTGACGTAATAGCCTGCCATTCTGCCAGATGTTGAGTTAACCTGCCCCCTACTGGTGTCTTGTGAGGGGAGACCTCAGAAGGGGTTAGAAGAGGCTGACACAGATGCTGAGGGTAAAGTAGCACCTGCTGGTGCAGATTTTGTACCTTTGACCCGTCCACCACGGGTGAGTCGTCTCTGGCCCCTTTGAGCTGGCTGTCCTCTGCCTTTTCCGAATGCGGAGTAAAAGCGAAAGGACTTACCCCTCCAGGATGTACATGTGGGGCGATATGTAGTTTGCCGGATTGCAACCCCAAGGGATTTCGCTGCTGCTTTGATTGTTTGCAATTTCTCCAGGCTGTCATCAGCCTTCTTTCCAAATAGAGAAGTGCCGTCAAAGGGCATATTCACAAGTCTGGCTTGCACATCTGGAGCAAACCCAGACTTCCGCAACCACGCAAATCTGCGTATTGTGGTACTCGCCGCCATGGCCCTGCTAATGCTGTCAACAGAGTCAATGCCTGTTTGAAGGGACTCGCACATTGCATCTTTTCCATCCCTGATGATGTTTAAGAATGCTTCTGGGAGACAGTCAGCCGCAGATGAAGCACACTCCCAAAGTGTGTGGCTGAATCTTGCTAGCGTGCAAGTGGCGTTGATAGATTTAAGCGCCATACTACATACCGAAAAGACATTTTCTGACATGGCATCAAATCTTTTATCATCTCTGTCTTGTGGAATAGTGGGGTATGCCGACTTACCGTTTGATGAAGTCGATGCCTGCACAACTAAACTCTCTGGAGTTGGATGTTTGCTTAGATATTCTGGATCTGAAGCTGATACTCTGTATTTAGCAGAGAGTTTTTTATTTACTGCAGGGATAACTTCAGGAGTCTCCCAATTTGAAAATATTTTCCTTTGCAGAGCAGCATGAAAAGGGACAACGGGATCCTCTTGGGGTCCTTTATCTAATACATCAGTAAGGTCATCTTGCTGAAAAGAAGGTGCAGGTGTAGTCCACCCATAAATTCAATTATTCTAGCAATTAGAGCCCTATAAGGTATCTCGGCATGTTCTCCAGGTTCTGGTCTAGCAAACACTACTTCTGGAGATGTATCTATACCACTTGCCTCATGTAGAGATTATTGTAGGTCTTTTAACCTATTTTCTTCAGAGATTAATTCCTCTGGAATAGGTACTGTAGTCCTCTGTAGACCAAAAGGTCTCTCATTGTCAGAGTTCTCCCCTTCTACATATATGGAGGACAAGGCTCTAAAGTAATCAGAGGATATGGAGTAAAACCCATTTCTAGAGAAGGAGACAAATTTGTTGTTACTGCCTGGGAAAACATTTTGGTTGTCGAGGTGGACGTTGTAGGCTTCGACAATCCTGTAAAAGGCGTCGAAAATGTTGGAAAAGGCCTCGAACTCGAGAGGATCGGAATCCTACTCGACGTCGTCGAGATTGTCGATGGCACTCTCAACGTCATGGTTGAGGCTTTCGACACCTCTGGTGCCTGTGACATAGAGGCAGTTCTAGACTTATCCTTCATCGGAGTCGACGACTGCATTGATGAGGCAGATTTATGCATCGAATGGCCCTTCGACGATGGCGTCGATGACGCAGTCTTATTGCCTTTACTCAAGGGTTCATGATGCTCGCGAGTATTTTTATTCGCTGTGTTCAACGACTCGCAGCGTTTTGATTTTTCGGGTCTTTCGCCAAGGGTATCAACTTTAGACGTCTCTGAGTGGGGTCGAGGCAGCTTTCTCGAAAAAGCTGAGCATTTTTTTACAGAATTCCTCCCACGTAGCCGGAGAGATGTGTTTCGTGGGGCAGGTATCCCTTTCCGGGGAACTAGAGGAAGAAGAGGGCTATGGAGCCTCTTCTTAGAATGTCTCGATTTCGAAGAATGATGGGAACCGCTTCGAGATCTCGATCGGGAATGTTTCTTTTGACTACGAGGAGACGAATGCCTTGACTCAGCTGAAGACACTTTTGAAGGGGTAGAAGTTTTAAAAGCTTTACCTCTTTCTAACTTCCCCTTACGCTCCTTCAAGGCTTTCGCCGTCATGGACATACAGTCCTCACACTCCGAACAGTGATGCTCCGAACCCAGGCACCACAAACAGATCCTGTGAGGATCTGTTAAAGACATTTTATTTCCACAGTCGCAACATTTTTTTAAAACCGGACCTTGGAGTCGATGGTTCGGATGAAGATGCCATTGTTATAAATTTAGATTTTCGAAGAATAAGAAGATTTTTATGAAGAATGGAACAGAGCGTTACGTTTCTGAGGCTCACGAAGTGCAGAATAACAGAATAAAGCAACAGACGCTGCCCAAATCTATCTTTTACTCCTGATGACGTCGGCGCCGATACAGAGGCTGTCGAGGGACACCGACCCGAGGGCCGTCGACATGCAGCGCCCTCAACTGGAAACATTTCCAAGGCGGCAGTCAAGCTGGAATGGATATCAAAGATAAGGAATACGTCGGAAGACACAATCCCTTCAAAAGAAGTGTTCACAAAATGATAAATCAGGATGGTATAACGAGGGACTCCTTCCGCATGATCTTTTAGCACGGGACAAGGCGGGACTATCAAACACAGCTCCTGGGCTTCTGCAGCACAAGCTTACAGTTAGTTTCCAAATTATCAGGGCCTTCTGTGGCTTAGTCTCTTTTACAAGTCTCTTCTCTCAGAGGGTGTGATGTACTATTAACAACAAACATAAGTTCCTTTCAGTAATCTTCCTGTTGGATGATTTCCTTTCACCCGTGGATCCCCTCAACCGGGCTACAACCCTTTTTGTAACCTTTGCTTCCCTCAGTCGTGTTCACTACAGCCTTCCGTTCAAGATCTCAGCCACTGGTGACATTCAAGAGTCTTATTGTCCTTCCAAACAACCGTTCCTTGAAGACATCCCTGAGCCAGGTTGACGCTTGTTAACACAATATTTGCGGGGCTGTTACACTTTGCTTTCATTTGTAGGCATCCATCAGCCGGGTTCACACTTGCCAGTTTAACACAGTTCACTTATTCGTGATGCCTTGCAGGATTCACTTTCTAGCCCCCAGTCAGGCTTTTCACGTTTATTGATCATACAGAGTTTTTCCCTCAGCCGGGCGCACACGCCTGTTTCACACTGTCACAACTTTGATAATGGGTTAAGGACTTTCGATTGTACAAGGTATTTTGGCTCCACCCTCGTATGACCACCTTAACCCTGTATGTCAGCCTTTTCTACGGCCTCTTGTTACTATATTATTTACAGGAAAAGGGGACGCGCCACAGTCTTTCCAATGGACGCTCACGTTGCGCCGGACCACTCTGCAGCTGGTCTTCCCCTTGATTTAAAAAGGTCAGCATTACACAAAAGTTCTTTGTTCATAATAAGTTGCCATTTGCAACCTTCACTCAACACAGTCCGGTTATATATCAGTTATCCCTCCGACTGACCGGCTGTGTTGATCTCCTTGTCGCTCGTCTTTGGAGCCAACAATGGTACCACAGTAACAAGTACGTCTCTCTGCCTCAGTTATCAGTGAGGGAGGATCCTGTGCATCGATGACATCCGTTACACCACGTCAGCTGTAGTCCCGGACTTACGATTCCTTTCACAGAGGCTTCTTAGGCTTGGGTCGAAAAGGGCAAGGGCACTTCCCTCCTTGTTGTCCGTTCTGGTCTCATCGCCTTTGTTCTCGTTTGAGCTGCCGTCCTGAAATAGCTGCTTTCTCGTGAGTTCGTCCTTGCTCAAAGTGTGCTCTTGTGCACCGCCTTTTATGCCTGTGAGGAAGGGAAAGGGTTGTTGGGTGTGTGCAGTTATTTTCAATTACCTGACTCTGCCTGACCCTTGTGTTGGGACACGTGAGGTAAACAGCTCTGGTGTTAGTCCATCGTCTTTCACAATGTAAGAACGTGTTTGTGTCGGATAAGGGGGGTTGGGGGTAGAGCTTCTAAGTATCCTACAGAGTAGGATTGGGGAAAAGGTGTTAGAAGGAAGTGGGTACTGCATCTCACACATCAGTGTCCCACTTCCACTCCCCAAAGACCCCCCCCCCCATCCAGGTGATCCTTCCCCACCGGTCCACCCCCAGGAACTGGATCCAATAGCGATGGCCGTATCCTGGCCACCAGGATGACAGATCTCCGGGGACTAGCTGGTGAGATACTTTCGGGTTTCTCACAATACTAATCTTCTTCATCAATCAATATGTTAAAGTGAGAAGTCTGGCTATTGATGACTGTGGTAAAAAAAGAAAAGGTAATGGCTGGAAGGTTTAGAATTAATCTCAACCTCTTGCAGAGCTCTGGGCAACACGCCAAACCATCTTTCTTTAGCCTGCTACACCATTACAGAAAGGGGAAAGACCATATACAAACCAGGCTTGGTCCAACCCCAAAAGGGGCATTCCAGCTCAAACTGCTTTGTCAAATCCCTTCTGCACAAGACCACAAGCATCCCTAGACATGTTTCAGCATCATCAGGCATCATCAGTTAGAAGTAGCTTGGGTATCTACGCCCAGTAATCTCAGGACCTACGTCTGAGTATACCCATCCCACTCGGGGCAACTACACCATAACAACCGCTGGCAAAGCTCTGGGAAACCCTCCAAACCATCGTTCTTTAGCCTGTCAAGCCTGTTGGGACTGGGCTAATCTCATTGGTGGCAGTACCAGACTGATATATGGCTGGACCCCTTCTGGAATGGCGCAAACAGGCTGAAAAATAACTGCTGTGTAAGGATGCCCAGATCAGTGCATTTGTTCTGATCTATTAAAAACCTTCCACTGATCACTTTTTTTGGTTACAGTGTGCCTCCCCATGTGAGAGGGTATGCTGGGACATGTGTTCCTTGCTCACTGTGCCATAGGGAACCAAGCTGCACCTCACGGACGATGCCCAACAAAGCCAAAACATGCCTGGGGTTTGTGACAAATCGAGAGTATTCATCCCTTCTCCCCAAGGGGAGAGGTCTCCTTCTGAGGCTAGGGAGGTGAACCTGCTCCGCAAGACCCTCCATAAGTGTTGATGCAAGTGAAACCTCAGTGGGAGAGACTCCCCCTTAGGGGACAAGCACTACTGTTCCTGTGAGGAACTCCCTAGACCACATATCATAGCTGCATACATGGGACTGCCTGCAGTGAAGAATAATGTGACATCTTGATATTTGGCTAAAGTCAATGCTGAAACAAACCCATATGAAAAAAACTATTCTCCATTACGTGTACTATTACGACCCTTTCATAAACAGACCCTTCCATCGTTCACGTCAACCAGTAATAGTGTCAACAACATTACCTAGCTCTCCTGAACTACTACCAATATTGTGACAATCCAGCTGCCGCTAGTTCAAATATCAGACCTCGCCTGCAGTCGGATACTTCTCAACCATACAGTAAGACTATTTCAGTCTCAGTCTATTGATACCCCAACCTCAAAATCCTAAGCCAAATGGTCTGTTAGGATCCCCTCATAACGACCTTCGCAAACTCTGTCTGCCGGCCTAAGGCACTCCCCACAATGTCCACGTGGTATAGCTTGGGCGACTTGTTCAGACCAATAATTACTTAACAAATGTCATTGCCCTAGTTACCACTGTACCAATATCCGCTCCACCTGCTACATAGTGCGGACCCAAATTTGTTATAAAGTTCATTGTTGTATCCACCCTTGTGCCGACACCCAATCCATTTGCAATATAGTGCTAAGCCAAACATGTTACTCAGACAACTGTTGTATTCTTCGCTGTGCTGATATCCGTTTCATTTCGTTACATAGTGCTAAGCTAAATATGTTACAAACATCATTTTTCTAATCACTATAGTGCTGATCCTGATCCTTTTAGTGCCGACCATAACATTCTACATACAACTGTGTTTTAGGCTCTACTGCACTGATATTTGTACCGATACCTGTCCCACATGCTACTTAATGCGCAGCCTAACCTTTTACAAAATGTTGCTGCCACAGCTGCATCTTATTTATTTTATTACCCTGCTACCTCACTATTCCTATTCCACTCACAACCAACAAATTCCATCATGACTTTACTACACAATGGTGTACCCCCATTCAGTCACTGCTCGGAAGGCACTTGCACACAGTTGAGCCCAGGTCTGGCTCGTATTTGGTGCCCTAAACATCACCCACTCCCCTGCCCCACTCCCTTCCTTTCCAAAACCGCAGCATTTCCCACCACATTTACACAGCGCACGACCACTCACCCGTCTTTATCTAAAGATATGCAAGCTATAGAGCCTTCCAGCCTCACCACTTCAACCAGCCTCACTAACATCTCCACCATTACCAGACAGACTATCCCATGTCTAGGAGAATCACAGCAGTATCGTTCAAGAATCCCTGCACACATACCCTCCACTACCAAACCCATACAGGGGATTACTAGAAGAATAAGACTTGCATCTCGCACCCACCAACATCACAAACTAATCCAGAAGCAGAATAGATCTCCTCCAGCCTCCCCCGCCCCTCCTAAACACAACTCTCCCCTGATGGTCACACCTCAGGTATCCGAGGGTACTGCACAACAGCAGAACTATCAGTACCCGCAGGCAAATATCCAGACACCCAATACTAGCACTCCAGACCTATTCCCCAAATCTAAGCTTACCCACTCTCCACCCAACCCGTCACTCAAAGGCGCCTTATTAAACGTACGCCGACTAGGATCACATGCCATTGACACCCATGACATCAATCTGGAGCATCAATTGGACTTCATAGTAATGACCGAAACCTGACTCCATCCAGCATCCGGCCCCCTCCTGACATAGCTATCCCGCTAGGCTACACCATTCTGACGGCTGACAGATCAGATGCCTTGGGAGGAGGAGTAACTATAAATTGCCAAGACCTCATTACACAGAATCAGTAGATCGCTACAAGCTCCTTTTGCTCAAGCTCTACACTGACCCCAAAACAACTCTCAACTTCCTTATCATCTATAGAGTCCCTAACTCCACCAACCACCCAGAGACAGACATCCCACAACTCATCACCCCTTTCCTTAAGCCTAAAACCAAATTCATCATTCTAGGAGACGTTAACCTAGGATTCAACGACCCGCAAGATTAGAAAGCTACAGCCTTACAAGAAATACAGTTTTCCCTAGTAGTCAATGCACCTATCCACACAAAAGATAGAATCCTCGACTGGATTCTAACAAACACCGAACTATCTCTAGAAAGTATCTCAGAAATGACATGGTCCGACCACCACCTTATCCGCTTTAACATAACTATACCCAAAGCACAGGCAACACCCCTGCCCTCCCCCATCCCCACCATGGTAAGAAACACGCGCAAGCTCACACTAGAAAACCTGGCCCCTGTGCTCCCCAAAATACTGGACACAGCCCATCATGAGTACCAACCCAGATAGCATCTCCACCATTTACCATGCATGCCTTAAATCAGCCATAGACGAAATAACTCCCAGCACATCTAAAATCCCCAGAATAGCCAAACGCAGCAACTGCTGGTTCAATGAAGAACTCATCGCGCTGAGACAAAAAAAGAGATCTAGAACACCCAACAAAAAAAACCCCGCCCCCCCTGGCTCCATTAAGGAGCTTCAGTTAGCATCCAAAACATAGAAAACTGCTGTCATTGCCCACAAAGCCAATGCACTGAATATGCGTATTAAAAATGCCTCCTCCCATAGCAAATAACCATTTGATATTATCAGAGAACTAGAAATTCCCATAACACCCGCTAGCCCCGTCTGCCCAAACAAGGCTTGGTGTACAATTATACAGGACGCCCTAGTCTCCAAAATAAACAGCCTCCAAGAAAAAATATTAGAGAAAAGAAAAATACTGGCCAACACAACGGAAAACACACTCAACCTCTCAACTAACAAAGTCACAGTGACCAAGCTCAATTTTACTATGGTCTCGCAAGATCAAGTCCTTAAGACCATCGCCTCACTGAAACCATCCAATTGTAAAGGCGACAGCTTCCCCACCAAATTAGTTAAGCTCTGTGCCCCCATGCTAGCTCCTATTACAAATTTCATCAATGCCTCCTTTAGCACTAACTCCATCCCTGTCAATAAGAAGCTTAGGTCACGCCCCTTCTCAAAAAACCCACTCTGGATCCCACCATACCCACCAACTACAGACCCATAACCATGGTACCCTTCCTCCTTAAAATAATTGACAAAATCACATACGCCCAAATCCAAGCACACCTAGAAAACAATCACCTGCTAGGAGATAGACAATCTGGCTTTCACCCTAGACACAGTACTGAGACAGTCCCATTAGATCTTAAAAACCAGATGGCCTCCATTAGAGACACAGAGAAACTAGGTATCCTCCTCTTACTCAACCTCTCAGCTGTGTTTGATTTGGTGGACTATGATAGATTATGCACAGCACTATCTAACAACTTCTACCTCTCAAAGGAAACGACCACTTGGATAAAAGCATTCTTATCTGAACGCACCTCAAAAGTAGCCATTGGCGAGGAGTCGGTCGACCCTATACCAGTACCAATAGGAGTACCTCAAGGATCATGCCTCTCTCCTACTCTATATAATGCTTACAAACTTCTCTTTACAGCACTAGATGCCATGGGAATACACAAACTTTGCCGATGATACTCAGATCCTCATCCCAATTACAGGCGACTTGGAGCAAGACACTGCCAACATTAACAAAATCTACTTCCTCATCCAAAACTGGATGGCCACTAATAGTTAATGGCTTAATGGTGAAAAAACAGATCCTCATAATAAGATCTCCAGATAGACTAAAAAAACTGCACTCTGAATACACCGCTAACACCATAGACGGTATACCCATTCCAATTTTCAAACAAGTCAAAACATTAGGAGTGTACTTGTACTCTAACCGCACTATGAATAAACATATCAACTCACTCATCTTCTACCGCCTATACAGCCAAACGTATTGTCCTTAGTAGACAATTCCTCACCCCCCCAGAACCGCATCACTCTAGCAAGATCCCGGATAGTATCAAAGCTAGACTGTTGCAACATACTTCTTTTAGGGACAACTAAGAAATATATATATATACACACACATCTATATCTATATCTATCTCTGGGCCTGCAGTAGCAGCCCAGTAGTTATGGTTAAGTTGCTCAACTCATAGGAAGAGCACTTTTTTGGTGGCTTTGCTCCCTGTGGACGAATCCTCACCAAACTTTGCAAAAAAAAAGTAGTTGGCTAATTCTGAATTTTTTTGGCAAGTTTGGTGAGGTTTCGTTGTGGGCGGTGAGGTGGGAGTTATAGGAGGGGGCCCAAAATTGTTTTTTTTTTCCATAGACCTATGCATGAGCGGCGGCTTGATCTCTAAGGCGTGCTTTTGTAAATTTGGTGTAAATCCGTCCAGTAGTTATTTTTAAAACAACAATAAAGTGAAAAGAAATGTGTGATATCTGTGTCCGGTCCGTGGACACATTTCCCTGTTCGGTCCACGGACAGGACACTAATTGGCTTAGAGGGCAACGTGGTGTCCGCAGACATCAGGCATGCCCACTGATTGGATGGTGAAAAGCGTTTAGTGCGTCAGATTTTTGGAAACGGCCGCCATCTTGGATTCGTGGACAGCACATATTAAAAAACACAAGATTGCACTAGTCAAATTTATCAAATAATCTCTGGGGAGTTGAGGGGTGATGAGGATGGGGTGGGCTATGGCTGCAAGAAGCAAAAAAACAGGAATTTTTTGCTGCGAAAATCCACAAACAATCCGGATGTTCGCGAACATTCCTGTGAAGTTCGCGGCCATCTCTGCATTACAGGGTTGGTGAAAAGCAGTTCTTGGATGACTTATAACTTTGGCCGCCACTTAATTAAACTGTATGCACTTATATTCTTGATCTAATTCTGAATGAGTCTGCAAAGTTTGGTGGGATTCCATCAAGAGGGGGTGAAATTAGAGGGGGGTCCCAAATTATTTTAAAGGCTTATATAATAGTGTGCCATTTGACAAATCTACACAAAGGTGTGTAAAAACATTAAAGATCTAGATATACATGTTTTTGCAATGTTTGGTGGGATTTTGTCAAGAGGGGGCAAAATTAGAGGGGGGTCCCAAAATATTGTAAAGGCTTATAAATGTGGTGCAATTTGATGAATCTACACAAAAGTTTGCAAAAAGATTTTAGATCTAGATATAAATGTTTTCATTAAGTCTGAATAGATTTTGTCAAGTGGGGGATAGGTTATATGACTATTGTATGTGCATACATTTGACACTTTTGAAAAAATAAAACCTAGGTGGATTTCCAGAAAACTTGTGCAAGGTGCATTGGCAAGGATCTGAAACCATGTGTCATAATGTAGGTACAGAAAATAGTGATACCTTTTTGATGACTGAGGTACAGCCGGTAGCCATGGGCAGAGGCCAGATTGTCAGGGTCATGGAATAAGGTCATGATCTGGACAATCTAGCTACTGGCCATGACCACGAGGGACAACAATTTGGGTTAATGTCGCCATGCCCACCTGGGACCGGCTTTGTAGTAAAGTTGTTCGAAATTGAGATAGGTTTGAAAGGGAAGTAAAATCTGCTCGTAGTTATATGGTCATAGGGTTCCCTCTTTGCTTTTTGCAGGCTGCCATGGGAAGTGAAGAGGGGCCGTTTATGGAACCCCACCTTCCCTTTCCATGGCGGCCATCTTGGGAAAGTATTTTCCTTCCTAAATCGGGACGCCTGTGGCGTCCCGGTGTAGGAAGAAAAATACTTTTTTAGCACCCCGGGTTCCTGCTTTGGGAACCTAGGGTGCTAATGGCCTTCATTCCTCATTACAGTCCCTTGGAAGGGGAGGGAGGTGAACGCCACAATGTTCCCATTAGCATAACACAAAATGCAAATGGAAATGTTGGAAAATCTTATTGAGTCTATGTACTTTAATGAGAAATATAAAGTAGATGGAGTCTATACTTTTTTCAGTTCTATTTTTTAACTGTGAACGATGGTTCCTAAACGAACAATTTGTTTGTTGTTTTCGGATGTCTTTTCTTTTTTGGCAGGAGAGCTTAGAACGAAAGGTGGGGAGGGAAATGAGGGAAGAGGCACCAAACACTAATATGGAGGGACAGGTGGACAGGGGAAAATGTTGCGCGTTTGTTATTTCTAAGGTAGAGGGCAGCGTTTCTCATGCTCCTCGTTTACAGCTTCAAAAGCACTTCGAAAGTGCTTCCTTCTGCAGAATGTTTTGTTGTAGTATGTACAGAGGACTGATGTCTTTGAAAAAAATGGATCAAGAGCCTCTTTTGTTGCTTGCAAGGTAGCTGGTGGGATTTTGTGTCCCACAGAAGTGGGCTGTGTGGTTACAGTATTGGTTGAGGAAGATGAGGTGGAGAAAGACAGCCTTCTACTTGCTAAGAAAGCAACAATCTTTCTGAGAGTATTGTGGTCATTGGACTTGGTGTGGCAGCACATGGAGGTGGTCCCATATGATTACTGTTCGGGGAGTCCGTGACTGAATACAAAGTTGCACTCAGTGCATTTTATTTTGGTAGCTTTAGCCTTTGGTACATTCCCAACAGTGGTAAAGAACTGCCACACCCATGATTTTCTCTGGATGCTAGAGGTAGGCATTTCCTCTACCTCATCTTCTTGGTCCTCTTCATTGTCTAGGAAGTACTGTGCTTTTTTAGTTTTGAAGGTTCTCCAGCTGGTGGTGGTGGTGGCTCTTGGGGAGGATAGATGGCATTAGCTGATGCCAATTTTAAGATAAATAGCAGTTTTGCTAAAATGTTTCCAAGTATGTACTGTGTAGTAGATTGTTAATGGATAATGAGTAGGAATAGCTGTAGGAGCTGTGCAAGGGAAATGTTGAAGTTGAAAGTTCCTAAATCAGTAGAAAATGCAGTTCCGAACTCTATGGGAAGCACAGATCTTATCGCAAAGTGCAGACGGGTTCTCGGACACGTCATCATGCCGCATGCCAGCGTATGGTCATGTGGCACTGTCTGAAAGGTCCGCAGTGAAGTCAGATATTCGTAGACGTCTACGGATGCAAAATCAGTTGAAATAGTTGCAAAAAGTGAAGAGAGTTAAAAATGATGCTAGAAGGTGGAAAATGGCAGTGTTTTAAGGTGACACTTTGTAAATTGGACACAAATATTGCTATATTGGGTAAGTATGATATTAGTAAGTTGTAGGAAAATAACATGCACTGGCAAAAACCCATGAAAGTCAATGAAAAAACTTTGTTAAAGGGACGTTATGGTTAAATTGCACTAATAAAAACCTATGATTTTCAATGAAAAAAGCTTTGTTAAAGGGACGTTACAGTTGCAAGTAAAACCGAAAACCCCCTGAAATTCGCCAGTTATGGTAAGCTAAGCAACCATAACTCGCGCCACCACCATGTACTGCTATGACTAACACCCAGGACATCAAAGATGACATCACAAATGTCATTGAGGCCATCACATGAGAAATTTATTTTGATGAAAAGTCCCTACAAGGGGTTGTGTTTATATTGTTGGTAACAAGATGTCAGGGGTGATCTGGAGACCTATCATGAACTACTTAATCTATTAAAGAATGTACTCATTTAAAATCATTTTATTGGAGTGTTGTTGGTAATACAGAAACCTAATCATATATACACATAGGCAATGACTGCAGCATGCACCATAGAGGTGCAATATTTATAATCTAGTAATTTCGGATAGTACAATAATGAATGCTACCTTATCAGAGCTTTGAGTAATGTTAAACATGTAATAACTAGCTAACAATTCAATACTTACAACACTTGTGCTAGTACAAACAATACATCTGAAAAACCACAATGCATACTAATCAGAGGCACATACAGGGAAACTAAAGTAAGGAAGAAAGAAACAGCATCATCAGAAAATGTTAACATTAAACTTTATCTTCACGTATACAAATTGTGTGTTTGAGGCCTGCTCATTTCCCCAAGTATGTGCACCATGAGCTGAGACCAAACCCTAAGGAAAGTACTCAAAGAACATATGACAAGGTAAACGTCTAGATATATAGCACCTTTTCAATTTTAATATTATGACTGTCAGTGAACAAAACCACGTGGCCTATATAGGTTAGTGAACAAAAACAAATGGCCCAGATATATGTCATCAGTGATGTCATCAATGACATTTGTGATGTCATCTTTGATGTCCTGAGTGTTAGTCTTAGCAGCGCACGGTAGTGGCGTGATTTATGGTTGCTTAGCTTACCATAACAAGCAAATTTCTGGGGGTTTTCGGTTTTACTTGTAAACATAACGTCCCTTTCACAAAGTTTTTTCATTGAATATATATATATATATATATATATATATATATTTTCACATATGCATACATACGCACACATACACACCCACATACACACCCATAGGTTTAATTAGAAAGTCCAGTATTACTTCAATGTTTAAAATATATATAGAATTGAATATGGTAATAAATGCTTGCGTGTGAATTAGTGAGATTCATGCAGGCAGGTAAATTTCGTTTTTGTGCATAAGCTGTTTGCGATTGAGCCACATTGTGGGGACATAAAGCTGGAGTGTACCTTAGTATGGATTGGACTATAATTAATTATTTTAAATAAATGTGAATGTTTCTACAACTGCTGTTTACTCCCTAGAATTGTGCGGAGGGACTGCATGAACAGGGGACATGAGATCAGCCATGTCACACTAATGAGAGCTTATAATTTAACTCAAAAACCCGTATTGCAGAAATCATGGGGCTTGCTGCAGATCAACTCCTTGTTGTATCAATGATCAAAACACCAACAAAATTCCAAAAGCTATTCAAGTGGCGATAATGGTAATTGCACTGGCCGGTATTCCAGCGGATTTAACACTGCGATACTGCCCAACTCGTGAGAGGGCCCAATGTGTCCAACAAAGTTGTCAAACCTAATTATAATGAGGTCTTCTCCTCCAGGCTACTCTAAGCTTCAAACATAACAGTTTGAAAGTTCATCCAACAAATTAGTTCTTTAATCCTAGTCTCAAAAAATGTCCAACCCTAAACTAATAAAGCAAAACCATTTTCTACAGAGACGGCTCTTTTGGGGTTTACCCCACTGTCCAGAATCGCCTTCATTCTTCCCGCTTTCATCAATTCTAGAACTCTTTGAGGGGTCAGGTTCTCTGGCTCTTCTTTTTAGAGATTCCTTCCCATATGCTCTCTCGAAGCCTCAGGATTCTGCAGTGTTCACAATACGTCTCTCCCAGTCCAAGGGTTTCACAACATGAACTTCAGTGAGTATCCCACCTTATTCAGTGTCCTTTTTCAAGCAGCCGATAACAGGCAACCCTCCAACCACAGGTCAAAAATAAGGCACCTTCCTTCAGGCTTCCCTTCAATGGCACAGGACCATCCAATGGGTCCACCTTTCTCCAAGCAGCTGGTCTTTTGGTGTGTGGGGCTCCGAGTTAGACCTCTGTAGAGTAGCTGCTGCAGGTTGGCTAAGGCCAGTGGTAGCTTCTCCCAAACAGCAAGGTTCCAGTGTTTCCAAAGACTTTAGGAGAATGCATCCACTTCCCTCCAAGTTCCTCCTCGCTTTCATCCTCTATCCCCTACTTTTTGCAGTGATTCCAGGGCATGTGCACTTGTTTGGGCCCTTTGGATTAGCTGGGGCAAATGTGGTTCTTTCTCGTTTCCAATTGGTTATCTAGATGCACGGTTTCTAACGCTTACTAAAATGCCCGATGTATAGTGGCTTTGCTTTGGGTAATTTGTCACCTGTACTCTGCATTTGTCAACACAGTTTTTAGCAGCGCCCCCACCTTAATTCCTTCTGTTACAGAATGAAGATCAGCGGCTTCTGTGGTCAACTTTCCCCGACAGCCGGAACAGTATTCCTCCTCAGAGTTCAGGAACGTATTGGCTACTTTGCGCGTGCTTCGTGATAGTTTCTAACAACGCTATGCTGCTCGACTTGCGAAACACTCCTTTTAATACTCACGAAAATGGCGAGCAAGTCCCATATGAGGCTTCAGATTGTCTCTTGCCATGAAAGCCATACAACGCAGAGTTGACAGAGTCTTGATCTGGATATTGGGCAGGTGTCGCAGTCATTACTTCTCTAGGGTCAAATGCAGGGTGCTGCAAACCCTTAGTGGGTTTGAGCCCACACCTTGGTGAGGTTGGAGAGCCTGCACGATTCCACCCCCTTGGAGGCACATTGGCTAGCGGCCTGACAAACCTAGTCCCTAGTGGTTTACCCCCTTCCATACCAAGAAGGGGAATTCTTGGATCTCACCACTGTGCCCTATACCAAACTCCAACACTTCCCTCCACCATATAGTATCCTGCACATATCCAGTCCCTATGGGTTACAATCCATCATGTTTCTTGTACCGTTCCTTGTCTTTATACTATGTATTCCCCCTTCAAGTAACCAGTCATTTGCACACAACATTTACCTCTTTTTTTTTATTTTTAAAATATATTTTTATTTTATATATAAACCAAACAACAATACAACAGAACATAAATAAACACATTTTACAACAAAAGCACTGCAATCCCCATCCCTCCCCCCTATGAGCCTGTATGGTGTCCGCCATCGGTATCCGCTGTGAACGGAGGGGCGTCATCGCTCTCAGATTCAATTGGAGCCGACCCCGCTCCAAACAGTTCGGCTATCATCGATTTCCATGCCGCGAGGGAGCACATTTCCTCCTCCTCCCCTGCAATACTGGTATCCCGCCACACCGCCGTCTCGGCCTCCGCCCATTTTTGGAGGTCCCTCCACCAGACCTCCACTCGTGGCTTATGACACTCCTTCCATCCCATTGCAATCCTACGTTTAGCAAGCACATAAGCCAGATCTTTCAATTTCTCAACATGTCTGAGTTTACGCGCTCTGGGATATCCCCCTAGTAAGCAGGCCCAGGCTGAATCCACTTTGAGCGTGATACCCCTCCCTGCCAGTTTCTGCGCCACTTCACCCCAGTAGCCTGCAATTACTGGGCACGCCCAGAACATGTGTATCATGTCTGCATTCTCCTCGTCACACTTGGGGCACGCTTGGCGTCCAACGTCCCGAAATTTGGATATTCTCAAGGGGGTCATGTATGCCCTGTGCGTTATATAAAGCTGTATTTGCTTAAACCTGGCATTCCTCGATACTTTTTTATGATACCCCAAGGCACGCTCCCACAACCCATCTGCCATCGGGGCCCCCATCTCCGTTTCCCATTCCAGTCTCAAGTGCACTAAATCACTCCCAACCTTTGTCATCAACATCTCATACAACCTAGAGACCTCATGCCCGCCCTCCGATGTGTCATATAGTATCTCCACCGTGGCGTCCGGTTCACCGACCAAGGCAGTTTCAGGCCACCTACTCCGGATCTCCTGCACTATCCTGTGATATGTCACATATTGACCCCTGTGCAATCCCGACCCTGCCTCTAGTTCTTCGAACTCCATGATGGTCCCGTCCTGCCAAATATCTCCCATGGTGACCAACCCCACTGACTCCCAGTATGTCCGGATGATTGCTCTGAGCTGCCCGTCTCCCTTCGCCAGTGCGACCAATGGTAACTGCGGCACACACGGCAAAGGGTTACCCATCATCCGGCAGGCCCGTCTCCACATGTTCCGTCCCAAAGCTAGCATTCTAGGCCGCTCCCTCATGCATGCATTAGTCACCCAGATCACCTCTCGCAGATAAAAAGGGGAACAATCCCTCCCAAACAGCCTGTGTTCAGGGGTCTCGTCGTCAGAGAGCCATCTGGACACATATTGCAGCTGCGCTGCCACATAATATGCCTCAAAGTTCGGCAGTTTAACTCCGCCCTTCTCGTAGAAGTTCTGCAGCTTCCACAGTGCGACTCTGTTACGCGTGCCGTGCCACAGGAATTCCCTGCAAACACTATGTAGCCTCACAAAAAACTTCTTAGGAATCATGTAAGGGATGTTGTTAAAATAATGCAAAAGCCTGGGTAGTACCACCATTTTAAGCATGGCTCCCCGGCCCATCATCGCTAATGGCAATCTTTCCCAGAACCTCATGCATTTCTCGATCTTCCCCACAGCGAGTTCAGTGTTGTGCTTGTGTTCTTCCTCAGTCGTGTGATACACGTCAATTCCCAAGTATCGGAAGGAGCTTGTCGCCCACCACACAACATTTACTTCTAATGTACTGCAACTGGTGCAGGATGCCGGTGCAAATCACAGAGGCTGGAGGTAATGCCAAAGTGCATGGTGATTGTTTTTGGGAGGACACAGCGCCTGGGAGTCCGGTGCTGGGAAGGGGTGTTCCTAAGAGGAATGTGTTAGCCCATTGTGCTGTATGGGAAGCCTCATTGACAGCCATGGTACTGCAGCAGGCACGAAGAGGGCTTCTATACCATACTGCTATAATTGGCACAGTGTTCAGGACTGCCCAATGCGTAATCCACAGCAGGTAACCTGCAAGATTCACCCTGCAAAAGTTGCAATTTCAACACTAAGAATAAAAGCTGCTTTGACTTGTTAGGCACTTATACAATACGTTCTGCTTCTGATAGCCCACCCCCACAACCCCCCCCAACTGTCCCTGTATAGGGCCTCAAGTTGCTAATTTTGCAGTTCCATATTAGCCGCTAAAGCGATTCAATCACTCACGTCCAGTCAGCCCATTCGTTATGGTTCAATGGGTGAGCGGTAGGATGGGCAGTCATCCATAACACTAGACCCTTACACTTAGTCTCTGGGGAGCTTCTCCAGTCCACCAAAGGCTTACCATGTGATGTTCCGTTGACACCAGTCTATAGGTGGTCTCCCTAGCTGGTCTCATTCCTGCTAAAGGGTTCATTCAGCTGGATTCAGTCCCCATTTGACAGTCATTGAACTGGACTATATTCTATGGAGTTGCAGGATTTCTTTTCATTGTCCAGATCACTTTCTTCTGCAACTTTCACTTCACTGTAATTGGAATTGAAGGCTTAGAGCCTCATCACGAGTTGGGCCTTAGCCCTTAAATGCGGCAGTAACGCTATTACCGCCGCATGTAAGGGTTGGACCAATCATGAGTCGTGCATTAAGCGGGAGTTTCACCTGCAGCTTTTTGCTGGCTTTAAAAATGTCCCCCTACTGCCCATTTGACGCTATTACCACCGGTGCAATTACCGCCGGCAGTAATAGCGGCCCCAACCCCATTGGGACACAATGGGGAATGGGAACTTACCGTTGTAACCCTACTCGTGATCCAGTGATAATAGCACCAGTCTGAGTAGCAGTAACCCTATTTGCGCTGGCGGTATCCCAGCAGTATTACCGCCAGCATACTGCCAGACTCCTGATGAGGCCCCAAGACAGTTGAGTGCCCCCAGCAGCGTCAAATAAGATATCCCATTCCTGCTGTTATTTCTGGCTTATGTTTTAACCTTTTTTACGATTCATTTTGTAGCCTAGTGAAGCCCCCTGTAACTTTGCTGACAGCTAACATGACCCCTCGGCCTGAATGTAGCAGTAACATGTGTTGCATATGGGATCCAAGCTTCATTCAAAAGTATCTAGATCAGATGCTATGCCTGTGTGATCCCTTTAAAATTCCTCAATGTACTACTGATGTGCAACAAAACCCTGCATGCTTACCTTATAACCTTGGCACTATTCACCACGCCTCATGCTCTCTGCTTGCAACCCCACAAGAGCTTGGGCCCCAAGAGTTTGCAGCATCCTCTGCGAAACATAGCAGGAAAGGAGGAGACAAATGCTTGCTTAAAACCACAGGAAACACGGACATGGGCGTTTTCATGATGAGCACATATGTAGAGGACTTTGGATTACTTCAGGGCAATTTCGTTGGGGCGCTTTGGTAAGAATGTAAGTGGGTGTCTCCTCCCGCAAGGAAGGAACATAAAGGCTGGCTTTCCCTGCCACCATTCACGCTCCAAAACTCTCTGTGGGCATTATTCTGTGGAATTCCTTTGCCAGTCACTATTTTTCATCCTATCCAAACTTCCCATTCGTCTGCTAGCCTAATTCCCTATTACTTCCCCTTATTGGTTTTGGCGCTTTTTGGCGGCATAAGTCACGAAATATCACCAAAACAATTGCTACAAAAAGAAAGGGGTTTCAAGAAGCAATTGCCACAAGAAGAAAGGGGATTCATGAAGCTTTTTGGTGGGGTAAGTCACCAAATATGGCCAAAACAAATGCTACAAGAAGAAATGGGTTCCAGGAAGCAGTGTTAGTAGTTGTCGTGACAACTGGAAATGCTGTGGCATACAATTCTCAATGCACAAAGTGTTGTACTCCGCGGATGTAAACCAAAAGAGGCTTGTGTAACGTATTTTCTGCCAATCGGGAGCACTGTCATATGTCCAAGGCAGTAATCAGGGCCTGCAATTTAACTTTTGTTAAATTCACTGATACCTGGAGCAGGAGTCTGTTGTGTCGCCCCATAAACTTAAGACCCTTGTTTACATCTGCACCTGAGGTGCTGCACAATCGTGTTCTGTCCTGTACCCAAGCCTTATTTACAACGCTCAATTGAATAGGGGGGCCCTCATCAGGTGGAACTCGCATTGCACGCTATTCGTGCTCCCCTATCCAGATCACCCATGCCCGCACACACTATGGCAACCACCTCTGCCATCACCAGCCTTCCTACATCACTCACCACCAGGAACCATCGTCTCCAACCCCACACCAGAAGACCCTCCACCGCCCTACCCACTCCCCCATCCACAGCCCCACCCAACCCTTCATACCAGAAACAAGCTCCTTCGTTTGCACACATGGCCAACCTGCCACCCACATCGCCCAGCCAAACATCACCCTTGCTGCCCGACCGCACCTACTGATACCACTCCTCTCAAATGTGCCCTAATCAACGCTAGGTCAGTCCCAGCTCATTCACCTGAGATCTATGACCTCCTGAACTCCAACGACCTTGATTTTCTTGCCATATTAGAGACATGGCTCCATCCCCGCCGCTGCCCCTGCATTATCCATTGCCATCCTGCCCAGCTACGACATCTTACGAAACGACAGTCCTCAACAGAGGTGGTGGAGTAGCACTCCTCTTCAAGAACACCCTCGCCATCAGAAACATTAACTCTAACCCTATCCCTAATTGCAAAGCACTTGCCACCAAGATCTCCATCCCACCAACTTGCATCATCAATCTCCACCTCATCTACCGACTCCCGGGCCCCTTCGCCTCCTTTGAGAAAGATCTCTTACAAGTCATCAATCCCTCCTTAATGCCAAGCTCCAAACTCCTCACGTTAGGTGACCTCAACCTGGGTCTCAATGACCCCTCTGACACACCAAAAGTGTAGCCATGACTCTCGATCACGTTGGCTTCCCTTAGCAAATCACTGAGCCTAACCACATCCATGGGCCTACCCATGATTGGATTGCTGATCTGAACTGCAACATCTCCTGCCCGAACATCTTGACCGGCCCATGGTCAGATCACCACACCATCATCTGGGACAACCCGATTGGCAAACGGCCCTCCTCCTGCTACCCAATGAAACTCGAAGGCCTAGCCTACTGCACCAAGAACCAAACCCAAGGACCACCTCCTACCACTCCTCTCAAAACTCAAGGACCCACCAAACCAACAGAACAACCGACCATGAAGCCCTAGTCGATATCTACAACGCCACGATTGCTCAAGTAGGGGACATACTCACCGGCTCAAACAGACCAAAGCAAAACCTGCTCTAAAGAAAAACTCCTGGTTCACCCCTGAGCTCCTTGCTTTGTGCACCGTGAAACATGCTGCAGAAATTACTTGTGGGAAAAACCCTTCCTCAGCTAACAAAGATCAATGCACTTCACACATCACCAAAGACAACAGCTACAAAACGAGAATACAAAGTGCCAAATCAAATTCTCGCAAACCTTTCACAACCTTGCGTGAACTCGCGTCTCCAGTCACCCCTCCCACTGCCCTCACCGTAGACGACGCCTGGTGAACCAAGGTACAAGAAGCCCTTACAGGTAAAATCCACACACTCCAGGGAAAAATCTGCTCCAGGCAATAAGCCATCCGAGCCAAACCACCCCCCTCCAATCACCCTGCAGCACCACTTTCCTCCTCATCCATGCCATTAAGCCGTCACCCTGTCTCAGAACTGGAAATAGCCAATATAATCAAAAACCTCAAGCCATCCCGCTGTAAAGGCAACGCCTGCCCGGCCCCCCATCATCAAAGATAGCACAGAATCACTCGCACCATTCATCAAAGCCATAATCAACGCCTCCTCCTCGTCAAAAACTGGACCAGCATCCCGAAAACAAGCATGGATCCTCCCGCTGCTAAACAAAAAACATCCCTCGACCCCTCCATCCCTACCAACTACCGTTCCACCATGACCGTGCCCTTCAGCCTAAAGACCCTCGACCGTGCAGCCTACGTCCAGGTACAACAACACCTTGAAGCCAACCATTAAAACACTAGGCACCGTCAATCAGGCATCCGCGCAAGGAATGGCACGGAAACCGCCCTGCTCAATCTGATAACTCAACTAGACGACATGAAATACGCAGGTAAACCTGCCATGCTCCTCATGCTGGATCTATCAGCCGCATTTGACCTCATTGACCATCAGATTTTCCTGCGATCACCTCATCACCACAGCAAACTTCTCTCTTGCAGCCACTGACTGGATCAGATCCTTCCTGGCAGACAGATCCTCTTGGGTCTTCATAGACTATCATACTGCCTCACCCACGTAAGTTACCTGCGGCATCCCCCAAGGTTCCTGCCGTTCCCCCCCCCCCCCGACTAACATTTATACAAAATCCCTTTTCAACCTGGATTTCCTTGGCATCTCCTACACTAACTACGCTGGTGACAGTCAAATTCTCCTCCCCCTCTCAGGTTCTTACCACCAAGACTCCGCAACCATCACCTCAGTCTACAACATCGTTCAAAACTGTATGGCAACACATATGCTGTGCTTAAACGACAATAAAACGGAGATTTTCATTGTCGGCTCCCCCACCACTCTCTGTAACTTAGATCCAGCCTACAAATCCTTCAACATCGACGGCAACCCGATCCCCCCCCCCCCATCTCACCTGTCGCCAAAACTCTGGGGTATTTATCTGAACGCTTCACTCGACCTCTCGAGTCAAGTTAACGTCCTCTCCTCTGCTGCTGCCCACACAGCCAAACTGCTCAACGTCAGTAAGCCTTTCCTTCCCATACCCAATCACCTCACAATTGCCAGAGCCATCACCAGGGCCAGTTTGGAATACTTTAACGCCCTTCACGGCCACCTCGGAACAGAATCTGTAAAAGCTGCAAACCATCCAAAACAATGACCTCCAGACTGCCCTCGGCCTCACCAAACACACCCACATTTCAGAAGCCAGAGAAGACACCCACTGGCTACCGTTTGGAGAGCGGATCAACTTCAAAATTCTCTCCATAGTTCATAAGTGACTCTCTGAAACTGCACCGGCCTACCTTTCTGGAAAAATACACCCCCGGTCGCCCACTTGATCAAAGTGCCCAGATTCCCTTGCCAAATTGCAGGCGGCAGAATCTGCCCTGTCGTTGCTGCCAAGCTTTGGAACAATCGCCGCATATTCTTGAGAATGGACCCTTCCTACTGGACCTTCAGGAGAAATTTGAAAACTTGGCTTTTCGCCTAAACTCAGAGCCAAGACACTATCACTGCTGAACTTCATGAACCTTTGCCTCCTGCCTTTCCTGTTTACATTTACCTGTACACCCCCTTGCCCCTATGTACCTAGTGCCTAGATACCTGTGGGTTCAGGGTGCTGCAACAAATGCAAAAATAAATAAATGCCATGTGTCTGGGAACTGCACAATTTCAAAGCGGCTTATGGAGCGATTTCTTTTTAAAGAGCACCTTGTGATTTCTTTTAGAGAGCGCCTTTCAACAGCACCCGGCTAGGATATCTTGCACACAAAGCCTGGGAAGATCGGCAGCTTCAGACCTGGCAGCAGCTTCAAACTGGAGCCTTGCATTCTGGCTCTCTCTGCATGTGTCCGGTCCTCCTGCTCTAGGCGGCTCTCCCCCGGTTAACTTACACGAGAGCCCATTCAGCAGCTCAGCTTTCTACGTCGAGTCACTTTGCTGCTGCTGCCATGCATTCTCCTCTTAGAACAAGGTAGGATGTGCGTGAGTGTGTAGAATGTGCCCCAATAAAAGCTTACAAATGCTCTGTGCTTTGCCCTGCGCAGAACTCCTCACCCCTTCATCATCCCCCCACACACATCACAGAAACCTTTTGCACACTAGCTTTTTTACAATTAACTGTTCTCCCATTTTCAGTTTGCTAAACAGTTGCACTCACAGAACGTTGTCATTCAACTCCCACCCACCCTGTGTTTCGTGTATGGAAGGTGTGCCCAAATACCGACCCACATTGAGACGCGCAAATGGGCGTGTGCAATGCCTGCACTTTTACTCAGCCAAACTAAGGCTTGGAAGTTCCATGGATGAGCCCTGTGCACCAAGTACTGAGAAAAGTAGTTTGCACCGTGCATGCGCTGCGTCGATGTCAGTGGGATGCCATGCCATTCGGCACTGTGTGGAGCCGCCACTCAACAAATGTGCAGCCTGGAGAAGCACCGGCGAGTGCCGCATCCCCAAGGCCAGTCTGTTTGATACTAAGTGATGTGTGGTCAGGGCGCTGTTAAACGGGCACCATCTGCCAGCTTCAGTTTCTGATGAGAATTGTGGGTCCTTGGGCCCGCAATTCTCCTCAGAAACAAACTCACTGAACTCCAGTGAGCACACCCGGCATACCCAACTTTAGTTTCTTAGGAGAAGTGTTGGTCGAATGAGCATAAGCCTGGAAGTGTGATAGTGCGGGGGTGCTGTGTGACAGGTGAAAGAACAAACAACATTTTTCCCGGCCCGCCCCTCCCTCCTACATGGTCATTATGTGTAAAAATAAGGAGTTCCAAGCCAGGTAAGGTGGAAAAATGTGGCCGCAAGCTTGATTATACAATACGTTATGTATGAAAAACCAACCAATGAAAAACAGAAATGGTATAAACACTTTGGGGAACAAGGATCAGGCCAGCGGGGGCCCTGCACCCTCGTAGGGGCACTTTGAGGCTGGTCCCTGCCGCCACCCTGGGGGCCGGGGGGGAAGAGGGGGCATACAGCCCCTCAGGTCCCCCCAAACTGTGACCTATGTGCACCCTCCTTCTGCCAAAGTCCCAAAAATATTCCTTGTGAAAATCTCCATTCCAGATACACCCCGTCGTTGAGAAAGTTATTTAAAGTAATGGCACCGTGCCTGATGAACTTGAGGCGTGTGTATGGGCAGAAATTACCGAGTGCCTTGTTGAATTTCCTTCTGGACATTTCTACCGCTTTATTTCTGACATCATTACCTCTGTCTGTTTCCAGCATTGTGCAATCCTCCTGAGCGAGGTGCACTTTTCTGTCAAAAGTTACTTTATATCCCATTGTGCCAGATCATTGCCCCCAAGGTATATTTTCAAGAAATCAGGGGGTGGTGCGCTGACCCCTAATTGGTCGGCTAGTTTGTCATGCAGATCCCTCCCAGCTCATGCCGGGCTTGCCCCACCAATAAGTGACAGTTCTCTGAAAGTGCAAGCCCTCCTGTGTCCTCCAGCCATCTGCTAGCTTTCACCACGAAGTAGTGGGCCACAATCCAAGTTGATTTAATTGGAGGTCTCTCAGTGGGATGAAACAAGGCAGGGGGAGGGGGTGTCAGATTAAATCTTTCCTGATGTATTTTTATATACCCCAGACTTCCAACCCCAAATCCCCTTAATTGCTTTCTCTACCAGGCCTCCCATCCAGGCTGAGGTTGCTGCCCCAATTCGGGAAGAATGTGACCCGAATTCTGCTGGGTCACACCCCACAGCCCTTATCGCCTTCTTCAGTACTGTCCTTAGCTGAAATCTTCTCAGGGCAGTGCCATTTTTATGTCTGAGGAGTTGTCCCTCCCCCCCCCCCGCCCCTGAGCGTTAGCCAAGGAAAGCTCTGGTGTTGCAAATGGCGAAGTATTTTTTGTCATCAATGCAATAAAGGTTAATGATTCTCCCCTTTTCCGTCTGATCGATTTTGGAATCTACTGATTTTAATGGCCATGCATTAATCTAAATTAATTAACCAAATTAATGTCCGACGCTGCTAGCACCTCACCAGAAAGTGTATTTTTTGCTGTTTCACTAATTCTAAAAGCACGGAAATAGTTTAAAGGGAAAGCCGCCCTAAATAAGGCTGTTTCATAAGTATCGTGGCATACTTTGTGCAGGATGTCTATTAAGCATTTTAGTTTCCCAAAGTTTAGGGGGCGCCCAGTATCCTTCTTTGACCCTTTTAGCTTGGCCCACCCTTTTAATGCATATTGTGTCAGTGCGCGGTGTGTGGGGTCCATTCCCCCAGTCAGTTTACTATAGTAAGCCACTGCTGCCAAACGCGAGGATCCCCATGCCTTCCTCTTGTTCTACTTGAAAGCCCATTCCATAAAATCCTTCACATGGCTTTCCTGTATTTCTCTGATGTTAGTGACATTCGTTATCTCGCCAAATTCCATGAGACATTTGCTGTATAGTTTTGCTGTTTTTTGCACCAATCATTTTTTCCCAGCTCTCACAAAATGCCTGCGGGCTCACACGTTGGTGTTTGATGACGTGATTTATTGTCTGCAACGCCCGTGCCTTGGGTGTGGTCATGTTCAGGATTTTGCATTGGGCCTCCTTTCCTTTTGAGAGGCTGTGCAGAAATTAGTTTCACTCCATGATTAACCCCACTTGTGTGAAACTGAAAACGGGACAGTGCATCAGCAGCATCATTTTCCTTGCCGGCAATGTGCCAGGCTTTAATCACAATGTTGCATTTCAGGGTATGTTTGGTTATTTCTCTTAAGAGTATTTAGGACTAGTGTGCAGGATGTGGAGCCTTTGTTTAATACATGCACCACTGCCAAGTTATCAGACCAAGTGACTAGCTCTGTGTTGTTCAGGTTGGCCCTCCCTATGTAAATTGCTTGAAATATTCCCTATATGGATGGCAAAGTGATCTTTTTGACCCAACCTCGTTCTCGCCAACTGGTTGGCCAGTGGCCCGAGCACCATTTGTTGCAAAAGCATATTCCAAACCCCTTGCCCCCTGAAGCATCGGTGAACAGGACCCTTCTGTCCATGTAATTTGTGGGTGTGCGCCATATGACTTTACCATTGAATTTTTTGAGAAATCCTTCCCATACTGCTGAATCCTTCTGAATTCTGTCGCCAAGTCTTATATATTGGTGCTGCTTAGTTGTCCCTTTCATTCTCAATTCTAGGCTTCCACGGAAGACCCAACCCTGTGGCATAATCCTGGTTGCAAAGTTTAGCTTTCCTGCCAGTGGCGGCATTTCTTTTAATGTTGCTTTGTTTCTGCCTGAGATTTACCCGATTGCTTCAAGCAGATCGTCCACCTTTTATTTAGGTATGCGACATTCTCCCTTTTGGGAATTAATTTCAATTCCTAAGAATGATAGAACTTGTGTCGGGCCTACTGTTTTTCCTTTGCTAGTGGGACCCGTATACTTGCCATGATTTTATGAATTTATTAATTGCTGTGCTGCACTGTTTGGACCATTCTAGTCCTGTGAAGAAGAAATTGTCTAATTAATTAACCACTCTTAATTCCAGGCATTGCCCTTTTTTTTAGGGTCCATTGTAGGAAGGAACTTACTTGCCCCAAATAAGCGCAGGAAATTGCACAGCCCATCGGGAGGCATTTATCAAAATAAAAACGTTTGTCAAAGTGGAAACCAAGCCACTGGTAGAAGGTCTCGCGTACCAGCAACAGCCTGAAAGCTGACTGGATGGCTGCTTTCACCATAAGTGCATTCCTACCTGTCAACCTTACTAAGTCAACTGCATCTTGGAAGCTGCTGCAGGAGACTTCTGCTTCAGTGGCAGGGATCCCATCATTAAATGAGCTGCCTGGGGGATAACATAAGTGATGTATCATTCTAAAGTCCCCTTTTTCTTTTTTGGGAACCAGCCCTAAAGGCGAGCATATGAATATTCTAAAAGGAGGTCTGTCAAATGGGCCCTTTAATCTGCCCAATCCCAATTCTTTCTTTATTTTTTCTCTAATTATTTTAGGGAGAGTTATGTCGTATTGTAGATTGTTGGGGATGTGCTGTGAGCCATGTACCTCAAATGGGATCCTAAAGCCTTCCTTGAAGCCCTTCTCTAGGAAATCTCTTGTTGCTTCTTCCGGAAAGTGTTGTAACCATAGCATCAACTTGTCTAATTTTACCATGTTACTGGTGAAGCCCCATCCTAAATTTAGTGTGCGCTTTTTCCATCTTTAATTTTGGCACCTGGCCGGGAGGCTGTGTTCTTGGTGCATCTTGCACTGCCGTGTTCTCCCCCACATGTGCTGCATTGGTGTCTGAGTTTACAGTATTCTCCCCCTTTCCCCCAACTGCAGGAACCTTTCTGAAAGTTCCAGCAATATGCTGTGGTATTACCCCTTGTTCCCCCTGAGTTGTGAGGTGTTGTATAATTGTGGTTCTGGTGGCCGGATCTCTGATCCCCTGGGGCAGATTTCCAAAAGGGGCGCCTGGACCTGTAGTGTGGAGAGGTGCCTCTTTGGCTTCTATGGGTATTGCGCAGTCTTGAGGCCCTCCCCCTCTGTGGCCCTGTGCCTCATTCTCTTGTTTGTGGCTATGTGTATTGTGCAAGGTATTCTCTTTTAATACGTGGAACATCTATAACTTTGAATCCTCTTCTTCCCAACCTAAGTCTGTGAATTTCTGCATTTCCTTCCTGAATTCCCCGTCATAATTTAACCATGAACCAACCCCCCCCCCCCTCCAAATGTAGAATCCTATGGTGGTAAGCGATTAGCGCTTTACCCTCTTCAGGGATTTTTTCTAAGATTATTGTGGCCAAGATATGGAAAGCTACTTCTCAGTTTTGTAACCTTTTCTCTTTTCGCTGTCTCTTTGCTCTCCCTTTTTCTTCCTCCTTTCTGTCTTTTCTTATAATGTCAAAGCACAACTGTTTGTATTCCAGGAGGGAGAATATTTCAATAAATAGTTTTTTCTATATCCTTTTCTTGATTTTACGTTCAATATGCCAAGCAAACATTTTTGCTAAGATTTTTCCCTGCTGTCCGCCTGCCAAATTTAGTGGACGTGGGGCCTGTTCTCTCGCTATTATTGTTTGGTCCCACCCATGCTGTGAGGTGGTCTTGGCCCTCCGTGTTATCGGTCTCAGACTGTGTCTGAACTATCCCCCTCACTACTGGAGCTAATGTTTTCACTGTTCCCCTTTCTCTTTTTTCCAGAGCCCCCCTCTTATCGCCTACAGCTCAAGGGGATGGCTGCCTGAAGGCAGAGCTCCTGTACCTGCCTTCTTCGCCCTGACTTCATTTACAATGGCTGAGGAAAATTCAGGAAATTTGCAACCATCTACGAGGCAGAAAGAAGAGGAGATCAACTCTGATAATAGAGAGGATAAAATAATGCAACTGCTGATCAAAAGGACTTCAGACATTGCTGAAATCATGGCTTCTCTTGTGGCTCCTGAGGATAGATACAATGGATTAGCTGGGAAATTTAATAGCATGGAATGTCATCTGACAGTGATGAGTGAGGACTCCCAGAAAATGGCTATCTAGATAAAGGATTTACAAGCTCAAGTTGAACGTCTGACTCTCAAATGCTCTGAACAGGAGAATTTTTCCAGGAGAAATAATGCACGGGTGGCTGGATTTCCAGAAAATATTGAGCAACATTGCCCTGCGGAGTTCCTGGAGAGAGCCCCGATTAAGTTGCTGAATCTTGATCCAAAAACCCCCCTGGAGATTGAAAGGGCGCATAGGTCATTGGGTCCCAAGACGGTTCCTGGACAGAGACCACGACACTTCATAAAGTTTCTGAGGTTCCCAGTGCAAGAGTTGCTGCTAAAGAAGGCAAGAGAGAAAGGGGATTTTTTATGGGAAACTCATAAAACCATGATATTTGGAGACCCGAGTCTTGATGTTTTGGAAAGATGAAACGCTTTTGCCATTGCCAAGGAGAAAGCAAGGGGGAAACACTTGAAATACTATATGATCTACCCTGCAATTATGCGAGTGGTACTTAATGGCACAATATACTCCTTTTCAGATCATAAAGGTGGTGAGGCATTTCACACAGATGTGGATCACCAGCCTATGGAGGAAGTTCCTACTCAAACAGGATCAACTTCTAAGAAAAGGAAGATGAAGGCTTATTTTGGTTCTGTTGGTTGGTTTTAATTGTGCTTATTTTAATTGTTTACTTTATATCTATGACTTTTGTTTGATATGAACTTAGTGTTCCTGATTTATGGCTAGTATTAGTTACATTTCTGTTTTGTTTGGTGGTATTTTGGGGTTATAATATTGTTGAGAAAAATGGTGCCTGCAGTGAAAAACAGTTAAACGTTTACTTATCCAAACGTAAACAGGATCAACATGACTGGAGTTCGTTTCATTGTTTTTATATGAGCGCATTGCTTGGTTGCTTGAGGAAAGAACCTTGTATGCCCTGTGGATCAGCTGATCTGCTGTCCCTACGTATCCAGTCACCTCTCGTTAGCGTGTAGTATGGAAGAGTACTATTGTACGAGTGACACCTTCATAATTATTTCCGTAGATGTCGTGGATACTTGAATAAGAACCAGACGGCGTGATATTTGATCCGCATGCCGCAGGGCATTGATTTCATTAGAAGATACCATTTGAATTTATACTTTGAAACGCAACTGGATGTTGTTTGAAGGATTGAGGAAGACAATGGAGGCCTGCCTGCTTAATTTGATGCAGTGGGTGAGAGACCTTCCTTTTAGTATGCGACTGAGGGTTTGAAGTGCTACAGGCTGGCTAGAGACAGAAATTAAACGTGAAATAGATACCAATGTTCTGCCAATGTACCGCTCTAGTTATAAACATAACAGTTCTCAGTGTTGCATTTAGTTGGCACAATCGGAATGCACTAAATCTGTTGCTTGGGAATGCAAGTGAATTAATCGCATGTGTCTATACCATTTGAAGTGATGCAATGTATTGTAAATGTCATTTACGAATGCTTTTCACCATTGGCATGGCCTCAGAGCACTGTTATTGGAGCCTATATATTTGACAGAGGCTGGTGGGGAAGAAGCGCGTTGTGGATCTGTGCACAGTCTTGTAGGGGTAATCCCAAATTGCTGCTTCATTACCCTATTTAACTTAACCATTGGGTGGCTGGCACAGAACTTCCCATTTTTCATATTACACTGTGCTTGATGTAGAAGGCTGTTTGGTGGGTTGGAACTTAGTGAAGGTGGCGAAATTCAGCCATTTTGTATTATTATTATTATTCTCATCTGTATACTTCTCCAATATAGATGGGCAATGCACATAAGTTTTGAGGCGTCATTGTGCTTTCCAAGAGGAGCATATGTGTACATACTTTTTCCGGATAAGATGCAGAGAGTGGTGGAAGAAGCATATGGGGAGTACATGAACCCATGTATAGTGGTACTTAGTCTAGTTCTGAAAAAATACTCCTATACGAGTGATTGTTCAACTCTATATTGGCTATTGTTTAACCTGAAACTATACTCAAAAAAGGTTTTGATGCAGGATGGAGGGTTGAGGTTAGAAGCGTTTGAATAGATCTTTAATCGTCATAGCTAACATTAGTCAAAAGGAAAATATAACATGATAGCAATGCATAATGCTACTCCTATGGATGTATGATGGATGTAATTGGGGGGGGGATCTGGTTGGGATGTGATTATTACCTTGAAATGTGTTGAAAATTGGGATATTGTAATAGAAGCTGTTGAGGTAGAGGATGGAGGGGTTCTCTCTGGGGATATAGATTCAGCTGGGTGATTTAATTACATTGGTAGGGCATGTTATGAGATCATATTTTATGTATATGGACTATCTCCTTGGGGGCAATGAGGGTGATGTGCAATAGATACTGTGACTATTTTGTGGACTCTATTAAGTTTAGAGATAGACTATTAGGTTAAAAGATGGGTACTGAGTAAGGCAATACTTATTGATATGCCAATGTAGCAAGAGTAGGAGGGATATCAGTTATTAAGTATGGGCTTGTATACATGTAGCTATTATTCAGACTTATTGAGATCTTAGTAGTAGATTGGATGGAGTTGACTGGAAACAATATTGCTTTTAGGATTTTAAATCAGATATTTATAGTTGGCCTTAAATTCATGGGTTCAGCATTGGGAGAGTAGGATATTGAATGTACTTTAATAAGTTTGGCAGGTACAACCTTGGAGGGGTTGGGTTGGAATGTGGGGTGTGAAAAGTTAATTGTTATTCATTTTTACCCGAGGGTCCTCTTCGGGATCTTATCTTGTTATTTGTTTTCCGTTTACACTTTGTGTCTTGTGTATGTGTGGTTTGTGTTTCTGTATTTGTAAGATGTACCTATATTGATGACTTACTGGAATTTACTTGGTTGTCTTTATGGGCTTTGGTGTTTTTTCTTGTACACTAACAGCCTATATTCCTGAGATAGGTGTTGTAATGATTGTAGGTGAGGAATGAGACGGTATTATGTTTATCAGTGGATTGGATTATGTGTTAATGGATAATTGTTATAATCTGAGATGGGAGCGAATGATTTGACGGTTGTAACGTGGAATGTTAAAGGTTTGAGCTGTCCTAGGAAAAGGAGAAAAGTGATGTCGAGATTATGGAGGGCCAGGGCTGATCTAGTTTTTTGTTGCAAGAAACACATTTGGTGGATGTAACTAAGCAATGGTTGACGAACTCTAGGTATAACACAGATTTATCAAATTGCTATTCTACCAATTCTAGGGGAGTAAGTATTCTATTTAGGAAAGGATTACAATATAAAATTGGTGATGGATGGAGACGGTCGTATGATCTTTGCTGATGTACTATATATGGACAAATTGTTCATATTGGGATTAGTGGACGTGGGCCTGTTCACTCGCTATTATTGTTTGGTCCCACCCATGCTGTGAGGTGGCCTTGGCCCTCCCCGTTACCCGTCTCAGACTGTGACTGAACTATGCCCCTCTCGACTGGAGCTAATGTCTTCACTGTTCCTCTTACTCTTTTTTCCAGAGCCCCCCTCTCTATGCCATTTCAAAAATTGTTCCAACATTGTCCCCAAGTCTGGCTGAACAGTACCTGTTTTTTCCCTTTCTTTTCTCTGCTGCATTGTCTTCCGCTGTAGCTGGCATATTGCTAACATCTTGGCGTCTCTTTTTCCTTGCCCGTCCTTCCTGCTCTGCCTGGTCCTTTTCTTCGTTGTCTCCTTCTGACCTGATGTCTGCTTCTGATGTCCCGCTTCCTTCAGTGATCTCTGGCATCTTCCTGACTGCATCCATCCGTGCCTTGTGCCGCTTCCACTTCATTCGCCCATTCCAGTAGTAACTTCTCCTTTAAGCTTAGCATGTCTGTCATTATGAATGCTTTATTCTGCTGCAGTGCTTTACTGACTTCGCTAAGGCCGGATCTTACTTAGTCTCAGTGCTGTGGTGTTGCTGGTACTCCCTTACTGCCAAATGTTAATGCACCTGTGATGATGCTCTTGCCCTTGTCTTGATTTTTCCGTTACCCAATCATGGCTTTCTGTGTTACCACATGGCTTTTCTCCGACCAGCCTGTGTTACTTTGGCTCCCTTCCGCCGGTGCTTGCTCTGTAGGCTGGGTGCTGTTGGCCCTGCTACTGCCGCTTTCCTGCGTACCCGGGTGCTATGGAAGCCGCCTACAGCCTTGTGGTGTCGTCGTCGGGGTAGCTTCTGCCTTTGCTTCTCCAGCTTTGTATGTCCAGTCCTGTGTCTTCCCCTTTCATTGCAGTTTTCCTCTGAAATGGCGTGTGTTCGTGGCCTTCCTCTTTCGGTACACAGGCCACTCGGGTCGGGGCAGTCAGGCACTTTAAAGCACGCAAGGCTTTTGTTGTGCCTGCCGTGTGTCGGGGACTTTTCCCCCTTCAGTGCGGCCCCCTTGCGGGATGGGGGTAGAGGGGAGAGTCGGGATCCTTTCCAGCCAGCCGATGTGCCTCTTAGCCACGCTGCATCGCTGCCATTGCCCAGGTGATGTCTTCGCTGCTATCTTGCCCTCCCCCAGGTACTGGGGGGACTGGGCTTGTGCCTGGGCCTCAGGCAAAATCAGGCTGTGGCTTCCTCAAGAGGCTTTTGCTGGAGCTCACCCCCACAAGCTGTGTGGCTTTACTTCCCTTATCGGTCCAGGTGGGTTGGCAGCTGTATCGCCTCAGTAACCCTCCGGCTTGGGCCTGTGATGGATCGCGTCCCTTTCAGAGCCTCAGTTTATCTTCCTGGTGTCATCTAAGCACCGCTTCTGGCATGGGACTGCAGCCGCTCATTGTGCATGGGCTGGGGCAAACTGATAATCTTCTTTGATGTTATGGATGCACCGTGAGGATGTTCTTCTGCTCGTCTTCGCTGGAGCCACAACCTGTGTCCAGAGGAAAATGGTATGAGGAGAGGCTGTCCTGCCTGCCTCAGATTTAGGTCAAAATATACCTGGGGTATGTAGCACCTAATGCTACATCAAAGGACCGGTGTCCTCCCATCCGTCAGTATGGGAGGGGTCCTTGGATCCTTAGTGTCAGGGACACCTTATTCTCAGGTGTGTGTTAGCTGCCCCAGCCACCTTTCTCATACCCCGGCACCCAGCAGCCTAGGTCGCCTTTGTCCTTCCCACCCTGAGTGCCTCCCTGCACACCTGGGTGCCAAGGAAATGCACCTTTTGGTGTCGCCCCATTTCCTTGGGGTGGGGGCTTCACTTCCTTCATGCCCACCTCCCACCTTATGCCTCTGGGCCTTCTACCTCCGGGGCCCATGGTAACACCTCTACAAGCATGACCTGCTCTGAGGAGAATGTTGGCCCAGTGAGCGCGCACACAACCATCGCATGTCTGGCTCTGAAGACAACCAAGTCCAGTGAGCACACCCCCATTCTCGAATGCCCGGCTTTAGTTTCTGGAAGAGCATCATGCGTCCTCTTGTGTTGTACAAATGTAACATTTTCTTCCTTGGGCAAGGCAACTTTACGATCACAACAGTGGTGATTTGGTACAGTATAGCATTCTTTCGAACATAACGGGCCTTTTGCGGCCTTACAGCTCTTTGTTTTGCACGGGCAGCTGACCTTGCGCGCAGCTCTTGTTCTTTTGAAGAGGACACTTGTGCCTATACGAGGACTACTCCTTCTTGCTGTGGATGTTAAATGAGGAAGGTCAGTGCGGGCTGTTGGGCTTTTCCCTTCTCACCTCTTCTTGCGGGGGACTGCGAGAGTGGGTGGCATTGTTTGGTTGCAGAAACGGCGGATGGTGGCAGAGGGTAGGACACAGCAATATTTTTTTAATTTTATTTTTTTATTTGGTTAGTTGCTAAAAACAACTTTTCAAATATTTAACATTTTTGTTTTCACAGCCAGATAAAATATTACATTTTACATAACATTATACAAAAAAAAAATTCCAAACTTAAAATACTTTTCTCTTGGCTAGACAGAATTTTACTTTAACAGTTTTGTCATTTATGTACATGCATTCTGGCACAGTTGCCTCCAAAAAGTGTACAATTGCTACCTTTACAGCCAATCTTGGACTTGTAAAGAGGAATTTCCAAAGTGTGCCTTCATCCAACTCAGAGAACAACATCAGTACATTTTGAAATAGTTTCATACGCATCGACTGCAAACAGGGACATGCAACAACCAAATGTTGAAGAGTTTCTGTTTGTTGTAGATCTAAACAATATCGACAGAAATTCTCATTTGGGGCAATTAGATTTCTCCTCTGTACATCGCGAGTATGCCATAAATTAAATCTAACTTTCATGTATTGTCGTTGTATATGAGGTGAAGGGCATGTGTTTAAGTATTCCGCCATAACTTGTATTTTTTTTTGCCAAAAACTGCAATATCGAAATCTTTATAGGTTCGGCAAGCTGCTAAATTCCCAATCCAGTCATATTCAAAGATCTTTTTTTTTGCTAAATCTGGATTGGAGACCAATGTCTCAATGCTTACCACAGCCTCAGCCATTTCGTTGTACAGTAGTGTACACCACTTATTAGGAAATCCAGTAGAGCTTGCAAGCATGTACTGTGCTATTATGCCCAATACATTTAGTACATTAAGACTCAACAGACATTTCCTCAATAAGGCACACATTTTCCACAGTATCTGTGAATACAGGGATAATACACCCAACTCAAAGCGTATCATAGGTAGTGGAGTGCAGTTGGGTAGTTGTAACACTGGTCTCCAATATTTACCCTCTAATCTGTCCCAGTATAAACGATTTCTTGGATTTCCTGCTTCAACCCCATATAATAATATTGGTACTACCTTCATTTGGTAAAAAGATAATGCATGTTTAAATGAGAATTTACCAAATCTGGCAACAAGAATCCTTGTCTGGGAGGTCTAGGTTTGAAGTTTATTTCGTAGTTCCCAAGTCTCAATCTTTGCCGTGACGGAATTGGTGAGGATGACACCCAAGTATTTATATTGTTCTACTACCATAAGTTCCTTGCCCTGAATTGTCCAGGCAGATTTCTTTTTCTTACGTTTGAGAGTATTGTGACAGACTAGTACTTGGGATTTAGTTGCATTTATTTGAAAATGATTGATTATCATGAACTGGTTTAGCCTATTTAACATTTGCTGGAGGCCATATGGTGTTTGCGAGAGCAGTACTAGGTCATCTGCGTAAAGAAGATAGCTGACTTTGTCAATGCCTAATTTCGGAGGATCGCAACAGATGGTACCGAAGATGTCTCCCATATCATAGATGAAAAAGTTTAATAAACTTGAGGCCAACGGGCAACCCTGTTTTAGACCTCTCATAGTGTCAATGGGGCAGATAGTAAGCCTTCAAGCGTTAGGCGTACCTCTATCGTGGTATTTGAGTGCAGTAGCATCAACAGATTTACAAGGGAATTTGGGCACTTATACCTTCTGAGTTTCTTGTGGAGCAGCGCCCGATCAATAGAATCGAGCGCTGCCCGAAAATCAATGAACGCCATATATAGTGGTTGGCCTCTAGGAGCATACTGCATTTTGATCAAGTTTAGGCACATTATGTTTGGGATTGTACCCAAACCAGAGACGAAACCAGATTGATAACTGTCTCGTACTTGTGCCTGCACGGACCAAGCATTACATTTCTTCAATAGCAATCTACCAAAGATTTTTCCTGGAACATCAAGAAGGGAGATCGGACGATAGCTACTAGGTGCTTGCCGATCACCCTTCTTGAATATCGGAACAGTGATGGAATGTGTCCATGTTCCAGGAATAGCTTGTACTGCATTGATTGCTGTGAAGATAGAGTGCAATATTGATGCCCACAGTTCTGGCTGCAACTTTAAGGTGTGATTTGATAATCCATCAGGTCCAGCTGCTTTGGAGTTGGATGCTGTTTTAATAAGAAGGGGAATGTCCTCATGATCAAACTCAAGATTGAATTGGCCGTTCAGATCAGAGGCATCAAAGGGTGCGGCACCTTGTGGAACAGAGTAAAGATTAGAAAAATGCTGTATCCAAGTTTGTTCAGACACCGTGTTTGATTGTGCCGCCAATTGTGACGACCCCGTGGCATAGTTGATGATGGCCCACATTTTTGCAGTATTCTTGGTTGCTAATGTGTTCAACATGACTGCACCATCGTGTTGATACAAATTTGCGCGGTGATTTTTTACCCAATTTGTGTACTTTAACTTAATTTCCTAACCATTAGAGCTCTGATGGCCGGGGGATACTTAGAAGCAAATCTCAACTCAGCACGTTTTTCAGTTTTCTTTGACTTCATAGCAAGATCAAAGATGTGCGGATGTTTAATTTTGGATCGCACATTCGTTGTTGGATTCTGGAAGAGTTGCATAGTATTGCTATACTGAATGCACAAATTATTCACATTACTAGAGTTTTGCTCAGTTGATTTTACTAAATATTGATTAAATTTATATACCGTGTCCTCCGACCATCATAGTCTGTTAAGACCAGAATTCACAATTAGGGCACCTTGGGATTGGCCACTTTGTTCAATTTTACTGAGGTCTTCCTGTCACCATTTCATTGTTAAGATGTTATGATCACTTTGTTTAGTATCAATGATTTCAAAACTCTTAATCATGGGCAATTAGGAAAGGCTCACACAAATATAATCAATCACTGATTCCATTTGGCCATTTAGCCATGTTGTCCTGGCAGCTGTGTCTTCTTTAAATGTTCCATTAAGCATATGTAAATCACGAGATTTGGTCAGCATGTGCCATCTGTACTCTAGCCAATGAATTTTTCTTAGTGATGAGATTGATGTTTAAATCTCCAGCAAGAATCAAATGAGTGACTGATTTATCTAGAGCAACCAAATCCAACAGCATTGTAACATCATCAAAAAAACATTATCACTTATAGCAGCAGTGTTCCAATATACATTGAGGACAGCATATTGTAAACCCTCAACCCTAACTTTTACCAGAAGCATGTGTTTGTTTGGACATGCCCATAGTTCCGATGACACTCCCTTTCAGATTTTGATGGCTGTGAGAAGGCCAGCAAGCGGACTACCCACTGAGGGCTTATAAGCAGAATTAATGTGAATATCAAAACCATTCCAGACTGGAGGATCAACAAGCCAGGTCTCTTGTAAAAGAATTAAATTATGCATTCCTAGGTGATTTGGATCGTTATTGAGAAGGTCAGAATACCCTCTGGTGTTCCAACTTAGGGAGGAGATTTGTTCTTGTATATGGCCCAGGTCTAGTTATATTTGTTCCTGAGAACATTTACATAGACAACTGTTAATTCTTGGAGAGTCTCCCTTTCATTTCTGGGCGGCTGCAGGACCCAGCTTGTTAGTAGAGACTGGGATAGTTGTATTATTTTCTGCAATGAGTTCAAATCCCAAATTAAAGAGGTGAGTTTTTGCTGACCAAATAGGATTTTGAACAACCCGAGAGTTCAACCACAATCTGACAGTATTGAGATTCTGTTCACTCACAAACTCTACATACTCAATATCAGCTGAATTAATATTTTCCAGCTGTACAACTTCAGAAAATATGGCCATGACAGATCTTCTATTAAGGTCATATTGCTTACAGGGTGGTATTCTGCAAGCCAAAATTAATGAGTTTCGTGGCAGTCTTTTTTTCACCTGTGGGTTTGTCAACGGGAGTAGAGGAGTCTGAATTTTACTGTGAAGATCTCTCAGTGGTTCATTTTTTGTTTTTGCCTGAATTTGTTTTAGGGCAATCTCTATTAAACCCATCATTTCCGATGTTAAGTCCATCCCCTGTAGATGAGGGGATTGTGCTGGTGATTTCTGAAACCGACTTTTCCTTAAGTGTGGGTGGTCTCCAGCTAAGCTAGGAATATACGTCACCGGCGTTTTTGAGGTGGGCATAATCATTTGTGCGTCAGTTCCTCTGGATTGAGGATAGTCCATAAATTGGACACTACTTTTATATGAGGCCAACCTTACCTCCTGCTCTGCCACCCTATTAGGAGCGAGGCATTCAGGCTCCCGCCTTGATGGAATTGTCAAGGCTTGATCAGACATGTATGCCTCTACTGCTGTTCTAATTTCCTGTCTATACGCCTGAATAGCATCTTCATTTCTCAATTCTGTTGGGTTATCTCTAGTATTGTCAACAGGGTTGAGTGACACCCCCCCACCCCCATTTGCTTTCTGAAAGATTGCCGCACTGTGCAAGTTCACTTCCTTCAACAGTGCATTCAGAGGTGCATAATCTTCAGGTACAGGTACAATGCTAGACTGGATAGATTTGACCTGCATCCGTCGTTTGTATTTTTTCCTTATGGCTTTAGATGCCACAGTGACACTTTTCTTTTGGGAAGTGTTAGAGCCTTAAAAAACTGCTTAGAGCTTGAGTGTGTTACCACTTTAAGGGCACTCTGATTTTTCGTTAACTTACCATTCTGTGTGTTTTTGTTTGTCTTACCATTAGCAGGGGTAAAGATGGCGTAAACTTTTTTTTTTGTTGTTGCTGATGTAGTTATGGGGACCGCCAGGTTAACTTCAGGCACATTTTCCAGACCACTGTTAAAGATCGGATTCTCATTCGGGATGGTTTCAACAATGACCCCATCGATCAGAGGAATTGCAAAATCAAATTTCTCTATTAAGACAGAAGTTTGGACAGCTACTGACAACATCGCTGAGTCTATGTTTGGGGATCCTTAGCCTATGTAATTCAGCACTAATCGCCGTTCCAGTAGTGTTTTGCCAATTATACATTTGATCCAACAAGACAGCCTGCTTCTCTAATTTAATATCTAGTGTCTCAAATAATTTCCCTAAAGTTTGTATGGCGAAATTCATAGCTTGCAAGGTGGCTTCCAACATCCGCTCACCTTGCGAGCCAGATTGCACCATACTCCTTTTACTTATAGGAGACATAGGTCTTCTTGGAGTGGGGCGCATAAAGGAAACACTTACGGGTGAGCTTGTGTAATTCGGTTCCGGAGTTACAAACATTACTGGTGATGCCGACAAGTTGTCGGATAGCGTTTGCCCAGAGAACCCAGATCCCTCATCTTCAAGGTCAATTACCTGTGCATCCTGTGTGCTTTTCACCTCCAATTTGTTTGCAGGTAGCGCTTTTAATATCAGTTACAGACGGGTTATTAGAAGGCGTTTTAGCAACATTAGGAACATTAGATACATTCAATTCACTCATGTCATTCACCACAGAGATGGAGGAAACTGGCGACTTACACCTCTCAGCCTGATTCGGTGAATCACACTTTGCATCCACATGTTCCTTTGCAGCTGCTGTGGGTACAGCTGCATTCTTAGATTTCTTCAACAGTGGCTTGGCAGCTTGCGTCAGTGCCGCACGCTTGATATTTGCACAAGCCTTTCCAGTGATGTCTTTATAAAAGGCACGAATGTCCGCGTCCTTCAATACTTTTTCTGATGCAAGTGAAACTTTCTTGTTAGCACGTGGCACTGGCGTAGAAGCCAGATCAGAGGCTGTTCGCGAGCGGCCCTTGGATACAGACATGGCGAAACCTCTAGATGAAAGGGGGCTTAAACGAGGCTGCGGTACGTTTTGCTTAGACGAGCGTAATTGCATCCCACGACTCAATCACGCAACGCCAGTACCCGAAGCACCTCCTCGCTGCACCGCCGCAACTCAGCGGCGAAGAGGCAAAGAGGTACTTCAGGTACTTCGCCTGGTGCGCGCGCGCTGGTGCGTGCGAGCAGCCGACTTCGACTTCCTGCTAGAGGGGCGGGGCCACAGCCAGTAAAGCCGTGTAACGGCTGTTTAAGCACAATGAATGCAAGAAAGCAGGCACAAATTTGGTCGGGTCAGCGTGAGAGGCAAAGAGGTACTTCAGGTACTTCGCCTGCAATATTGCCAAATCTAGTTAAACCTTTCTTGCCGACTTCAAAAACTCGCACAGCTTCCCAGTGCCGGCCCCAGGTCTGCCAGCACCCTGTGTGGGATTTGTGCGCACCCGGTGATGAATCAACTTCCGGGGCACCAGTGGTCCGGGGATGAATATCTGTGTTTATACCATCAATCAGCCCCACACCTCTAGTACACCAGAAGGGATTCGAACAGATAGGAAACACAAGCAAATTAGAAACCTCCTTGTCCAATTTTGGGAAAGTGGGCAGAACGGCAGGCATATCTCTGAAAGGTTGTGGATCATTGGTTAGTTGCAACACAGTGAACATACAATTGCCCAATGATAAAAGGGACTGCACAGTCAAGGTTATATAAAAATATCTACTTTATTATTATCACAACTGACAGTTCTAGCACACTATGAAATACAACCCACCCTGTAAAGGAATGCAGAGGACAGCTTCAAAGAAGGAAAAGGGGTGCACTCTGGATACTGATAGGAGGGTAGTCGGTATAGTAAATAATCACAACAGTTCTAGGATACTTGGTTTCAGCACAAAGGGAGCAATGGGTCGAAAATGTCTAGGGGCCTTTGGAGAAGGACCAGGGGGACAGAACCACAATCTACCTTGTGCTGTAGGTGTTCTTGGTGCTCGACAAGGCCAAGTCGGTATCCGGGTGCTTTGCAGCTTCTGCAATAGAGTTCAGGATAGCTGTGGGTATCAGGCAGTAACTAATTCAGCGAGCAAGGCTGGACGGATGGCTGCAGGCTGGCCTACGTGGTGGCTCGGAGTCAGGAATCGCTGTCTCAGTGCTAGTCGGTGGTTCTGAAGCACTGGCCAGAGGCATCTGGGACGGATTCAGAACAAGCGGCGTAACAGTCAGCGGTGCAGTCGGTTGCAGCTCGGTGGGCTCGACTTGCTTGAAAATGTCAAACCGTCGGTGCACTTCTAGCTTCTTCACTTGGCTTGTGTCGTCCTTTAAAGCGGACGGCCCAAAGCTGAGGAATGTTTGGTCCAGGGACTCTCTGGCACTTCCCAGCTAGGAAGCTTGCTGCAGAGCCTAGCAGGGCACGCTGTGCGCTGGCTGGCTAGGTACTGGTTCTGGAGGGTCCTCTGGATTCAGAATCTACTTTTCCGTGGGAGATGTTTAGGGGAGGGATCTTGCTTCCCTCTTGGAGTCCTTGGGTAAGAAGTAAGGCAGACTGTACCTTCAGCCAGGGTCCAATGATGAGTTCCTCCTTCTGCTTCTGGTAAAACCTTGTTGTGCAGTTCCCTTAGGGAGCACTACAGAAGATTAAGACTACAGGTATATGCAAGAAATCCCCTTTGGTATCAGTCTGTACCACAACGATTTAGTTGGTAGCTGTGGCTAAGCAGTCATTTATCTCAAGAGGGAGATGAGCAGTATTCAGGGTTTACACATTAGGGCCTCAGTACTATGGAACAAGGAAACACTGACCAGAGCTTCGTATCAAAAATAATATATATATTTATTTTACACAGTCTGATGTTCACACACAAATCACCATTATGTTTGAGCAAGAGAGAAAACTGAAAAAACGGCAGAGTGAAAACCAAGCAGAAATGGCACTCTAACAATTTCTCAAAAGGGAGGGAAAGGACAAGTTATACGGGTTTAGACTCACTTCCCAAGTAGATTGTGAAGGCAGTACTTTAGCATAGGTAATACTGAGGTGAAAACCGAGCAAAATGGCACTTCACAAGTTTAAAAAGGGGAAGGAAAAGGTGGTTATATGAGTTAGGTGCACCAACACATTTCTAGGTGAGATCAATCTAGAGAAGGCAGTTTTAACAGATTTAGCCAGAGTCAATAGGCCAGAGTCAATGGTACACGGCAATGTGCCCAAGATCAAACTGTCTAGTAGCTGCAGTCAAGTCTTTGTTTAATGATTCGAAAAGGCAGTTGCAGAAGGTGAAAGAATGTTAGATGATAGGGGCGGCCAACCCAGTAGGTAAGTAAAGGATTTAAAACACCTTTAGCGATGCCCAACGAAACAGGAGGCCTGGCGGAACACTGTACCTTTAAAGGGGAAGAGGCTCCTGCGGTGGCTGTAGTTCCTGGCAGTTCCTGCAGTTCGGGAGATCCAGCAGAGGAAGAGAGGCTCTCGTCGTGGAGGAACGTTCGAGTTACTGCACTGCCCATGAAACCAGCCAAGGTGCTGCTACAACGAATAAAAAGGTACGCTCCTTTAAATCACGGTCCTGGTGGACGGGTGCCTGGCTATCCGGTCACCGAGTGCAGGGCACAAGGCAGGTCCTGGAAGGCAATTGGCAAACTGGCTGGCCCCACCAGCTCAAGGGAAGAAGACCCTTGCAGAGGAGGATCTTTTCAAGTCGTTGGAGAAAAGTGGCGAGGATCTGCAGCAGGGCTTCACCGGTGGTTCAGTCGTTGGAGGTCTTCAGCTTCTCTCCTCTTCGGTTTCTTAGTTCCAGTGGCAATGTCTTGTCCTCCAGTCCTCAGGACCCCGCTTTTATGCAGCAAGACCCCCATTCATACAGCCTAGCTGTCACTCAAACAGTGGGGTGGCTCTCCTGGTGGGAGAACCCCCCAGCCTATCAGGGCAGAGTGCGACTTGGGTTGCATAGGCAACCCTGTCCAGGGTGCCTATCCCCCCTCCCACACATCTTGTCTACCCCAGACTCAGAGGTGCCGAGAGGAGGGCTTCTGTGCAGAAGCCTGCCAAAAGGGCAAACAGAAGATCCCCGACCTGGGTTAGGATTATAGAGAAAGACACGAGAAAGAAATATTATTAAAGTTCTGGCAATAGAAAACGACCGGAGTAAAGTTAATATTAAAATAAACCGGCGGTATGTTAGAGGCTGTCAGAAAAAGTGGTAGCCTCGAACAATGGGAAAATCCCATAGGGAAATATTTGCGGTCGAATATTTACAGTAGTAACCACTGCCACCAGACAGAAACTTTGAGAGGGACTGTACAGTACCCCCTCGAAAATGAACTTTAGGGAAAAACAATTAACCCTTTCCAGTACTTCCATAGTAAGATGGGTTGTACTGGTTTAGTTCATAAGTATTGACTAGTAAAGTCAATGGGGACTTTACATACCCTGGAGACAGTAGTCAGTCCCAGGGTATGGAGTCTATGTTTGGGGGTCCCTACGACACCCCTGTGGTATGGCACGGAGGGTGCTGTGTACCACACTTTAAAAAGATGATTCCTATGAGGGTGAGAAAAACCCCATAGACCATAAGCACACAAGATAGCCTAAAACACACACACTAGCAAACGGTCTAAGAGTGGGAATAAAAGGGTCTCACTCTTAGCAGGAGAAAAAAATAAACCCTTCAAATCCAGGAAAGCTGCTGGGGGACACAAAAGCTACGGGAAATTAGCCTTATAAGAGAATTCTCCCTAACAAACCTTCAGATGATCTGCGAAAAGAGGGGCTCAGCCCTCTTTTAAAGACAAATGGACCACAGGGATTCCTATAGGCTAAGCTTACCTTAATGAACCAATTCTGGGTCCCCACCAACAATCTCCTGTATGCGTGAGGTCATAACAAGAGTGTTTTACAACAGAAAAGGTAAAGGGGTGAAAACATGTAATACTAAGTCCCACCCATCTTCCTGTCTGTTGTGGTTCAAAGGGTCCCTCTGGTTAATTGAGCTCTCTGTGGTTCCTGACTAAAGCAGCAGGTCTCCCTTGAAACTGCGGCCAGAGCAGACTTTCTGGCTCCTGCAAACCACATACTTGTACCTTATGAATGGGGTCCCCCTGCGGGATGTCTACTGTAAACACCCAGTCCCAGACATGACATTTCACTGTCAATCGATACTGAGGATGGCAGCTGGCTTCAGGTTGAGACAGTGCATATGAAAGGGTGTTGGGATTTCCTGTCTCCTTTGTTAGCCTCTGTAGCCAGGCCCCATGTGTTTGAATTACTCTCTGATTAGTATGTGAATTGCTGCCACCAGCTAGAGAGCCCAACAAAAGAACAGGGTGGATCCATGGAGCTTTTGTTAGATAATTAGACCGGCCATGGCAGGAAGGTTTGGCCCTCCCCCTTCGGGAGATGGATTGTGTACTCCTCCTGTCATATCCCAACTAAATATGACTAGGGGACTGCACCTGTAGACTGTGTCCACCCAAAGTACACAAGTTGTGCGTATGTCGTGCAGTGAGCATTCGAAAATGTGTGTGGGATAGCCCCACACATTTTCCAGAGGTTGATCATTTAAGTTAATTTAATATTTCAAAGAAAATACAGGCAGGGTGCACACCCACAGTGCTGATGGTATAATTCCTCACACACACCCCAAACCCTGCTCCAGCCACCACAAATGTAGAACAGCGGGGGGCCCAGTTCTGTTGTTCAGCTGAAACCAGAAGAATTATCAGCCGAACAACATAACTGAGCTACTGCTGGTCTTGTAAAGTGTATTTGAGGGTGCCTTGCCTCTAGCTCAGTGTCATGTTAACAGCGCTTATTAAAGGCCCCATTTACATGACACTGAGCTAACGGCAAGGTGCCCTTTATCTGCTGCACCGTGGGGGTGGCCTTGTGCAGCTGCACCCTCTGAGCGCACATTGAGCCAGCGCTGCAGCTTCCCCTTGAAGCATTAACATTAATTTATCAAAGAACGAGCCTCATGTTACGGCCAGACGCTCTGCAGTACAACAGTGCGCAGGCACGAGAAACCCAATCATGTGACCCATTTATGCATGGCAGCTAGGTACCGCAAAGGAATGTTGCAATTTGACTTGAGCCCGTTTTTTCCTCCGAAAATTCATAGTGCGCGTTTGCGTGCCACCAGAACTTGGGGATGTCATGATTCACAGTTCTGACACGTGGAATATGACTGCGAACCCATTTGTGCTCACTTCTTTTCTTTAAGACATTTGATGACTCATCCAGGTAACTAAAGAAGGTTCTCCCAACATTTAGGGCACATTAATATTATTATTGTTAGGCTTTATTGAGCGTGGACCTAGCTACGGAAGCAACGGGGTGCTTTACAGTCATAAGGGCAAGAACATGATAAGAGAGCAGAGAAACATGGAAGTCACATTATTTATTATAGTTTCATTATGACTTGGCCAACAGCAGACCTGTTCGATAACTAGGATGAAAGTTTCAATAACGCGGACTAACCCACTGAAAAGTGGCAGTTGGACAGCGTCATAAGGGCTTTGACAAAGAAAGCCTTTTAGATCCCAGGCATGCTTGTGTCAAAGGACGATATGGCGACACATTGTTAATTATTGTTAAATGTCTGGGGAACTTCTTTGGCCTCGCAAGTGAGGTCAAATTCATTAGTGACAGCTGGTTATTTTTTAAATGGAGGGGGGCGTAAATATTGTCCTCAAATATACGGGAGCAAGTAAGTGGAGCTCAGGGGATTCACGCCCCAAGACATGTTAATACAATATTGGGTTAAAATGGTGCATTTTACGGTACACTTTCTGTTAAAAATTGGGAAATAAACATCAGTTTTGTAGGGTTGCTTATGAAAAGAATCCATTAAATGCAAATCACCAAAAGTGGACACGAGTATTTTCCAACACATTTCATGACGCGTAGTAATTATAAAGAATAATTTTAAGGCTTGCGTTGCGTTGCGTAGACTCACGCTCACGCTGTGTAGGGTGTGTTCCTTAAACTTAATACGATAAAAAACACTTTTGTAGAAACAGGACCCTTTCTTTTTTCCCGTTTTACCCACCCTCTCAAAACAAGAAAACCAAAAGGAATGCATGTTAAATAATACCACAGCTTGAGAGTTTCCTCCTTGCACCAAGGTGCCTATAACAACATCTGTAAACGCCCAAACTGTTCGCAGTGCCAATGCTTGTTTTTTTGCCTTTTCTGCCACCTTGCCAGTGTTACTGTTTACACCTCATTCGCAAGGGCTTATTTCACCAGGCTTTTCATTGCGCCTTTCCGGTGCTCAGTCGCAGCTCTCTCTTTATCCTTGCCAGCATACTCTTCGCCCTGGTGCTATGCAAACATATGTTCCTCGTTATGGTGCCTGAAGTTCTACTGGCCTATCATCCCGTCTGTCGATTTCCCAATCACCAACCTGCCGACTACTTGTGCCACCTGGACATCTTCATCAACACCCATGCTTAGTGTGTGCACGGTCAGTGTAGCATGTACACTGTGGTTGCACTGGCATAACGAGGGCCCCCGCACCGTAGCGGTGCGGGTTGCACTGGCATAACAGTGGCCCGCACCCTTGCAGCGCGGGGGATCCCGCTACCACATGTCCTAGGAGAGGCCACATGGACTAAACATTTTTTTTAAAACATTTATTTTTAGCCACTCTGCCTTCATGGATACACATTATTTCTGTTGCAGCGCAACATAAATAATTTCTTTACGAAAGAAGAGTCACTACAAAAAGAAACTATTTCTTTTTGAAGTCCGAGGGTACACACCACCCTATGACATGGACACCTCTAGGGTGGAGGCCTCTAGGTCATGGGGTGGGGGAGCTCTATGACTTCAAAAAGAAATAGTTTCTTTTTGAAGTAACTCTGCCTTCATAAAGAAATTATTTCCATTATGGTTCGGTTCTAAACAGAAATAATTTCTTTATGAAGTAATGGGGCCCCCCTCAACCCCATGACATGTGCTTATGTTAGTGTATGGTGAAAGGGCGCACAATTAAATGTATGGGTGGCTGCCTGTGTGAGTAATTGTAGATTTGTAAAGCACTTATACACAAGTGAAGTGCTTGAAAGCGCTTCAAAGCAGGAAGGCAATAAGGCAAAACAGAAGACCTTTTTAGGCCTTGAAGTTTCCGAATCATCTAACAAAAAGTGACTAGCATACTAGGCCTGACGGCATTACTACTAGTGCAAGTGCATGACAAGAAGGTAGGAGAGAAGGGTGGCGGAGAGGGAGAAGTACATACATTCCATAAACTATCGTACTAGGCCATCAACGTTTCAAATAGTGCAAGTATATGACAAAGATTGAGGTGATAGGGGATGGTGGGGGGAGGGCGAGAGCGGGAAACAGACAACAAGAAACTACCATACGAGGCCTGGCGAACTGGGCCTAGTACATTCAGGTCATGTAAGTGCGCAGACAGGGACTGCAAGGGAGGGGAACAAGTGTGCCCAGTCCAGCAGGGCCCTGGGTTAAGTGAGAGGTTACCCTTCTTAAGAAACGAATTCCGAAGTGTAGTAGTACTGGGCAGAGTGCAAAGGCCTGGACGCAAGTGCAAAGACTGGCGGGGGAGCCTGGGACCTGTGAGACTCTGGAGGTGCACCAGGCGACCAGTCAGCAAAACAGAGGAGTTAGTGAAGAGAAGGAGGAGGGAAGTAGCAGAGAAGAGAAAGGAGGATAGCAAGGGTGAGGGAAAGAGGAAGAGTAAGAGAAAAGGAAGGTCTTGAGGAGTTTCCAGAACTTAAGGCGATCCGGCTCATGATGGAGAGGCAAGGAGGTTGTTACAAAGGGAGGCACCTGCAGAGGATAAAGATCTACCCCCAAAATCTCTGTTTGGAAAAACAGCTCACCCGCAGAGAGTTGGGAGGACGATGAGCGGAGGGGCTCTAGAAGGAGAGTATTTAGGAAGAGAGCGTTGTAGATAGTGCAGGCCCTGGCCCTAGAAAGCCTTGTAGACTACGCAGAGGGTCTTGAACTTGATCCTTGCAGTCATTGGGAGCCAGTGGAGGGATTTCAGCACCGGGGAGATGCGGTCCCTGGCCTTGAGGCCAAAGATAAGTCTTGCGGTTCTGTTCTGGAGGAGTTGTAGAGGACCGAGAGTAGAAGTAGGAAGATTGAGAAAGGGACTGTTGCAGTAGTCTAGCCTAGAGAGAACCAGGCCTCTGGAGACGGTGAGCCTTTGGGAGAGAGTGAGAAAAGGTAGACTACCTCTGAGGAGGTGCAGTTGGTAGTGGGCCGTTTTAGAGATGTCAGAGATATGAGAAGAGAAAAAGAGTGGAGTAGAAGATGACCCCCAGATTTTTTGCCTCACTAGCAGGTGGGGCTGCAGGGACCGGCCAAAGTGAAAGAGGGAAAGCAGGAGCTGGGGTCCCAATGTGGAGGATCACTGTCTTACTGGCATTGAGGCAGAGATCATTAGCAGCACACCAAGACTGAACTGCGGACAGACCATCAGGAATGAGCGAGGAGGAGGCGGCTGAAGGTAGCCTGAAAGAGAGCTACGTGTCATCCGCATAACACTGAAAGCTAGAGGTGAAAGTAGAGATCCTATGGGCCAAGGGCGCCATGTAGACATTGAAGAACCAGGGGGATAGGTTAGATCAGTGGGGGGCACCACAAGTAACGAGAGTTATAGAGGACAGAAAGGACCAAAGTTCCACTTGCGAAGGGCGGTCAGAGAGAAAGGAGGCGAGCAGCGGTAGGGCCTGCTCGATGTTGCCCAGAGTATCACTGAGATGGCAGATCAGAATGTTGTGGTTTACAGTTTCGAAAGCAGAAGAGGTAAAAAAGAATGAGGACAGAAACAGTTCGAGTCAAGATTTGAGAGCAGGTCTTCACAGGAGTTCAGAAGAACAGTTGCTGTGTCTCTGAATGCTCTAAAGCCAAACTGATGGTGATGGAGACAACCAACAGATTCAGTGTGGAGGGTGAGCTGAGAGATGGCCAACGTCTCCAGGAGTTTGCCAAGGAAAGGAGTTATAGTGATCAGGCCATAGTTTGTTAGAAGAGAGGGGTCGGCAGAGGGTTTGAGCAGCTGGTGCACAAGAGAGTGCTTGAGAGAGGTAGGAAAAACACCAGTGGCGAAGGAGAGTTTGCAGAGGTCAGCCAAGGCTGGAGCGAGACAGTCAATGTTGTCCTTGATGGATTTGGAGGGGCATGCAGCCACTTATTTGAAGAGGCTTTCATAGACCAGACTTGTCTAGAGACGTCCTCAGGTGTGAGGGAGGGAGGAGAGAAGAGGGGGAGATGTGGGGGAGGCTGAGAGGGGCACAAGAGATGTTGGTGTAGGAGGCAGCGCCCAAGAGAGGACAGGATGTCCAGTGTTCTGGCGGCAAAGTGTGCAACCAAGGCCGAGCAAAGGACCTGGGTGGGTGCTGTGGAGGATGAGGCTGCAGTACGATTGACCAGTTTCTTACAGTCTTTCAAAAGTATGGCCGTGTTGTTAGATGCCACACAGATGCGGGATTGAATATAGACTCTCTTCTTGGAGCGGATGCAGAGTCTATACTGCCTTTGGAACAGGTCAGTATGTCAGAGGGAGTGCCTGAAGATCCCCATTTCCGTTCCGCTGCTCTGCACATGCATTCAAGGGCAGCCAGATCAGAGTCATACCAAGAGTCGCACTTTTTTGGCAGGCTTCAGTTGGACCCTCATGACAGGGGCAGGAATGTCAAGAGTGTTGGAGACGTAAAGGTGAAAGTTAGAGAGGGCTTTGTCAGGGTGGTAGTCAGCCGCAGGAGTAGAAGGAGAGTAGGTGGAGGCAAAGGCAGCCACTGACTCTTTTCATGGGTCAGAAGACCTTGAAGGTTGTCGGTGGTGCAGGGTGTGCCGGTGCTAAAGGAGAAGAGAGCCTCAAGTGAGAAGAGAGAAGATAGTGATCAGTCCAGGAGAGTGAGGTAGTGAGAGGGATGTCTGTGGAGATGAGAGCATCCAAGGTGTGGGCAGCTGTGTGCATCGGACCTGAAGGTGGAATGGAGAGAGAAAGAGTTGCATAGGTTGCGGAAAGGTCCTGAAGAGTCAAGATGGATGTTAAAATCCCACCGCAGGAGGGGTTGGGGAGAGGAGGAAAGGAGCGCAGAGGCCCATTCCGAGAGGAAGAGGGTGGACTGGCCTGGCGGCCAACAGAAGGTGGCCAGAGTAAGAGGAGACACGAGAGGGAGTGAGAGAGAGAGAGACAGACAGAGACAGAGAGACAGAGATTCATAGACAAAGAGAGAGACTGCAGACCAGGCATTCAAAGGAAGAGCAGCCCGAGTGGGAATAACAGAAACAGGGATCCATTCAGGAAAGATCAGGGCTACTCCATCTCCTGGCCAGTTGGGCTTGGGCTGACAGAGCTGTCCTTAAACCATGTCTCAGTAAGAGAAAGCACATCGAAATCCAGGAGTTCAAGGAGGTGCAGATGTCAGAGGAGTGCTTGACAGCAGAGTCAGAGTTAAGCGAGGCAACATGGAGCAGTTTGCCATTTTTGAGAGACTTACAGGGGGGGGGGGGAGAAACCCACCCCCCATAAGAGGCGAGAGTGTCTGAGAGACCGAGGTAGAGGACCTGAAGATGACAAGGATGTCTGTGAGGAGATTACAGGCAAGGGAGCCAGGTAGGTTGTAGACGGCAAGGGAGCCATAGTGAAAGGCGATATGGTCAGGAGGAGGCAAGGTAGCTATGGAGAGGACAGAGCTGGCAAGGGAGCCAGGAAGGCCGTGGAAGCAGGTGGCAAAGGAGCCAGTGAGGAAGAAGGTAGAAAGTTGATAAGGCGAGGGAGGAGCCTATAAAAAAGTAGTAGGTTGGGTTGATGATGACCCTGGAGGTTAAAAAGGCAAGAAGAACCTCCCAGTGGGTGCCACTGTTAATGTGTGAGGAAGAGTAGGGAGAGAGCAGAGCAACCATATGAAGAGTCCATAGGTCGGGTGAAGGAACGACAAAGAGAATGTCGGTGAGAGTCTCTCTGGCTGAAGCACCGACGTAGGCGTCAGCAATAGGCAGGCCTGGGTTGGAGCCCAGTGTGTCCTTCTTGAGTTTCTTCCTGCCAGATTAAGTGAGGGGTGAAAGATAGGAGATAGAGAAGCAATTAGTGAAGATGGGAGGGATAGAAAGCACCATAGAGAAGGGCTCAGAATGTGGTACACTTAACCAGGCAGAGCAGCTGAGGTTCGTGGGGGTCTGCGGAGGGGCGGGGGGGGGGGGCAGGCTGCACACAAACAGAACTGGGAAAAACCAATGTGAACTGAAGAGGGTAAGGGAGCAGAAAACAGACCAGAACAGAAGGCAAAGGCAGTGACCAGTCAGCGCAGTCACAACAAAAAGCAGAATGTGAGCACAACCTAAATTAGACTTTAAGGTATAGGCATACAAACACTGCAGGGTGTGAGCAAAACCTGAATTCAATATAAGCTACAGGCATACAAACAATGTAAGCTGCGAGCACTACCTAAATTCGATTTTAAGCTACAGACATACAAACAATGCAAGGTGTGAGCACAACCTAAATTCGATCTTTCGGTTTTCTTTTTTTATTAAAAAGGTATTATAGCATGGCAGTACAGAGGTGGAGGCAATTGGAATGAGAACTCTGGTGGGGGAGACAAAAGAGAACAGTTTTGAGCAAGTAGTGTAAGGGAGAAATGCCAGTTGGGATGACGCAGTGATCAAAGTTAGGAGTGACAGAGGGTCAGAGGAGAGATGGGTCAGGTAACAGAGCAGTCAGCCAGCATTCACGGGATGTCAGAAAGGGGGATACCATAGTCCAGGTGCACATGTATGCAGTGTCCAGAAAGCAAGGCACATTTCTTTTCCAGTAGTGATATGGGGGCCGCAATCCCAGCCCGGCTCAGACAGGGGCCTTGGATGAGGGCCGTCGGTGCAGGAGCCGGCTCACGCCTCCTGGTGCCCCATATTGGGAAAAGTACAGTGAGGCAGCCTATTGCGAGAGGCCAGGCACCAGACAGAGGGTGGCTCCACTGCACTGGAAACAGGTGGCCATTTTGAAAAGCTGTCCACGAGTAGCAGAGACCAAGCTGGGCAATTTAAATAAGCCCACCAAGCACCATACGAATCGCAGGTGCGGCACAAATACAACACTTTTTCTCAGTGTTTAATTTCCAAAAGCATACTCCAATTTACGTGCATAAACCGCGCATGGTGAAACATTTTGCAAAACATTAAATAATGCACTAAACGCAGAGTTCAAATTCAGTACGCAGAGGTGAAATGCCTGGCGATTTATTCGGAGCCCAGATGGGCTTACCTTCGTGTAGTGAGCAACTCCAAGGAGGGAGGAGGCAGTGGGTGCTCCGGGAGCACAATGGTTCAGATCCTTACGAATGGTGAAAGGGTGCACACTTAAATGTATGGGTGTGTGTATGTATGTTGAATGGTTTGTGTGCTGGTGTTCAGGGGTGCAACAAAATCTAAATTTTGGAGGTTTGATAACCCTTCAAATGTTAGGAGAGGTGCTAACTTCACGACTGGTGGGTGAGGGCCAAACTTATTTGTGCGGTGCATCCAACTTCTTTATGCATTCTAATGAGACGATTCCAGTGCAGCTTCAATGTTACAAGCAGTGAACTTTTTCATATAAGTCTGAAAGCACCCACTTTTGTACCGCTGTGAGAATAAGTAGTCTCCTGTCTCCTCTCTACCCTTCCCTGGCATGCAAGTACTAAACCCACATCAAGATTTCGATTGTCTAAAGAATTATGCACTTGAATGCAGGTACTAACAGTGAAATACTTTACGTTAGTCATTTCTAGGCCTTTGTTAACATCGAAACCCAGGAGGTACTTACATCTTCGTCCTGTTCTGTCCGGCAACCGCTCTGTAGGTAAGCCAGGTCGAGTCAACATAGCCCACAATGTCAAGAGGGGGGAGGCAGGGCTGATGCTCAATTGTGTTGTGCCACTACTTGCATTTAATCACTTGGTTATTTATTGGTAATCTTCATTACTTATATCCCTATTCGTCCTTGCCCCAGTACTTGTGAATGAGGCCCTTTGACCATACACAAGTACTGGATTGAGGTAGGGGGACATGGAGGTAATGCTTTGCTTAGTTTCCTGTAATCATCATTAATTCTAATCCCACTCTTCCTCATCCCAGTACTTACCTATGAGACCAGGAAACTCATATGTAAACACTGGGACAAGGAACAGGGACATGGAGGTAATTCTGGGCCGAGAAGCTGATTTTAGGGGTTTGGGCAGAGGGTGGGAGGGAGAGGAGATGTGCGGTGGGATGGGGATTGTGCGATAAATCGTAATGGTCATCCATGTCCAGGCTAAACAGGCTTGCTTTGTGGCATTAGGGGCTAGAGAGGCATTTTGGTGCAGCCAGTATAATAATTTTTTAGTTTGCCTTAAGTTTTTTTTTTAACTGGGCATCTCTGATAAAGCAATCCTGCTAAGTGTAATTACCAGGCTAGACTGGTATTTGTGTGCTGCCAGTCTAGTCGTTTCTTACTGCAGCATTGTATATCTTTCTCTGCATCTGTGATAAAATAACCATGATAAAGTGTTATTGCTTTGACTGGCATTTTGGTGCAACCAGTCTGGGTATGTCTAAATGTGGCCTGGCATGCTTTACTGTAATATGTTATTACAGTGTTTAGACTGGTCTACATTGTGCAGCCAGTTGGACATCTTTTCATTGTGGCATGGCATTTTTAATTTTAATACCAAAGCATTATATGAAAGCATTAATGTTCCTGTGCACTGTTGGTGACTTGCATGTATTGAATTTTTTGATTGGCGTTAACCTACAAAACAATTGCAAACGCTCTAGCCTTTTAACCAATATTTCTCAGAAAGTGTGCTGTATAATGGATTAGAACACATATTTATATCTTTCTCCTAGTGCAGTGTGCGGCATACCCCTGCAGCAACACGTTTGAGCATATTGCGCAAGCGTAGTAATCTAAGCCGCCTCAGAGTGTGGTGCGATCCGTGCTTTGTTGTGGAGTGGGGGGGGGCCCTCACCGTGGATCGCAGGGGGGGGCACATTTTGTGTTACGCCACTGCTTGGGTGGTATTTAACTATGGCCTAGGAAGGTGTTGCATTGCTAGTCAGGAGATTCCTGCAGCTTGGTCTGCTTTGAACCTTCGTGAGAATTCACCAGTGATGTCCCGAATTGGGCCCTCTGTGAAACAAGTCAATAAAAGAAGGCATGGTATGTCAAACTGAGCATTAGCGCCTTTGTTATTAACATGCTTACATCCATAGAAAGAACTGCACAACTCAAATGCTGATACTTTGAAATGGGGAGTGATGTGGGTCAGGTTAAGGTGGGGGTTGTCGTCCTTAATGTCGGCAGTACCGCTTTTTATTTTTACTTAAAAATCTGGTCATCCTACCAGCACATCATTAGGATGTTCTGGACCTTCCTGCAAAAGCAGCTCTACTGGAAACACAGGCTCTGTTCTCATATCCAAATTAACAAGGGGGTCCTGGGAGTACCTCTACCAGACATTAGTCCTGGTTACGAGAGACTTACCCAGAGTCTTTAGCTCACTATCTTTCACAAAGAAGAAATATCCCAAACATATCGGTCTTTGACCTGCCCTGGGGCAGTCCAGCACCAAAATGCTAGGCAATTCTCCTCTGAACAAGAGTACCAACAGCATCCCCAGGCACATGTTTCGGTCTGGTTGGACCTCATCAGTAGGGAGGAGCTGTGCCTCTCTAAGAGTAGTGAAGGGTCCACGTCTGGATTCCCCTAGTAACGTAGGGTGAGACCCAAAGTTACTTGAATATGCAAATTAACAAGGGGGGTCCTGGGAGTACCTCTACCAGACATTAGTCCTGGTTACGAGAGACTTACCCAGAGTCAATTTGTTTCGCCTTGTGAGAGAGGGTATGCCCAGAAGTGTGTCCCTTGCTCGCTGCGCCACAGGGAACCAGGCTGCACCTCACTGAGGAGGTCCAACAAGGCCGAAACATGTCTGGGGTTGCTTGGTTTTCTGGTTAAAATCAAACACTGTAAAATACTTCCTTCTAGATGTACATTTAGACAGGTTTTGCATTCACATTTCTTAATAGAAACATGTTTTATATTAAAAAGATATCCATGTGGCTTTTATTCACATACAATGTGAATAGTGCTAGGTATTTTATTAATGTTAATCCACTACAATTAGGCAATAAGTAACACCACATTGGAAAGAACTCAAGGAATGCTATGATGTAACCCTTCCTCTTCCAGTAAATGCCTCAGCGGGAGCCACAAGACATGTCAGAAATAAATGTTCATGTCCATTGAACCTTTCCCAACAAAACCACCTGAATACAACATTGTAAGCCTCCAGACATTCTAACCACACTTTCAGATCCCTCTGAATTCTGTGGCGTGGCTTTTCAACCCCTTCCAGCTCTTTTGCCATGGCCATATGCCTAACAGAAGGCAATACATTACAGGAAACATTCAGTCATACCCTAGCTTTTTCTCTTTCCCTCCCACTCTCATCCTTTCTCATCACCAATGGCACCCTTTCTCAATGGCTTCCACCTTTTCTCTATTCCCCTTCTCATTCTAATGCACACTTGCATCCCTTCTCACATCCTCCCTTGAATCATTGAGCTCTTTTCCTTGCACCCTGTTGCCTATAAATTCTAAATGCAAAGAACAGCAGTAAACGCGAAAACTATTGGGTTTGTCAATGCTTGTTCTCTTACTGTTCTGTCTCCACTCGATCTTCCCCTTCTGTTCCCTCCCATCTTTCTCTCCTTCCCATTATCTAGCTTGTTTTCTGACTTTTCACCCCCTCTCAGTTTTCTTCCCATTCTGTCTGTCTTCTTCCACCCCCTTCCTCACCCCATTGCACAGCCCTTACTGCATGCATCTCTCCCGTAGCCAATCTAATCCAGTCTGCCTTTCTCTCTTAGCAGGTCTGTCACACCCTCCTATACTTTCCCTGAAATTCTGTCTCTTCCTTCTTTACTGGTGTTCCGTTTCCCTCTTATTTTCTCACTATTCTCCTCGATTTCTGTTTTAGTCTCTAGCCACAGACCTTCTATGGTGGCTTGTGCCCAGAGAGTGACATCATGGCTGGTGTCACTATCAAAACTGTGGCAACATATCGTGAACCAGGGGTTCTACCATTGTCAGTTGAAAGGTGACCAACATGGGTGGTGGGTGCTGGTGTATACTGTCCCCTACATGTCATCCATAAGCCTTCTCTTATCACCTGTAACCCTGTGACCGCAACTGGAGGAATAAAGAAGGAACCTTCATCTACGCAGGTGCTTAAATGTATTTTGTAGTTTTATGGGGGTTTATGGGGTTTCATGGGCGCACTTTTATCCTGGTATCTGAATATTCGCAAGGCTATCAAGATACTAATACCAGCTTGGCACCCCAAGATTTACAATTCGTGCCAAAGGATCACTCTATTCACAGTCAACAGCCTGACTGATGACCAAAAATGTACAATGGACGGGTCGCTTTTGGCACTGAGCCGGAATCTGTAGCAGGTGAATTAAGCAAAAGTTTAAGGCAGTGCCCGTGCCCCCTTAAAGCCTGGCTGTTATGTCCAAGCACCCATTTCCTACAGCCCAACTCTGAAGTTCTTGCAGTATTAGGCTACCAAATATTTTACTAGCAAGAGTTCAAAAGAGGAATTGGCCAGTAATTTTAGACAGTATTCGATCGATGTTTCTGTAAATTAAGATGATCAGTGCCCCCTCCATGATGGCAGTAAGAAGTTTAGGGATAGGATATTAGTTAATAGTCCCCATAAGACATCCAACCATAAAGGTATGTTGGATTTGAAGGTGCCGTTGGCTAAGCCATCTGGATCAGGGGGCCCCGGATGCATTTCTTTTCTTAATGCAACTCTGCACTGACAGTCGAGCCACCTGCATCTAATCTTTTCTATTTGCCTCAGGAAAAGGAAGCCCTGTATTACCAGCCATCGTATATAGCTTAGAGAATTGATCCTCCCCAGTTGATGATGCAATAGGTTGAATCTGAAGTTTACTTTGAGGCTCTGAGACTTTAACAGGTTTACAAAAAGCAGATTAATCTTGTTCGTTAACTGCATGTAACATGGCTTCAGCATCAGCTGTATACGAATTGGCCCGATAACCTTCAAGACAATTGGCATAGGCCTGCTTCATGGCCTTTACTTCTTTTGTAAAGTTTCGATCTACTTTGTTAAGACCTCTGATGGATTTATGTAGAAGATGCTCTCTTTTACGGATCCCTTCCTTATAGGCATGCTTGTGTGTTTTAAGCCTAGAAGTGGTGACCCGTCGGATGCCACCATTACCAGACCCTTCAACAAGTCCTGTACCACATATTCATAGTGAAGGGGGTCCAATAGTGCATCCATCTGGGAGTTAACAGCACCCAAGACAACATTACATTTACTCTCAATGGCAGGTTTCCACACCAATGCATGGTTTCTTGGGTTGACGTCCAAACATAAATTAATCGTTTAATAGATTAATTGTTTTTTTGGAAGTTATTTAAAAGATCACTTTCTAACGTTGATCACTCGTATGTTAATTTAAAACCCCAACATACACACATTCAAAATAAAAACTCATAGTCCAAGGTGGATTGAGCAAAACTATTACTCCAAGTATGATGGGTTGGCGTATCAACAAAATTACAATTTCGCACTGAAAAACTCTAGCTCCTGGTTAATTCACGGAAGAGTGAGCCCCTCTCTTTGACCAACGCGGCAGCTCCAGCTCTTTCATTTGACAGGTAATACTGCAGATCCAAGCACTCAGAGTTTATGTACAGGAGAATAATAACACTTGACAGGTCACTAACCCTAATCGCCAAGAGCATATTTGATATGCACTCCAGGAAACATCAATTCTATACATGCACAGAGTACATCATTTGTTTCTTGCCAAGAGTTAGTGATCACTATCCAGTGGCTAGTGGAGAGTGCAAATATTGCACTCTGCTTGCACAACAAGACTTTAGAGCTTTAGGACTGTTGAACTTTTCATGGTAGATTTACCTATGCAGTTAACTTAAGATTCAAACCTGTGGCCAATAATCCTCAATCTATTCGAGCGACATTCTTTCTCTAGTCGCCCCTCGTGGTTTGTTTTGGGGCAGGCAGGATGATTCATTACTTTCTTTATTATTTCGCCTTTTATTTTTATTATGATGGTATTTATGGAGCGTGGACCTGGCTTTGAGAAGCAACAGAGCGCTTTACAAAGGTATTTAACAGTACAGCTGCATAACAGGGAGCTTTTCAGAGGTAACAAAGGAGGTAGGTAAGGACCCCACATGGGATGGGCAGGGAGGGACCAGAATCCTTTAACCTAAACATCACCAACCCCAGCCCGGGGAACACGCCTGCATCAGCCAGATACACATACCACTAGAGTAATACAGAAGAAAACTGCCACTACTCAATATGCCTGCCAACTTGGCAGCCAAACAATAATTCCAATCACACAGGATTATCAGATGTTGAGCGCAGAAACGCAAAGAGGTAAAGAAAACCTGCTAACCCAACTCTAAAACCTCAATTTCCATATACACTTTGCATACAGAAACTCACACAACCACTTTTCTGCACAGCAATCCGCACGTACTTCATCACATTGCAACAACAGACTAACACATAAAACGGCACAACAGCACGTGAGCTGCGGTGCAAACCGAACTGAAGCTGCCAACAGGATACAACACATCTCATTTTACTATTTCCACTACATCCTACTAACCCCCCCAACCCTCCTCTTTTTCTTCACACCCTCCTTCTCAGATCTGCCAGAACATCTGGGGACCACTCTGGTGGTGACGGTGCACGGTACAAATACCTTTAACATTAACCTGCCCAGGGCTAATCTACACGAATGCTGAAGTCTTTATTGTAGCATCAACAGCCCCAGGGTTCATCACAAGACCTTCTCTTTTCCCTGGTGTCCTCCGATTATCCAGTCTGTGCAAAGTGTTGGTGGCTGCACCTATCCCTGCCTGGGCGGGGGCACATGCTACAGTGCTGCCTCCTCACCTTTTAAAAGCATGTGGGTGCCTTTTACTCAGACAAAGAAGAACATTCACGCTGTATTTACTTTCTAAAGCGCACCTCCCTCTCGGGGAAAACAGGTGCACAGCTGAACTGGCTGAGCAGCTGTTAATTGATTTCAAGAAGAATGACTCGCGCCTCCAGCCATTGCTACGAGACCGCCCAAAGGGACCACCACAGACTTTGAAGAAACATGCTGGCATGGTTGTCTCTTGGGAGTGACAATGAAGCACTGGGACTTTCAGTGACGTTTGCGGAAGGCACATGCTTACCGATACCTTCTGTACAGTTCCCATGCTGGCAACGCAGAGCCAGGCTCTGGCTAGAGAACAGTGTGACCCACTCTGTACAACAGAACACACATCAGGGTCCTAAGATAGAGGATGCCAAGACACACCGGGCAACTGGAACAATGTAGATTGAATATGTAAAACACCCCGGTGTTGGGGTGAGTGAGGGCAGACATGGCGGGTAACGCCCCACAACCCCAGGGTACAAATTGTTTAATTTTCTGCCAGGGATGATGGGCCTCTGCACGTATTGCGCAAGCAAATTTTCCATAAGGAAAAAAAAGAAAAAAATAAATAAAGACGGGTGCTACCAGAGGAAAAGCTGTGTAGTCCCTTTTCCATTTCTATGGCAGCCGCGGGCAGCAGGCACGCCGGGAGCAGAGCACAAACCTCCAGGCCAGCATGTAACTGGGGAGGGAGGGAGGTGGGGAAAGGTTAAGGTTTGTTTGGGGGCATGGGGGAGGCAGGGGGGATGTAGAAAAGCAACAGGGAGCGGCGGTTCCTTGGTGCCTCTGAACAATCAAGATGGCGCCACCCAGGGAATGGCCTTGGCTTGCTGGTAATGCCAAGCGGTACATAGTCTATTCTCACCCGCTGTTCCAGCCACCTGATTGGCTGAGCACCCTTCCCTGTGTGTGAATTGCTTATATCCCAGAGTCAGAAAGGGATTCATTTACATACAACAGTTTATTTAGAAATTAAACCAGAGCAAGTTTTATTTACAGCATGCCGACTGGATGCACACAAGACAACCTAAAAACCATGTTGGGTGGCACAAAGAACAAGTTTGCAGGGCCTCATGAGGTATGGTTGGTTTGGGACAAGTGGCCCTTGCTAAAGTCACCGCTCATCCTCATCCCCACTTTTGTAGGCCACGACCAGCACAATTGGACGTCACACCGTTTGCAGAGAACACATCCCCTGTCCCCCTTCAATTTCTTATCCCACTTAAAGCGCTGGTATCATGCAGGCTGTAGTTGGGCACAATCACAACCAGTCATGCACAGTGAATGATATAAATGCAACCCAGTGACCTGTGCAGCCCCCACACCCGCCACATTTTAGAGCACACAATAGCTCGCTGCTACAGCCCCTTTCCAGCACCTAGGTGGGCAATCTGCAGATGAGATGATCTGCGTCTGGCCTGGTATGGCCCAGACACGGCAAAAAACAAGAGGGACAATTGGCACCATAGGTGCAATAAAATAATTTAGAAATTTGAATTAAAGATGGGAATTAGTCATTACAGGTATTTTAGTGCGACACATCGACTAACTGAACAGAGATACCAAGGAGGCTTAATTATTTTAATTAGGATTAAGTTTAAAGCTATGTTCCCCTCTCTCCATCTCAAACTCACATTTCCTTCTTCCCATCCTTGGTTGTTATTCCAGCAGGGCAATACAATGGGCCTCATTACAAGGTTGGCAGTCCGGTAGTAACGATACCCGTAAGGCACTACCGCATCATTTACCGGACTGGCCCATCACGAACCTGCAATGCCGGACCTACCGGCATCAACAGGGACCCGCTGTGGCTGTGCACCACCATATCGGCATGCTAGTGGCCGCCGTGCCAGTAACACCGGCATGCCGCAAGGAAGAGGACATTACGAGTCGCAGGGACATGTACATACCAGCATCCAGATGCCGGTAAGAAGGGCCACCATGATGACGGCAATACCGGCATCGCGGATCACTCGTTAATAGTAAACTGCTGTATTCCCAACTGCCACAGGTGCACACAATCAACACAGGTGGAGGCAATGGAGCCTGGCCCTGCACAAAAGGAGCACACCCACACACCACACCCCTTCCAAGACCAACATGATTCCACTTGCAGTTGCGATACTGGAGCTGTTGGACATGCCTGCACTGCTACTCCTTGAGCAGGCAGTACACCAGGGATTACAGAGGAGACGTAGGAGGAGAATGAGGGTGAGGCTGTCCCAGCAAATTCCACCAGTGCAGGCAGTGGTTCCCTGCAGGCAGCCACCAAATCCATCACATAAGGCCCAGTCCATTCAACTTAACCCCAGCACAGATCCACACCCTGTACCGCCTGGACAGGGACACCATCACCACCATAGTGGATCTAATACATGAATACTTGGTCAGCCTGATCAACATCTGCACCGCCACCCCCCCCTTTGCTTAAGGGGGTGTCTGTGCTCCACTTCCTGGCCACAGGCACCTACCAGCACACAGTGGGCCAGCTGCATGGCATCTCGCAACCATGTTTCTCCGGATGCACTCCTAAAGCATGCAACAGCCTACATATCCCTACCACGGACAGTACAGAAGGTGAATGACACCAAAAACACTGGCAGGCATGCCCAATGTCATTGGTGCCCTCGACTGCACCCACGTGGAGTTGGAAGTCCTGCATGCCGTGGAGGTGGTGTACCGCAATCGTAAGTTATACCACTCAACAATGTGCAGATGGTGTCCAATGCCAGCAAGATGATAACACATTGCTGTGCCAGATTCCCAGGATCCACGCATGATGCAATTGTGCTGCAGAACTCCTCACTACCCCGCTATATGGAGAGAGATGCTGCCCACTCCATATAGCCTTCAGGCTCATGCTGAGGGGTACCCTGTGGTGTGTCCTGTGGCCTGTGCATTTGTCCACCATCCCCCAACATGCTGTCTCCTTCATAGGTATCCTGCTCATGCCCCACGTCCTCATCGGCACTATGTTGGGTGGATGCAGCAACCTCCCCAACTGAACTTGTGCTGTAGACTGCGTGCCGTCATGGTCGCTTGCCACAAAAGGGGGCACATCCTGTGAAATGTGTGTCTCCAGGGGGGCTGGGGCAGGTGTTTGATGGACCTGTTTTGGGGGCTGTGCAGCCTGTTGAGGGGGGCTGTGTGCCTTGTGAGCCCCTTTACTCATCCTTGTGCCCCTGGATGTGGATGGCCTGGTGCCATCGTCCTGACCCCTGGACCTCTTGGCAGGTGTCCTGGGCTGTGCCGCTGCAGCATCCTCGTTGCTGTCTGCATCCGTGCCTGTGGGGGACAGAAAGGCAGGGCATCGGTGATGGGAGTACTTGCATCATGCATGCATTGGTGTTTGTGCAGTTTGGGCCTTGGGGTTCGTTGCATGCTTGTTGGTGTGGAGGACAGGGTGCTTGCAAGATGGGGGTGGGGGGTAGTTTGGCATCCCTCAAGTGTAGACATGTTTTCCATGGTGTCTGATGTGAGGCCAACAGATGTGTTGTGGCTTGCGTGCTGTGCGACATGCAATTTTTGTTTGTGTATCGGGTGTGTATTGGGTATATGAGCCGCATGCGGCATGCGTTTTGATGCGACAGTGGTGGGCCCAGCATCTCGACAGGGATGTGTGTTTGTGTGTATGATGGGCCATGTATTTGCTCTCATCAAAATCACATTTGTTGGCCTACACTATACTTTGGATGTCAGGCGTTTGTGGGGACTTGTGTGGTGCGCAAAGGGTCACTCACCTTCATCAGCCGATGATGGGACTCCATACTCTGCTCCACCAACTCCTTCAATGGCCTCCATGTCGATGATGGAGCTACAAGTTTCCTCCCACCTCGACAGATTTATGGGGGAGTTTGGACAGCCGCCTGATGCCTGCCCCTGGCTGCGGTTGGCCGATAAGATGTTATGCACTCGCAGGCGCAGGTCATATCACCGCTTCCTGCAGTCCTTTACAGAGCGTGCAGTGGTTCCAACCACACTCAACTTTCTGGCAACCTCCTCCCATATTTATTTTTTCTATAGCTGTGCTGGATGGTACAGGTCTGCACAAAAAACTACACTCGCCTGCTCCTCTAGCGTGCATATTCAGCTCATCATCGCTGTAACACGGTTTGCGCAAACGTGCTGATCCTTTCTTCATGACTTTTGACATTGTCCACCAGTAGGGATTGGGAGGTTGGGTGCTCAGGTCCTGTCTGCGGAGGGATTGCAATGGATTGTGTTTTTTAAGATGGCCACCAGTGCATTTCCTGTTCCGGCGCAATGACGTTACTTCCGGTGCCGGTGATGACTCTACCGGTAATGACGGTACCGTTATTAGCTGTACCGTTATTAGGGTGTCAACAGTGGGGGAGGAGGTTTCAACGAGTTCCTTGATGCCGCTATCAGGGGCGTGGGGGACTTTACTGGCAAGGCGGTGCATCCGATACCAGCATGCAGGGACGCACGTGCACGCAGACTCGTAATCGTGCGTTGTTTGCGAAGTGGGTACTGCACGGACACGTTCATACCGGCATGCCGGTAATGACGGATTTTGACTGCCTACCTCTTAATGAGGCCCACTGACCAAAACGTGCTGCATCTATTAGACATAACAACAACACAACAAATATCAGCTACTTACACAGCAGTGACAGCACATGCAGACAGGATCCTTACTCTCACCGCAGGGCACGTACCACGTACATTGTGGATTTCTATGAGATTTTCAACGTGCATGTAGTAATGATAAAAAAACTGGTGCTAAGAATTCCCACTGTTCGAAATGGAAAAAGTTTACTCAAGGAACCATGGGTGCCAACTTTTGATTTCTGCTACGGGGAAGAAATTCCCACACCGAACGAAGTGAGGGAGCCAAAACTGAGAGTCATACCGAACCCCATGTTGAAACAACCCATTTTAGGAGCACATTTTGCAGAAAGATTTAGAAAAGAGCCACAGGATTTACAGGCATGTCTAGACATACCATTTCAGCAACAGGCGCCTAACCTCCTGGTCGTTCTTTCCTCAGCATTCTGCTTTTGGATCTCCACCGTCACCCAACGTCTTCTCCATGCCTGCCAAACAGCTTTGGCCTGACCACCCCACTAATTCCCCATCCATCCCACAATTAAAGCTCAGGTGGTGAACTGATAAGGCTGCCTTCCCACTTTGAAGCGAGCAGCACTTGCTTATTTTGAAGATGCATGCTAACACATCACAGAATTTTATCCCAGCAGGAGATGAGCCAGAAGCACTGTTGCTAGATTTAACAACACTCAAACTTTTTTTCTGTTTTTTGTTCGCCCCCATACAAATACAAGCAGACTATCCAGGTGGACAAAATTACACTCCTGCCCTGTGGTCCAAGGAGTACGGGGCAAACTGCCCCTGTGTACTCTGGGGGAACCCTCTCCTCCTGTGGAGAGGGGTAAAAGGGCATTGCCATGGGCAGGGGAGGACTGGTAACTTCATGGGGAAACTACAACTTTTTGGCTGATTGAGCAGTGAAGCAAGCCCATCATGCAGCAGCGGTGTTTCTAACTTCCAGACATCTAAACTCAAAACTAACCTCTCCCCCTTCTACACATTCTCTAGCATTTATAGTAGACACTAGCGGTTTCCCGCATAACATACGCCGTTCTAGCATATCTTAAAGGTCAATATCGATCAGTAATTTATAGGGTCACTTATGCTCCTAAATATCAGAATCATCACTGATCGCTTCCAGGAAGGGGCGTAGGTCCCTGTGACTTGTTAATAGTCCTTAAAAAGGCTAAACGTATCCGATGAAATGAGAGGTATACACGGTAGAAGAACAGTATCTAATTTACATCGATTAAACAGGCCTCTATGATGTGCTTTTGCAGACGCACAATTGTCAACATTGTTCCATTGCAGAGTCCCTGTGATGGCAAGGATTGCGTAGTAGTATAATTACAGCACCTATTTTCAGTTTTAGCTTGTGAGGGGGGCATTCGTCCTACAGCTTTTCACTCTTTAGAGACTGACATGTTGAGCCGGTAATTAACTGTTCCATTGACACTGGAAACGCTGTGCCCTGTGTGAAGAGAAGTGGGGGTGGAAAGAAGCAATTTGAAAATATTCCGAATGTTTGCGATAGTGGAAGGTGAAGAGTGGAAGGTGAAGGTGACCGCTGTAAGAAACTCATGGTGGCAACAAGTAAGAGACACAAGTGAGCACAGTTCAAGGGTGTTTATTGAACAATGAATGCTGTACGCAGGTTGGAAAAACGCATAATCTAAACCTAAATCTAAGATGGGAGCAAGCGTTGACCAACAAATGAAAAATAAGGCAGTCCTAGTGGTGTTGTGTCAAATAAAAGGGCCTATACTAAGAAACTATTGTCAAACCGTACAACTAATACAAAAAGGATGTGGGATAGTTCTCAAGAAAAGAAAGAAGTGTTCTCAAATAATACATCAGGATGCGGTAGCCTGGGTCTCCCTTCCCTACGTTTTGAGCACTGGGTAAGATGGGATCGTGGAGCACAGCACACTCTCGAGTTTTCCCAGCGAAAGATGACAGTTCCTTTATCCGCTTATCAGGGCCGTCAACGGCCAAGTCTCGTTTCACTGAAAGTCTCTTGCCTTCGAGGACCCGATGTCTTCAAAATATTAACAAACAAATGAAGTTCTGTTTCCAATGTTCGATGGGTTCACCCCTGGGTCCCCCTCTTCTGGGCGCGTATCTTATTCCACACATTATTTAACAGTTCCTTTATCAATCAACTTTAGGAGATAGCTTTACCCCTGGATCTCCTTCGGTCAGACTCGGACCCCTCTTGACTTTTAGAAGGATTTCTCTTCCTTTAAGTTCTCAATGTCTTTTCAAACAGTTCATAGCGCATATCTCTTGGCCGGGTTCACGCCAGTCAACACACTGTTTCTCTGCACTTTTATATTTTGCCCCTCTTGGGAGTCACTTCCCTTGTTTCCTCTCACTGCGGGATTCACTCCTTTTCTATCGCACAGATTGCAAATGTAAGTTTCGATTGTACGGTGATTTTGCTTGACCCTCAGTATGACCACTTTGTCCTATTTTGGTGGCCCTCCTATGGGCTCTTGGTTTCAGTAGTTTTGCTCAGGTGGGGATCGACTAGTCTCTTGAGTTAGCACCCACGTGGTGCCAGTTTCCCTCTGCAGCTGGTCTCCCATTAACCCTTTTCCAGTTCTTTCACAGTTCATTAATTTGGTTAAAACTTGCCATTTTGCAATCCTCAACTAACACAGCCCGGTTCTTGTCGGTTCTCCCCTCGACTCACGGGCTGTGATGAACCGCATGGCTTTCGGCTTCTCTGGAGTCCAGGCCGGTATCACGGTTGCGGGAGATTCCCCCACTCCTGCTTATTGTCGAAGGCTTGCCCCATGTGCCGTTGACATCTGCTGCAAGACAATTGTGCGTGCGCTAGTGTTCGTGGCATGGCTTTCTTCCTCGAAGGTTCTGCGGGTCTGGGATGAAAAGGGCAAGGTCACTTCTCTCCTCGCCACCCTCTCGATTCCTGCCGCCTTTCTCCTTCTCTTGAACTGCCATGCCTGTTTAGCTGTCTCTTTGTGCTGTCTGCCATGCTGTCCTTGCTCGTTATGCACTCTCGGGCTCCACCTTTTATCCCTGCAGGGAAAAGGAAGGGCTGTCAGGTGTGTGTGATTAATTGCCTGACTTTGCCTGACCCTCGTGTCGGGACGGGTGAAAAAAACAGTATTACTACAAGTCTGTTTTCAACATCAGGGAAAGGGGTTGATGTCGGAAAAGGGGAGCGGTAGAGTTTCTACATGTTCTGCGTGGTAGGATGGGGAATAAGGTGTTATCGAAAATTATAGTCTTTGTATTGGGCAGAGGTTGGAATGTCAGAGTATCCTACGGGACGGGATAGGGAAGGTTTGTGAAGTGGACGAGAATGACAGGGATGGAGAACAGAACATAGGGGATTGTGGGAATAGTAGTGTTCTGTCCTAGTAGATTGGGTGTTCGGGACAAAATAACTAGAAGAATGTTGAAAGGAATGCTGGGGGTTGTTTGGAGAGCATGGAAGCGGGTTAGAGATCTTAGAGGATGGGTTTTGCACGGAGGGTTTTATTGGATCTGGGTAGGAGAGATTTAATGGGAGTGGGGAGGGAGATGTATTGTAACCTACGAAGGCCTCAGGGATCTCGTCCTCTTTTCCCTCCTCCCTACAGTACCGCGCCTCACCTTGGATATCCCGGTCTCCCTCACCCAGGTGATCCTTTCCACTGGTCCATCCCCAGGAACTGAATTCAACAGCAATGGCCGTGTCCTGGCCACCTGGAAAAGGGATTCCTGGGCTCTACCTGGGAGAATACCCACAGGTTTCTCAAACTGCATAGAGCCATGCTCATTCTGTTTGTTGAAACGATAGCTGTTGTTGAAGTGGGTGCACTTTGCCATTTGGACAGCAGAGAGTAACCCAACACTGATAAATTGCATCAGCTGAGTGCAGAAACATACCCAAGCATAGATTACCTTCCTATTATGCAGCGTAATGTTCAGGTATGTTTGTCCTTTTTTTTAAGAGACACTGACCCTAGGGAACATCCCCCACATACCAAACATAGTAAAAATGATTTCATCAGGATAATATAACAGAGCTAGCAAATTCATTAGTAGAGTCTAGTCAAGGTGCCCAAGAGCCAATGGCAAAAGACCCATACCTGGCTTCTGCTTCCCCACCGCACAAAACAAAAGCCATACCTGCCATCCTGTCTGTCTACTCCCCTAAACCCCATAACTTGAGAACCTCACTTGGCATACGGCCTACCCACCAGTATGCATGTTATAAAGGCTAACATTTATGGAGAAACACTATATATTATAAACCCATATGATTGAGATTGTTCTTACAGACAGCTAAGAAAAACAAAGCATAGAGAAGATGAGGACATCTCTTAACTAATTGTATGGTTAAAGTTTTGTGATTTGAAAAACTTGGTATATGTGAAGTGGCATTGGTTCATGGTTTACCCCCCGATTGTTGTTATTCAGTTGATGTGTTCCTTTTGAAAAATGAAGGCTTTAAAAAAAGAAAGTAAGGCACAGTGATGAAGTGATTTGCTCAAGATCACATAAGTCAATTGTGGAAGGCGGGGACATAAGTCCTAATTGGCTGTTTTTTACAATTTAGACGGCAGATGAGACTTCATCCTCTCCTATTCCATCTTCAGTATTAAAACCAACAAAACACTTTCCGCAAAGCCGTTATTCAATGGCTAAACTAGTACACTCAACAAATCTGGCGTTTAAAGAACTAAATCACATGATAAAGTACCTGACAAAATATAAGGGAGGTTTTACATATAAGTAATGGACTGTGCTCTTTTCATTGATCAATATTCACCCAACAAAAAAAGTCTGTAAATTGCAAGACATACCAATTTGGACAGCTGCTAAACAGTGTGTGAGGCTTTGCCGTTTCTGCAGTCTCCCGTAGAGCTTGGCCTGGGACCCCATTTGGGAGTTTCCTGGGGTAGCCCCTGGGCTTCGAGAGAGCTCTGGCAAGACACGCTTTGCCAGAGCGTAGCTCTGTCTTTCTCCAGACCATTTCTTTCCCTGTTCCCAAGTAAGTAAATCAATGGAATCACATTTAACTATAAACTAACAAGACATATTTTATATTTCTTGCAATCCAATGGTAACACAAGGTGAGAGACTGGGTCTCTGGGTCACCCACACACCCATCATGGTTAATCAGGGTGACTGGAACATGGCCTTAGACTATGCTTTGGGTTAGGGGATCATCCCTCGTACTACTGGTGAATCCGAGAGCATAGCTTATGACCCAGCTTGATGCCTGCCCATCTACCTCTTAGCCTGCGGCCACCACCGTGGTCTACTAGTGACCTGCAAACCTAGAACGATGGCAAAGAATCCACTGCCATGCCCAATGGAAACTTTCCCATGAAACAGGGCCTGTCAAAACATCTAAAGGTCATGACCTTAGGTATTGCCAATATCAATAATAGTAGCCAGCCACACCAGGAAGCTTCTAGAGGCCGCATCAGGGTTGAAGGCAGAGAGGGTACTAGGCACGGCCCCAGGTAGGATGGATCTGAGGTGCAGGCCATGGCCAGTGGGCAGGACAGTTTCTTGGCCCAGGCGGGGCGGGCGACAGCCTGGGGCACAGAGGTAAATAGCTCAGGAGGAGGGCGCAGGAAGGGGCCCACCGAGCTGGCTGCTCTGTTGACTGGCAGATGACTGCGATGACTTCGGAATATGCAAACAAATTATTGCATATTTCGAACGTAGAGTGCAAGATGCTCTGAAGTCACACACCCTAAGCCCCTCATTCTTTGACAGCCTTTGAAGCCATTGTTTTTACACAGTATGCGCTTAACATTTCAGTGTTAAGAACTGAACCTGGGGCATTTTTATTCAGAAGGCCAGAACAAGTATGATAGCTGACCAAACCCTTTCATTCTGCAAAGAGAATGAACGTGCAATAAAGAAAAAAAAAAAGTTTTCTTTATTTTCATGTCTGTTTATCCGACACACCAACACTTTTTTTTGTATATTACTTTTAAGCTACATATGACGCATAACTGGGAAGGTTTACTGGCATTTCCTTGCTTAAGTATTGTAGTGGCGACTTTGGAACATGGACTAAATGCATCCGCTCAGCATCAAAGGTCTTAATTTGTTTTAAATAAGCCAACCACTGCCTAGCGCGCACACCAGATGGGACCTCAATGTGACTTGACACCTTAATTAGGAAAGCAGGGTGCAGTCGCCGTGCGGACAGTAGTCCATGGCAAATCAATGCAGTGATGTGTGCATTGTGTGCTGCATAAGTCACCACCCTGTTGGTTAATGGCATCTATGTAACGCTCCCATATGTAACAGCACATATGCCTGGAACGTTTTGTGTATGTGGCTCTGATGAGTATGCCATACTGTGCCCGCACTTAAACATATACAGCAATCAAACAAGTTGCTTCAAAATGTACATCCACTTGGCCAAACACGCTTTCTAAATTACCACACCATGATTTTCAATAGCTGCAGGCCAGCACCAATAAGAGATGCTAAAGCCAGCTGTGGACCCTTTATCATGCATTAGAAGCTGGTTTTGTTAAAAATGTTTCATCAGCTTTTACTGGTTACGTTAAAGTTTTTAAGAGGTGTAATCCTTTCTGTGCATCGTTTATTGGGTGTCTCTTGTAAGTCTAAAGATATAATTCCCTAAAGTTTGTGCATTGGGGGTTGGGCATGCTCGCACTGAGACCCAACCCTCCTTCATCTAAGTATGTATGGTTCATGGTTACAAATATTTTAATGTTAGGGTGAGTGTTGTGAACCGTGATGCGAGCACCAAGAAATATGTCTGTTATGAATGTATAGATTCACACATACAATCCTTTTTTACTTGTTTATAAACAGAGATCTCAGATCACGGTTATATTCCTGAAATGTTCTGTGATTTAATGCAATGCATACAGGAACCCTCATTGGTGCCATTTGTCCCCTTTCACACGGTCATAAAGGTATTTTGAAAGAGTGCAATAAGAGTGTACCATCTTGATATAACCTTCGATCAGAAAATATTTCATATGGTTAATCTAGTATTGCCCCTTGTGAGGTGGTACAAACAGAACACCTGCAACACAGGGCCAGTGGGCCCTCAGACCCCAGAAGGCTGGTCACAGCGCATTGTGCCAGTACGAACAATTTGAAACTGCATTCAGGCAAGGACTTCCCTGAGAGCAGATGACAGAAAAAACATTTAATTGAGCAGCAACAGCTGTGTTTTCACATTAAATTTCTTCTGTAAAGTACTTGAATTACAATGTAATGAAATCAGCTTCATTATATAGCAATCATTTATTGATATCGAGGGGTTTTGTCGCACAACACAGGTGTAGTTTGGGAGTTATGTGCGCCAGTCGGGGTTGGGGGGCCCATTGTAGTGTTTCGCCCTGGGCACCAAGTTGGCTAGACTCTGCCCTGCTAGTGGTTACTGTAGGTATGATTCGCACCGCCATTAAAAACATAATTCTGTGTAAAGAGTGTTATCAGACAGATGTTATGTTAGGGTTACAGCACAGACAAAAAACAAGTTTTCCAGTTATTTCCTAAAGAAATCAGGTCTATATTATCGCAAAACAACCATAACTCATTATTCCAACTATGAGAACATAAATCACATTAAGGTACCCACCGTTCAAATATGACAAGTGTGGTAAAAAGTGGCAAAGGAAAATATGAGCATCACAAACTGTTACCTGTCACTAAAAATTAGATGTGAGGTGGAAAAACAAAAATTAAACAGAGTTGTAAATCCCACCGTGTGCATTCTGGCATTGCCCGTAATCCAGCCACCGCCATTATAACGGCAAACAACAACAACGTGCAGTATTCTACTACATCACTTTGTACAGTACAAGAATCTTTAAAGGGGAGAGGTGTGTTCTGTTCCAATTCCCATTTAAATTCTGGACCATTTTTAAAATGTACCACCTTTGAGGTGCGAGAGTTGAGAGTCGCGTCCTTGACAGGAATCATTCAGCTCAGTTACTATACAAATTTTAACTGTGTCTACTTTCTGGAGTCAACCCTTTTAAGTACTAGGAGGGTGGCTGCTGCTCAAGTTTGCCAAAACTGTGGGCCGACTAAGACAACAAACGCTATCAAAGTCTTTCTTCGTCAGCCTCTATTAATAATCGCAGCTATGGTGTTCTTTGGGTCAATTGGCATACCTGCTTTGTTAGTCTTGTTCCACTTCTGAGAGAGAATGTTTCCTTTCATTTACCGTAGTCTTGGCGTGTGGTGCCTCCAGCCAGTGTTAAAAAGCTGACATCTCATCTCTCAATGCCATTCCTTGAACTGATCTATTCACACAGACTAGGTAACCTCAACTTCTCCATTACTTAACAAAAATGAACATCGATGTGCTACGAAACTGCAGCCTCCAACAACACACAATATTAAAGACAAAAAGTATTTCAGCCCATGCAAGCAATAGTTTCTCGGGAAGTAAGAAAACCTTACTGTTCTCTCTGGTGGGAGGATAGGGAGTGGCGTTCCAAACCACATTGATGTTGCAGGCGTCGAGGTAAATGCCCGATCAAGAGTCTGAGAGTTCACACTTTAGAAGTGCAACAAAAAAGAATCAGCCAATGGCCAAATCGCTAGTCTGTGACGTCAATGGAATTCTAGGTGTGTACGAGGAGGGGCCAAAGAAAGCCTCTGCTCCCAAAGACAGGGTTTCAGCTCGGTGTAATCAACATTCTCAGCAGAAGGGAGCAGTTTTTCCAGTTTTTTAGGGGCGTCACATATCAAGGGAAAAACGAGCAGTCGTAACCTTACTCATTCTGCCCTGCCTAGTCAAAACACACATTGAAATATGAATAAGAGGAGCTTAAGACATAAAGAGTACTTCTTAAAACAGGGGTGCGTCACATAGCTCAAACAAGAACAGACCCAAGTAATTAGCACCAGGTGGTTTTACAAAATAATGTCCATTCTATGTACTGTGCTATGCTGTTAACAATAATCAGTGCTCTTCGCACCCGTTAAGACAACAGTTCTCCCACCAACAAATTATTAACGTACTGTTCCTCCTGCAGTATAGACAATCAGGACTCGATAAACCAGGTTGTGCTTGACAGCACTAGACCAATCAAAAATGACGGGCACCAACTACTGTGAGCTGTTGGCAGACGCCCACGACACGAGAAGTGCATTTAAAGGCAGTGTTGTTCGGATAATGTTCATAGGTCAGCCATTCTATGTATTTACAGTTTGAGAGGCATTCGATTGGACAAACCAAACGAATTTAAAGGACATGTGAGGCTAAGAGTCACACATTGCACCCACACCCCTAAGCAATTCACTGGTAGTAACATTTCATTTTCGATCTGCTTTTCATTTCATTTCATTGAAGCACAATGCTCACAAGGCAGTCATACAGAACAATGTTTTGTTCTCAGGGCAACAAGGAGTTAAGTCACCTTTAGTTTAGTGACATGACTATTACTTTCAGAAAGGCTTAATAAGTTTTGAGGAATGTAGTAATTAGTGTGGCACACAACAGTTCGACATCGTATTTCATTCATTTTACAGACCTTGTTTTCAGAATAATTTGGAATAACAATTGTCCAACGAATACCCGGATAAAGACAAGGAAGGGGTGGGCATCCGTAAAAATTGATCTTCCTGGAAACTAAACTCAGAGTTCAAATGGAACTGCATGATCGCCACATCCACCACATGTTGGTACTTGGACAGATGACAGACTTGTCAATACACCATTTTTGGGGGAGGGGAGATAATTGGTAAACAGATGATGGATTTACCAATATGCCATTTTTTTTCTTAATTTCTGTATTTATTCTTTGAACTGTTATGTGTTTTCATGTACATGTTATATCCAGAATATCTGGTTATGAGCATCAAGTCATGAAATATGTGAGAAGTGTTACATTAAACGCATTCAAACGAATTTGTGATTATTCTATTAATACATTTTTCGGAATAACTGAACACTATACCATGTCACAAAACATGAAGACAGTTAAGTAATAATTGGATTGTCTCCAGGCAATCAAAACAAATTCAATTAGTATACCAATAGTGAAGCACTTTTTTTGCATATGAAGTAAAAGTTGCAAGCATGGGCCACGTCAGCGACGAGGTGCCAGGAAGACCTATTGCTTATAAATAAAACAAGTGCCATTATCGAGGCTTCAGGACAACATTGAACGCTGCTGCGGCCGTCATCTTCGCACCAACTTACATTTATGCTTAAAAACGAGTGCTCTCATAAGGCCAGTTTTTAGATCAGATTTATCTGCCATTCACCCGCTCCACGTTCTTGCATCTTTCCACACATATACTTCTACCAATCAACTCAGTTGTAGCTATGTTCCTAGCAGCCTACTCTTCAGGGAAATGAAAGGCGACACCCCAAGTGTGGTATCCAGGGGCCCATTTACCATAGACACGTTGTTTTAGAACCCCACTCAAGGGCATCCAGGTCTCGTATGCCATATTATTAGCACATTATTCCCGCACTTCACCAGATTTCGGGACCTAGAATAACATACCACCATCTGGCCATGTTCAAAGTAAAATTTCTCCAAAAATAACCTCACTTAATTTCATCTGCCACCAATCCCATTGTCAGATAACTTCCTATGGAAATCCCTATGTAGCAAAGAGGCCCAAACACACTGGAAGTAAGGGTACTCTTTTATTGGTAACCAACCGGAGCCCAGCAAGGCTCTACCTTCGCCTCTCCAACTCCCCCAGATCAACTGACTCCACATGGAATATGGAACCTGTACAGAAGTAAACAAGTGAGCGAAAGCAAGTGTGGAATTCTACGTAGTAGCTAGAACATAACATAAATTACAACACTTCTCCCCCCTTTACTCCAACCAACGCACGCACAGACATCCACACACACGCACATGCACACACAAGCATGCTAATACGTACACACCATGTGCAGGGAAGGAGATAATAGAGAGGCAAAACAGGGAAACAGGGAGCTACTGAATTACAGCTCCCAAGACATAATCATTGTACCTGGAGGAGGTTTCCTCTCCCTGACCGGATGACTGTTGCACTCGACGGAGTCCGCAGCTACCGTGGTGCCAGCCCATTATCACACTCAACACCCTCACCACTGGCGATATCATGAATGGGAACAGAAACCGGAATGGGACGCACTCCTTTCCCATGGTCGATCAATGGCACATCACCATCCATAGGCTGCAAGTTCTGACGGAAGATCAAACACAACCCCGGACCCATCTCCATCACATCTGGCTGCCAGAGGTTCACTACCACCTTGAGACACTTTGTCCTTATCTACCACAACTACCCACCTGAGGCTCCACCTAGGTCCGTCCTCGAGTTTCACATAACCTCGACCACACTTGGTGACCACTCGTGGTTGCATGTACTTACTGTGCCACTTGGCCACAAACCTAGGGTTCTTGATCTGCACCCAATCACCAACCTTCAACGACAAGGGCTTCCTACGGGAAAGTTGCTCTTGCAGGAAACAGTCTTGTTTATTTCGCACACGATTCAACACCTCCTGCATATCAACTTGCGACTGAACCCCACCACCCAGAACAGGGACTCTCAGTTTGGAGCCAGGTTTTTTGCCCCGCATCAACTCAAATGGGGAATGTCCAGTGATTGCTGAAGGGGTCAGCCTGTAAGCCTTGAAAGCTTCAGAAACAACACTTCCCCACAGAAGTCCATTGGCAAGAGCCAATTGTATAGCCCCCTTCACAAAATGATTCATGCGTTCCACAAGACCGTTTGCCTCTGGATTATACAACACAACTTTATGGTGGCGTATACCCAAGTTGTTGAGAAATTTCTGCATACAGTCTGACATAAACTGAGACCCATTATCGGTCACTATACCTGCCGGTACTCCCTCCCTGTCAAACACTGCAGAGAGAAACTCCACAATCTTTTCGGCAGTCCATGTAGACAAAGCAGAGGCCTCGACCCACCTAGAAGTATAATCCACCATTACCACTATAAATCTCAAACCTCCCCCTAGAGAATCTATGGGACCCATTATATCGATAGCCACCTTGGACCACACCTCTCAAGGTATTTCCACTGGATAAACTGGCTGAGGAGAAGGAACTTTGCTCTTGTCACTGACCGAGCACGCCACACAATCCTTCACTACATCCTCCACATCTGCATCCATTCTGGGCCACCAATATACCCCTCTCAGCCTCCTTTTGTTCATGGACCTGCCCAGATGCCCCTCATGGGCCAACTCTACAAGCTTCCCTTTAAGCGACTCAGGGGGAACCAGTCTCAAACCTCTAGCCACACCACATGGGCCCTCAGATAACTCCTGCCAAATAAGACCATAAAGCTTAGGCAACTCTCTGCTCACAACACCACTCTTGAGCGCCGCCTTGATATCAATCAACGTGGGATCACGCATGCATTCCGCGCTCCACACTTGTTCACAAACAGCGGGAACCACCCAGGCAACCAACGTACAATCATCCCCCACCTCTTCGTGAACCTCATCAATGCCACCGGCACACGAAAAACGCCACAAACAATCCGCGACTTCATTCTTCACGCCCGGGACATACTCAACCATGAAATTGAATTCCTCCATGTCCGCCATCCATCTCAATATCCTTGAGGAGGTATGAGATAACCTGTTCATTGTCAGAACATGCACCAACGGTTTATGGTCAGTGCGAAGCGTGTACTCTACACCCCACAAAAAGGTCCTGAAGTATCTCGAAGCCCACACAGCAGCGAGGGCCTCTCTTTCAACGATGGCATATTTAGTCTCCGCATCTCTGAGCACTCTGGATGCAAAGGCAATAGGCCGAAACTCACCCTCAACCCTCTGCTCCAACACAGCACCTATGCCATACTCGCTGGCGTCAACTGTAAGTATGGTTTTCCTGGATGGAGAAAAGGAACTCAAGGACGGGGCTTGTTCCATCTCTTCCTTCAGCCTGAAAAATTCTGTTTGGCACTTATCGGACCAGACAAAGTGCACTCCTTTTCTAAGCAGCAACCTCATGCTGACTGTTTTATCCGCATAAGAAGAGATAAACCTACTGTAGTATTCAGCAAGGCCCATGAATGACCTTAACTGTTCCTTGCTTGCCGGAGAGGACGCACCACTCAATGCCTTCACCAACTCCCCCTTAGGATGAATACCCTTGACATCAAGGGTATGACCAAGATAAGTCACACTGGGAACGCCAACTTTACATTTGATGAGCTTAACAGTCAGACCACTAGCTCTCAATACAGCCATCACTTCCAAAACCCTGCAATAATGCTCAGCACGAGACTTCCCCCAGACCAGAATGTCATCTTGGAAACATTCCACCCCTCGAATGCCAGCAAAGAGGTTCTGCATTACCCTCTGAAATACCGCCGACGCGGAAGCCAAACCAAAGGGCATCCTATAAAAACAAAACGCACCAAATGGGGTCACAAATGATGTAAGTGGGCAGGATTCAATATGCAGGTCTATCTGATGATAGGCGGAGGAGAGATCAAATGTGGAGAAACAAGAAGCACCATCTACCAAGGAGAGCATCTCATTGATATTGGGTAGGGGGTGTCGGTCTACCCATATGCAAGAGTTCAGGTCCCTGAGACCTACGCACATCCTCATGTTACCATCAGCCTTGCGTGCCAAAACCACAGGAGCCAACCATTCCGAACTCTCCACCTTTTCGATCACCCCTGCCTCCTTGAGTTTGGCATGTTCACTCCTTAAGCCTTCACGGGCCATTATGGGAACCCTTCTGACCTTATGGACGCTGGGCACCGCACCCCTCTTAAGAACTATCTTGTGCGCGAAACCCTTTAACTTGCCCAACTTGGAAGTGAAAACCGAGGGAAATTTGTTTTTGAGAACTTCTGCCGTGAGTTCTACGGCCAGCACTGTCCCGCTCTTCACATCACTCATGCTCAAAACTGGGACAGCCTTCCCTGGCCTTATCTCAATTTCCAGGGCAGCTTGCTCGTCCCATCCTACCACAGGATCACCTTTGTGGGCCACATATAGCTTCCCTTTGGCTTTCTGCCCCGCAAACTCCACCGTGACCCCCTAGAACCTTGATGGGCGCTCATCCATAGGCACATGGATTTATGTCAGAGGGAGACAAACTCGACACTTCTTTCTGAAATGTGTAAATATACAATTCTGGAGATATCATGGTATACAGTGACCCAGTGTCTACCATCATCTCTATGGGGGTCCCGTTGACCATGAGTGTGGCCCAGGCCCTCTTCTTACTGCTCCCCAGACTCAACAACGATCCCTCACACATACTTTCATTCTCACCGCTCGAACATCCCATGTACCCTACTACCGTCACCTTCTCTTCATCATTGTTGGGGTCTACCATCCTCACAATCTCTCTATTAGGTGTAGCACCCTTACACATGCAATAGTAATGCCCTTTTGTTTTGCATCTCCTACACTCCACATTAGAGGCAGGACACTCTTTTGCCCCTGCCATATGTCCTCACCAACCACATTTTCTGCAGACCTCCCTCGACACGGGCATCCCCTTACTGTCTTTGTTTCTTCCTTTGACATCTTCACTTCTACGTGGAATTACAGCACACACCACCTCTCCCTTGTCCGCTATCTCCCTCACACTACGCTTGGACTCTTCAATTGCACGTGAAATCTCAATAACCTTCTCCAGTGGAGGATCTTTTTCAATCCACAGCCTTTCCCTGACACATTCATCACTCGTCCGCATCATCACTTGATCACAGATATATTCATCAATGGTGCCTGTGAACGTGCATGTTGCTATCAAAACGCGCAGAGCCGTAACATAGGAATCAATGCTTTCCCCGGAGCCCTGCGCCCTCGAGAAGAAATGGTATCTCTCGAGCACTACGTTAGCTCTCTTCCCAAATCGCACTTCTAGCTTGCCCAGGGCAGTCTCATAAGCAAGCACCACTTCCTGACCTCCATCACCACCTTCGGCACCCTCAACATGAGCAGCATGCACATTTGGACCAGGAAGATGTCTAAACACTCTGAGTCCTTCAGTTCCCAGACAATTGAGCGAAGCCGCCTCCTTTTCATCATCCGTGAACTTCACCCCACCTGCAGCCCTGAGATATACTTTGAATGTGTCCACCCACAAATCCCATGCAATTGCCGGTTCACCGGGATTGGGTAGAAATGCAGGGGGGGGCGTGCATTGCTGTGCTGCATGGTGGTGTGGGAATATGCTGCCCAGTATTAGGAATGTACCATCTTCCTGTTGTCATATCCAATTGTCAAACTGTCACTTTCACAGGCGTGCCTTCCTGAGCAGCACAACTCTTCTACCTGCAAAGAGTTACTTTCACAATTGTGTCTCCCTGGGATAACACAGCACTTCTTGCCGAAGGGAGTACTTCTGTGCACAATAGTCCTTTCTTTCAAATGAGAAAGACCCTCTCAGGCTTGCAAGGGGTTAATCCTGAGGGCCTTTGCTCTGGGGAACGCCCCCACACTTAATCAATGAGGATTGGCAGACAAACATCCAATGTCTGTTTCCCACAAGCAACACAGAAGTAAAACGTTCACAAGGAAACGGGGAACGAGGAGGCACAAACCACTTGCTGGCACTCCCTTCCAGCTCCCCGACACTAGGATTCTCCCCCTCTCACCTTGCGTCCAACACGAGTTTAAAGTCAACGGCACCGCGCTCGACCCCGGCTGGGGAGCGCAGGGCTAAAGGCACGCCGGCTCCCATATGCCGGCGTGTGCGGAAAACGTTCCGCTCACAGGAAATGAAGGACGCTCGGGGAAGTCCCTCTGCCCGAATCTTCGCGCAATGCAGACAGCGTTGGCTGAGGAGCGCACCGGCTTACGGCGCTCCACTCCACCGAAGGCACCTGGGAAATGCCTCTGTCCAGATCGAGGCAGTCCTGGAAACCTTCCCGCAACGTGGACAGCGTTGGCTGGGGAGTGCCCTTCCGCACGGCGCTCGGCTCCTCCCGAAGGGCGCCTGGGGAAGTCCCTCTGCCCAGCTTCAGGCGGCACTGGAGTCACACGTGCAACACGGACAGCGTTGGGTGGGGAAGAGTCCCTCCTCACTGGTACTCTGCTTCTTCTTACGTGGGGCACCTTGCCTGGAAGGAAATCGGGCTTGTCGCTAGACGTGGGGCAGCAGGGTAGAAGAGAAAGGCAGGTAAGCAACTGCTGGGCTGCTGAAAAAGGCAACGTCGGTTGACAGGTTGGTTACCCTCGTCGCCTGTGTATCAAAGAGGCCCAAACACACTGGAGGTAAGGGTACTCTTATTGGTAACCAACCTGAGCCCAACAAGGCTCTACCTTCTCCTCTCCAACTCCCCCAGATCAGGGGAATATTGAACCTATACAGAAGTAAACAAGTGAGCGAAGAAGTGTGGAATTCTACAGATTAGAATTCCACACTAGAACATAACATAAATTACAACACCCTACCAGATAAACAATTCCTCATGAAACCCGATAACTTCCCAAGCAGTAATTTCCCTTTACGCTTTCCACTCTACCCCTTTGGAGTGGTAATCCACCACAATAATGATATATTGTGAATCTCAACAAGGTGTCCTAAAAGGACCTCTTAAAGGACCCCTTCTACTAAATGCCAATTTGACCCAGGGCTCACCACAGACCGACCAGTGTCAATGGTGCCTCCTGAGTCCTTAGCATCGAACACCCACGTAATCCCATTGATCTCCAAATCCATTTCTGGTCACTAGTATGACTGTCCAATCATGTTCTTGGTCAAGTTAATTACTAAATGCTCTGACTGTATACCTAATTGATCACCTTTTTCATACCAAAAAGAAGGTACCATACTGAAACCTCTCAACATTCTGCCGTAAAAATTACTCTGTTCCTTTTTGACCTGAACCCATGTAGCCCAATCTGAACATTCTGCCATAAAAATTACGAACTCTATTTTGACCTCAATTCATGTAGCCCAATGCGAACCAATTCCCTTTTGTTCAGCCATCCTAAAATCCACTGCCACCTTCGAGCCAGTTTGTCAGCTCACATCCCTCCTCCCCTTGTCCTTACATGCAGCAAACCCTCCCACTGGTCACCTCTGCAACCATATCCTATTCCCACAGTTAAACAAAGACTGTTGCACATTGAAACACTTTGTATAGGTGCATTATAAAAACACAATAACAAAAACTGAAAAACTCTACGAGTATCAATCAGGCTAGCTAAACAATCCACTGCCTTTTTCTCATCACTAGGCAAATACACAGCCTCAGCTGTACAGTCCTACAAAGTGAACAGCGAACAAGACATACAAGGTTTTGATGCATGAAAAATTTGAACAAGGAGCATGTGATCGGTACACCATTGTGTCCAGGGTTAAGTGGGTTGACCACTGCAATGTCAGAACTACGGGAACAGTGCAGCACCAGACTGAAGAGATGTCTCAATATTGTGCATGTGCTTTCTAGGGCGCCTTCCAGGAAGTGTGTATTCAAAGAGACAGATTTTTGGTGAGACACTTCACTGCACAAGTGGCAATGGTTTCTTCACATCCCTGGGCTTTGCTCCTGCATCCATCCATAGCCCTTCAGTTCATGTGCGCATCACTCCATTGCCTGCTGTCCCCCTTTCGTGTGGCCGTAGCTCTGGTACCACAGCCCTCCTCTGGCAAAATGAATACCTGTATTCCCTAATGCCTGCTCCTTCAGGCAGTGAACCAGTCACCCGCCACCTTCCACACCTCTCCTCAACCTCTCCAGTTTATCACAATCCCAAATGTCACAGACCTGGCGCCCCACCCCAAACTATTTTTGTGCTAAGATATATGGAGACAAATAGAAGTAATTTCTCATGTTAACAAAGACCAAATTACTTAAAGGGAAATTAATAAGAAAGGGCTCTTACGTGGTCTCCGCCCAAGAGCAGAGGGGCCTTTTGTGGATGGAACTCATGGACAGCAGACATCTCCACATAATAAATGGCCACTACGAAAAAGACATCTTGTAAACCTACATAGAAGAGAGAGGACCAATCATCAGTGATTGATTACATATTCACTTCAAGAGATCGGACTATCGACTCCTTCCAAATTGTAACGACCAAAGGGAATGACCATAACCTCCTCAAATTGAGATGGAAGGACGCAACAGGAAGAATTCCATATAGGCTAAACCACGCAGTGGAAGTATCAAGCAACGGCTGTCGACTAAAAATTAGAAAAAGGGATGTCGAAAAAATGATAACTACCTACTCGCTAAGTTCAGCAAGATGCACACCTCTAAGGACATCTCAGATACCAGACTACTCGCCAATTTTTGATGCGTTCATGGTCAGGTAAAAAGCCAGGACGCCTAGTGAAGTCATTCACCGACATGCTTTCGATCTACAAATAAGAGAAAAAAAGCGAGAATTACGAGCAGCCATCAGATATGTGAAATTAAGCACTTCGCAGCCAAGGGAAAAAGAGGCAAGAGTGTTACTAATGCCTACAAAAACTGGCTAAAATGGTACAAGTGTTCTATGACACAAGAAGATCCAGAAAAAACCAGGAGAGCAATAACTAAAAAATCCCCTGCGCAAAACTGAGGCCTTATAAAAAGGTGCGGCCCAGCCCCAAAGACAACTACAAACAAATGGTGTACCAGAGTTGGAGTGGGAAAAACACTTCAAACACCTTTACGCTGCCCTGGACCGAAAATAACAAAAGCCACTCAAGAAACAAAATACATGGAATATACCAAACGATAAGGAAGCTCTAAAGCGACTTAATGAAAAGCTGTAATGCCTCGGGGGCACCGGGGCCTGATGGTATCACAAATATGGACTTGAAAGGAAACCATGAAAAATGGGCCACGCCGATGAGTAGGATATTGGAAAACAGAATGGTTACTCAAAACATCCCACCATCATAGAAAACCGCAAACATGATCCAAATATACAAGAATGGAAATAGGGAATATCCAAACAACTATCGCTCTATCGCCCTCTTGGATGTTATGGGTAAGATCAATGCCAAGCTCCTATTGAGGAGGCTGGCTGACTGGTCTCAAGAAGCAGGACAACATGGCATTTTCCAATCATGCATGGTCAGGGGGTTTGGCGCAACTCCACTCTTCGTGCTGTTGTTACTGAAAGACAACGTTCAAACAATGAACTGTAAAAGTTACTTGGCATTTGTGGATCTGGCAAAAGCATTTGACAGTATAAATAGGCAAAGATTGTGGGACAAGTTAACAAAATGGCAATTCCTGGGATACCTAGCTGAACAGCTGACGGCCCTGCACACAGATACTACACTGAAAGTGTCCCTAAATGCAGGAGGATGCCTATCAGACCAAATTCCAACGGGAACATGAGACAAACAGGGGTGACCCCTAGCCACAGTCCTCTTTAATCTATATCTGACTTGGGTACCTTCATGGAAAACCAGGTGCCCCCCCCCCTAAGGTGAGCCGTCTCCTATACGCCGACAACCTGGTCCTTCTAGACTACACCGCAATTGGACTCCAAAGACAATTGAAAAGACTCTCAGAAAATGCCCAGGAAAACAACTTGAAAATTAACATTGATAAAAAGAAAATCTTAGTCATGGAGCGGGCGGGGGTAAGAAGAGGCAAACATCTAATGGTTCCTGGACGCTGGACGGATTGAAAGGGCGGAAACCTTTAAATACTTTTGGATGAAAATTTGTATGAGCACCATATAAGCCCATCACTTCCTCACCTTGAAATCTACAGTAAAAATTTTGGCAAACCAAGCGTGCATCCTAAAAAAGAAGTTTTGTTGCTATTCAATGCTCCCTCTATTGGAATTTTATGTATTGAAAGTCATTGCAACTTAACATATGGTGCATACTCTCTACTGTGGTTCCCCCCAAGAAACTGGGCAAGTTTAGAGGGCATGTTTTGAAAAAAGTGCTAGGGCTACCAAAATATGTTCCAATTCAAGTCCTCAGAAAGGAGCTGCGCCTGGTATCACTGAAGGCAAGAGCTGAGTGGACATTGCTTGCCTTCTTTCGTAAATTCTTAAAAAACGAGCCCCGTACCCTACTGGATTACTTGAGGACGAGATGGAGAGAGGATCGAGCATGGTGGCGAGGGGCTGGAACACAGTATGTAGACAATTACTGGACGACCGCAGTACTTCAACGGAGGAACTTTGGATAAATTCAGACAAAGTCAAACAGAAGCTGCAACAAAGAGACTGGATTCTAACTTGGGTAGATGCAGCTTAATACAAAATGTCCAAGCACCTAACACAGGAAATTAAAGCCGCTGGAACTCTACCAAGTTACCCAAGGATATTCCCAGACCCACAATAGAGGTCACAATTCCTGCGAATTAGACTAAACCCGTTTGACACTAAAGAGATCCTTTCGGTGAGATCCAAGGGCCGGCAAGGAATTTGGTATGCAGGTTTTGGAAAGAAAAGGGCTCAATTGAAAATATGCAACATATATTTACCACTTGTCAGGCACTAAAGTGATAAGGACGCTCTTCATAAAATGTATGGAAGAGGTCCCATCAATTTCAGCGGAGGAATGGTGGACTATTTTGTAAAAAGGAGAATGAAAGCAGATACATTTAAAAGAAAAACACTTGGGAACCACTGAGAAGACCGCAATTGCTGGACAGGTGGAACCCCTGGTGGCCATAAAAACTCTCCAAGGGGATAAAATGCTAAAGGTTTAAATAAACTAAAATGCAAATTTAAAAAAAAAAAAAAAAAAAGAAGAGACTGAATGTTCCTTTCACCGATTCCTAATCTTAGATATTTTCTGTAGCAGCAGCAAAACTTTGGAAATGCTTTCCCCACTCAGGGTGCCGTGGGGCTTTGCCGTCGAGAGCCCCTCGACACTCCATGGCATCTGCCAGGACATCGACATCAATAAAAATAGAACGCACCATGCCCCGTGACCTCAGTTTTCTCATGTTTTCCCCATGCTCAGCCGCGTTGGGGAAGGGAATAGTTTCTTACCTGTAACTCCATTTCTGCAGCATTGGTATCTTTCACAGATTCACATGCTTAGAATATTCCCCGTCGACAGACTGGGAACCCTGGGTACGCTTATAAAGCCGTTTCCCATAGGAAAACTTTCAACACTTTTGTGTCCTCCATATGTCGTTTTGGGGCCGCCCACGCATGCCCCACTAGGATGTAGCAGTATAAATGCCCCGCCCCCGCGGCTCCCTTCAGATTTCGACCCCTCCAAAGCAGAATGGGGTGAAACCTAGTTATACAAGACGATTGCATTCCGGGGAGGCCGGTGGGCGCATGTGAATCCATGAAAGATACCAGTGCTGGAGAAATGGAGTTACAGGTAAGAAACTATTCCCTTCTCCAGCATTGGATCTTTCATGGATTCACATGCTTAGAATAGAATGCACAGCAGTGATCCTGAAAAAGGGGAGGTGTGAATGCAATCCGGCACCCTCCTAAGCATATGTATAGCGAACCACGCTTACGTAAAATGCCAATTTAAAAATAAGCAACAGTACATGCACATGTCAATATATATATATATATATATACACACACATATCCCTATATACATGTCAAAATAAGTACAGACCCTTCTTGAAAAAGGGCTTACCTTATTGAAACAGATGGCGTAAGACTGCTCTTCCCATTTGTATCTCGTCCGCATGCTGCCGTTCGAGGCAGTAATGGCGGGTAAACGTGTGAGGCACTGACCATGCTGCCGCCTGGCAAATGTTTGTCAGCGGGATTCCTGCCCACAACGCCGTTGACGACAAAGTTGCCCTTGTGGAATGAGCTCTCGGACGCCCTTGTAGCGGTTTTCCCGCTTTGGAATGACAGAAGGCAATCGTCGACGAGACCCATCGGGCCAGTCCCTGCTTTGAAATTGCTTTTCCTTTCGCCGAAGGACCATATGCAACGAAGAGTTGTTGCGTAGATCTAAGTTGCTGAGTTAGATGAAGGTAAAATTTTAAAGCTTTCTTTACGTCCAAGGTATGGAGGACTTTTTCCCGCAGCCGATGAGGGGGTTGCGAAAAAGGTGGGCAGGACAATGGAGGAGTGTTTATGATAAGCCGTAGGAACTTTTGGAATGAAACGAGGATTCGTTGACAGAACCACTTTGTCCTTAAAAAAAAAACCTTAGGTACGGCAGGTCTATGAACAACGCTTGCAACTCCGAGATCCGCCTAGCTGATGTTATAGCTATTAGAAAAGCCACTTTCCATGACAAGAACTTCATCGATGATGTGGCCATTGGTTCAAAGGGTGGTTTCATTAACCCTGCTAGCACCACATTAAGGCTCCACGTTGGTGGAAAACGTTTAACCGGAGGGAACGTCCGGAACAAACCCCTCATGAAGTGTTTCACCAACCTGTCACTAAATAAGGGAGACGACTGCCTCCTCCTCTTACACTCGTACGACTTGTTGGTGGAAGGGGCCCGTGCTGCTTGCAGGTTTCTCCGACAGTCCGACGAAATGCTCAAGGCACCAAATTCCGAAAAGTCCGGAGACAAGCTGTGAGATTGAGACTGTCTGGATTGTGATGCCACACTGTTCCTTCGTCCCGGGACAGGATATTGGGAACCTTCGGGAACGTTATTGGTTGATCCACTGACAGGTGAAGCAGGTCGGAAAACCACAGCTGCCTCGGCCAACACGGTGCCACTAGGATGACCCGGCACCTGTACTTGCGTATCCACTGCAGAGTTCTCCGTATAAGAGGGAACGGAGGGAAGGCGTAGAGGAACTTGTCCGTCCACGGGAAGGAGAACGCTTCCCCCAGAGAACCTTCCTGTGGCCACCTGCTGGCATACATTTCGCACTTCTTGTTCCTCTTCGTAGTGAAGAGATCCAGCGGAGGCCGTCCCCATTTCTCGAAGACCTTCGACAAATGAACGCTGTCTATCTCCCATTCGTGAATTTGTTCCATTTTTCTGCTGAGTGAGTCCGCTTGCTCGTTCCCTACTCCCGGAAGATGATGAGCTATGATGGATATATCGTGTTTCAGAGCCCAATACCACACCTTCTGAGCCTCGGTGGAAAGGGTTCTGGATCGCGTGCCCCCTTGCTTCCACAAGTAAAACATTGCCGTCGTGTTGTCTGTCAATATTCTCACTATGGACCCTCTGATGCACGGCAGGAAAGACTTCAGGGCCCAGCGCACTGCTCTCAGTTCCAGAACGTGGATGTGCAGGAGAGATTCCCTCCGAGACCAACGACCTTGCATTTGTAGAGTGCCCATGTGTGCTCCCCAGCCTGTCAGGGACGCGTCCGTCACTATGGTTAGCCGAAACTCCGGCTCCTGTAGGGGTACCCCTCTGGATAGATTCTGAAAGCTCTGCCACCACTGAAGAGCTAGTAGGAGCTCGTCGTAGTCGACGGTCAGTTTGTCTGACCAGAGCCCTTGGGCCTGCGTCCACCAGTCCGCCAGAAACTCTTGAACAGGCGGCAGTTGCCCACCAGAGGAATGCAGGACGCCACAGCGCCCAGAATTGGCATATATTTTCTCACCGATAGTCTGCTATTGATTTTCAGCTGACCTGCCAATCTATTGAGTTTGGTGATTCTGTCAAGGGATGGCTTCACTAACCCTGACTGGGTCTCGAATTGTGCACCCAGGAACATCGAGCTTCTCGACGGCGTTAACAAGGATTTCTCAAAGTTTACCGCAAACCCCAGCCGTTGTAAGAGGTACATGGTGGCCTGCAAACTTGTGTGAGTCGACATAGGGGAGGACCTCCTCACCAACCAGTCGTCGAGATACGGGTATACATGATGGCCTTGCCTTCTCAGCCAGGCCGCCACCGGGGCCAAACATTTCGTGAACGTTCTGGGAGAGGATTTCAGCCCAAAAGGAAGTACTGTTAACTGGTAGTGAGTCCGTCCTACCACAAACCTTAGGAACTTTTTGTGTCGCCGACACATTGGTATGTGGAAGTACGCGTCCTGCAGGTCCAGAGACGCCAGAAAATCCCCTTCTTGAACTGACCGGATCACTTCCTGGAGCGTGAGCATCTTGAATTTTAGGCTTTTCAACGTCTTGTTTAGATCACGCAGGTCTAGAATGGGACGCCACTTTCCGTTTGGTTTTTTCACCACAAAGTATCGGGAATAAACCCCTTGACCCCTCTCTGACGACGGAACCAATTCTATAGCACCTTTTTGTAGCATAAGTGCTACTTCCTGCTGCAACACGCTCAGATGGGGTTGAGCTACAAACGCCGGTGGAATGTGCGGAGGGTTGCTTTTGAATTGCAGGGAATGTCAGTATCTTACAGTGTCCAACACCCATTGATCCGTTGTTATTTGCTCTTATTCGTTGATGTAGCACGATACCCTGCCTCCCAGAACGTTCCGATGCCCGTCATTGCTGGTCTTTGGTCTGCTTATCCCTCGTCGACGAGTAACCTGTTCTCTTCTTGGGGGCCTGGTAGTCTCAGCGTCATTTTGCCGCTTGAGAAGCCAGTCTGTATCCCTGGAAGGGGTATGCTGGCCTACTGAAGGATCTGTCTCTCGAAGCCAAGAATCTGGAGTTTCCCGATGCTCCCCTAAAGGGACGAAAAGACCTGAAACTTCGACCACTTTGGAGGGCCCCCAAGGAACGCGCTGTGTCCGAGTCCTCTTTCATGCCCTTCAAGTTCTCGTCCACCTTCTCGCCGAACAGAAGGTCTCCCTCGTAAGGCATATCCAGCACCTTGTATTGCACCTCTGGTCTAAAGTTGGTGCATTTCAGCCATACTTGCCTTCGGAGAACCACACCGTTATTCACCTGCTTAAACCCAGATTCCGCGAGGTCCATCGCGATGTTCATGGCATGATTGGAGGCCTCTTTACTTTCCCTGACCAGTAACATCGCCGCCTTACGATGTTCTTCCAGAAGATTCTCCAGCATAGGAGCCAGTCGGTACCACATCTCCCTGTCGTATCTGGCTCCTATTATGGCCAGAGAATTGGCCCCTTTCACTATAGTAGCACCTACCGACAGCACTTTTTTGCCAAAGGCATCCTGTCTTCTGGCTTCACTTTCCCGGGAGGTTGTTCACTTGTGCTGGGCCCTCGCCTTTCTCGCCGCCACTGCTGACACCACCGAGTCAGGGGTTGGTTGGGAGGAGAGACACTTGGGGGTAGCTTCTGGGGCCTTACATTTTTTCTCCAGGCGACCTTTTATTGCCGGTTCCGAGAAAGGGTGGCGCATGGTCTGTAACCCCTCCTACCACAAATGATCCAGGATGGGTACTGAAAACGCTGACCTTCTTCTCTTTCCCATATGGTCGAAAAGAAAACAGTCCTTTTTCTCCTCTTCCTGGGCCAACCCGAATTCTGTACAAGCCTTGGCATCATGGAGTGAAATGACCCAATGTCGTCCGGGGGAGACGGCTGAGTCGGGCTTTTCGGGGTTTCTAATTCCGCTTCAGACTCCCAGGTTGGATCCCTGTAGGGGGAAAGTGAGACATCCAATAAGGCTCTACTGTTCGAGTCCAAATCTATCGGCTCGCCTTCCTCGTGGCATGGAGCTGAGAGGTCTCCACCCGCTGGCACTGCCGTGGGGGTTGACTGAGGTGGCCGACGAGACGGGCCCGGTTCGTCGATGGCCGACCTGGCCGGAGTTGCTTGAGGTAGTCTCTCGTCCAGTGTTTTCAGCAACGTTTGCAGCGTGGATAAAACCTCCAGCGACAAGAGTGACTGGGGATTGAGAAGAGGGGTAGACCCCGGAATGCTCCCGGAGAGAGGCCTGGTAATCCCTCGTAACCCGAGGTCTGCAGGGCCAGCTACTCTCACATCCTCATCTCCTGAGGACACCGACAAGGCCTCTTGCTGCAGTAGGGTCTCCGGCAAAACTGGGTCGAATACTTCTGGTTGCCAGGCCTCTTGCGGGATCTCCGTCAACGAAGCTAAAGCTGGCCCCGTTGTCGTCACCGTCTGCGGCCCAAGAACGGTTGAGACCAATTGTGTCAGTGGCAGAGAAGTGGTCGACGACTGCCCTGCCGTCAACGACGGTGGTGGTCGTGTAGGTCCTTGAGGCGTTCCCGCCTTTTCTGAACTCGACCTACGCTTCTCTGCATCTCGACTCAAGGTCGAGCTATGATGATCGCCCGAGCAGGATTTCGATTTTTCTTTTCTGCCTTTCTTCGTCGAAGATTAGGATGACGAGGCTTTCTTCGACGAAGACTCCTTAGAATGGCTTCTCGAGGATTCCTTCTTCGCCGGTCGTAATTTCTTCACCGGGGGTTCCGACGATGTCGAGCGGCGCGGCGCCCCGGAAGATTTTGACACTGAGGCCACGCTGCGCGTGGAGCCCACTTCTGAAGGCGGGTATGACCCCGCTCCATCGTTTAACCATGCCACTAGTCTTCGACTTCGATCTTTCAGAGTCTTCTGGGAGAAGCCCTTACATATGTCGCACTTGTCTACCAAATGATGAGGGTGTAGACAATATATGCAATCCATATGTCCGTCCCCCTCGTACACCTTCAACCCGCACGTAGCGCACGGGCGGAACAGCGTTTTTCCTGACATCCGGAGAAAACTCCAACAGCACAACCTAGACAAAATAGTAGACTACACGAGGTGCTCCCACTACTTTGGAGACTGTTGAAATCTGAAGGGAGCCGCGGGGGCGGGGCATTTATACCGCTATGTCCTAGTCGGGAATGCGTGTGCGGCTCCAAAACGACGTAGATAGGAAAACTTTCGACACTTTTGTGTCCTATGGGAAACGGCTTTATAAGCGTACCGAGGGTTCCCAGTCTGTCGACGGGGAATATTCTAAGCATGTGAATCCATGAAAGATCCAATGCTGGAGAATTGTGTTTTGTATGCTTCTCAAAAAGAAAAAATCTGGGGACTGTCATGAGCCTGACGGACGAGAAGGCGAGGCCTGCAAAGTAGCTCTCTGACGGAAGGGTAGGTGGGAGGGTGAAAAGGAATCTGCGGAAGGAACATCCATCAGAAAGAACATTACCACAGGAAAGTCATTTGTTCTTCTAATGGATTGTGTCCTCCCACGGATCCCTCATCTTAGATAGACTCGCATAGCAGCATTTGTAGTTCTGCAGGAGGGTAAGAGTAAGACTTTATTTGAAATGTCCTCAATGCATATTGTAACAATGTTCTGCTGAATCAGGCATCCTGACCGTCCCAGGTTTCCAGGCACTAATGCGTAGCTAATGCGTGGTGGAATGACCATGTTGCTGCATGGCAAATGTCACCAGTAAGGACTAACTCTGCAGAGCGGAGGAAGTTGCTACACCCGGTGGAGTGCACGCTTAATCCTTCCAGGGTTGATTTGCCAGCTATGTTACAATGAGAAAGGCAATTACTAAACAAACCATTTCTGGTTCTAATACAAGGCCAACGGTACCCTACAAAGAGCTGGTCCTCCGCTCTGAAGCCATTTGCTCTTGTTATATAAAAGCCCGAAAGCCCATTTAGGGTCCAATCTGTGCAGTCACTCCTCATCTTTAGAAGGAAAAGGGTAAAAAGACGCAAGATTGCTCTTTTGTCTTAAGTGGAATTCCTAAAATTAAAAAAAAAGAAGATTGAGACCGGACTAGTGGCTCCCTCTACCGGGATGAAAATCTAGAAGAAATAGCACCTGTGGAAGACGCACGAGTTTCATTGTGACTCCAACCAAACATCTATCATCATCTCTCTAGTTCAATCATACTCCATTCAAAACATTCTACATGCAAGAACATTTCTGTGCTCAATTGTTTAATGTACAAAAAATAAATGTTTTTATTATGTAAAATGTTTAAAAAACTCAACAGCAGCAAACAACAGTCGCCAGTCCACTCTCAGTGGACTATTTATTACACAAATGAGTGATGGGGTTAGTAAAAGTGACTCATAAAAATAAAGCTCAAAACAGAGATGTTACACTGTAACAGTACTTGTAACAATGAATTGACTTTTCTTAGGTCTTATGTTTTCTTTCTTAGTCGTCCGTCTAGACTTATTGCCTAAATGCCTTTCTTCTGGCCATGTATACTATTCACACTCTACTTCAGTGTTTTCTTCTGGCCAAAATACATCAGCAACCACATAACAGTCTATACTAACTCAGATGTGTCATGTGTTCCTTCTCAGACCTGCATATATTTCCTTTAATGCACTGTGTATTGTACAAACAAAAAACAGTGTCGACAGACCTGTGTTTCGGCCTCTTCTGGAGTGGGGGTTTCTATCTGCACCACCCCTCAATTTGACTAGGCCTGCGGTCCAGATTGAGCCTTTCGTCAGCGCTTGTCAGGTTGGCTTCTCCGCTCGTCGCATCCTCTTCCTTTGGAACGCTCCGCTGTGCCTTCAGGTAAATGGTCCCGGCATCATTTACGGACTCCCAAGTCCACTGGGTTTCAGTCTCACTACCACTTGTTACCAAGTTACTCCTAGGACAATGGACCAGTGCTTTGACCTCTACTGCTTCAAGTATTCTAGAGTGCAACACAGTAGGATTCGCACACCAGCTTCCTCCCCACATTGGAAACCGTGCATCTCCGTTTCCTTCTGCTTCACTCCCACAGCTAATTTGGACCTCATGGGCTTCTTTTTCTGCCAGTTCTCCTCCGCTCAGATTTAAGACACAGCCATGGGACTTCTCCGGCGGAGCTTCAAAGTCCTTCTTTGTTCTGCTATTACTCTGTATTGCTCCAGTTTTCTTTTTCTCAGTACCACATAAGTAAGTATTTCTTTTCAGGTTTTCTCAAAGGTTCTATATGACATTAACAAATATCTCATTGTTCTTCATGCTTTCTGCTAGCAGGTTTTTATTAGCGATGGGCTATAGGGAAAGGCTCCCCCTTAGGGAGAAGTGACTAAATCCTGCGATTCATCACAACTCCCATAGCAGTTTCATAGGAGGAGCTGGGATCAGTGGATTTTTCTTACTGGTTTATATTGTGCAAAACAGCTGCCCCAAACCTAGCATCCTGAACTGACAAGGTGTCTAGACAGTAGTGCTTTGAAAAAGTGTGTACGAATGACCAAGTTGCAACATTAAATATCCAGCACTGGTACACCCCATTGCAGAGCCGAAGTGGTTGCCACTCATCTGGTGGATTGTGCCCTTAGATTTTCCGGGACATATTTCCTAGCCAAAGAATAACATTCTGAAATACAAAAACTAATCCAGCGTGCCAAGGTTTGTTTACTCTCAGCCTGACCCAGTCTGTGTCCAGTGTAACCAACAAAGACTTGATCGTCTTGCCTGGCATTTGTGTGAAGACATCATGAAACAAGACACATACAACAGACGTAAAGTTCAAATAAAAGTTATTTATTAACTTAAATGTCAAGATGGTAAAAGGCCTAACTAGCCCTATGCTAAGGTGGGATTTCCCTACCTGAACAAAACTAAGGAAAGTCTGAGTCAAAGAGGTCAACATAAAAGTCTGTGTCCAAAACCGATGCTTGCCCTCCCAACTGAAACTAAACAGTGTGTAGGGATGTCAATAATCAAAGACATGGTGATCAACACACAGATCTGAGCTTCCTCCAGCTCTTAGCTTCTTCTTCAGCTCCCCTTCCTCAAGTTCAAGAAAGTTCCACAAAGGTCTCAGGATTTACCTCAAGTTCAAACAGTTCCAAAAACGCCTCAGGGATTCCTTCCCCAAGTTCAAAATAACAATGTAATTGTTGGGGTTTCCTTCCCCAAGACTTCAATGTAGCAACCAATGTCTTTTAGTCTTTCAAAGTTCAGCTGGTCTTTTACAATGTAGAGCTCACTGGTCTAGGCACAGTTGACAGACCACACAGTCCAGCCATCACAGGACGCGCAACCAAACCCCCTAGGCTCTTCTGCCCACCAAGGTTCCTCTGTATCTGCCCCCGTCTACGGATTCCTATTAATTTAGTTCCTTCTTGTTGGCCACCTGACTTTATGTGCAGTTTTATACTCTTGTGGCTTTTCCATTTAGCCTCCTGGCTTTACCATAACATACCACACACCTCTTGTCAATCTTTGGCCTTGCCACACTGTATCTCTTCACAAGATTCACTTTGTGGTGGTCTTCTTCATGCCCCACATTTGGTTGCACTTCTTCACACTTGCTCATTTCTCCACAGGTTACTTTCCTTTTGAGCCTTCATTAGTCATTTGATTGGTTTATAAAATATTTCACTTCACTATTCAACCAGTTTTAATCTTTGGTTTTCAATCAGTTCGGTATTAAGTATACATAGTTTAGCACTGTTTTAAACTTCCATTCAAGTCGGTATTCAATATGGATAGTTTAGTGATGTTTAAAACTTCCCTTCAGTTCAATATTCAATCTGTATAAGTTAGTGCTATTTCAAACTTCCATTTCAGTTTGGTATTCATTATGTATCATTCATCTTGGTTTGAAGCCTCCATTCATACCACGCTTCAATACTTGAACAGAGCCTGCCTGAAGCGGCCCGGCCCGGCTACCGAGTAGCTTTCCCCAGCACTTACTGGTTCTTCGGCATCTTGCTCCGACAGCTCTTGCTGCTTCAGTTTGTTCCCTAGGCTGGTGCTCAGACCTCTGCGAGCCCTACTAGCACACTGGTTGAAATTTTCCATGCGTCTGCAACGTTGTTGCTTCTTGGTGGACGCGGATGGGTCCTCTTTCTCTCTCTTGTTGTTTGCAGCCCCAGCTGCTCAATCACCATCAAGGAGGCTCCCACAGCTCAGGGATGTCGGCTGGCATCCTGGCTTCTCTTCAGGTTCCTCCACAGCTGCCTCCTCACAGAAAAGGTCCCCTGGTCTCTCCTACACAGGCCTCCCTGTTGCTCCCTTCTCTGCTTCACTGGTCTCTTTATGCACCAGTAATATTAGGGCTCCTGGCTAAACCCTTATCTGCCCAGGTGGGTTAATAATCAAAAAAAGGAAGATGATCAGGTTGGCTGAACGTGGTGTACACACTTCACACAGTTTTCACTCATAAGATAAATGACATTATTTCAAATTGGAGAAGAAAAGATTTTCATTTCTACCAATTGTTTTAATGCATAAAAACTTTTTTTTTTAAAAAAAAAAAGGTTTTTAACAGGACACTTATTGATACAGAAACAATATCTCCAAGTCATACATTGATGTTTTGCGGGGCCAGTATGGCTGGATCACAATACAAGATAACATGTACAATCCCTTGAAACCTTCAGGGATGATAGTGAATCAAGTTACATGTAGACAAAGTGCATAGGTTTGCTATATAAAGGGGTAAGGAGCCCGAGGGCTCAAGTCACGAGGGGGTACAACAGCTATAAAGTAAGGACTAAGGCTACCCCACCTTGCAGACACTGGCCGTGACAGGAACCAGCACACTATTGACAGATCACTGATAGTGGTCTGTGTTTAGAGAACACCCCGAACAACATGTAACACATATACACATTTTATTCATATGATTTCCTTTTAAAACCCAACAATTTATACTAGCATGACATAGCTAGTGTTAACATAACTTTTTGCTTGCCCTTCAGGCATTTCAAATGAAATTCATACAATCATTTGTGAGTTAGTGCATATTGGTGACTGAGAATATGGTCAGAGTGACCTAACATCTATTTGGTCGACACTGATTGGTGTTTCTGGCATAGAATAGTTTGCTTGTGTTCTGGTGTCGTCTTCAGGACAGTTCTAGTGGGCTTGATAGTGTCACTGACCGATTTTCACTGAGGGACATCTGAGCTGGTTGATTTCAGTGCCACAGGTCTAGCAACAAAACAGTGAGCTTCTTGCTGCAAGCGCCTTCTGTGCGCTTGGTGTGATTCAATCTTGAAATGATTCGATCTGGATTCCAGTTAAATAACTGGATGCGTGTAGCTGCAGATCGCCATGGAAGACACCGCCACTTCCACGGCGATCTGCAGCTACGCTACTTGCAGCGAGAAGCTCACTGTTTTGTCGCTAGACCTGTGGCACTGAAATCAACCAGCTCGGATGTCCCTCATCAGTGAAAATCGGTGACACTATGAAGCCCACTAGAACTGTCCTGAAGACGGCACCAGAACACAAGCAACCTATTCTATGCCAGAAACACCAATCAGTGTCGACTAGATAGATGTTAGGTCACTCTGACCACATTCACAGTCACCAATATGTACTAACTCACACTGCAAAAGAAACTAAATGTACAAATGATTGTATGAATTTCATTTGAAATGCCTCAAGGGCAAGCAAAAAAGTTATGTTAACACTAGCTATGTCATGCTAGTATAAATTGTTGGGTTTTTATAGAAAATCATATGAGGTGAATGGCCAATAGAGAGATTCTGTTTTGCAGTGCCCAAAACCAGAGCTGTGTTGCCTTCCTGCACAGTGGTAGCGACCCTACAGTTCCTCGCGTTCTGAGGCAATGCATGGCAAATGTGTAGTCTGTCATTATCAGGACGCTCTTCCCCTGTATGTAAGGCAAAAAAAGCGATCAGCGCCAATCAGTGTGCCCTCATTTCTAAAAGGTTTATGTGTCGGATGGATTCTGATGGGGACCAAAGACCGCTGATCGCAAGGTTGCTTATATGAGCTCCCCATTCAGCGAGGGAATAATCTGTGACTACTGTTATCTCTGGCTAGGGTTGCCAAAAGGTGTCCCCTATCATCACATTCTCCTTGCAGGCCCACCACAGGAGATCCTGTGCAACCCTGCTCAGGACCTGAAGAAGGTCCATCATCCCGCCTCAGAATTGTGACCATTGGGATCTAGGGCACAGTGGAGGGACCTCATTCTTAGGTGGCCCTCTGGCACCAGAAAAACGCAGGATGCAATGAGACCGAGCAACATCAGAAAATCAAAAGCCAGTAGATGTTGGGCGTTCTGAAATTTCATCACCATCTGCAAGATAGGTTGAGCCCTCAACTCGGGGGCAAAGCCTTACCCAAGGAGGAGTCCAGGACTGCCATAATGAAAAGCAGTTTTTGGGAAGGAGTCACCTGGGACTTCTTGTAGCTGAGGGAGAAGCCCAGCTTGTGGAGAGAGTGGCGGGTGCTGTTGAGATGTTCCAGAGCTTTTTCAGGAGAACAGGCTCTGGTCAGCCAATCGTCTAGGTAGGGAAAGATGTGGATTCTTCTCAGATTCACTATCAACTGGGTAAAAAGCCTCAGAAAAGAGGCCAGCCCGAAAAGGCAATACTCGAAACTGATAGGGAGAACTGCCAAATGGCTAACCTCAGGTATTTCCTGTGCTTGGAATATATAGGCACAAAGTAAGCATCCTGAAGATCGTGGGACACAATTCAATCCTGGAGCTGAAGGGCCTGGAGGATCTGCAAAAGAGTGACCATCTTGAATTTGTCCTTCCTAAGGGACTTGTTTAAGCATCTCAGTTCCAAGATGGGTTGCAGTCCTCTGTCATTCTTGGGAACCAGAAAAGAAGTGGAGTACCAAACCTGTTATTGCTCTGCTACAGGTATCCTTTCCACATCACCTTTCTCCAGCATGGAGAGAATCTCCTGCAGAAGGAGAGGGTCTGGTTCCTGAAGAGACTGCTCACTTGGGGGACAATCTGGAGGCCTTTTAGAGAAATGGGAGGAGTATCCTTGAGCCACCGTATGTCATGCCCAAGCATCCAAAGTAATGTATTGCCATTCTTCTAAATGTTGAGACAACCTGCCTCCAGTGCGTAAAGCGCTAAGAGTGGTTTTGGGGCTGTTGCAGAGGGTTGTGAGGAGCGGACTGCCTGGGCTGTTCTTCCTCTGCGATTTCTAGAGCCACATGGGAATCTCCTTTGCCCTATTGAGGCAGGCTGACCTCTACCTCTTTGTCCAAAAGAAGAGTAGAAGTAAAAAAGGTTGCCCCCTCAAGCCCTTGAAAGGCAGGTGCTGCTGTTGAGGTTGACAGATGGCTGCACCCAAGGATTTTTCAGCTGCCTTAGACGCCTGAAGCTACTCTAAGCTGTTGTCAGCTTTTGAACCGAAAAGGTTTGACCCATCAAAGGGCCCGTCAAGACGTCTTGGCTGGACATCAGGAACAAATCCCCATTTGTGCAGCCATGCAAATCTCCTTATGACTGCACTTCATCCGGTAGAGCTACCAACGCAGTCTGATGTATCCAATCTCGATTGGAGAGATTCGGCATGAAGCTTCCTAACCATCATTAATGATGTTATTGAAGCCATCCATCATCTCTCCCTCAGAAATATCAGCTGCTTCGGAGATTACATTGCACAAGCTGAATGTATATTTCTCTAATGCGCAAGACGCATGAATTAATGGCCTAAAGTGCCATACTCCCACCAGAAAACACCATTTTCACAAGCATGTAATATTTTTTTGTCATCCCCATCAGGTGGGATGGATAAAGATGCAGCTGCTTTAGAGGTGGAAGCCTGTACTAGCTACCACTCTGGAATAGGGTGCCTAGAGAGAAAATCCAGATGAATGGCTGATGGTATATATTTTTTAACCAACCCCTTATCGACAGCAGGAGTGGTATTGTGTTTCCACCAGTTTTCAAGATGGTGTTCTTAAGAGCAGAGTGGAAAGGCAGAACAGGTTCTTTGGGAGGACCTTTGTCAACAATATCCTTAAGGTCATCCTGCACGATGTCCTTTGCAGGACGTCCCCAACGCAAATACTCAGTATCTATGTTCATCACTGTCCTGTATGGAGCACCTGGATGAGCATCTGTGTCATGTGAAGCAAATTCCACTCCTCCAGAAGAGTCTATGCCACTGGCCTTCTTAAGGCAAGTATCCAAGTCCTTGAAGCAAGATAGATTCCTGAGAAATGTATTCCTCAGAGAGATTGGGCTTGCTAAAACATTCATACCCAAAGGGTACAAAGTTTTCATCCTCTTCTTTCACCTAAAAAAATAAATAAAAAAATTAAAAAGAAGAAGATAAAAAATACCTAAACAAGTCTTTCTTCAATAGCGGCTTAAAGCATGGAGATGGAGGATGGTGATGGTTTTGATGTTGTAGGCTTCAAAGTTGATTCTTTTGATAATGAAGATGTCGAAACATTTGGCTTTGATGCTCCCCTGCTGTCGTCATTGTAGACACTATTTGGGTAGGCATTTCAGAGGTCTTCTGACCCGGGATCCTGAGGGCACGGTGGGATCATTGGCCTATTTCATCTCTTTCGACATCCATCAGGCAGACTTGCCTGGGAAACGTACCTGCGTCTCGTCGGGAGAGGAGTCTGATAACTAAGAACTATGGCATCTCTTCATAGATTTTCTCAGGCAAAGATGAAGAATGACGCAAATCACTCCTAACCTCGACCGCTTATGTTTGGAGCATTTCTTAGACCTTTGAGAGGAGTAAAGGACATGGATTTTGATAATGAACAACTTAGGGCAAGTTTAGACTTCTTCTCTTTCAAGGCCTTGTTAGTCATTAATTCACAGGAGCCACAGTCGCCGACCTTGTGATCCTTACCGAGGCACCAGAGGCACATCCTGTGCGGATATTTGATCCGACATCTTTGTGCCACTGCCTTGCCTCACTTGGATGACACTAAGTCAGTATCATGTTCTTCCACACTACTCTAAGGCTCCAACAACCTCCGGTCGCGTTGACCTCCTACGTACCAGTTAGGACTTGCCTTTTCCCTGCTGTCCTTCAGCTTCTGGCTGGGCCAGTTAGACGGCTATGTTGGTTTCTCCTCGGGTTGTATAAGGCCTGCCGTTTTCAGATTCTGATTGGTTTCCCAGGTTTAAGCCTCACAACTCCTTTACTCCTACTTGTTTCAGTAGTTGGAACTAGAGTGGATTTACAATAGAACATGCAGGAAGTTGTAGATCTGTTGTGCACATTAGGGATGGGGTTTAGAATGGGGAAAAGGGTGTAACAATTCAGATTAGACGTCCCTGTCCCCAAGAGGGAAGTCCTCCTCTCAAAGATACTCCCACGTCGCAACTTCCCCAGGGGGGGAGTAGCGGTTGCACCGCCCTGGCCTGGCAGGTTAGGGTTCCCAGCTGGAGAGAAGGGACGTCATTCATAGAATCACCAAGGCAGTAAAAGGCATAGAGCAGTGGTGCACAACAAGCGGCCCGTGGACCAAATGCAGCCCTTTAGGACCTTATTTATGGACCTCCTAGTCACATGAGTTTTTAATGATGAAATGTTGCCTGGCCTAAAGTCAGCCACTAAGCCAGTCGTATCCAGTGTGTGAAGCCTCTTTGGTCCAGATTTTGTCTTTACATCATGATATGTGCAGTTTTAAAAGGGCTATGTATGTATAATATTTTACAGTAAAGAAAAAGTAATACAAAAAGAATGAAACCTTAAACATTCAAATTCTTGCACCGATGCCCCTACCAGTTGCTCACAAGCATAGAGAGTTCAGCCCACATTATGGGACTTGTTTGGTACATTCAGCTCTCAAGCAAAACAAGTTGTGCACCCCTGTAGAGAATACAGTGGCATTTGGATGTAGAATTCTTAAAGGAGTGGAGCATAACTACTCGTATGTTGAGAGGGTAACGCTGTCAGTGTCGGGTTACCAAAGGGCTTGTATGTTTCTTTTTGTGTTTTGTGGAATGCATTTTGCTTTGGGGACAGATGTAACGGATGAGGTGGCAGACAGAAATGCAAACGATGGTGATTATTGTGTAAGAACACAATTCAAAAACTTTTTTGACATATTGGGTTGTAAAAAAACAGAGCGGCGCTGATATTTCTGCTTAGAAAACCACAGAGGGCTGCTCCCTTCTATCAAGGATATTGCAAGGGGTCAACCTATCCCAAAACTAAAGCTAAACTACTTGAGCCTTTGAGCATTCAAACTTTGACTAAATGTTCTCCTATTGCAGGGGTGCCTAGCAATATAGATTGGTTCCATGATAAAAATAGATATATATTCGTAACAGAAACAAAAGATAGTTTACACTTTTCAGATCACATAAATGCTCTTTGATGTTCAGCAAATTCTATAAGGTATCAGAGCTAATAAACTTTCTTTGACACAAGATTTGTAAAACTTTACATTTGATTAAAATATTGGTAATTAATTTCACTTTGAGTGGTTAACTCTTCAAAGTCAGTAATTCTAATGCAGGTATGGAACAAATGATTTTATTTTAAACTAGCGTGAAAGCCTGTGTACACCGGCCAAAGTGCTTGAGGGGAGAAATTTTCAGGCCTTTGGCACATAAGGGTGGAGGAGACTGCTGCACTCTCTCTCTCTCTCCATTAGCCCTTTTTGAACTTGCAGTGAACAAAGGAAAAGAGAGTTGGGGGAGCTCTGCAGGCAAGAGAGGAATGCAGGCCGATCTGTGCAGTCATTGAACAAGGTAACTTAAATAGCTAGGTTTGCTACACAAGTACCAATTTAAATAGCAAAACTACAGAATTGCATAGCAAATTGCTATGCGACACTGCTTATTTTATGCCTTATTAGCCTCCATAGCTCACTTTGCTCTAGGATTATGATTACATTAAATATTAGCACCCGTAGTAGAGGGCTGGCCAAACTGTTTTCAGAGCCTTTTATGATATCTATGTGTGTCCATTCATGCAGATGACCTTTTACAGACACTCACCCAGGGGCTCGCAAAGTATGTTTGCCCACTCACATAGTCGGGTAGATTTTAGGAAGGGTCACTACCATTTGCAGGGGATGTTTGAAACCTTTATTTAAACATTCCTTTGCTTGCATTAAATGTCAAATAAAAATGTTAAAGGAGAGTTCCGGGACTTTTTTTTTATTGTCCCTACGGGTCGGCCATGTGTTTGTAAGCATAAATCGGTAGATCGTAGGAAACTTTCCTATGGACCTTACCCGACTTTTCGCCCATTATCGCACTCGAAATCAGCCTCCATTTTGTGATAATCCTATCATTCCGCCGCATCGACCTGGCTCACCTGCCTTTGCGGCACTAAATCAAATCCCCCGCCCCTGAGCCTGACATCAGCAGACGCGTACTGCCCATTTCAAGCACGTCTCGTGTCAACAATCGCTGCGCCTCAGCTATTGACGTGTTGCCATGGAAATGGCAGGACGCCTCTTTCCCCAATAAGTATAAACAGACCGTTTCACAACATACAGCAGCAGATTTTCGATTCCATTCCTCTCTCTGTGTTACTTTGAGTATTCTGTGACTCGTTTCAGTGCTCTGGTCAGCTACCTTCGCCGCTTGTAGCCCGTGTGAACAGATACCAGTACCACCGCTATAAATTATTTTACTATCTTTACCGCACAATGGCCACAATAATGCCGTATATGTACGAGCCCGAGTACACCGAGGAAGAACTACTGGAAAGGCAAGCACGCGAAAACGATGGGGATTCGGACGGCAGTTGGGAGGACCAGTCAACGGATGAAGAGCCTGGACCATGTCGCATGGACGGCGTCTCCACCTGGTGCACGTGCAATCGGTGCGAGCTAATGCCAACTGAGGAGGAGAACTGCTGCTGCCGTGAAAATTCCGGGTGCTTGGCCTACATTTCGGAAAGCGAGCAAAGTCAGCAGGAAGGCGAGCAAAGTCCGCAATGCATCACCGAGCTGCCAGAGTTCAGGGAAGCCTGCCTCTCACGGACAGTGTTGAGGATGATGATGGTGCTTATGCACGAACTTCGTGGCACTGTTCGTCCGCGTAATCCGAGTAACGAGTAAGTATACTCTGTTTGTGATGTCAGTGATGCCACCACTATTTCATGGTCGTCTCCCACATATAAAATTACATTTACATATCATTCGAACGCATGTAAATTGGTTCCATATAGTGCATTTTCTAGATATAATTTTTTTCTAAGGAAAATGACATGTGTTACCTGAATCGACATTGATAAGAAAGTTTGGTCAGTTTAATACAGTTTGCATCTTTTTTTTTCACAGGTGGTACAGGCTGGTGGCCTATCGTTGCTTCACTTGGTGGCTTCACGGGAGGCTCGGACACCGCGTTCGGAGAGTAATACCTGCCTGTGCGGTACTTGCCATTAGACAACATTTCCCCAGTGACAGTGGACAATACCGCAGATTTTCCCTCGATGTGCTGCAACCTCAACTTTACAATGTGTAATGTTTATTATTTATGTTTAATTAAAATCTAAAATAAAGCCCAACATATATTTTAACAATGGTTGTTTTGATTTTTTAAATGAATCTAGTGTATATTCTCCTGGGAGGGTGAGGTATTTATAAACTCACCCCCCTGCCTTCCATGTAGTAGATCCTGCAGCCATCCTCTTACATTCAGTTAGATGGCCTCTCCTTGGTGAGGCCCTGCGGCAAACGGGTCTTGTCTGCACGACCACCGCCCCGATCCACCCCCCGCCTTATCAAAGGCAGTTCGCACCGGGGTACTTGAGCTGCTGGCAAGTGGAGCTGTCAGGGAGCGATAAAGGCCAAGAGGTGCCAAAGACCATGTACACTTCAAAGTGGTCTATAGAGCATGGGTTTGTTGTTCCCATGTCTACCTCCAGACCCCGTGTCTCCTGCCAAGCATCCCCCTCACGCTGGACGGCCCCCTGCAATCCACATAAGTGTGTCTCCATTCACGAGTCTTCCTGTGTCTTGTCTGCACGACAACCGCCCCGATCCACCCCCCGCCCTATCAAAGGCAGTTCGCACCGGGGTACTTGCGCTGCTGGCAAGTGGAGCTGTCAGGGAGCGATAAAGGCCAAGAGGTGCCAAAGACCATGTACACTTCAAAGTGGTCTATAGAGCATGGGTTTGTTGTTCCCATGTCTACCTCCAGACCCCGTGTCTCCTGCCAAGCATCCCCCTCACGCTGGACGGCCCCCTGCAATCCACATAATGCCACGACATATACACGTCATTCATTCACAAACACACCCCTGGTTCGAATTCTTTATAACCCACTTCATATTTCTAATGAGAACTTCTTTGCGCTTTGCTAGTCAACCCGTGAAGGTGTTGGTTATCTGCTCTTCGTCTCTGTGAACTTCCGTGACCACTTTGAGCAAACTCGTCAGTTTGCAACCTGTGAACTGCTCCCTGTTCTACGACAAGAAACTACTCTGATCCCTGCATCTAACTGTTTGTTCGTCAAGGTAAGTCCATGTACCATAATCATTTTGCGTCCAATTTTTTAATTTATATCTATTTGCTAGTAGTCATCAAATTGCATCCATGTTTTCTTTTCGTTCACGACAGTACATGCAAGGAACTAGTCACATGTTCTGAGTTTAGTCAAATTACTTTTTCTATTTTTTGAAAGTTATTGAAATACTTATCCGCATGTGAATAACGTGTATAGTTCCAAGAACCAAACCGGACCTTGCATTGAACCTTTTATGTGTCATTTACTGTTTTAACACATTGGTATTCATAGAGAATTGTTGATCTTTACTTTTCAGAACTTTCCATAATGCCTGCCTGTTCCATTGGCGGTTGCCCTTCGAAGACCCATAACAAATCTGAAGGTACTATAATGCATGTTTTCCCTAAGACAATAGATCAGATAAGAGAATGGGTCCGATATTGCGGATATCCAGCCTCTGAGCTAGAAAGTAGAGTCCTAGAAGTCTTTGCGGATAAGAGGGGTGATCGATACCGCATCTGCAGCAGGCACTTTAGCCCAGACATGTACTCCACATCATTGCTAATAAAGAAGAAAACACCGCGAGCGAGGCGAAAATTGCTCTCAACCGCTATTCCCACTCTATTCGTCCACATCCCTCCACTGGTGAGTCAAGTTTACGTATTTATCTCTCGGCCTTGCGGTAGTGTGTAGCATTAGCTAACAATAATTTCCCCATTTATGTATCCACTCAATATGAAGGCGGAAGATTCTCCATCCGTGTCGTTATTGCAGTCATCAGCCACTTCAAGCGCCTATCGGGTAATCTTACTTAGCTATTCTGACACTGACTTGTTTTAGGCATGTAAATCAATAGTTTTAATTGATCGTGTAATTATTTTACCTAATGGTACACCCTTGTACTCGTCCTCTAGTCTTTGTTTTCAGTTATAATTATTGTTATCCAAAATAATGCAAGTACTGTCTTTCAGGGAGATGCTGAGGAGTCCAACGCATTGACGACAACCGTAGATGTCACTCAGATGCTCGAGGTACGTTTCCGGACAGTTCCATCGATGGAGATCATCAGATCTTGCATTCTTGTAGCGTGATTGTTACACACAATGTTTCTTTCGTTTTTAGCCATTGATATGTCCTTCTGTCGTCGCCCTCCTATTTGTCTTCTTTTTTCAATATTGTGTTCATTACTAATGAAAGTCCTATGTTTCAGGGAGTCGATGGAGCATTAGTCCAAGTAGAAGGGGGAGCATGCAGTTACGGGTCGGCGCAACAGCTTGCAGAAGTGTGCACCGCAGTTACATCGTCCCTTGATGTTCTTATGCATTTCGAGGTATGGATACTGACAGTTCGATCAAGCGAAATCATATGACGTGATTACATCCGCTATACTTCCTTCTTTATTAACGCAAGTACTATGTTTCAGGGAGATGACGGAGCTTCTTCTACAAGAACATCACCCCTAGTAGTTGATGCAGATCTCTGGGTGGTGACACTTCCAACGATCGAGCAAATCGAATCATATTTACATATCCATTATTTATTTTAGACAACTGATCATTTGTGCAGGTCTATTTAGATGAGCCGTTGACGCCTGCTCAAAGTTTATGTTCTTTTTAACAAAATAGAAAAGCATACTAATGCAATTACTGTGTTTCAGGGAGTTGCTGAAGCGTCATCTTCAATAATATCATCAATGGAAGTCTATGCGGAGCCCGAGGTATGGATCTTGACAGTTCAATCTAACTAGATCAACAATGCGTGAACTATTGTCGTTTGAATGTTCTACACAATGCGTTCATTCGTGTTTTGCTATTGAGATGTACGTATGGGTATTGGTCCCCAAGTACATTTTGTGTTTTCAATATTATTATACATACTAATGAAAGTTCTATGTTTCAGGGAGTCGATGGAGCCTCAGTGAGTGATGGATGTGCTTATCATGAAAATATAGTCGTTGCAGCGCGAGAGGAAGTGGAGACATGCACACACGAGTCGGAGCAACAGCGTCCAGATGTTGAAGTTCGAGGCAAGAAAGTTTCAAAGAAAAGAAAGCAAAAGAAGGTTAGTGTCCTGTTCACTATATTATGTTGTCTTTCACTGTCAATAGTTCAATACTGTAAGTTGTGTTTAAACTGAACATCCCTTTTCTAATCTGTCCTCTAGTTGCGAGTGGGTGTAAGAACTAGATCTACACAGACAGTGAAGCGAACGAGAGATGTTGCTTGTCAAACCTTTTGGCAGGGACTTGAGACTGGAGATGCATCGTGCCAATGGGAAGAATATGAAGTGATTGACAACGGAGCTATACCACCACCAGCCATTGATAGTGAATGTCCTCCTGGTAGTTTGGATGCAGTCGGAGATCAATTCACAGAATCCACACCCGCAAAAAATAAGAGCGCGCGAAAGTTGAAGACATTGTTTTTTTCTCCCATCTCCGGACAAGGAACAGATGTTGCAATGGAAGAGAATGACGTGGACGACAATGAAACACCATCAATATCACTCAGCATAGCGGAAGACGATATCAGAGATTGTACCTTTCATGCGAGTGACATGTCCTCAACGTTACAGGCCGAACCAGCTGGGATGCAGAGTGACAGTATAAGGAAAGAGGCCAAATTCATTGTATTCGATAGCTGTTTGATGGATATTATTATGATGATGAAATGTGGGCATTCGGTTGGTGGGGAAGTATGTGGGGAGCCATTGATTAATGTGACTCGTGCAATTCGAGGCACTAACCTTAAAATACATGCCACCTGTACACAATATCATCCGTTCGCATGGTCTGCACAACCCATGCTGGGGCAACTGCCAGCAGGCAATCTACTTTGTGCAGCGGCCGCACTTTTTAGTGGTTCAAGTTTTAAAAAGTTACAGTATTTCTTTCAGTTTGTGGGAATCCATTTCATTGCGAAAAGTCAGTTCTACAAATACCAAACCGATTATCTATTTCCAGCCATCAGCGAAGCTTGGAGAATGGAAAAAATGTCAATGGAAAGTACATTCGCGGGCAAACGCTTCAGGCTAGCCGGTGATGGACAGTGCGACAGCCCAGGATTTTCAGCCAAGTACTGCACCTACCACTTTCAGGACATGGAAAGTAAGAAAATTGTGAGTTCGGTGGTCGTGCAGGTGTCACAAAGTACATCCTCAGTGGCCATGGAGAAAGTTGGCTTTGTAGCATCATTGCAAGAACTACAATCGCGGGGAATGGTGATCGACCTGATAGCCACGGACAGACACGTTTCAATTGCCAAGACAATGAGAGAACAGTACAAAAATATAAATCACCAATTTGACGTTTGGCATCTTGCAAAATCAATCAATAAAAAATTGTCTGCTGCAGGTAAAAAAAAAGAATTGCAAGGTATTTCACAGTGGTCCAAGTCAATCAGCAACCATCTTTGGTGGAGCTCAAAAACATGTGAAGGGTCGTTGGAAATTCTACTGGAAAAATGGCGGTCAGTAATGTTGCACTGTAGCAACGTACATCGATGGTCGACAAATGAGCATTTCCACAAATGTGAACATGGCCATTTGTCCACAGAGGAGGCACGGAAGAAGAAGTGGTTGATTCCTTCATCACCCACTCACAAAGCCATTGAAAAGATTGTATTTGATAAAACTATAACAAAAGCTTTGAGGGGACTCACGGAATTCTGCCACACAGGAGATTTGGAGGTGTTCCACAATATGTGCCTCAAGTACAGGCCCAAAAGATTGCATTTTGGCATGGAAGGCATGATAAATCGGACTCTTTTAGCGGTCTTGGCACATAACCATAATGTTGGCCGTCAACAAAGTAGGACGACCGGAACTTTAGGGACGCTTCGCTACAATAAGGCCTTCACTAAAAGAAGTAAACAATGGGTGATCAAACCAGTGTTTGAGGATATGCAATATGAGTTTATTGAGAGACTTATCGTAGATGTCCTCGATAGGCACATACATGGAGTGGTGAACGAACCTATGCAGGGGACAACTGCATTGCCACCCAACATTGCCTCTGTTCCATGTCCACCTAAAGCAGAGCTCATTGAGAAATACACATCACGGTTTAAATGATTGTAATTTGATTGTCTGTTCTCTCGAGTCTCCTCATGTTGCAGGCCCATTGCAATTAAACCAAACAGTAATATAAATCATTTTTACAAAAATTATAGAATGTTTCCGTATTGCAAACACATGGCCGACCCATAGGGACAATAAAAAAAAAGGCACGCAGACAAGATGTCCCTAAAACTAACTGCAGCTAACTAGAAATGTGTGCTCGCTCAAAGTGAAGGTCAGCTGCTTTGATGTTTTGCTCGGGTGGCGGAACGGCCCACGACCCAATATAAGGTTCTATTGTGATTTGACCTTGACAGGCCGGGACCATCCTGAAAGACTAAGAAAAGATAATGAATAAAATTTCAGAAACGAAACGATGAGCCACGTTCATTAGAAGAAGTAACGTCGGCAAAGAAGGAGTGGTGTTTCGGGTCTGCCCTACACAGAGACACAATGGAAAATGCAAATATAATGTAAGTAACTTTTGATGAGTTTATACCGCAATTTCATTACTATACAGTGGCTTTAAAGACGGGTTCAGTTGTACTTGTTCGTTCTATGTGGCATATTGCTTTCTACCGCGCACTATCTTGAGGAGAAACATCTGCTTTTACTGAAGCACCTCAAAACCTTCCTCTTTGCTTCTGCTTTCTCTCTCCCTCTCCCCTGCTACAACTGGTCCACTGTCTGCGACCTCGGTCCTGGGCCCTTCCACTCTCCACCTGCACTGCCTCCCTGTCAACCCCTGCACTGGGGGACTGTCTCAGTATCCTACAGCCCCCCCTTCCCAGCACTTGTTCTGCACTTACCTTGCACTTGCCACCAGCTGGCCCTATTTATTTATTATTTTATGCTACTTACCTTGTACTCCACTCCCCCCCCCCCTCCATGCCTCGCCACGCCTTTAAACACTTGTGTACACCCAGTAGCGCTGTCCTCGCTATGAAATGAATAATTTTAATAAGGATCTGATGGTGAGACTAATTTCATTTTTTATGTTTTTAGGTACATCATTCACTACTGTCTGTGTCACGAGTACCAGACACCTGCGGACGGGTTCTACAGCCGCCAGTTGCTTCTCCGCGTGAACAACGTTACCACCCTGACCATTTTATGGGACGATCGCCAAGTACAAGTATGCCCTTACGCGGTACTAACGGTTAGATGCAACATACCTACCGTTGTGGTGGCCTAGTGCCTGGTTGTTGGAACAGCCATGCGATTATCAGTGCGACCGAAGAGCTTATTTTTATCGTAAACCAACACCCTGTGTACTGCACACGAACATCGCTTCCCTCAAGACGAACTAATTTGGATCGAGAGCAAAGAAAAATGCAAATCGCTGAATATTCTCTAAACATTTGATGTCCAATAAACGTACTTTGCCAAATGTACAATCTTGCCGTTTGCTTTTAAACCACGGTTTCACATTCCGAATTGTGGCGCTGTATTGTGAGATGCTCTAAGACCCTGTGTACAGCAAAGGACCATCGCGTTCCTCAATACGAACTTTTTGGAACGTGAGCAAATAAAAATGTAAATCGCTGAATATTCTCTAAACATTTGATGTCAAATAAATGTACTTTACCACATTTACAATCTTGCGGTTTGATTTCAAAGTACAGTTTCATATTCCGAATTGTGGCGCGCTGTATTGTGAGCTGATCTGTGTTGATTTCCGGGGTCTGTGTGGAGTCGCGTAGAAGACGCCTGGGCGCGTTTGCCTACGCAGCTCAGTCACGTCACGGATAGAGGCGGGGAATATGAATGTTTTGATAAAGTCTGTTTCAGGGGCGGGGGATTTGATTTAGTGCCGCAAAGGCAGGTGAGCCAGGTCGATGCGGCGGAATGATAGGATTATCACAAAATGGAGGCTGATTTCGAGTGCGATAATGGGCGAAAAGTCGGGTAAGGTCCATAGGAAAGTTTCCTACGATCTACCGATTTATGCTTACAAACACATGGCCGACCCGTAGGGACAATAAAAAAAAAGTCCCGGAACTCTCCTTTAAGACTGTGCAGGGTTGGCCTCTGGGTGGCAACATTGTGCCAAACTAAAGTGGGATTGTGGTGACATGCACCATTTTACATAAAGCACATTTAAATGTGTTGTCTTCCGTTGCTATGGGTCTAATCTATTTCTCTTCGGTCGATTGGGTAAACTAAGTCACTCGTCCTGCAGTTCCAGTGTAAATTTAAAGAATTTACAAGGTCTGACTTCTCACTAATGTCTTACTTCAGTGGTACATAAAACGGTTGCATTGTTGTTCATTTTTATTTGTATATTACAAAAAAACATCTCGTGGCATTAGAAATATTAGTACACCATTGCTAATGGAATGTGTTTGTTTGCTAATCTAGAAAAATATAATTAGCAAACTCAGCTAATCAACTTTGGAAAACTAATTTATGCCTTGAAAGTGATGGTAGTGCAGTAGATTTATAGATGTATTGATTGGAGGAAACTATTTATCAACGTTAGGCGTAAACATCTAGTTAGCTTTGTGTACTCATTATAGACCAAGCAGAGTGGATGGTGTGGCAGGCAGAGAACTTGGCAAACTGTGTAAAATAACCTGGCTAGCAGCCTTCTCACTTTCAGGGTAGCTGGTATAAAGCAACAGGGTGAGAAGAAGAATGTCAAAAGAGTACAGGATTAGCTTGTGAGTTGAGCACCAGTTGCAAGCTGCATGTAATCATCAGGCTACAAAACTAGGTTTGCCATCAAAAAGCACTTGGCCGTTGATCATGTACATTTGCAAAAGTGTCCACTCGTCAATATGGTACATCTTCCCCATCAAAGTGAAATATAGTTGACACTGATAGATACAATAACCTACACTTTATTGTAAAGCATGGAGGCAATGCAGTGTTTCACAGTAGCAATACTGTAATTATGCAACAAATTATATATTTTTAGAAATGGAATTGAATGACTGCATTTAAAATAAATATAATGTTAACACATACTTGTCTCTGACAGACGGGATATAGTTAGCTTCATGAAGTTATTATCCCAATTAATTCTGGTTTGCAATTCTTTGAAAAAACAAAAAAATAAATTCTTGCTTGCATACTCTCATATGCCTTTGGAGCATGAGGGTGGCGGAGACTGCTGCACTCTCTCTCCATTAGCCCTTTTGAACTTGCAGTTAACACAGGAAAAGGGGTTGGAGGGAGCCCTGAAAGCAAGAGGATTGCAGGGCGATCTGTGCGGTCATTGAACATGGCAACTTAAATATCTAGGTTTGCTACACAAGTGCCAATTTAAATAGCAAACCTACAGAATTACATAGCAAATTGCTGCGCGACACTGCCTACTTTATGCCTTGGGACAAAGAGGGAGGCAGAGACAGACACGTTGAAATAAATTGGGCCAGCTAGATTTCTCCAACTCAGTCCATTAAAGGAGAACCAACAAAAGGAAAACAAACGAGAAAGGCTTTAGAGGCACTTGATACAGTTCCAATATGTCACTAATGAGAACTACAGAAAGGACATCAATCCCCTAGTCTCTGCCATTTTCAAGCAACATCTCTAATGATATGCAAGCAAAAGCCTGATGAGCCACAACACTCCAGTATAACCCCAAAAACAGGACCTTTGAAAAAGAGCCATCTCTTCCAAAATTGTTTGCAACATTCAGTAACTTAATCCACAAAGCCAATGTTAAGTACACTCCCAAAGATGCGTAAAAAAGCATTAAGTACTAGATTTGGGCCACAAATCCAAACACACCTTGATAAAACTGCATAAAAAACTACACTGCTGCTTAAAGCCCACTAGTCAAACTATCAAAAGCCTGGCCCCCATCCAAAAGAGTGAAGTGATCTCTGCAACCCAGGAAAGCCTTCCTACCAGAGCATATTTTCCAAGCTATGCGCTATCTGGAGGGGGAACAAACGTGGTAGTTTCATAGTCCCCTAGTTTCATAGTCCCCATACTAATCCATGTCCCTCTCGATTCAGTTGACCTATCTTCTGAAATGCTAGACTATTTAACTTGTTCCCCAAAGACCTAAAGTCCCAGTTATAGAAATAGTAATTGGACTCAAATGCTGGCAAGATTTCATATAAGGCCCTGGAGTCCAGGACCCGCAAACCCCTTCCTTCACGGTTCTGTCAGAGGGGACTCCCACTGAACCCCTCCACTCCCAACCCCATCAGAAATTGAGTAGAGCCTGCCGTAAAATAGGGGGTGGTCTCGTGGAACCGAAGGGACTGTTGCAGAGAGAGGAAAAGAAGAACCGCAGATTGAGTAATACAAACCAACTAAGACAGCTCAGCTTGATCCCATATGCCACCATGAAACCAGTTATGCACTCACCAGATGAATCAGAGCATCTACAGAGTGGATAACCATAGAGAAATTTGAGCTGCATACAAATTGAGCCAAATGAGAATGATGGAACTTCTGCTCTGATCAAAGATGGCCACAATGGCTTATTTATGAAGCTTTAGGGCACAATGGACCCGCATCACATGCAGGAAACAAAACAAATGGCCTGGCCTACCCAGAGGGTTTTAACGAACAGGAATTTAAGCCCAACCAGTCAGAGACCTTAGGAAATTGAGACAGGAGCAGAGAGACTGAAATAACAACGGAGCAATTTGGTGAAACTGATGCATATACCAGCAGAGCAAGCACCAGACTCCAGGCAAGCCGAGGCACCTAAGGAAGTTCAAAGATCTTACAGAGGTGAGGGGCCAGAAAGAGGTATATGAGCTGAGAGTACTGATAAAGCTTGGAAGCCTGGCAGAATTCATTGCTCTCAGATATATAAAGAGTCCGATGCTAAAACGCCCGACACACAAAGGCCTGGAACCGCTGAATAGTGAATTCTGCACAATATCTCTGTAGAGTGGGATAGAAACCAGATTTCTTCATTCCAATTTCAACAAAGCTGGGTGTCCAAAATGACCGTGCGGGAATGAGAGTGTATAGAAAATGTTAACACCCCATGCAGAGGGCAAAAATTCAAGTTGAAAGCTAATGGCCAACCATAAAAAAAAAAATCACTTGCCTCCTCAATTCTATACATGCACACACAGTGCACCCTTCTTACTCACCAAGAGTCAAATATCACTAGCCAATGACTAGTCGAGAGTACAAATGTTGCACCCTGCTCCACATGGTTTCTCAATCAATGCAATTCTCCACACATTGCTACAACAGCCCCAATTTATAACCTATTGTGTAGCAAAACATTTTGTGTTTTATGCATTTAAGAGCAAAGACAAATTTTGTGGTGCATGTTTCTTACTGAGAGTGGAAAGAAACCACAAACTCGATTAAAAGTGGTTATCGATGGGTAACCTCACAAGGTGTAAAAAACAAAATTACGAAACTAATAAAACCATAACATTTGTAACACGTGTACACAGATAAACGATCAATGAAAATAATATCAATTATAAACAAAAAATCATAATAAATAAGTATGTTTTTGGTATATACAGAGGAGTGCATAAATCACCTAAGAGGGGCCCGACATTCTCAACAACCCAGGAATCTTCAAAGGTTTGCTGGCACGGCACAATGACTGCTCGGCAGGAAGCAGCCCCAGGGTTTTATCCTCAGCAGGACATTGCCTATTCAAAGGCCACACTAACCGTGAAGTATTTTTCAGTGTCAGCCATAGAGAACTGGCCATTTATAGCCATCCAGGGTCATTCACTGCTGCTCTTTGGACACACTGGTGTTTAGATTGTTGGTTGTAGCCTGAAAGATTCCCTCCCCACAACTCAGTGCTGTGAGATGGCCTTACTGTGGCATTAAGCGGTATACAGAACCCAGTTTATTTTTCATCTCAGGCCAGACATAACATTTTTTACTTCATTCTGTCCATTCAGCCCCCTTACCTTTTTCTACCAACAACATTCACCTCTCACACGGTGAGGAATTATGGAATCAAACGCAAATAATGGCAGAAAATACAATGCAATAGAGAAGCCTTTCGAAAAGAACAAGAGATGCGCCAATCACAAAGGTATGCCTCCTGTTGAATTGCAAATTGTGATTGCTGCCATAATAGGATGCCCTTGCAAAATGTGTATACATGTATGTGTGTGTGTGTGTGTGTGTGTGCGCGCACCTAACAACATTTTCAACAAAGTAAATGTGAACCTTATCGACTGCGACCTCCCAAGGCCGTTTTAATTGAATTTTGGGACTGGCTCATCAGTGCTGAAGACAAGGCCGAGAACCCAACAATAACTGTGACCCATGTAAAAGACAAGTCCTAAACCTTTAGTCTGTTGCCACCAAAGGAACACAGCAGGTTGCAAAACATAGATTGAAGAAAATAAATACCATTTAAGGCATTCATAACATGCTAGGTTCCTGGATGTCCAGAACAGAAAGAAAATCTACTTGTATTAAAAACCTGTCATTTGTTTAAATGATCGTATTTTGCATACGTTTCATTTTATCCAACATAATGTCAAATGTACTACAGAAAAAAGCAGCATTTAAAATTCCATTTTGTTTTGCCTTGCATGTACTTCACTTCGAATCACACTGAGCTTTATCAGAAACTCAAAGTGAACAGGGCCAGACACATTGCTGTACTAGCTTGGGTAACTTGAAACGGTCTGAAATTCACCTTACACAACAGCCCCCAATTAGGAATGCAGTCATGCGGCCATGATCACACGCCCAAGACTAACTTACTTCAAGTAGGACTCGCATATCCAGCAAGGATTGTTCAAACTGTGTTTTACAGGCAGAAGTCATAGCATCGTATTTACTTGAGAGAAAAGCACATTTGAGCTTAATATCGCAGTATTATGGAAGAGCCCCTTTCACATGTATCAAGAGAGACATCTGCAAGCCGAATTCAGCATTTCTTTCTTATTTTCAAAACTGAATAGAAAGAAAATGGATGTTACTTTTAATCAAAACTTGAATTCTTTGGAGAAAAAAAATCATCTCTGTAAGGGAAGCCGTTAGAAACATGAGATTAGTTGCAGATTGTAGACATAAAACATGTCTTTTCACCCCAAACAAAATATGCATGGTGGGCCATGGAAAGATTCAACACTTCTCTGAAAATGTACATCACCCAGGGACAGGCGGCAGATATGATTGTGCGCACTGATCTACAGAATATGGTAATCTATATTTTATTAAGGTCTCACATTTAATTCCAAAGTTATATACAAACATTTAAATGCCCCTCCATAAATTAGGAGTCCCTGCTTTCTAGATCATGGGACTGGGAAGCCACATTTGTTTCACAAGCTCAGATAGGGGTCAAAGAGATAAAATAGCATGCATAATGGATTTAACTAATATTGGGAGATGAATCTTGACACATCTCATAAATCACTGGCGATGGCTGGGGAGAGCTGGAAACATTTGGAGACTGGTTTGCAGGCAGCAATTCCAGCCTAATGGGGGTCCCTGCTAATTCTCCAAAAACAAGAGACCACCTTTAATAAGCAAGTAAGACAAACCCCAATATAATTCCAAATGGCTCAGAGTGCTTTCCATGGTAAAATCCAAGGAACAGAGGGCTGGTGAAAAAGGGAATGGTAAAGTGACATACACGTGCAGTTTTAAGGTGCCCTGTGTCTCCCATTTAAATTTTGTTCCAAGTGAGAAGTCATTTCCTTAAGTCACAATGCATTTTTGTGTCGAAAGGCACAATTTAGAACAGACATTATTTTAATGTAACTTGAATGCGGAGCGCTTTTGTAAGATTAAGCACCATTAAATAGAATCCTTGGCTCATACCCACAAAGAATCCCACAAGCCATAGAGATTTGCGACACACTACCGTCTCATGTGATGATATGCGATACGAGTATGGTCAAAGCAGACATTGGCTGAACCATAATTAGGACAGATAATTCATTATAGTCACAAGAAAACGTGCACAGCACCCGAAATCCCTTATCTTGAAATGCGCAAGCTAAACTATGTGTAATGGGACAAGGCAAGGTAGCTATAAAACTGTACATTTTTCTGCAGGAGGTTAAATCTCCAGTTGCAACTTGTTGAGCCGAAAGAAAGTATAGGAACAGATTGAAAGCAGAGTGTGCATACATGCATTTAAAGATGCACACACATGAATGAAAAGCAACACACATCTATACATTGAAAGTTATCTACATATGTTCAGGGATATCTGCACAAACTTTCCGAAAAACAATGCACAAAGGTGTTCAGAGAAGAGCACACTACTGTGAGAACACTATTTCTCCAATTCAGACCTGTAGGAGTCGGTTGTAACCGGTTCTTGCCTACATTTAATTGATCTGCACATAGCCAATACATTCACAACCCCACATGTATTTATAGGAGATAAGGGAAAGAAGAACAAATGACTTCTCCCTGCCAGTGTTCTTTCTGGTGGATGTTACTCCTACAGATTATTCATCTTAGATCTATTCATATCTTGCTTTGGAGTCTCAGAAATATTTTCGAGAGCTGGGGGCGCTGTGTGGCATCGAGTTGATATCCCTCGACAGTTACCATTACGTGACGTCGATGTCACGCCACTTTTGGGGAGACCGGGGTCCGTTGCACCCGCTCCCTCTCCCACTTCCTGGCGGATCTACCCGCGGTTTCGCGCTTGGGCGTTCGCCAGGGGGAGAGGTGCTGGGGCCGGTGCTAGAGGGCTGCGGCGCATGCGCGGGAAACCACTGTCTCGGTTCCGCGCATGCGCCGTAGATTGGGCCTCCGCGCTGGGAAGGGCTTGCCTTCCAAGCCTCGTTCTGGGTCCGCCGGCGCTCGGAGACGAAACGGCTTGCGTTTCAGGCCTCACGAGTGCCGGCGGCCCATAAGAGGAACCGCGAGCAGTAGCAATTCGCATCTCAACGCGGTTGTTACGGTCGTGTTGCTCGCTCCTGCTTCTTGTGGTTCCTGTTCCCTGTGCCTGGTCTTGCTTCAGCTCCAGCCTTCTCTTTGGTCCCCCTGCCTTGCTGGTCCCCAGCCTGCCTGGTTCCCAGTCTCTTGTTACCTGCTTGGGTTCTCCTTGGCCCTTGTCTGCTCCACGGGCCTCCCTGGGGTCCAGTTCCCAGTCCCCTCCTTTTCCCTGGGGATCCCTGCTCCTTGTCCTGGGTTCTCCCTGGGTCTTTCTGGGCTTAGCCTCTCCTCCAGCTTTCCTGGGGCCCTCGTTCACTGTCCTTGGATTTACCTTAGGGATCCCAACTCTTGGTGGTCTCCCCTCCGAATCTGGTTCCTTCTTCCTGTCTGGACCTGCCTGGTGCCTCATCCTTTGGACCTACTGTACCTCGAGCAGATCAGTCATCCCAGACCAGTTACGTGACGCTGCTTGAACTTGTCTCCCTGTGGACTGGGGGCCTTACCTGGTATTCATCTGAGAGGTTCCTGGACTATCTTGCTTCATCACCGGATCACGTACCTTTGGAATAGACTCTTTTGGACTTCACCCGTATCCAGTAACTTTCCATCAGACTGGTGCCTCTCCTGCCTGTGCTTGCACAGTCCCTTCATCACGTTAATCAGGAGAGTGCCTTCCGTGACGCTGGGAGTTGGTCCATTCACCACCCTGTGTCATTAGGGTGGTGGAGAGGCTGGTTCCCCGAGTCACATGCTCGTCATTTCACTGGATGCAGCCTGGCGGTCCCAACTAGATCCACTGTCAAGAAAACAGGTACACAGTTCTCACGCACTTCCCTGCGTGACAGATTGAGACGCCTGCCTTCAGACCCAGAGATGGAGGATTCGCAAGAGATGCGAAACGAATTACAAGCACTCAGGGCGGAGATGACCGCCTTACGCCAGGAAAATCAGACTCTACGCCAAATGATGACCCAAGGGGCTATGAGTACCTCGCAGGTTGAAGGATCCTTGGCACATACAACACCAATCAAGTTCGATGGAGATCCACGTCGAGTGGCTGAATTTTGTCTAATCCATTTCCTTTCCAGGTCGACACATTTCAACAACAATAAAGTCAAGATTGGCTACATCTTTGGGAATTTAACCGGGAATGCTCTGGCCTGGGCGACTCCGTTTGTAGTAACAAACAGTCCGATTCGGAATGACTTTGCAGCCTTTGAAAAAGCATTCATCGAGGTTTTCCAGACGCCAAACCTGGCCTCCGCTGCTCAGAATGAACTGATGGATTTAAAACAGGGGAGTGCCGACATGATAACATACATCAGTCGCTTCCGCCTATTGGCAACCGATTCCCAATGGCCTGAAATCACACAAAAAAAACTCTGTTTCGTCGTGGGCTGAGAGAGGAGTACAAGGATGAGCTACTCCACATTCCTGAACCAGAGTCTCCTCAACATCTAATCGATCAGGTGCTCCGAATTGATCAGAGACTGGCAAAACGAAAGGCCGAGAGACGTCGGCTTGAGAGAAGTTCTCCCAGAACGACCAGTTTACCTGCCGGATCGTTTGGTTCTACCGAGTCTGGGCCAGAGCCAATGCAATTGGGTGCCATTAGGGGTCCGTTATCTGAGGAAGAGAGAAGACAGAGAAGAACGTTTCGGTTATGTCTCTATTGTGGAGCTGCCGGGCATTATCTGGGTACGTGCCCCTTACGACCCCAGAAGAAGAAAGAGGGAAACTAGAGGACCTGTCGCGTATTGGGAAGGCAGCGACAGGTCCCATTTCCTCCTCAGACCTTTCCCCGTTTTGCTCAGAACTTAATCCCATGAAACCCGCAGTGTTACAGACTTTGAAGATTCAGATCAAGTTGCCTGACAGAACCCTGGAAGTATTTGGCCTGTTGGATAGCGGGGCTTCCGGCAATTACATGGATGAGACCTTTGCTTCTGTAAACCGGATTCCGCTCCTGCCCAGACCCACTGCTCTGCCCGTGGAAGTCATCGACGCAACCCCTTTGTCTTCCGGACCCGTCAGTCAATGTACAGTGGGCCTACTTCTTCAGATTGCCGACCATTTTGAAAACCTCGCTTTGGATGTCATCAAGTCCCCTAACTACAAGGTAGTTTTTGGGTTACCCTGGCTGCAACATCATAATCCGGCAATTGATTGGAGAACGCACACTTTGACCTTCTCCTCCGCAGTTTGTGCCCAGAAGTGCGGTTTGTCCGCTCCGATCCGAGCTTCTTCGACCCCCTTGGAATCTATTGGCAAAGGGGTCAGTGTGTGTTCCACCTCTCAAGTTCCACTGGTATATGCTGATTTTGGACAAGTGTTTTCTGAACCAGGCGATGTACCTCTACCACCACATCGCTCGTTTGATTGTTCAATCGAGTTGTTTCCGGACTGCATGATTCCTCATGGGAAACTGTACGCTTTGACACGGGACGAGAGACAAGTGCTTCAAGATTACTTGTCGGATTGTTTACAGAAAGGATACATAGTTCCGTCCAAGTCGCCCGCAGGGTTTCCCCTGTTTTTTGTGAAGAAGAGGGCACTTTGAGACCTTGTGTGGACTATCGACAACTAAACGACATAACTATCAAAGACCGGTACCCACTTCCATTGATTCGCAGTATCCTGGAAACTCTACACACAGCCCGGATCTTTACCAAACTAGACTTACGTGGAGCCTATCATCTTGTGCGCATCAAGAGTGGAGATGAATGGAAAACGGCATTTAAGACACCTTTTGGGCATTTCGAGTATAGAGTCATGCCATTCGGTCTGTGTAACGCCCCAGCTATCTTTCAACGGTTCATGGACAACATCTTTGGTGATCTTATTGGCTTGTCAGTATGGGTATACCTGGACGATATCCTGGTTTTTTCCAGAACCATCGAAGAACATGTGGGACATGTACGTGAGGTCCTTCGCCGTCTGTCTCTCAATCATTTATTCGCAAAGGAGGAGAAATGCTGCTTTCACCAGCCCAGTATAGAATTCTTGGGGTTTGTGATCAATCAGGACGGGGTAGAGATGGATCCCAAGAAAGTTCGAGCTATTCAGGAGTGGAAACAACTCCATGACATAAAATATTTACAACGCTTCTTGGGATTCGCTAATTTCTATAGGCGCTTTATTCCACTGTTTTCTCAAATCTCAGCGCCCCTCACCAGGCTGACCAGCAGCAAGATCATTTTCAAGTGGGATTCCCTTGCGTCTCAGGCATTCGACACCTTGAAGTCGGCCTTCATGGCCGCCCCAATTTTGCGTCACCCACAGGATGACTTACCTTATATTGTGGAAGCAGACGCTTCGAATTTCGCAGTTGGGGCGGTTCTCCTGCAAAGAGATCCGGTTACGTCTGTTGAACATCTAGTGGCCTACTTCTCACGCAAGTTGAATCCCAGCGAAAGAAATTATGCGGTCATCGAGAAGGAGCTGTTGGCCATCAAAACCGCATTTGAGGAATGGAGGCATCACCTACTTGGAGCCCGTTTTTCGGTAGAGGTTCGTACCGATCATCGTAACCTGCAGTACCTGTGCTCCCTGCAATGTCGAACGCCCCGTCAGGCTAGGTGGGCCTTCTTTTTCTCTCCATTCGTGTTTCATGTCACATATGTTCCAGGAGCCTCAAACTTGAAGGCGGATGCCCTCTCCCGATCACTGGAAAAAGTGGAAGAAACGTCCAGTTCGGATCAGCCGCTGATTTCCCCTCACCATTTCCTGTTGACGTTGTCTCATCTACAGTCAATTGCTGATGCCACCCGGACGGATCCTGAAAGATCGGCCCTTCTTCGGTGAATGTCAGTATCTGAGCATGACGGGCTCCTGTTTTGCCGGAAGAGGCTTTACATCCCCAAGGGTACGATTCGAGATGGCATATTGCATGGGTTTCATGATTCACCTATTGGGGGTCATCGAGGGGTGAGAGCTACACGTTGAGCTGATATCCCGACAGTTTTGGTGGCCTAGGTGGGCTACCGACGTCCAGAAATACATCAAGAGTTGTCCCGTCTGTGCCCAATGTAAGGTTTCTAGAAGACGACCTTTGGGACTGCTAGTACCCACAGAATTAGCACCATACCCATGGCATACCACTGTGTCATGATCTCTGCTTCCAAAAGGTCAGGGTTTTCCCAACTCCCTTGGAAGCAGATCCATAACCCAGGTTCCGAGTGCCAACCAGTCCCAATTGGGACCTTTTGGACCCAGTCCTGGCGCCAGTGGCACCAGGCTCATAAATATGCCCAGTCCCAGCGCTGGAAGCGCCGGGCTCATAATGCTTGGGTGGACTTACCTGCAGCAGACCATGCTGCTTACTTGCCTGCCAGTTGAGCCTCTGATCCTCTTCTGTTTGGAACTACTTTTCCTGTTGGGTGGGGCAGGAGCCACTCCCTAGGTTCAGAACACTGGAACTCTTCTGGAAAGCAGGAACTCTTTTCTTACCTAGGCGTGGCTGTGGAAGGAGACACCTAAGCACTACAGGAGGCTATTTAAACCACACCCGATGGATGAATCTTGCTTTGCGTTATTCTGCATCCTCTGCAGCAGAACGCTCATCGTGTCTTCTGCATCTGATCCTGGGCCTAAGGAAAAAGGCTTACCATCCTGAATCCAGTCTTCAGCAACACCTATAAAGACAAGAAAGAACAGGTTAGCATTACGGTCTTCAGTGACAGCTCTTCACTTACCTGGTCCATCGGCTGTCACCAACGCCTCGCGCTGCATTCCGGCATCTGAAAGACAAAGGCTTACCTACTCTTCGTGCGCTCCGGAGGTCTTCACACTGCATTCCGGCATCTGAAAGACAAAAGCTTACCAACTCTTTGCACGCTCCGGAGGCCTTCGGCGCTGCATCCCGCATCTGAAAGACAAAACAAGGTGCGTTTAAAGACATTGGGGAACTTTAATACTCACGTGCCATTACTCCTTTCCACATCTAACCCAGTGGGTATTCCGGCACCCTGCAGCCGCTCCGAACTTGTACCTGCAAAATAAAAAGACAGTTAGAGCGCATCGTGAAGCAGGCAACAAGCGCTTACTTACGTGCTTCCAGGCGCTTCTGTTCATCACACGGGCTCCATCTTCAACTCACTTCAGCCCGTCATCCGCCATCGCCGGAACCCTGCAAAACAAGAAACATCATTACTAAAGACTTTAAAGACATTAGAATTACTCGAAACTTACCGTTCGTGCAGTAAACGACGGACAGCAGTCCTCTGAAGTCAAGAGGCCTGCTCCCCTTATCCAGTGAAGAAACTGGTTACAGCACCCTGCCCCGAGGCAGATGGAGAGCGCGGCGTTCACTTACCTAAGGTGAGAGCGTTAACCTTTGGGGTTCTACAGGAGAAGAGAAAGGGAAGAAGAGAGAGACATTCAATAACCCAGTTCCTTAATCCCATATTTTCTATCTGCAGACATCTTACCCTTCAAGTCAGACATACAGTGCACAGAGGTCCAGCCCAAAGAGCCAGCCGTGTGTTACACATCACCTTTGCAGATACGGTATACGCCCAGTCAAGACCGGCGCCTCTACGGGAATCAGGTGAGCGTTACACATCGCTACGGATTTTGTGGTTGATCTACCTCCTTCTAACGGGCTTACTTGTATAATGGTCGTGGTGGATAGCTTAACTAAATATGCTCATTTCATCCCGTTTAACAGGATCCCTACAGCTACGCAGATAGATCTCATGGAAAAAAGCTGAAGCCATCGACTACATGGTCTTCCTGAAAAGATTATCTCGGTTCGTGGTTCTCAATTTCTCTCTGCTTTCTGGAACAAGGTGTGTGGTCATCTGGGAATTCGTAAAGCTTTGAGCTCTGGCCATCACCCGCAGACCAACGTGCTCACCGAAAGGACAAATCAGACTCTGGAGGAGTATCTCCGTTGTTTTGCTAACGCAACTCAGTCCAACTGGAAGGCGTACCTAGATCTTGCAGAAGTATCCTACAACAATACTGTCCACGCTTCTATTGGAGTTAGTCCGTTCTTCTGCTCAGCGGGTCAACATCCCAAGTTGGTGCCATTTCATCCTGTGCCGACCAGTACAGTTCCATCTGCTGATGTCCTGGTCTCTACCATTCAACGACAACAGGAATTGGCTTGCAGGATCCTGAAGGAAGCCAAGGAGCGGATGAAGGCCCAGGCTGACAGGAAAAGGAGTGTGGAACCAGACTTTCGGGTTGGGGATAGGGTTTGGTTGTCGTCCAAGAACCAGCCACTTCGCAATTTACCGGTCAAATTAGCTCCCCGGTATTTTGGTCCGTTCAAAATCACCAAACGGTTGTCTTCTGTGGCCTTTCGCCTTCAGCTACCTCCTTCTTGGCATGTACACCCTGTTTTCCATATCTCCCTATTGAAGCCCTATGTGGTCGATCCCTATGGCCGATCCTGTCCTCGCCCAGCCTCTGTCCTTGTGCAAGGGGTCCCAGAATTCGAGGTTCAGGAGATTTGCGATGCCCGCTATCGCAGGGGGGTGCTTCATTTTTTGGTTGATTGGAAGGGGTACCCGGCTTGTGATCGTACTTGGGAACCACATCGTCATGTGCATGCTCCCCGCTTGGTTCGCGAGTTCTATGATCGATTTCCTTGGAAGCCTGGGGCCCCGGGCCTTTCTGGGAGAGGGCATAGTGTCACGCCACTTTTGGGGAGACCGGGGTCCGTTGCACCCGCTCCCTCTCCCACCTCCTGGCGGATCTACCCGCGCTTTCGCGTTCGCCGGGGGGGAGAGGTGCTGGGGCCGGTACTAGAGGGCTGTGGCGCATGCGTGGGAAACCACTGTCTCGGTTCCGCGCATGCGACGTAGATTGGGCCTCCGCGCTGGGAAGGGCTTGCCTTCCAAGCCTCGTTCTGGGTCCGCCGGCGCTCGGAGACGAAACGGCTTGCGTTTCAGGCCTCGCGAGTGCCGGCGGCCCATAAGAGGAACCGCAAGCAGTAGCAATTCGCGTCTCAACACGGTTGCTACGGTCGTGTTGCTCGCTCCTGCTTCTTGTGGTTCCTGTTCCCTGTGCCTGGTCTTGCTTCAGCTCCAGCCTTCTCTTTGGTCCCCCTGCCTTGCTGGTCCCCAGCCTGCCTGGTTCCCAGTCTCCCGTTACCTGCTTGGGTTCTCCTTGGCCCCTGTCTGCTCCACGAGCCTCCCTGGGGTCCAGTTCCCAGTCCCCTCCTTTTCCCTGGGGATCCCTGCTCCTTGTCCCAGGTTCTCCCTGGGTCTTTCTGGGCTTAGCCTCTCCTCCAGCTTTCCTGGGGTCCTCGTTCACTGTCCTTGGATTTACCTTAGGGATCCCAACTCTTGGTGGTCTCCCCTCCCAATCTGGTTCCCTCTTCCTGTCTGGACCTGCCTGGTGCCTCATCCTTTGGACCTACTGTACCTCGAGCAGATCAGTCATCCCAGACCAGTTACGTGAAGCTGCTTGAACTTGTCTCCCTGTGGACTGGGGGCCTTACCTGGTATTCATCTGAGAGGTTCCTGGACTATCTTGCTTCATCACCGGATCACGTACCTTTGGAATAGACTCTTTTGGACTTCACCCGTATCCAGTAACTTTCCATCAGACTGTGGCCTCTCCTGCCTGTGCTTGCACAGTCCCTTCGTCACGTTAATCAGGAGAGTGCCTTCCGTGACGCTGGGAGTTGGTCCATTCACCACCCTGTGTCATTAGGGTGGTGGAGAGGCTGGTTCCCCGAGTCACATGCTCGTCATTTCACTGGATGCAGCCTGGCGGTCCCAACTAGATCCACTGTCAAGAAAACAGGTACACAGTTCTCACCACTTCTCTGCTTGACAGTCGATGAGTATAAATAGCATGCAGTACGCTTGTTGCCCCAGTTGCTAGCTTTTCTCCTCTTTCTGCTCATTCGTCTAGAGCAATACATAACCGGCATGGGCATTGAAAGAGCGAAGTATTACACAATGCACTCACAGTCAGATGGGGTAGGCTTTCCGGGCAATGAGGAATCTTTGGGAGGAACATCCATCAGAAAGAGCATTACCAAGAGTAAGTAATTTGTCCTTGTAATGGATTGTGTCCTCCCACAGATTACCCATCTTAGATAGACTCCCAGGGTAGTTTTGTAGATGGAGGTGGGCAGAGTGGATATTTGCATAATTCTTTGATTAGCATGTAATATTGTGCAAAACTGCTCTTCCAAATCGAGCGTCCTGGCCCGACAGTGGGTCCAAGCAGTAATGCTTTGAAAAAGTGTGAAGTGAGGACCAAATTGCGGCATGCCTATTGTCCTGCACGGATACACCTCTTTGGAGAGCGAAGTGGTTGCCACTCCTCTGATGGAATGGGCTCTTAGGTTCTCTGGGACTTCTTTGCCCGCAATGAAGTAGCACTCCGAAACATATAAGATGATCCAACGTGATAAAATGTGTTTGGTTATGGGAAGCCTAACGTGTGGCCCGTATAAAAAATAAATAGTTGGTCATTTTGTCTGACATTAGCCATTACTGAAATGCAGAAGAGCCCTTTTCAGGTGAAGACTATGTAACCGGTCTTCATCCTTAGAAGGGCCAGCAGGTGGATAAAAAGCTGGTAGTGTTATTTTCTGTGTCAGATGAAATTCAGACACCACTTTGGGAAGGAAGGAGGGACAAACCCTCTAAACTTCCTTCTCCAGAAAATAGTAAATGGTGGTTTACATGACAAGACTTGGAGCTCACTCAATCTACAGAAATGGTGGCCACTACAAAGATAGCTTTCAAGGTTAATAACCTGAAAAGACAAGAACTGAAAGGTTAAAATGGAGGACTCATTAAAAAAAGTTAGTACCATGTTCAAATCCCAGGACGGAACAACAAAAGGGACAGGTGGGAACGTGTTTGTCAGTCCTTTTAAAGGATTGTAGGACAATCAGGATGTTAAAGAACCTGGTTATGGAGTATGTTTAAAAATGGAAAACACCACCAGATCCTTTAACAGTAGCCACCTGCAGCCCTTGGTGGGCTAGGTGCAGTAAACAAAAAAAAAAAAAGAAAAGAAAGCACTACAGGTGTATTACAAGAGAAGAACAAGTTACTTACCCCTGGTAACAGTCCTTCAACTGGATGTTCCTCCCACGCATTCCTCATTTATGATATCTCCAATATCCAGCTTCGGAAAATCATTTTGGCAGAGGGTGCTGTGCGCCGATGCAGTCGACTATTCCCTCGAGGGCCTCCGGCTCAAGCGTGATGTCATCAAAGGTATATATGAAACAGCGCCGGTTAGCTTCAGTTCTGTTTTTTCGTGTCTTTCTTACAGTAGAACTACCAGCATTAATGTGGTTTAGACCATACTAGACTCTGAAGGAGCGTAAACTGCAATAACATGGACATTCTATTGCAGGGTATGTTGGGAGGGGCGACGAGGAATACGAGATAAGATATGATATGGCATTTATAACGCGCCTATACACAAGTGTTTTGAGGCGCGACGTGGCAGTGGAGGGGGAGCAGGGGGGGGGGGGATAGCTAACGATCCTACTAGGCCAGGTGTCATTCAGATCGTGCAAGTGCATGGGATGTGGGAAGGGGGAAAGTGCAGTACAAGGGATATTAGAACAAATAAAAATAGGCCAGCAAGTGTCAAGTGCTGGAGGTGGGACTGTAGTGATACAGAACAGTCCCCAAGTGCGGGGGTTGCCAGGAAGCCGGTGCAGGTGTGTGTGACTGGCGGGGGAGGGACCTGTGCCCACGTCAACAGGGTGGTCAAGTAACCAATGCAGTTTAGGTTTCAGTCAGGAGGTCAGCAGGAGAGAGGGGGAGAGAAAGCAGAATCAAAGAGAAAGGTGTTGAGGTACTTCCAGAACCGGAGATGATTCTCCTCGAGTTTCAGGGAGGCAGGTAGGCTGTTCCAGAGGGAGGCCCCAGCCGAAGAAAGATCTACCACCAACTAGTTGCTTGGAGAAGCGACTGACCCTGAGGGAGTTGGAGGTGGATGAGCGAAGAGCTCGAGACGGAAGATATTTAGGAAGAGAGAGTTGGAGGTATTGAGGCCCCAGGCCCCAGAAGCCTTTGTGGACCATGCAGAGGGTTTTGAACTTAATCCTTGCAGCCACTGGGAGCCGGTGAAGAGATTTCAGTCCTGGAGAGAGATAATCCCTGGGTTTGAGGCCAAGGACAAGTCTTGCAGTCCTGTTCTAGATGAGTTGCAGAGGGCGGAGAGTGGAAGTAGGCAGATTTAGAAAGAGGCTGTTGCAATAGTCCAACCTAGAGAGAACCAGAGCTCTGGAGACCGTGAGCCTCTGGGGGAAGGAGAGGAAAGGAAGAATACCTCTGAGGAGGTGCAGTTGGTAGCGTGACTTCTTAGAGACGTCAGAGATGTGAGGAGAGAAAGAGTGTAGAGTCAAAAGGAGCGTGGGAGGAACGTCTAGTCAAAAGAACATTACCAGGGGTAAGTAACTCAATCTTCAAATGGATTGTGTCCTCCCACGTATTCCTCATCTATGATAGACTCCCAAAGCAGTATTAGTTTTGGCGGAGGGAGTACGCATTTTGACATCACGGGATGTTGTGAACCGAATGAAGGACAGCTTTCCGAAAGCTTCCATCCTGACTGAAGGTGGAATCAAGGCAGTAATGCTTTGTAAGACTGAATGGTAGACCAAGTGGCTGCATCACAAATATTTTTTATAGGAACACCTCTTTGCAGAGCGGAACAAGTAGTCATGCCCCTAGTGGAATGGGCTCTCAAGCTTTCTGGGGGATCTTTCCCCGACATGTCTATAGTATTCAGTAATAGCTAAAATAATCCATCTGGACAAGGTGTTTTTAGTTACAGCCTGTCCCAGTCTATAACCAGTGTATCCTATAAAAAGTTGGTCATCTAGACAAAACTCTGGCAACCTTGAAACGTAGAAACTCCAAGCACTTCTTTGGTCAAGTCTGTGTAACCTTTCCTCTTCCTGGCCAGGATAAGGTGGCGGGTAAAATGTAGTCAATACTACCTTTTGTCCAAAATGAAAATCTGATATAATCTTAGGTAGGAATGAAGGTTTGACCTTAAGGACGACTGTGTCCTTATGTTATAAAAGACTGTAAAAGGTGGTTTAGAATATAGTGCCTGCAACTCACTCACCCTACGGGCCGATGTTAATGCTACTAACAAGATGGTTTTGAATGTTAGTCTTAAAGGACACAAATGGAGTGGTTCAAATGGTGCACACATGAGAAAATTCAAAACAAGATTAAGGTCCCAAACAGGAACCATCTCCTTTTCAGGAGGGAACACGTTAGTGAGTCCCTTTAGAAATTGTACCACCAAAAGGTATTTTAAAATATGACGTTTCCTCAGACGAGTGCTTGAAGATGGAAAGCGCAGCTAAATAACCTTTAATGGTTCCAACCTGGAGCTCCAGATTGGCCAAATGCAGCAGCAAAGAGAACAAGTTGTTTTGTATAGAAAAGGATACACATTCTTATCCCTGCACAGCTGCAGAATTTGTTCCAACGGCAACGGTACAAAGACTTTGTTGGTGGCCTTCTCCATTACGTCATCCGGGTGGTCCCGATCCTTGTACCTCAGCCTCTCATAAACCATGTGTGAAGGCTGAGTGTGAGTGCCTTCACCTCTGGATGGAGAACCCAACCCTCCTCTCGCAAGAGAAGGTCCGCTCTTTGTAAAAGACGTTTTGGAGGACATGTGGACACGTCCAGATGGTCCAGGTACCACCTCCTCCTGGCCCAATCCGGGGCTATTAGGATCATGGATTTTCTGAACTTTCTCAACCTCCCGAGGACTGGAGGAAAAGCCCACAGGAGTGGAAATTCCCAGTCCACTATGAACGTGTCACCTAGAGCGCCTCTGGGAGGAAATTTCCTGGAGCAAAAAACAGTTTGCACTTCCAGTTGACACTGGTCGTAAACAGATCCACTTTAGGGGTCCCCCAAAGGGTGAAGATCTCTTGAATGACTTCCTGAGCTAGTTCCCACTCATTGGAGGCTGTGCTCTGCCTGCTCCAAGCGTCTTCCGCTGTGTTCTTCTCTCTGGCTAGGTTAACTGCTGATAGAGGGATTCCTTCTTGAATTGGCCAGAACCAGAGCTGCATTACTTCTCTGCACAGTGGTAGTGACCCCTATTCCTCATCTGTTGTGGAGGTAGTGTATGGCACTATGTTGTCTGACTTTATCAGGACATTCTTTCCCTGTACAGATGGCAGCAGACCTTCAGGGCTAGTCTAATTACCCTCAGCCCCAAAAGGTTGATGTGTAGTTTGGACTCCGATGGAGACCAACGACCGCTGATTGTCAGATCACAAATTCAATTCAAGTATTAAACATAAGGATTCACTGTCTCATCCATATGTTTAAAGAAAATTATTCCAAAAAAAGCAAAAAATGAAGTTTCTCTCCTACACCTGAAGAAGGGACATTCAGCGCCGAAACACGTAGTGAGGTGTCCCCCACAAGCACCACACTGAGAGAACTTATGTCTCGTTGGTGTGGTATCACTTGCATTGTAACACCAAGCTGTAACCATTTGAGTATTGTACAATATACACTATTGTTGAATGGTCACATTGTTTATTGACAAAAAGAAACACTTCTGTGAAGTTCATGAAGGAGAGAAACTTCATTTTTTGCTTTTTTGAATAATTTTCTTTAAAAATATGGATGAGACAATGAATCCTTAATGTTTATTACTTGAATTGAATTTGTGTTATTCAATAAAGACATACTTTGGTATCAACATAGGAAGAGGTTATCACCTCAATTGGAGTGAACAGGTCTTTCATCAATGTTTTTGATGAACATAATTGGAAGTTATTTTTTTCCTGTGTGGCCAGGAATGACCCGTAGCACCTGAAATTATCCTAACTAAGCTATAAATAATTCAACATTACAGATGAAAAGTATTTACAAACCTAGTACGCCCAGACTTCCATGTATATTCAGTTTTATTCCTGGAGTTGCTCAGCAGCAGCCATATTTCCTTGGCGTTGCAAATTGTCATGTTCAGTACTGAGCTCCCCTTCACGCTCACCTGAAGAGGGAAAGTCGGATTGTCGGGAATCTCCCATAGTCTAGTGCTTGGAGCTTCTCTGGATGGGCCCCTTCTTCTTGAAGAGATAGGGTCTGTTCCGGGAGATCGCCACAATTTCCTATGAATGGAATCCTCTGGAAAGAATGGCTCTGGAATCAGCCCGTGTTTGGGGGAAAAGCCAGTAGGTGGAAAAAAAACAATGTAGAGGACTCTCGGCAGTCTTGCCAAGGATGGTGTTGAGTAAGGAAGTCCAATAAAGTATAGCCATAATAATCAACTGCTAAGCATAAGTGTGATTTCCAGGGAAGGCAGAAAGAATCCAATTTAAAGCGGGAGAGACCAGGGAGCGGAGAACAGCAGGGGAGAAGGCAACAACAGTAGAATCCAGTAGGAGCGGATATAACAGGAAGTGGGGAGAAGTCAGGTAAACGGCCAGCAGTAGAAGGAATCCAGAGGAGGGAAAGAACAGAGGGGAGACCAGCCAGTAGACTGGCAGGCTGAAGGAGGCAAGCAGGAGAGATTCAAAGAAGAAGCGCGTAAGAATAAACTCATAGCGTTGGAACCAAAGTAGGTACAAGGTTGAAATGCGAGGAAGGGGCAGGGACTATATGGTTTTAAGCATCCGAGTGCGTTGCAAAAAGAAAACACTAGACCGGGGAGCGTGCACACGGAAGATGTGAAGGGGAGTTCAATGGCGGCTTCTCCATTGATTCCAGAGCTTCCATGAGTGCCGATACATGACAGAGACTACCGACTATAAATGCAAGACACAGCTACTCCCAGGAAACCTCATCTATGTTTGCACCTTCAGCGGCTTTGGAACGAGCAGTGTTTCCATCGGCCGCATCAAGTGATTTTCTCAACTCTGCTGTGAAGGGGGAGGGCAACAACAGTTGGATACACCCAAGTGATACCTGTAGAGATACCGGGAGTCCTCTACTGGTACAGGGACAGGCATAAAAGTTAAGTACGCCTTAATGATTCACTGCTCCTTTCAGTGCAAAGCGGGGTGCGAACAGATCTGGAATTTAAATCATTTTTGCTTTGGAATAGAAATATCTAAAATAGTGAATCTTGTGAAAATTAGTGCTTTTGTGGTTTTCTTGGTCCTTGGGTCACCACGTCTGAAGAGGACTACTAGTGTAAATACAGAACATTTAAACTTGTCTAGTTTTATTAAATCCGATGAGAAAATGTTAAAAGGAAAAAGAAATGTTGATAGAAATTTTTTTGATAATGACGATTTAGATCCCACAGTGAATGCACATGGAGAGAGGGGGGGGAAGAGAGGGAAAGAGAGGGAAAGAGAGGGAAAGAGAGGGAAAGAGAGGGAAAGAGAGGGATAGAGAGGGATAGAGAGGGATAGAGAGGGATAGAGAGGGATAGAGATCGATCCATAGGATATTCCTACATCTGCTCTTTCATCCCCCATGCTTCTGGCGTTCCTATGGTGTTTATCCCGAGTGAGTTAGAAGTAGCAGATGCACCATGTATAATGCACCTGGCCCTGGCATTTGTGTCTGTGTTTTAAGGGCGATGGCACGGTGCCAGTTGGCACAAATGGGAACTGGAGCCGCATGCTTTGCATCACAGATCTGGCTGGAGGTACGGCATCTCTTCTAGATAATTTTGGGACCTGTGGCCCATATGCATATGGGCAGTTGCCTCCCACCTGGCGAGGTGTGTGCAGTTTCTCTAGCCATCATGTGCCCGTTAACATAATCCTAAAGGAACACCTGGTTTTGGCCTGTCCAAGCCTGAAGTTACATCTGCGCCCCCTTTGTGTCCCTTTCATCACCTTATATGGACAAAACAAAGACTATGATTGTCAGAAAAAAATCACAAACAATTGCAACATAGAAGATCAAACTACAATTCAGAATCATCATCACAGGCTTCAGTGTGCATTTTCGATCGGTACCGGCTGTTTAGCCACATTGAGACCTTCTTCACCTCCCTCCTGGCGCCCAAGCAGCGGCCAATGCCACATGGCTCCGGGTGACCAGGTATGAACTGTTACTCTTCGTGAACACTTCAGAGTCTGTGTTCAGTGCCATTAGGGAAGAATTGAGGGCACTCAGGCTTACGACTTTGCAAAGCCGGTATATACTCAACCTCCTGACAACTATGGAGGGCAGAGTATGTGCCTCCCAATGATAGCAAAAATGTTATTCTCACTACAACCATTGCTGCTTTGTATAAACAGAAAGTGATCATGCAGATTAAGGCTGGGGTCACCAACAATTCATGGATTGACTCCTTGTTCTCCTGAGGGCCTTCTTGGTTGAGCCTCACTGTAAAGATTCCCTTACCTATTTTTGTCTTTTTCTCATTCTTTTGTTGTTCCTGTCAAATGCTCTTACGATGTTGCTCTGCCCAGGTACCAACAGCTGCTGCCATGACGACTGTGTCCAAGGCTAGGGCCACCACGGTTTCATCACATACGGGTACTCAAACTGAAGTTGTCTTGTGTCCGCCACCAAATTGGTATGCTTGTGTGGAGCAGCGGGTGGATTGCGGAAATGGTGGGGAGGGGGGGGTGAGGAAAGGATGAGCGGGGGGTGTTCGACGGAGCAGTATACCCATATTGGGACAGGCATGGAGGATGATTGTGGGGAAGTTCACCAAGAAGAGGATTATGATTTGTTAAAGTATTAGCTAAAGGGGAAATGTTGGGGTGGTCAGGAAGGGGCCCAATGATTACGAAGGCTTCATGTTGTGTGCGCAATATTTATGACTGGGGCTGGCAGCATACTGGGCGCAACGTTGCAATGTTGTATGTACCAAGCGTAGTTAATCATGGATGGGATATATTACTTTTTAGTGTTACTGTTTGTCTAGAATTGATACATATTAGAAATACATACGCTATTAGAATTGCATGCGCGTAGAAAGATACAATGCTAAAAAACGCAAATTTAACATGAACACAATCTACATGGGGCGCTCAAAAGTACATGGAAACTGGGAGACGGAAAGGGTTTCAATGCGCACGCAGAGTGTGGCCTGTCCTGAGATCCCATGGTAAAGAAGTAATAACATTTTTAAAACATACTGTGAGAAACCAAAGGGATGGCTCACTAGTTAGTCCCCAGTGATTTGTCACTTAGGTGGCCAGAGTGCAGTCATTGCCTTTGGAACCAGTCCATGCGGATCTCCTGAGTGAGGAGTCCCCGGGGAGTGAGGTGGGAACACCCAATGGTGAGACTTGGTATTCCCCATTGCCAACACTTCTAGCCCATCCTATTTTGTAGGATACAATTAATTACCAATCCCCCCCGCTTTTCCACACAAAGACAGATGAGGAAGAGAGGGACTGAGAGGATGAAGAGTACTGACAGAACACAGACCAACCAAGACACACAGACTAAGACACAGAAGACAGACTCTTGCACCTGGACAACAGAGTGTCCTGTTAACGAGGACAGGCAAGGTCAGGCAGGCCCAACCCTAACACAAAAATGCAACACATTAACCTTTCAGAGGTGTTTAAAAGGAGCCTGCCAGGGAAGAGAAGTCCGTTGCTCTTGGGAAGACAGGAGGGAGGCTGCATAGCTGAGTCCGGCAGAGGATCCCCACCAAAATAGGAAGAACTCATCATGAAAGGACTGGGCACAAGAGAGGACAGCTCTTCCTGGGCTGATGCAAACCAGGCTGAGGAAATGAATGTACCCAGAGACTGAGCAAAAGCTAATGAGAGCTAAGCAAAGGGAATTACATTTCCAAGAGGCCACAAGGTTTTCAAGAGGTGAGACCCACAGAGTGGAAAAAGCCCCTCCTTGGAAGTGCCGCACAGATGCCTGCTTTTGCCTCACAGGGGTTGGCGAGGACGGACAACCAAAGATAAATATAGGCGGTGAGGTAAGACCCCGGGGCTGATGGACTACCAAGTGAATTCTATAAAACATTCAAAAGGAGAGGTCTTCCCCTGCTGTTGGATATGTTGAATGAGGCATATGAGCTGGGCAGACTGCCACAGTCACTTAGAGAAGCGATTATAATACCGCTACCCAAACCTAATAAGCCCGGGCATAGCTGCACTTCATACAAACCCCTATTAATGTTAAATCAAGACAGTAAAATACTGACGGCCGTTTTGGCAAATAGATTGAGGGTCATTGGGAAATTAATACATCCGGACCAGACAGGCTATGTCCCTAATAGAAACATATCCAACAATCTTAGAAGGCTCCACAGAGTCATTGAATATGGAAGCGAGAATGAAGGTGAACTGGCAATTGTGTCACTGGACGCAATAAAGGCCTTTGATTCGGTCAAATGGCCATGGTTGTTGGCGGCCCTGGCTGGCTATGGGATGGCTCCTGGATATTTACAGTTGGCTAAAATGTTATACAGTGAACCGCTGGCCAGAGTTAAAACTGGAGCAGTGATCTCGGAAAGGTGGCAACTCCGTAGGGGCACCAGACAAGGCTGCCCATGGTCCCCTATGCTCTATATATTGGCTCTGGAACCCTTAGCGATCTACTTGAGGCAAAAATATGATATGATAGGCATCACTGTGTAGGGTGAACGACACCTGATATCCTTGTATGCAGATGATGTGCTGTTGTATCTGCAACATCCGGAGGAAAACCTCCAATACATTTTGGAAGTAATGGAAAGATATGCGGGGAGCGGTGAACCCTCAGAAGTCCAGCCTGTTCCCATTAGGCGGATATAAAGGGATCCCCTTGAAACATCTACCGGTGTTACAGATACCATGGGTGGTTAGCACATTTCGCTTTCATGGGATAGATATATACCACACGGTGGAAGAGGAGCATAGATGCAACACAGAGGTAGCCATTAAGAAAAATCGGAAATTGCATGAGGTTCTGGGTAAAGCTGCATTTAGCAATGGTGGGGCGATGTTGAAGATGGTGGTCCTGCCTAGGCTCCTACACTACTTTGGGAACATCCCGCACGGGATACCAAAGAAGTTCTTCACTAGATTGGACAGTATGTGTAGGGACTTCCTGTGGCATGGAACACGGAACAGAGTGGCCCTCTGGAAGCTACAGATTTTCTATGAGAGAGGGGGTATTAAACTGCCTAATTATGAAGCCTATTATGTAGCAGGCCAGCTGCAATACGTGGCCAAATGGCTCTCAGAGGAGAGTACCTCAGAATCCAGGTTGTTCAGACAAGATTGTGCCCCATTTAACTTAAGAGAGATTATGTGGCTGCCCAAAGCAGAAGTGGTAGGGCGTCCCAAGATGATGGTACTTGGATGGAGGATGTGGCACAGGGCCTGCCAGATAATGGAGAACCCATCCCCGTGCTCCCCTCAAGTGCCACTGGTTGCACTAGCAGGTGGAGAAAAGCAAATACGATGATAATTAGAAACCATTGGGAACCGGTTGGAATAGCGACCGTGGGAGATATTTGGCAAGAGGGGACCATAATAGATTTTGAGGTGTTGGGGGAGGAAACCGGGCTACATACAGGCCAGTATATCACGTATCATAGACTGGTGCGGAGAATTAAGAAAACGTGGCCTGAACTAGTACTGGAGGAAGAACCAGATGCTACTATAGACATGATATGTGACATAGCAGAGGGGGGACACGAGATATCTAGAATATACGAGATGGTGATGTCTAAAGTGGGGAAGGAGGTAGTACAATTGAGACAAGACTGGGAAAGGGAAATGGGAGCCCTGATGGATGATGGGATGTGGGAACGAGCCCAAGGGTATCATAGGAAGGTGTTGACGAATGCTAGACTAAATCAGATACATCTGTATATCACGAACAGAGCGTATATGACACCCCAGAGGATATCTAGGTTTAAAAATGCAGGACGGCAAGCATGCCCTAAATGTGATGAAGAGAATGTGGGCATGGTGCATATGTTTTGGTCATGCCCGGTTATCGAGCACTTCTGGGGCAAAGTGGCACACAAGCTAGCAGAAAGAGGTATTAAGATCGTGGTGGATACAGTGTGGGCCTTCTTGTTAGGGGCGTTCCCTAGGTCACGGAAACTTAAGCATGCGAGCAAACTAAAGGACCTGGCATATGCACTTGCAAAGAGAAGAATTGCTATGGGATGGAAGACATGCCACAAACCACGAGTGAAGGTATGGTGGAAGGATTTGAAGAAATGGGCGGAGGCAGAAACTATGGTATGGCAGGAAGCTAGCAATGTAGGGGGGGGGCGGGGGGAGGAGGAGACAGACCCTGATGGCATGGAAATTATTGATAGCAGAGTTATTTGGGTCAATGCGAGACCCAACGGAACCCATGGAAAGGAACACCCCGTCGCAAGATGCGGGAACAGAGCATTAGAGGAAGTGGGCTTGTAATGGGGGTGGGATATGGTTACCAGTGAACACAATCAAATGATGTATAATTGAAATGTTATTGTATGTACTCCAAGTTTGGTTTGTATTGTTTGTTTAAATAACTAATAAAAAAATAAGAATAAATATAGGCAGTGAGTTGCCCAGAATCCAGCTGTTATGGAAAAGTTACGGAAAAGTGAAACAAAGTGTTAAATTAATGAGGCTTGCACCCGAGAGTGGGAAGCCTATGCAAGTTGTTGAAAAAGGTACCAGAAAGCATCTTGGTAAGAGAGTGAAGTTGACACGTATACCGGATTTGCGCGAATGAAAGGGAACTAATTGAACTGAAGTGAAGAAAAGAGATTAAACTCCCAGAGAAGGGGGAAAGCAAAAGTTGAACTGTGTCAGAAAGTCGAAGGGGTCCTGTGAAGGTCTTTGTAAAAATCCAACGGACATTAGAATGTCTTTGACATTCAAAAAGGCGTCCAAGCCTGGCAGAGGGAGACCCCAAAGAAGATAAGCTTAGGGGAAGGGAACCTGAAATGAAACCAAAAGGAGTCGGAGACTGACAGAGAGCGTCCTGAAGCATGATAAGCTTGGGGAAGGGAGCCCCTTGCTTATTTGTATTTGAACTTTATTTTTTTGAGATGTCTGAGCTTGGCAGAGGGGGACCTATGAGAATTGTGTAGTACAAGATCTGAGCCAGAGAGAGGAGGAACTTTGCAAACTGGTTTGATGGAACATTGTTTTGACATCCAAGAAAGCAGACTTAATGTGGAAGGCAAGGTAGGACTTGATCCACATGTTGAACTGCTCATTGTGTAGGAAGCTGGACCAGAGTGTGCCACCTTGTCCAGTGCTGAAAACATGGGGAAGGGAGCTTCAGTGCTTAGTCATTCTGACATATTATTTCATGAACACTATTTCTTTTGCATACAATATCTGTTAGGCTCACCCGATATCCCCAGGGGCCTCTGGAAGGCTCTGAGATCTGGAACCCTGGTTGCGTAGTTGCCCAGTGCTGAATAACAAATCTTAGTTATTTGTAGGGTGAGCTATCCGTCCTGCATTTCTTGTGCAGGGGCACTTAACGTTTTTTGGGGAGCTGCCCAAGTTGCTTCACTGGTGCTGTACACCTTCCTTGGGCCCAGGCCTGCTGTGACCCCGAATCTGCTGGTAGGCAGGTAGGTTTGTTAATTATAAGTCTTTGTTCTGTTTATGGTGGGAATTCGTTAATGTCTTTATCTCCTTTTCAGGTGCGAAGGTCTTCATGCTGGCGTGCCGGATGGCGAGGCATGTTTCTAGGTAAGAGAAAGCGCGAAGCGCAGCGCCGCGCCTTTATTGTCTTTTAAAGCAAACCTGTGTTTTCTTCTTCTCCTCCTCACAAGCAACTGTGGTGCTGCGAGTGGATGAGAACGTGATGAAAAACAGGTCACCGGAATCCGTTAAGGTAAGTACAGCGCTGTGCGGTTGTTTAATATTGTAAGCGAACCTGAATTTGTCTCTTTTCCTTTGCAGATACTGCTGTGGTGCTCCGGATGGAAGCGTGGCGTATCGCGATGGAATTCAGGTAAGACTGATGGAATTGGAAGCGTGCGTTCTAATATTTTTCCCTTTCTTGTTATTGCAGGTCACAATGTTCGAACAGCAGCTGTGGTAGCGGTTCGCCGGAAGTCCTTAAGCTAGTACTCACAGGTGAGTGATGTTTCTTCTTCTCTCGGTTTCCACAGATTGCCGCCCAGTTCAGATCCTGAGTGCTGGATGGTGTTCTCTCAGGTAAAACAGAATAATCTTGTTCTTACAGGAAGATGCTGAAGACCAGGAGCTGGATACAGTGAGTGTCACGCTGCTGGTTGCAGAATAACTCGAAGCGTGTTCTGCAATCAGGGTGTGATTTATATAGCCCAGGTAAAGTAGTACCAGGGAAAGTAGTTCCAGGCCTGCCACACCCAAAACACTAGACCGCATGGCTTGGTTCTTAGAACTAGACTGTGTGGGTGCTTCCATGTTGGATTTAAAGACCCATGTACATAAATGGGACCTAGTTTGAACAGCCCTTTCTTCCTACATACGAGCCTGGTGCCAAAGGCGCCAAGACTGGCTCCAGGAGCCCTTTTGCAGTGGTTTTAAGGCCCTCAGGGTTCTGGTGGGAGCCTGCTTGTGGCACAACTTGTGCCCCCTCACAGTGGTCATGAAAATATTTTCCCAAACACATCTGTTATTAGAGTAAGGATTGGCATTTTTCTTTTTTTTTTTATAGGCCATTTTGTTTTGACAGACTCCATTAGGACTGCATTAGTTATTGTTTGATGGTCGAGACTACTCCCATCTTAGTTATAAGGCTAGATTGGCATTTTATCATCCCATTCGTGTTCAATAAACACCCTTAAACTGTGATCACTTGTGTCTGCCTTCACTGTTTGATACCATGCCTTCCTTACAATACACCGAAATATTATTCGGACTTTGCAGTTAGCAGTTGCACGATTCATTTCAGGTAGCTGGGACATTCGGCTTCAGACTTGCGGGTTGACGGAAGAAGAATGAGTCATCCAGTAGAAGGTCAGCTTGCAAAAAGCTGAAAGGTTTATGGGTTAACAGTTCCACAAAGGAATAGATGTAATCTTGCTCACTGCATTGAAGTCGAGTAAAGGTGGTTGACCATTTGCTTGGGCGGGCAATAAAGATGGGGCCTGAGGTGAGGGTGCCTGGTGGTCAGTTGTTTTCACAGGTTGAAACTAGAAGCTGTACGTGCTGGAATAGTGGACCCATCAATGATAATGTCTTAAGAGGAACCAGTACGCGCGGGCGGATGAGATCGCCATCGGTAGTTCAAAGAGAAACCCATTTGTTCAGCCCTTCCTCATATTGCTAAAATAGTCGAGCAGACCATGTACAATCACACTTAAGGTTAAAGGCTTTAGGCCAGTGGTTACTAAGTAATGAATGTTATATGTGAATGTTTCATTGTAGCATGATGTCACAACCTACCACGGGCAATCCCAAGTAAAGGTGGACTTCGAACATGAGCTAAAGATGGTTGTAATGATTGTCAATGACCAATGAGAGAGAATTAATTTGGAAAAGATGGAAGTTTTTTATAAATGTGTTGTCCAATCATGTTTGAGGGGTGGGTGGTAATGAAATATCTTGGGAGTGTTTTTACCTTTGCTATAAGGTATAAAAATATATCTATTGATGTAGTTCATTGAGACGACAGACTATCAACGGCTCCCGGATTTTTGTACAATAAAACTTGCTTTACGTACAAAGCATGCTCTCATTCCTCAAATGTGGACCCGGTTTGGGCTGAGGTAATTAATGGTCTGCCCCTACACACCACACTGCAATAATTGCCAATATATCCTTGTCATACTTTAAGTTTTCGCTAGTTGGGTTGAGGCTCACCCATGCAGACGAGACAATGCTATTACAGTCTCAGAAATTCTCATAAAGGATTTTATACAAAAGACTGAAGAGCCAGTCACAATAAACAACAACAAATGGACACATTATATAAAGAATTTACTGTTCTCAATGTACAGCGTCGTTTCCACTGTCTGCACCATACAACCAGTCAGCAGAGGCAATAGAGTGTCAGAATGGCATCATCGAAAATAGGTTGTCCAAACCTTGTCAAGAGACTGCTTTGAAGTGGCCCAAAGAACTCCTCTTAGTTCTGCTTGCCATTCAAAGAACCCCAAACCGAAGAGCGGGGCTGATCCCCACCCCACAAGCGTCTCTTTGGAAGACTGGTAAGACTACATTCATCTCTTTAATTGAATCTACATATACCAATATCCATTTGTCGGATAGAGTCTTGTCTGAGAAAACAAAGGGTGTCTCACCCACTAGTCCTCTGGGACTTGTCATCCAGGTGGCCAGGACCCGGCCATGGCTTTTGAATCCAGTTCCTGGGCGTGGACCAGTGCGGGAGCATCACCTGGGTGCGAGGTCTTCGGGGGGTTAGGCAACTGATGGCGAGATGCAGTACTCCCACCTTTCCCGTACCCATGACCCATCCTATTATTTAGGATCCTAAAACGTCCCAACTCCTCTCCCAACTTTCTACACAAAAACTGGGCTGCGGAAGAAGGGGACAGAGTAAAGAGGCTAACCCTTACATATCTCATTGGACATGTCCCGCTAATCGGGTCAGGCAAAGTCAGACACTTGACTTTAATTGCATACATCTGATACCTATTAGATCTCCCCACACAGATAAAAGGTGGAAAATAGAGACAATGAGTAACACGAGAAGGAGCAGAACTTAGGGGGCGAAGGCAAACCTACTGGAGTTGAGAGATGGACAGAGGAACGAGAGCAAAGGGTAAAGAAACCAAGGAGTTCCCTGCAGGAGGTTGTTGCCTCCAAAGAGCTGTGAAAGACGTGGAGAAGGCCAAATCCCAGACAAGATGACTGCATTGTATTTCAAGGACGCCAGCGACCCTCCTGGGTTAATGACAGAGTTGGAGAGGCGAGGCCAAGCCTGTGGTATGAACCTTGACTCATGAATTAAATCTGCAAAGACAAGAATGGCATGTACACAGCCAGTGAGTTGACAAGCGACATGAAAGACCGGTGTGTGTTAAAGAAAGATTGAAGTTGCAACAGTATATCGCACATTTGAAGGTTGCACGCGTGTGGATGAGACGCGAAGGAAGGCAGACCTGTGGCGAACTTTAAATTACTATAACTGTGAAACAAGCAAAACAGAGTAACGGAGTGGCCCGTCGAAAGGAAGTCGCCCACTCGAAAGTCTCAGCGAAAGGTGAAATGTTTTTGTTATGAAGCGATGAAGTGAATGAACTCCGAAAAGCATAATGAGCAAAATTAACCCCAGCAAAAGTGAGGGGGTTGGCGGGGAGTAAAAAGTTGAATGCTGAACTTTTGCGCTTATGATCCTGAACTATCCAGACCAAGAGACACTGGGGGCAAATAACACAAGAGTGTGAGCTGAAGTGAAAGTCGAAGTGGTTCTGCGGAGCTCTACAGTAAAAGCCTCACACATTCAAAAGTCTTCGACATCAGGAAAAGGTCTGAGCCCGACTGAGGGAGAGCAGGAGTGTGATAAATTAAGGGAAGGGAAACCCTAAAGGAAGTGAATTACGCTTTGGGAAGGGAACCCCTGTAAGTGCTGTGTTTGAAAGGTCTGAGCCCGACTAAGGTGGACCTAGCATGAACATTTTGTTGAACTGCGTTTTGAAAGCTGGAATGAGAGACTTTCATGTGAAAGGCCAGGCGGGCCTCAATCCATGTTTTGAACTGCCTTTGTTTTGAGAACCTGAGCCAGAGGGTGTCAACCTGTCTATGGGTAACGCCTTACTCCGTGCTGTCTAACGTGGGGAGGAGAGCTGACTCAGCCACATTGATTCATTATATTCTAACACTGATTTTCCTTTGAATACATATTCCCCTTTATACACCTTTTTGTATAAGAGATAGGGCAGGCATTAGCTTTTGTTAGTGTAGGCCATTTTGATTTGACAGACTCAACTAGGACAGTTTTATTTATTACTTGATGGTAGAGACTACTCCCATCATAGCTATAGGGCAAAGCAGGAGTTTTTCCAAACCCCAAAACTTGAATAAAGGTTTTACAAATCGTACCGCTTGCGTCAGTGTCATACTTGTGAAGCCATGCCTTCCCTACACTTGCTCGACTTGGTTATGACACTAATTCGCTTCATTAGTTGCATTCATTAACAGGTGAGAGAGTCACTTCAAAAGACGCCAACTGAAGCCTACCATTCTATTGAGCCTAGAAAATACCTTTATGGTGACAAGATACCAATGTATATCAGCATTGGCACCAAGGTGCCATGCACCCATCGAGGTACTTATGAGAACTCATTCTGCCCTTAAGGTCCATTAGATCCCCACTTGGGCCCATGTGCCGCAGTGCAAACATGCAGTAGCAGCAGAGTAATAAGCAAAATTGGGCTGATGTACCAACTGATTTTCTGCTGCTTGCTCACTGTGTCAAACCGGTGGCTTTCGAGATATGCAACCTACTTCAGCGAAGGTTAAATCATGGCCTTGGTAACACCAGAGGCATATAGTATTGTGGCAAGGAGGAGGGGGGTGACGTGCGATTGAAGGGACAGTGGAATGAATTGCCTACTAGGATTCTTGTCTAAACCAACTCAATATCAGCCCAGTCAGGCCCCATGCCCATGTGAGGCGCTTCCTAAATGGCTTTTGGATGAGAGCTATGCCTGAGCTTCATCTGCAGAACAACCATCCTTAACTCCTACTCCAGTTGTGCAGAATGACACTGAAACTAATGATGTCAAGACTACTTAAGGAACTGTCCCTTTGCCCGAGTTGACACACATTTCTGATCTAACGCACTATTGTTTCTCCGTTTTACACTTTACAGGAGGGGAACAGGAAATGAAGAGGGCCATCCAATAGATCAGCCGCACAACTGCAGCGAGGGTAACAGACCAGAGTCTAAATGCTGATGAGTTTAATGAATAAATTGACATATGGCAGGTGAAGTATAAAGAACAAGAAAGTGAGTTGAGACTGGATTTCAATGATTGATTGATTTTGTCATTTATTATGCGCCTATAAACAAGTGTTTAATGGCGCAACGCAAAGTGCAGGGGTGACGGTACAGGGCAAAGTGCAACCAGGGCAGTGTGCTCCGAGTCAAGTGCAAGGGAGGCTAGGACAACGGTATTACCCAAATTGATCTTTTACAATTGACCTTTTGCATAATTGACCTTTATATTATTTTAGTTATTTTATTGGATTGGTTTTGGATTATAAATAATATAAGGTGATTGGGTGGGGGGTTGCAGGGTTTTTTTGGATTGGATGGGGGGGGTTTATATGTCCTAATTAACCTTCTAAATTAGGTAAATTCTCCGAGGTAAACTGTGAAAAGGTCAATTAGTATACAACCTAGGACAACAGGGTGCAGACCCAGCAAGTGCAAGGTAGGCCAGATAGCAGTGCAGGCAGGCCAGGCGCAAATGCAAGAGGACTGGTTTGGGTTGGGGGGGCAGGGGGTGATGGTGTCCTGTACGACTCATGGGGCACCAAGCAGCCAGTCAGCAGAGTATGATACTGTCAAATTGTTTGTAGCCCGATAGATGGGCCTGGGGTTCAATATTTGTAAAGTGTGGCTAAGACCCGAGGTTATGTTGTTAATGCTTCACTGGGCACAATCATTTTTTTCAATACATTTACCAGCATTTAAGGTTGCAACACAGTTTCCCACCTGTACAGAAGGAGCCACAATCCGATTGAAACAGTTTGAGGTGATACTTACTAAAGGGGATATAGAAGGTCTGGGATGGTGTGAATGCAGCCCTTACAGCTTGGGGAATTTATCAGGGCAAAGATAAATTACCATTTGGGTTGATTCGAATGTGCTGTAGGGCTCATTTCTGGGGCACACCTGACTGATATCAACACCAACATCTGAGAACTACACGCAATTGGAACTCTGAGCACAAGAACCACAGATGTAGTGATTTAACTAATTGAAGTCCTCATATCATCAGAAGGACAATACAATGGGATATTATTTAAGTAGTCCTGTGCCTCTTTACAGCAATTAGCTCCTGAGAATCAAGGAAGACATGTTGCACAACAGCTGGCCAAGGATCCTTGGCAAGGACTCGAATTTAGAGGACCTGTGGCCCTCGAGAAACCTGTGTAAGTACAGTGGGCAAAGTTGTGAACGCAGGACATCTACCTTTAACAAGGAGTACGAGTGCTGACTAGATAGATTATTCCCCAGGTCATGTACAGGCTGCAACTGGGATTTGGGCCACCCACAGAGATGTATGGAAGTCCTGCACGTTATTTGACTGCTACCCGAGACAACCTCCGTTTAGGGTTAGGTATTGGTTCCAGGTGAAAAAGATAGCTTTCCAACCTCCCCACCTACAATGTCTTAGTAAGCAGATAGGTGTTACTGGTAGAAAATAGAGTGGTTTGGGGAGTGGAACCATATTGCATGGCGAGCTGTTGATTCAGAAAGGATTACTGTGTGGAGTTCATATCTGTGCCTTCTGTCGAGAATCACTTTATTTTGAAGACTTAAAGTCGACAGTTTAGGTTTTCTTGCCCGCAGAGGAACGGAGGTCGATAGGCTTACATATAGAGCATCAGGTGAGATACCCTAAATTTGTACCTAGGAAGTTGGACAACTAATTACAATTTCTACCAGAAGTAAGAAAGATTACAGGCGTAGTTTGCCGGTGTTGGAAGTTATTTTTAATGAGAAGAAGGCTTTTGAGGTAGTCCATCCTGCAGCCACCTTGTACAAATCCTATGATGTTATTTCTTCAGTCTGTGATAAAATCTCTAACCAGTCTTGCCTTGACACTACTATGTGCCTCATAGTTTTTAAAATCTTTTAATAGGGATAAACTTGTTTCGTTGAAACCACTGTAGAGAAAATGGGTGTTAATATTCAATAGTCCTTACAGAGTGTGTCGAAAATAAAAAATGATTTGGATCCATCTATCTTGCTACAGCAAATGCAGGACGAGTCTATTCAATTGCTGATTGAGTTGCAAAATTGAATGTCAATTCAAACTTAATAAATGTTTTCTTTGTGCCTTATATTGTACTTCAGGGAGTAGCAAAGCCAGTCGGCCTTGACCCATACATTTCCCTTATGTAACAAAAAAATCAAACTGAAAAATAAAATGATCACACTAATGTGCAAAGGGGAGACAGGGGTTGCTGAAATGCGTTTCTTTCAACAAAGAACTACAAACATATTGAGAAAAATTATGATGGGGGATTTTCTGTTGCAGGAGGCACTGGGGAATGTCCCTTCTAAACTGCAGCTATATAAGAGTCGCTATGACATCATGCACCCCCTCAGGTCCATAGTTTCGAGCTTCCTGACTTTTATCAGGTTTCCCTCTTCCCTGTTGGCTAGAGTAGTCATGTGCAGAGATTAAAGACTACAAGTTCCTTCCACTCCAGGTTGACTGGTTCAAGGCTGTAGGCCTCAGCCTGGGGGAACGGACCAGTCTCTACTGAAATGAATAATGGGAAGTTGTGCTAAAGCAGAAATTATCAATGGTTGAAAGACACCTCGGTCGATGAGATAGGATGGGAAGAACTTCTCCAAGAGAGATTCCCCCCCTCAGTCAAGTTACACTACACCGGATGCACATCAGTACGTATTGCAACTACTCAAACATTGAAGTTGTGTCATCTATGAACGAGTCCATTGTTTGGCAGGAGGCGGGATAAATGTGCTGGAAGGTCTAGACTGAGGCTTTCTCAAACCGTCGGACTACTGCTGAGCAACACAGGCTTTGAATCCTTTAATGTCACACAGAAATACAAGCCTAGTGTTTTGGTAAAAAAATCCTTTTGGTAAACATAACAAATCGAAAGGGCCCCAAGAAAACAAACAAAAAGAAATCCAGGGTTTGCTTGCTTTTCATGGAGCTTTTTTCAAACTTGGCAAATTCGGATAATTCGGATTTCTGGCATAGAACCCCTTCCAAATGTTTATTGGATGCCTAGGGAATGAAAGAATTAGGAAAGCTTTTGCCCTTTCTTTTTTCTGGGGCATGGTTTCAACATGCCTTGGCTCACCACAAACTGAGAAAGTTCCAGGCATAGCCTTAGCGCAGCAAATACGTTTCTCAATCGGCCTCTCCTTTCAGTGCAGCGCCCCAAGAAATGCAATGATGACCCACAATAAATCGCGTCCAATTTTACACATAGCTCCGTCATCTACCCGTTCAATGCCTTCCTGAGCATCTTATCTATCCCCCACCCTCCTACCAAATATCTCCCGACTTTGCTCCTCTTTACCACTACTGAATGTTCCATCATACTCCTCCTTTGCCTCCGACAGGAAAAACACGCTTCAACGCCATAACCTATGGCAGTAGGTGTTATACAATGTAAGATACCATGAATATCACTTAAATACATCAAGACCCCCAGATAAATAACCAGTTCTCTTACCAAACTTGGATTAAACAGACGACTTCTACAGGAGTAAGACAATCCTCCACCTTTCTTGTAGAGTATGCTTCTTGTTTAATTTTATATTTCTAAATCAAAATCTTAAAGATACAAAAATATATTTATTTTTTTAGAAAATCAACAGATCATTTCTGTCTCTAAACATCCCTACCTACTGTTTGTTTTGTGCGTACCTTCTACAACTTATGAGTGCCCAAACTTATAAAAGTTGGAAAGATAGATCACCCATCTCCAATCGTGAACCTAAACACCTGTGTCCATATTTGATATCGCAAACAAAGTTGTGTTATTAATGATGCACCATATTGGCAGATTTTAGGTTCACGATTGGAGATAGGTGGTGATGGTGTCTATCTTTCCATCTATTTTTTGAGTTTGGGCACTCATGATATAAGTTGTAGAAGACACGTATTAAGTGCAAACAGGAGGTGGCGATGTTTTCAGACAAATTACCCGTTGATTTTATAAAAATATTTTGTTTTTTGAGATTTTGATTTAGAAAAATGTAATTACACAGGAAGTGTACTCCACAAGAAATGTTGAGGATTTTCTTACTCAGGTAGTAGAAGAACCATGCGTTTCAACATTTTAGCCATTTGCGTTCATTTGTGTTGTACTTATATGACACATTCGGTTGTACATTAGGCTGCGTTTGTACAGCCCATTGAATAAAGGCCTTATAGAAATGTCACAAAAGAACTGCAAAGAGAGGGATGAAATCACAATCAAATTGCTGTGTGGATCAGGAGGGGGAAGGCAGGGATTAGTTCTGGGCGAACACATTCTTAATGAGCTAAGTGAACGTGCCTGTGCTCAAGTACTCTGTCAGTCCTAGATCGAATTAGATGCTGCTTCAACCCATTTCTGGTTATCTTTGGGAAGGCAGGATTTAGATCCTTAATTCACAGTAGCTTCATGGAAACCACCACGGCACAGGGCATGGCATGATATATGATATTTGTATCGCGCTCGTACACAAGTGTTTCAGAGTGCGACTAGTCAAGGGAGGGGAGCAGGGGAGAACACAGCACAACATAAAATCGATCTCACTAGGCCCAGTGACATTGAGAACACGCAAGTGCATGGGAAAAAGAAAAGGGAAAAAAGTGCATGGAAGGGGGAGAGTGGAAAGTGCAGAGCAGAGGAGCGCAGATAAATAAAAATAAATAGAAAATGGAGGCAATAAACAGTGGTAGTGCAGCCAGCAAGTGGCAAGTGCTGTGTTTAGGGCAGCAGACTGGGTAAGTCTGAATAAGTGCAGGAAAAGAAGAAAAATGGGTGGGGGGGGGCTCTATGGGTACAGATACAGTCCGCAGTGCCAGGAGGCAGTGCAGGAAGGTGGCAGGGTGAGCGGGTACCTGGGCTCAGGGGATAGAGGGTGGCCAGCTGCACAGTGCCAAGAGACAGCACATCAGCAGGGGAGAAGGGGAGCGAAGGCAGAAGCAAAGAGGAAGGTTTTGAGGTGCTTCCGAAACCGGAGATGGTTCTCCTCAAGTTTTACAGTGGCAGGGAGGCTGTTCCAGAGGGAGGCCCCAGTCGAAGATAGAAATCTACCCCCAGCTCGTTTCTATGAAAATCGATTGATCCTTTGTGAGTTAGAGATAGCGGAGCGAAGAGCTCAAGAGGGGAGGTATTTGCGGAGGGATAGCTGAAGGTATTTTGGACCCAGGCCCCAGAAAGCCTTGTGGACAATGCAGGGGGTTTTGAATTTAATCCTTGCATCCACTGGGAGCCAATGGAGAGATTTCAGAGCTGGAGAGTTACGATCCGAGGGCTTGAGGCCAAAGACAAGTCTTGCAGTCCTCCTGTTCTGGAGAAGTTGTAGAGGGCAGAGAGTAGAGGCAGGTAGATTTTGAAAGAGGCCGTTACAATAGTCCAACCTAGAGAAACCAGAGCTTGGGAGACAGTGAGCTTCTGAGGGAAGGAGAGGAAAGAAAGAATACCTCTGAGGAGGTGCAGTAGGAAGTTTGACTTTTTAGAGACCTCAGAGATATGGGCCAAGAAGGAAAGTGTGGAGTCAAAGAGGACCCCAAGGTTCGTAGCCTTGCAGGTAGGAATAGGAGCAGGGCCAAGGGAGGCCGGCCGGAGAGTGAGGGAAAAGGATGGAGATGGTGTGCCGATGAGGAGGATCTCCGTCTTGCTGGCATTCAGACAAAGATCATTGGCGGCACACCAATCTTGAAAGGCAGTTAGGCAGACAGAGATGAGAGAGAGGGAGAGGAGGAGGTGGCCGAGGGCAGCCGGAAAATGAGTTGAGTGTCATCAGCGTAGCACTGGAAATTTGAGCAGAAAATGGCAATGCGGTGAGCGAGAGTTGCCAGGTATTGGTTCAAAAGCCAGGGTGAGAGGTTAGACCCCTGGGGATCCCCACAGGTGGAGAGGAAGATAGATGATAGGAAGGACCCCAGTTGGACCTGGGAGGGTCGATCAGTGAGGAAAGAGGTCAGCCAGGCCAGAGCCTGATCAGTGATACCCATGGCATGACGGAGACTGTTGAGCAGGAGTGTGTGGTTGACCGTGTTGAAGGCAGAAGAGAGATCAAGAAGGATGAGGACAGAGGGAATGTTAGAAACAAGGTTGGAGAGCAGATCTTCATGGATATTGAGGAGAGCAGTTTCCGTGCTTCTGGCCGCTCTGAAGCCAGACTGGTGGTAATGGAGACAACCAACAGAATCTGAATGAAGGTTAAGCTGAGAGATGGCCTGTAAATTGCCAATAAGTTGCTCCGGAAACCACCTATTTAAATCAGTCCTCCTTAGGCATCCTCATCACCGGCATTCTCAGCAAAGGACGTGCCAAGACAAGGACCTCACCTGTTTGCGCCTGATCGGGCCAAGGGACTGACCCGCTATCCTGCATTTCACTTACAAATGTGTCACCTCCCTACACAGCCCATCCCCACTCTCAATAGTGTTGAAATGGCCAAGTGCCATGGCCAGCCCCGGCAAGCTACCCTAGCGAACATGATCAATATTGCCCTTGCCCCCATCCAACACCCATGAACCACATGCATGGGCACTCATTTTTATCAATGCTCGCTCAGCAGCCGCTCACATTACAGAGATCGCAACCTCATCTCGTACAACAACCTTGATGCCCTGTTAATCACTGAAACATGGTTTACCCCATCCTCCCTGTTGTTTTGTGTTTCTGCCTGCCGTGGCTTTCACAGAGTCTCCTGGGCTCCCTGACGGGAGCCCAGGACACTCAAAGTGAAAGCGGCTGCAGGCAGAAACACAAAACAAATGCGTTTTGATATGCTGCAGTGTTTCTCACTACGGCAGCTTTCGCGTGGAGTCTCCTGGGCTCCCCAAACCCTGAGGGAGCCCAGGAGACTCCAAGCGAAAGCCGCCGCAGTGAGAAATACAACATTGTTGTATTTGTAAATGCTGCAGTATTTACAAATTCAACAACATTGTGATTCTGACTGCGGCAGCTTTCGATTGGAGTCTCCTCGGGTCCCCCGGGTTGGGGAGCCCAAGAGACTCCACGCGAAAGCCGCCACAGTCAGAAATGCAACATTCTTGTATTTATGATTTCCATGGTTTTTCAACCACGTCAATCACAAATGCAACAATGTTGTATTTGTAATTGCAGCGTCTTTGCTTTTTGTCTTCATTTTACGTTATCTGTGCTTCCCTGGCCTTGGGGAGCACCGAAAATGTAAAATGAAAGTGAAGGCAGCCTCCTCAGCTCATGCAGCTCTGCTCTGGCTGCAGTAAGCAAAAGGTCTCCGTAGGGGGCTTTTGCTGCTTGTTTAGTGCTGCCAGGGCAGAGCAGAGGAGGCTGCCTAAAATGGCAAAATGGATGCTCCCATGTAAACGCTTTGAGCCTCGTTTGCTCAAAGCATTTACATAGGAACTTTCATAAAAAATATGTTTAAAGTATGTTTTAGACTATTGCCCATCTTTTAAAGCAATAAAGGTGCTGTGTGTGACCATACAAAAAGCAGATGCCTAAGGAGTTTGTCAGACTCAAAAACAGTGAAAAAACACAAAAATCCAAATCAGGTAAAAACACATGAGAGAGTGAGAAAAAGGTCTCTCTCACTACAGGGTTAAAATTAAAAAGTCCTAAATCCAGCAAAAGAGCTGGGGGTCTCTAAGATGGGAGGATTTTTTGCATAGAAATGAACATTCCCCCTAACACTCCCCACATTTTCCTTATTTTCATACCCCACGGGTACTGCATCCAACATGCCGACCGCAAAGGTAGGACAGGAGGTGGAGTGACAATCATCCACAGGAGCAGTTGGTCATGTACCATCATCGCCTCCCCCAGAACAGGCTCATTTGAATCACTCGCCTGCTGGTTCACTCCATCGCACAAGGAATCCATTGCCTTCCACCTCATCTACAGGCCACCTCACAGGAGTGACTCTTTCATTGCAGACATCTCCAAACGTACTCTTCTCTGCCAAATAAGCACATTCAAATAACGTGTTTCTCAGTGATTTTAACATCCCAGAGTCTCAGGCCGATAACTACACTTTAAGCACGCTTTTTGTACTGACCCATTTCATGGACTTTTAAGCAAATTGTGCCCTCCCCACCCACAACAAAGGGGACACCCTAGATTTAGTCTTCACATCATCCCCCTGCATCACCTCTGCAGACACTATCCCACTTGACTGGTCAGACCACACAGTCATCCCATTATGCAGTCACCCAATCGACTACGGCTCACAAAGGTCAGGCTAAACGCCCCCCACTCAACACTACTCATTCAAAACCTTCCGAGTCAATGAGCTAGAAGCAAACTTTACAGACTTCCCCACCACAGAGAATGCCTCGGGCCTCCTGGAACTATTCACCAACTCTGCTATGAAACTGGTGGACGCTCACGCCCCCTAAAATCCAGCCAGGCTAAGACCAAACCATCAGCCCCATGGTAAACCCCCAAGCTAGCCTCCAACAAACGGTTAATCAGAGCCATAGAGAAACAGTGGCACAAAAACCATAACTTGGGAGACCTCACCCACCAAAAATCGCTGCACGGGGTCAAAGCTGCTTACTACTCCACCATCATTACAGCAGCCTCTAACAGGAGCAAAGCCCTCTTTGAAGTATTAAAGAATTGTACCAAACCCTCACCCGACCCAGAGGTACCAGCAACCCATGAAAAATGCGACAGAATCAACACATTTCTCTATTGAAATAATAGACGAAATCCGAGACCATCAGCCTTCCACACCATAAGCATCCCCTGCACCCTGGAATGCACACGGCCCTTCTTGGCAAATTCTCTCCTCTGTTTCCCCTGGATCTTCCAAATACGATTGCCTCCCTCAAAACAACTGGATTCAGATATGCTACACGTTCACAAATACAAGTAATTGTGAAAAACAAGTTTTGTTTTGTCCAAATTCTGTATTGTAGATTCACAAAGAGTTCACTTCATTGTATTAACTTCATTCAATTGTTCTTTCTCGTATTTGTGATCATATGGCATACCGATTTGCTTAATATTCATTAGTTCATGGGCTAGCCACATCCCGACACGCGTTTCCCCATTTGCTCAGTATAACGGTTCTTCAGGGGTGTGATGGCTAGTTCATTTAACATGAAGTTCAATTGAAATTAATGTATTCCATTGTTTCTTTCTTGGTGGTTTCCCAAATGAACCTGTACACCAAGAGAATAATGTGTTTTTATATAAAAACCTTTTCGGGTCTCTTAGGCAGACACAGCGTGTTTAAAACATAGTAAGGTGAATGTATATAGCTAACAAAGATACAAACTTACAGCATGTGATGTCTGTGAATATTCTATTTGCTGTGTTGTTCTTCTCCTAGATCCTGAAATTGTCTGGTTTAGTGCGTTCGTATGGAACGCTCATAGTTTTCTATAATTGGAAAGAAACGACATGTAAGACAACCGTGTTGTTACACGTTTCGTTTTGGTTCAAATGAGTGCGATTTATATTCCCAACGGCTTAATATAATGTTAAACTCTTACCTTGAAATATCTTCATGACGTGTGCGGTGCGATTGCCTTCTATGGTGTTGTAAAGCTAAATTGGCGCGTTTGTATTTTAAATAAAGATCATTGAGAAGGACATGGACATCACGTGATCTGATCACGTGATTTGTGCGCCATCTTTAAGCTAGAAGCTCATGTTAGTTCCCTTTCATTTCGGGTGGCCTCCTGAATACGCCATTTTGGTTGGCAAGGTCGTAAAAAACAATGCTGTATTTAGCCTCCGGGAGCCGAACGTTTGGTGTTAGATGTGTTACGTTCATGTATTGAATTTTTAGCATTTGTTATTTAACGAGTTTGTAACTGGAGGCAGAACTCAAACTGTTAATATTTTCATTTGAAAGCAATAAAATAGTTGAATTCCCTGATATAATGTATGAAATATACTATGTTAATTCTGAACATATCAATAAGTGCAATAAATACTATAGCATGTGCAATTAGGATTCAGACAACATACATTGGAAATAGTAAAAAATGCATAAATGGAAATGCCATGTATCAATGAGAGTGAAGCACATACTTCACTCCCCCTCCCCCCCAAGTTGTTATTGTTTGACACAATTTATAGGAAATGGTGCAGTTCCTGGTCCACGTTTAAACCTGTATATATTGCATCCATATTGCAAATCCAAAATTCTTTCGTTCGTAACATTACTATATTCCCACCTCTTTTGGGGAAAAATAGTTTTTCAATGCCATGACATTTGATTTGTGATATGTCTGCTCCTGGATGGTCTTCATGAAAATGTAGGGCCAGTGGCGATTTTAAGTCTTTGTTTTTAATTGCTCTTAGGTGTTCTCCAATTTTCTAATCGTGGTGCCGATGTATATTGTCTTGCATAGATCACGTTTTTACTATTGCAATTGATTAGTTCATTGATCTGGTTTATGGATTTTTGGCCAAAAATATATTGTTGGAAGAATCGGATAAGTAATGTTCATGTAAGTAAATTCTTCATATGTGATTAGATCGTGTTCTTTCCAATGGTATTTTGAAACCATTACAGATCTATACTGTTTCTGCAGAAAAATTGAAACTAAAAATATTCTTCTCAAATTTAACCCAAGAGAAATTGAAGCGAACTACAGAGATCCGTTCAGATCTGTCTACAAGTCATGTAGAAAACACCATCAATCTACTAAACCTAGCGGAAGAAGAAGATGTCCATACAATATCAAGCTTTGCAGAAGAACATAATATTACCTTGGGTCTATCCAAATACACGAAATTAAAACCACACTCAAAATTCATCCCAACTCTACCCATAGACAATGCAATAGATCTTTTTCAGAAAGCGGTACAAGGCGAACTGAGACAACTGTATCTTAAAGGAGCCAAACACAAAGTAAGAAACAATTTTAGCCAACAACAACTACTATCGATCAAGAAACTCAAAGAAAACTTTGATATTACAGGTAAGTCAGCCGATAAAGGTGGGAATATAGTTCTTCTGAAGACTGATGACTATATTCAGAGTGCAATGAATCATCTGAATAACACAGAATGCTACCAAAGACTAACAACAAATCCAATTAATAATTTGCAAAAAGACTGGCAATTTATGAGCAACCATTGGAAAGAACAAGATCTAATCACATATGAAGAATTTACATACATGAACATTACTCATCCGATTCTTCTAACAATATATTTTTTGCCAAAAATCCATAAACCAGATCATTGAACTAAGGCCACCCGAAATGAAAGGGAACTAACATAAGCTTCTAGCTTAAAGACGGCGCATAAATCACGTGATCAGATCACGTGATGTCCATGTCCTTCTCAATGATCTTTATTTAAAAAACAAACAAACGTTCCAATTTAGCTTTACAACACCACAGAAGGCAATCGCACCGCACTCGTCATGAAGATATTTCAAGGTAAGAGTTTAACATTATATCGAGCTGATAGGAATATAAATCACGCTCATTTGAACCAAAACGGAACGTGTAACAACTCAGTTGTCTTACACGTCGTTTCTTTCCAATTATAGAAAACGAGGACCGTTCCGTACGAACGCACTAAACAAGACAATTTCAGGATCTAGGAGAAGAACAACACAGCAAATAGAATATTCACAGTCATCACATGCTGTAAGTTTGCATCTTTGTTAGCTATATACATTCACGTCACTATAATGTTTTAAACATGCTGTGTCTGCCTAAGAGACCAGAAAAGGTTTTTATATAAATACACATTATTTTCTTGGTGTACAGGTTAATTTGGGAAACCACCAAGAAAGAAACAATGGAATACATTAATTTCAATTGAACTTTATGTTAAATAAAGTAGCCATCACACCCCTGAAGAACCGCTATACTGAGCAAACGGGGAAACACGTGTCGGGATTTGGCTAGCCCATGAACTAATGAATATTAAGCAAATCTATATGCCATATGATCACAAATACGAGAAAGAACAATTGAATGAAGTTAATACAATGAAGTGAACTCTTTGTGAATCTACAATACAGAATTTGGACAAAACTAAAACTTGTTTTTCACAATTATTTTTATGTGTGAGCGCGTAGCATATCTGGATCCAGCCTTTTCTCCATACATTTATATTGCCCTTTACAGTCTTTGGGGCAGTGATCCGGAAACCGCAGCCATCACTGAGACAATTCAAAGCCTAATCTAGGAGCAGCGCATGGAACAGTGCACAAGACTGTACCAAAAATATTTTCTCTCTCAAAACGACTTCTTATTTGGATGACATAATTCCAGCCAAACACATTAAAGAATTGACGGGCCCAGCGCTGAATGCGCTCCTCAGCATAATCAATGCCTCCCTCGCAGAAGCATCATGCCCAAACACCCTCAAGACTGGTCTCATTCGATCTCTTGAAAAAAAACAACCCTAGATCCAGACAACCTGGCTAACTAGAGGCCCATTACGAATCTCCAGTTTATTGGCAAAATCTTAGAAAAAGTAATTGCTACACAATTACTCGCCAGAATCAAATAAGTCCACCTCCTAAATGACTATCAGTCAGGGTTCTGCCCTAAGTGTAGAATCGAAACAGCCACCATCCAGGTGGTGGATGATGCTCTCCAAACCGTAGATAAGGGCGACTCATGGCTCCTCATCCTCCATGACCTCTCGGCTACATTCAACAACGTCGACCACTGCATCCTTCTCTCCCTCCTTGCTGACAGGATGGGATTCTATGGCACTGTCCAAAATTGGTTTACCTCCGACCTCTAAGGGCAGACACCAGGCTGTCCAGATGAACTTGTGTTCTAACCAACTCCAGGTCTCCTGAGGAGTCCCCCAAAGCTCCATCCTCTCACCAATCCTTTATAACCTTTACATGGAGCATCTGGGCACTCTACTCAAAGATCCCAATATAGCCATCCACCAATACGCAGACAATACTCAGTTGTACATGAGAGTAAATAGTGCCCAGGACATCATTCGGCTCTGTGATTAACTACCATCATTCATTCCTGGATGTCGACGGCCTAACTCCAACTAAAGCCACCCAAGACTGAATTCATCCTCATCGTTCCACCCGCTTAAAGACAACCTGTACAACAATTGCTCAATGATATTCGCCTAGACAAATTTGATCCACAACTTTCAAACTCAACAAAATCCTTAGGCTTCACCATTGACAGCAATCTGTCCTTCCAGAAACATAGCCACGAAGGCCCAAATAGTCTGGCTCAGAATCTCTACCCTTTGAATATCAAACCCTTCATCCCACCACAGGACTTTCAGATGTTGCGCAGGCCCTTGTGGTCTTGCACATCGATGGGGGAAATTATCTCCTGGCTCACAGCTGCTCACTTGGCTCCCCTAAAAGCAGTCCACCATGCTGCAGCATGTCTTATTACAGGAGCATGGAAATTTGACCGAATTATCCCCATCCTGCGCGAGCTACATTGGCTTCCACTCCAAGCCAGGAACTGTTCAAGACTGCATGTATCCTCTACAAAGCAGCCATGATTAGCACACCAGAGTACCTTGCGGCTAAGCTCCACATATCTGGCGGCACACGCTCCTCATGCAACAAATTGACCAACTTGAATCACAACTGGTCCGCAAAGAGAAAACCCAATCTCCTTTTCTTGTCATGATGCGACAGTCTGGAACTCGATACGGGTGTCGGCTCAAAATGATCCCACAATTCTCCAATTTCGCAAATTTCTCAAAAAATGGGTCTTTCAACAACACCTGACCAAGGACTAATTCCAATGGATTCACATACCAACGCACAGACCTTACAGTACTGCACATTTTAAAAGATGCCAGCTAAATGCTGGCTACCCACACTCTGTACAGCGCTATGCTGCTCTCGAGCTAGGTCTGCACTTCACACAATAAAAATAAATAAAAAAGCTCATCGTCTGGCTGCATGGTATCCAGGCAGACAATATTAGCACAGTTAAATATAATCCAGTTGCAAGTCTTCAGTGGGTCACCACATTGCAGTGTGGAAGGTTAATTTTTGACAGCGTGTTATATTGCATCACGAAAGAAAAAACTTAATTCGAATTTTAGGTCTTCCAGGATGTAAGTACTGTGGATTGTTTAGTTTGTACTGCGGCAAACGTGCATATGCCACATTCAGATCGTCCAGTGCATTTCCACAGTTTACTATTGTAAATGTACGTTGACAAGTGCCGATTTCGGTTTCAGATTTTCCAGCTCTGTGCATTGCGGTAGATGCAATGCAAAATGGCAGTTTCAGGTCTTGCAGCAAGCCAGCACAGTGCATTCTGGAGATTAAATGACAGTTATCCATCAGATGGACCAATGAGATTTCCCTGCAGGCCATTTTTTGCTGAAGCCTGGTTTCCCGGTCCGGCTTTGCCACTGCAGGGAATCACGTTGTGGTGGGCCTGCTGCCCCTCAGACCTGTGTCTTGTACAGAGGACACCCCAACAGACACCCGACTCCCACAAGAGCCCAGCGTGCAGAACATATCAAATTACAAAGAGAGAAATTAAGTTGACTTTCCAGTTAGGAGTTGAAAATCCGTCCACCCTGTGCTGGCCATAGACAGAGATCCTGACACACATACCTACTTATACCAGAACTTACACTGCCTCACTCAGTAGAAATACAAGATTTGGCTGCATGTCGCTTATTGCACCTGCGTGAGTGTGTAGGAAAGTAAACTACAGCAGAAAGTGAATTTTGCAGTCATCCATTCTTGCCCCTATGCCAACTAATTGAAGATCTATTAGGCACACTGCTCCCCGCATACATAAAGTACAATGGCGGCTGTGCGTCCTGTAGCGTATGTGTGATAACCAGACAAGGAAATTAAAACACTTGCTGGCGGGCACACGATACAGAAGTCTACCATGTAACTACTGCTACCAGTATAGTTTGCTGAAGTAAAACGTTGCGACCTCTGGATCTAGCGCTTCTAAATTAGCATCCTGGTGGGTATGTAGGCATGGTGTTTCTAGTTTAGGACTCATTATTTACTGGACTGTCTCTGGACCGTTACGGCTACGTCGCAGCTAAAGCACCAAGAAGGCTCTACGCTGACAAGAATAAAGGTGCTGTTGAGAGGCCTCGTCCCCCTGTTCCACATTAGTGGCAATTGAGCCAGTCTTCCTACCTGGTTCTCTAAAGGCATGTCCTTTTTGAACGGTGACATTTTTCAAATTTCTTGTCTAAACACCCCCGATTGCCATACTACACCAGTTGTGTCTTTTGTTAGGTCAGTGCATTTTTATATTTTAAATTAAAAGACTATATTTTTAGAGAACCACGATTGGATTATTTTACTTAAACTGTTTGGTTTGCTACGGTCATCACCTCACACCCCACCCCTGAGGGGTAAAGCCTGCCCTCAGTCCACGTTACCACAAAAGGCAAAGGCGGTAACTGCGGGCTGTGGTTGTTCTACCTCAACGACTGGTATCACTGCTGTTTTAACAATCGTGGTGTGGTTTTGCCACTATTAATCCCTGCACTCCTGCAAAGCAGTAGTCATTTTGTCACACTCGGTATTAAGATTGGGAGGAGATTAACAGTTAGCTCTGGCATTAATCAGTTCCTGTTTCTTTGCAGCCTTGGGAGACAGCCTGGTGGTATTCCTCCGGCTCTTTTATTTCATTGGGTGACGTGGAGGAAGTTACAATTCCTAGTGTAACCCCATTTGGGAAAAAGACATGGCCACCTGCCTAAGGCATTGTTCCGTCTGCACAGAACTTGGAACAATCTTATTTGGGGAGGACTGGGAATTGGGCTTAGAGGCACTCATGGAATGGATTAGGGGGCTAGCAATTGGGAAGCGGTATATTTGCTTTCCCCCTTCTGCCTTTCCACCTGTTCTCTTTTGTGGAAAGAGATGAAACCAAGTAAAACTGCAACACCTTTTGCTGGCATCATGCGACCACTTTGCTGTACTTCAGCGCCATTTGTTTTCTTTTTTCTCCCCTCAAATACAATCTCTCTGGCTGGCGGTCTTCATAAGATCGGAATCATAAAAACAAAACTAATATTTCTTGTATAAATCACTTGTTGCAACGTTGGGTTCAACTGCACACTACAGTCGGCTTGCATAGCAAAGGAGGTATGGGTTCTTCTTTTCTTTGATTTTGGTTGTTGCATACTTTTTTTTTTCCACCAAACATTTTATTGAGCCTTTTCAATTTAGGTTTACAATGACATCAGCTTTTCAACACATACAGTTCATAACATTAGTTCAATAAGGCAGTTCTCTTAACTGCGCTTGTTTCTTGGCGTTGTACACTGTCTGTGGCCTTATGAGGGCTTGGTTGGGGTCTGTTCCCTTCCCATTCGTCCTGTTCTCATTGAAGCCATCGTGTAATTGGGGGTTCTCCAGTTAAGTCCTGGATATTGGTCAGCATAGTCCATGAAAGGTGCCCATGTGTCGGAAAGTGTTCAGGTTCCCAGAATGGATCGACGTGATTTTTTCCGCTACTGCGATTTCCCAACATTTGGACCACCAGATGGGGATTGAGGGGCCCTCCGAGTTCTTCCATAGTCGAGCCAGTGCTATTTTAGTGGCAGTTAACAGGTGCGTACACAGACGTGCGATCTGGCCATCAGCCCCGTGATCCCTTTGATCTGGTCTAGCACCCCCCTCCAGTACACCCCAACTTTTGGGTAAGTCCATAATAAATGGAACAAAGTGCCCAGTCTTTGCAGCCCCTGCAACATCCCGGCGGGATGTCTGGGTCGGATTTGTTTAGTTGCTCCGGGGTGATATAGTATCTGTAGCAGACTTCAGATCCCCCCTATTTGTTTGCGATACATTGGGTGCTTTTGTGTAATCTGGTCCAGTTTCTACCCCACTCTATGTCTTTAGCTCGTCCCAGATCTCTTTCCCAGCTAAGCATGTATTTTTCTTTTGTGGTTGCGTCTGTCTTGTCAAACAAGTGGTATAGTGTAGAGATTCTCCCCCGGAGGGTCAATGACCTTAGGATCCGCTCTTTCCCCAACTACCTTCTGTGACATGCAATGTCAGAGTTGGGCGTAATGGAATTGTTCTGTTTCTGTTAGCTTGAATTTCACCTTGCATTGTTCAAAGGTTTGTGGGTTGCCCCCCTCCAAGAAGTGTGCAACCTTCCACAAACCTCCCTCCCTCCAGGCTGTAAAATGTTGGGGATGGGTTCCCAGTGAGAACTCAGGGTTATTCCAGATAGGGGTGAGTGGGCCTAGGGTACCTGCACACCCATTTGCCGGCTGCTAATTTCCAATTTAATACAGTATTTTTTGTTGCTGAGAGACGGCCTAGATTTGTCTGGGTGTTTGTGGCTGGAATGTGTGGGAGGTCTGCCAGGGGAGGGGGGGACCATGCCTCTTCTAGCTGTTTCCAGTAGGGCTGGTCTGTATTATGTGTCCATTTGAATGCATGTGCAAGTTGTGCAGTCTGCTTGTATGCAAATACGTCGGGGACTCCCTGCCCTCCCAAGCTCCACCCGCAAAGCATGACCTTCTTCGCTATTTAGGGTTTCTCCCCCCCCCCCCAACCAAATGAATTTTAAAATGTTTCTCTGCAGGGAATTTAATTTGTTTTCTGGTATTTTCACCGGGATCGCAGCACATTGATAAATCAAGCGGGGTATTAGATTAATTTTTACCACAGTGATTCTTCCGAACCATGAGATTTCTTGTTTTTTCTAGTGCTCCAAGTCGTTCCGGAATTCGCGGAACAGCTGTGGGAAATTGCATTGGTAGATTTGCGAGGAGCTACTGGGGCTCTACACATCCCCCTACCCCCCACCACCCCCCCTCCTCCTTGGAAGGTATAGGAGGTCCTGTCATTATTACCCTGTGGTGTGCTACTAGGGTGCCATTTTTTCTTTATCGGTATATAGGGTTTTCCCGTTGTCTCCTATGAGCGGTGTGATGTTATTCCGCTTATGTACCTTCTGGAGTTTATATGCGTTGCTTTTGCTTTAGTAGAATTGTTTTGTGTAAGCCAGTGATTTCGCCAATCGGTCCTGCCCAGTGCATTTCCAAAGGTATTTTGGCTTTTTTCAGATCCCTTTCCAATTTCCTGGGTCGGCGTGTTTTTAGTTCTCTCTCCAGAGCAGATACCTTCGCCTCTAGTTTGGATGCTTGAATTTTAGCTACCCGACCCTATTCAGCGCTTGCACGTATTAGCGTCCCTCTCACCACAGGCTTCATGGCATCCCAGATTATATCTATGGCAGTGTCTGCTGTGGTGTTTTCCGTAAAATAGTTAGTGTTTCCCCAGTTTCCCTTCTGATAGCATCATCTAGGAGGAGGGAGTCCAGACCCGTAGTTTCCAGTGTCTTGGGGGAGGGGCCCCTCTTATGCCTTAAGTCTGCTGAAACCGGAACGTGGTCTGATTTCAATCGTGTGTGAATCTCCACTTTTTCAAGACAAGTCTCCTCTATAAGAAGGAACCCTTCTGAGAACGTCAGCAAAATCGGGATCAGGTCTGATAGGAATTTGTCTGGGGTGCTGTTTGGGCTATATATGGTGGCTATAGTGATCGGCTGTTCTAGGCGGTGTCCTTTCACTAGGAGATACAGGCCCCCGCAGGTCCCTTTTTACTGTGATTTCATTTAATGGGACCTTATCACTCAGTAAAATGGCCACTCCCTTTTTATCTCCTCTGATGTGGTGAAAAATGATTTCTTAAATCTTTTAAATCTGATGCACTGCTCGTCAGCCTGCAACAGATGAGTCTCCTGGAGTAGTACTATGTCTCCTGCCAGTTGTTGAACTCTATGCTCCACTGACCTACGTTTCTCCGGGGAGTTGAGGCCCTGGACGTTCCATGTGAGCATAAAGAGTACACTCTCATTAGTCGACCCCATAGAGGTTCCTGTTGGGCGTTGCTTTAAGCTGGCTCACGGCAGATCCCGGATTGTGTGTCCCCAATTGCCTTGGTCTGTCAGCCTTTGACTGCTGTGTGTCTGTATGTCATTGTGTTGCTTATTCTAGCATACTGGGAGCAGGGGATAACAGATCCCAACCTTGCTCCCGGCTCTTCTCCCCCCCTTTAAGACTCCCACCCTCTTGCCCTGCTAATGATGAGACAAGCCTCATCCAACAGGGTTACTGGCTGTGCCCCACCACCGAGTAACTGAGGCAAGCGGACCCAACATGTCGTCAGCTGAGTATTGTAGCAAAACTCAGCCTTTATTAACCTCGTTTGTGAATGAGCAACTCTTCTTTGGGTCTCACCCCCACCCCCGTTTGGTCGTTATGGATACCCATATTTCCCAGTCCGCTCAATAGCCCTTCCCGGGTGCCCCTCTCGCCCCAAGTGTCCTGTATGTGGAGTTTATCTTGGTTACTGTTGAGCCGGATTCCATGGGGCGAGCAGACTGACCTAAAGTAGGCAATGATCGCCCCACCGTGGAGGTCCTCGGATTGTCAGTCTTCTGCCGACTCTTGTCCAAGTAGATGATTGCGTTTTGGTTTGGTCTTGCGCAGATGCTTCAGTTTCTGAATCATTGCTTTCATTTCCTGTTCCGAGGAATGTTTCCGCTTCTTTCAGGGAGTTAATCTGCTTTTGGGTTCCGGTACGGGATCCTTCTTTCCTGCAGCCACTCAGTGAGAGGTCTGAGCAATTTCCTTTTTTGAAGGGTGGAGTTTGCCAGGTCTGAATATAGTTTAATAGTGGCATCCCTGAACAAGATCTGATGCGATGATCAGGCTTCTTTCAGGATTTCTTCCTTCACCTGTAAAAATGGATCCTGGCTAGGACATCCGCAAGGAAGGAGGAAGATCGTCTTGGGACGGTCCCGTGTATCTGATCAATTTCCAGTGGGGAGCTGTCTGGCAGGGTGAGGATGAATCTGAACAGGGTGGTTGCATACCTCTCGAGGTCTGAGTCTGAGATCGAAGTGGGGATACCCCAGAGGCTGACATTATTGCACCTCGAGCGGTTTTCAGCATCCTCCTGCTTTGCTTCTAGGGCATCACATCTAGCTTCTAGTGCTGCCATCCTATCCAGACCTTTTCCCCACTTCAAATGCCTGGTCACACAGATTGTTTTCAATATCTGCCGTTCGGGCCTCTACAGCTTCCACCCTTTTGTCTAGGGTATCGATCTTCTTAGTTACTTCATCCGTACCCCTCGGAATCTCCTTATTCAGGGCTGTCAACAAGTCCTTTATGTCTGCCTTTGTGGCTGACTTGGTCCGGTCTGGGGTGCCTGAGGCGGGGCACATCTCAATGTTGTGCCCCCCTGCTTGGTCCCCCTTCTTTGCTTTCTCCGGATTGACACTGCTTATTAAAGTCAAAGGCCCTCATTACGACCCAGGCGGTAAGTAATCGAAATTACCGCCATGGCGTAATGAGCGTTAACGCCATGGTCCGATGGCGATAAGAGCGCCATATTACGACCCATTGCGCACGAGCATTATGCCATGGCGGTAATGTAAACTGCGCCATGGCGTTAATGCCCCCAAAACGGCACCTACCGGCATCGTATGCCGCGCAAGGTGCACCACCGCCACCCCGACCACCGTTCATAGCGGTGACCGTAGTTAGCGGTCACCGCAATTAGCGGTGACCGTAGATAAGCGGAACCGGAAGTAGCGTCACCGCGGCGGAACGGGAAAGAGCACGGCGGCCATCTTTAAAAACACAATCCATTGCCATCCTCCGCAACCACTGGACATCCGAGCCTGGGACCCGGCAAATACCATCATCAACCTTCTTCCTGCAAGAAAATGCCTAAAGTGGTTAAAAAGCCTGTGACCGCCAGCGGCAAGACCGCTTCACCAGAGAGGAGCTCACCATGCTTGCGGAGACCCTCCAGGAGAACGCCGCAGTGGTATTCTCCAACCAAATGACCAGACCGGCCATAGCCAAGAAGAAGGCCATATGGGCACTGGTAGCTCAGCGGGTTAGTGCCGTGGGAACAACACCCCGCAATGTGAGACAGTGCCGCAAGCGGTGGGACGATCTCCGGCTCAGAGTCAGGAGCATACTATCGGCAAACAGAAACCTGGCCACGGCAACCGGGGGAGGATCGGAGTCCCCTATCAAATTGCAGCCATGGGAGGAAATCTGTGCCTCCACCATCGGAATGGAGAGCATAGAAGGAGTAGGAGGAATGGAGAGAGGAGCCCCGACATCAGGCGATGCAGGTAGGTGGCTCAAATCAAGCCATGCAAAATTCACCAAAGTCCATTCATGTGAAGTACAATGTTACCCCATAGTGTAAATGCAACACATCAGCAGGAGACTGCCCACAGATACATCCGATCTCCACCCTGTACACATGCAGTATGCACACCCTAACTGCAGGCACCCACATACCTCCATGCTACTTCCACACAAAAGGGAGACAACCTGTTTTCCCCTGCCTCAAATGTGCCGCATGTACTAACTGATAAGATGTCAGTCGTCACAATGCCCGCCCAATGTCCACAGACCCATCAATAACACTTTCCCTCCTTTGCTCCACCACAGGCTCAAATTCCGAACTTGAGGATGAGGACACCACTGCCTCCACACCCACCAAGAGGGCCAGGACAACTGTGCCAACACCACAACCCTCCACCTCTGCCGTCCCGAGGAAAACCCCACAGCAGCCAAAATCCATGCCAGGAAAACAGGACAGGGCACTGACAGCCAACCCAGCAGGCAGCACAGAAGCAGCAGCAGCAGCAGACATTACCCAAATCGTGCCCACAGAAGGGACAGGCTCTGCTGCAAGCAGCACTATTGGGGAAACTGCTGCCATCGCAGCCTCCTCCGATAGCGAAGCAGGGATCATTGAGGAGTTTGATGTCGGAAGCCCCACTGCCCACCCTCATTCCCCCTACCTGTCCCTAAGCAGCCCGCATGCGGGTGCTACACAGGGGCAGTCAGAGGATGACGATTGGCCAGGCTCTCCATCCCCGCTGCAGGAGGTGAGCAGCCCAATGGGAATACCACTGCCATTAGCTATGGGCCAGAAAGAACAACTAAGCCTGGAGGAGATCGTCACCCGGCAGCAGCAACTATCCTCGCTCCTCAATGAGCATGTTGCAGAATGTGGGGGGTCAACGGCAGCAATGGAGAAATGTGCGGAGACAGTGAAGGCTGCTATAGAGTCCTCCACAAAGGACATCTGCGCAGAACTCGCCGCTGTGCGGCACGTCATCACTGAACTTGTGCAGACAATTCGGGACATGCGTCCAAATGAGCAGGCAGGAACCTCCTCAGCTGCCAGCTCGACACCAAGCAGCCCCATCCGCCGATCGGGGAGGAACCTGCGCAGCACAGGCAGGGGTGCCCCGGGGGCCAGGGGAGGGGGCTGCCAATAGTGGCCGGACAGTGGAGAAATCCTACATCAGACACTGCTGCACAGACTTACTCACACCTTTGTAGGGATTCCAGGGGGGAGGGTGGAGGGGGGAGTGGGTGTGTTGGGGAGTTCAGGGGGCAGGGGGGAGTGGGTGTGTTGGGGAGTTCAGGGGGGAGGGGGGAGTGGGCGTGTTGGGGAGTTCAGGGGGGAGGGGGGAGTGGGTGTGTTCAACAAAATCACTTTCACAATACACCTTTCATATTTGCACAAATCAGATGTGTGGACATTGCTCATTGCGTATGTGTGATTTATTGGTAAACAGTCCCCAGTGTCCATATAACAGACGCACACAGTGCCACAATCGTCATCTCCAGGTGACACCCCCCATTCGCGTGTGCTAGAATAATTGGTTGATCAGAGTACTACGCATTTCACGCCCCTCCTGTGCATCGCCGCCTCCACGAGGTGCTGCCGAATCCCCACCTTCATCATCCTCATCGACAGGTGGTTGCAGTTCAGCATCAGGGGGCAGGGGCACATTGCGTCTGACGCACATATTGTGTAGCATGACACATGCCATGACGATCTTTGCCATCTTCTCATGGCGGTACAGGAGTGCCCCACCAGACCTGCTGAGGCAGCGAAACCGTGCCTTCAATAGGCCAAAAGCCTGCTCAATCACCACACGGGTACGTGTATGTGCACGGTTGGAGTCCTCCTCGTGCTGGTTCTGTGGGTTCCGGACTGGTGTAAGGAGCCACCTCTTCAGGGGATAGCCTGCATCACCTGTATGTGGGCGAGAATGTATGTGTCAGTCATGACGTCTATTTCAAAACCTGACGTGCCACCATGGCTTGCATCCAACTGTTACTTCGGACCTCTTTTGAATGCACTAATTGATTCACACTATGCGACCAGTATATGCTCATGGCTCCTATGGAATGTGGTGCATGCCATCAACCAATGTATGCAGGGGGGTCAAGTGCCTTGTGAGTGTCCATCCACTGTGTTCGTTCATGCCGTTTGTTTTGGTGGCCTGGCACGTGTCCTGTGAGGTCAACGCTCACATCATTGCAACATTGCTGTCAGCATCATCATGACCCCAGTGAGCAATACTGATGTTGATAGGGACATTTTGTGGGCCTTGCTGTCTGTGTGATGGTGTGTTGATGTTTCTGTCCGTCATGTGCCTCATTCGTGCGCAGTTATGGGGACAGGCCTTTCAGTGGATGGTGTCTGGTGACGTGCATGTAGGTGCATTTCGTTGAGGTCAATGTGGTGTGAATTGGTACAATGCACTTGCAGATGGTTGTGTCAATGTTGGGGCACAACTTCATTCACGTGGTGGGGCTGCATACATCGGGCATTAGGTTTAGTGGTGTCAGCTGAGGTTTGTGCTGCTTTAGGGTATGATCTGGCTCCGTTGTCTCTGCTACTCACAGCCAGGTGGGGTATTCAGTAGGGGTGGGATGGCGGTTGGTGTTTCTATCATGCTGTTTGTGTATCATGTATACAATGGTGTTGATGGTGTCCCGGTCCAAACGGTACAGGGTGTGGATCTGCTCAGCGGTGAGGTTGAATGGACTGGCTCTGATGCGTGGGATTGTGGGCTGCCTGCGTGGTGCCACTGGCTGTGCTGGTGGGGCTCGCTGGCCCTGCCTTGCCCTCCTTCTCCTCCTGCGTCTCCTCTGTGCAGCCTATTGTTGTTGTTGTTGTAGTTGAAGTTGTAGCACTTGCATTGCTATCAGGTCCTCCACCCCAACATTGCTAGTCCTATTGGAATCATTGTGGAGTGTGACTGGGTCTGGGGAAGGGGTTGGGTGTGCTCTTTTTGTACTTCCTGACTCTGTATTGCCTCCACCTGTGCTGATTCTGTGCGCCTGTGGCAGCTGGATTCACTGCACAAGGCCCTTTATGGTTGGTTCGCGATGGCGTAATTAGCACCATGGCGGTAAGGTACTTAACGGGCTGGGTGATGGCGTTAGGTGCATGTCCGCTTGGGTCGGCATTCGCGTACCTTTACGCCATGGCGCTAAGTACGGTGTGGGAGGTCGCGTGCGCGCGCCATTGGCGCAGTTAGCGGCAGCGTTAACTACGATGCCGCTAATGGCATCGTAGTTAGCGGTCACGGGTCATGATCGGACCTAGCGGAAAACGATGGCGGTAACCATTTATCGTCAAGTTTTTCACTTAGCGCCAGGGTCGTAATGAGGGCCAAAATGTCCATCAGCTAAGAAATGTTCCCACTCTTCACTGTGGTCTCCTGTTTAGGGGTGCAGGGCTGGGGAGCTCCGTAACAAGTTGCGATCCTGTCAGCGATTCCCTTCCCTGATGTTCTGCTACTGCACCCTCAGGCGTGGGTGACGGTTTATCCGTGGGAGCATTTGACACCTGGAGTTGCACAGGTTCCTGGATCTGGCGATTACGCCCTGTGTAGAGGGCGTAATCACCAGATCCCCTTCGTCTTCCCCTGCTCCCCTGTAGTTGGGGAGGGCGTTTAGTGGTGCTTTTATTCCTCCGCGCCTTCAGGTGAATAGCCTACTAGTGTGGATTCGTCTGCTGTTCGGGTGATCCCCAGTTTATCTGGATGTCTGTTTACTGCCGGGGGCAGTCTGGTGCAGTTCTTCCTGTGGGGGGGGGGGGTAATCTGCAGCGAGGAGGGTCTGTTTGGCCACTTTCGTCTTTCCCCGCTGCCCTGCAGTTGGGAAGGGCGTCTGTCCAGGTGCTGCTTCTCTTCCTCCTTGTTTTCAGGCCAAACACCTACTGGTGTGGATTGGTTTGCTGTTCGGGTAGTCTCCGGTTTGTCTGGATGTCCGTTTACTGCCGGGGGCCAGTCAGGTGCAGTGCTTCTTCTGGGGGTGACCCGGCGTCTCCCCACGGGTTGTGGTTTCTCCGGGGGTGATCTGCGTGCTCTAAGGGTTTAAGGAGCATTGGGCTTGTGTTTAAATGTTCCCATCCCCTTCCGGCGTATTCTTCCTCTGGTGGTACGTCTCTGATTGTCGGGTCGTCTGGAGTCCGGACTTCCCTTTGAGCGGGTTGGGTAGAAGTGGGGCTGGGCAGGGGGGCACCATAGGGGAGATCTCAGGGAACCACAACTTTCCTTTATTTTGCTGGCTTTACCCCCACCCTCACCTTGTCTGTCCACAGAGCAGCCTCACCGTGGGATGGTGGTCGCCAGTAACTCCAAGTGGTGCTTCTCTGGCTCCCACGTTGCATTCCACAGCCTGCCTGTGCCTGATCCGGTGGGAGGACTAAATCACTCTGCTGAGGGCTTCCAGGCAGGACTTCAGTTGGGGCCACTTCGGTGTTCCGTCAGCCCACGGCTGGCTGGGTCCTGGCCTCCGATGTTCTTGGCAGGCTGGGGAGCCTCTCCCCCCATCTCTGCTATTCTGCTGTTGGGTCCCCCCCCCCCATCTTATTGCCTTCCTTGGCACTGGCAGATGTACCGCTGCTGGTGAGGGTTGGGTCTGGGTCTTCCTGTATCAGAAGAGCTGGGGGGCGGATCCAGGTTGAGTCGGTCCGCGTGCCCCCCCGCTATCCCCTGAGGTTGGACCGATCTCGTTGTGGAATTTTCAAGACAGACCCGCGATGGGCGTTAGTGTCCGCCTCTGCTGTAGGGTCCAGCAGTTTAGTTCTCATTTCATCAGAGCCACCATGGGGATGATTCTCTGTTTTTGGGCGAAGTTGCTGGGCTGTCAGGCTGATTAGCTACATGCTACGACAGTGTTAGGCGATTGCGCCTTTCTTCTCTTTATTGCTCCTCCTCTTTGCCGCGTTTGGAGAGCTCTGGGATGGAGCGGCCGCCATTTTTTTTTCTCAGAGATCAGGCCGCTCATGGAAATTACAGTCAGCTTTTCCACCCTGAAGCCGGTGTGCAGTAATGTACCGCTCTGTCTGTTCCTCACTCATTCAGCTAATTCTCTTGCAGAAACAGAGCCGTAAGCTGTCAAAATCACACTCAGGAGGTATGCCAGGAGCTTCTACGGAGCCATACCACTTGTGGCAGCTCCAAGCCACGCCCCTGGTTGTTGCATACTTTAACGTTTAGTGAAGGAGTTATCAACAAACAACTATAGTGATGCTGGAAAGACAACTTGGCATAGGACAAGATAAAAAAATAAAAACTGGGTTGTGGGTGGGCTGGAGGAAAGCTCGGGCATAGCTTTTAACTGTCTCAAAATTAAACAGGATGATAATTGAGTAGTAATTTGAATGTGTGTGACAAGGAATCATGAATTCTTTCCCAGAGTTTACTGTGAAATGGCAAGTACCATGAAAAATAATGTTTTAACCATATTAGATCCAATGATTTTACCTTTGTACTATTAAAAATATCCACTCAGCACAAAAGATGATGCTAGCTTGTGCTGACTAAGTAGTCTCATTGCCAGGCTCTACTGATGGAAAGTGTGATGTAGCAAAGGAGCATCACTGGACTGTAAACCGAGTGAAGAGAAGTTTTTTTTCAGTATTCTTACAAATGTGACTGGCCATGCAGAGCTGGGGGTAATACAAAGAGATTTAACCAGAGATGGGAAGGAAGGAAACAAAGTGCTGGAAATTGGTTAGTTTTTGGCTGAGGAGAGAAGGACTGCGAGCTGGGATTTGCACAATAGCACAGTAGTGAAAGTTAACTCGAAGAGAAGAACTGCTGTGGAAGCCAAAGAAAGCTGTAAGCCAGATGCCGGATCTGCAGCTCTAGGCAGGAACACCATGTGAGCCACCTTGGAATGACCCATGCTAGCGAGGAAGCTGCAGACAACAATACTAATGTCAAGAGAATGAGGCAAAGAAGGTAAAGACGAAGGCAGAATATCCAGGCGACCGATGGGCCTTTTAAAAAAAAAAAACACTTGTGTGAGACAAAATGTAAGCTAAATCAAAAAGTTAATGCCAAAAGTGCCCTCAATCAATGAGGCCGAGAAGAACTACAAAGGTGAAAGGGTTGAAAAGGAGGACCAAGAACCCAAATGCGAGAAAGCGACTACAAAAATTGAACGGCAAGGCTGAGGAGATGAAGCCAATGGGTGAGCGCAAAGTAGAGATTTGAGGAGGTGGGTTGTGGGGAACTTATTGTGGATGCAGGTGGGTAGGTTTTGTCCAAAAGAAATTAAAAAAAAAAACGAATCTAGAGAGAATTAAGAAATTTGTGTGGGAAGGTGGTAGATATAGAGCCAAATGCCAGCTCAAATCAGAGAATCAAGGCAACCTCTTGCATGCTCTATTAGAAAACGCAGTAAAAAGAGACATTTGTGTTGTACACTGGTGGATTTGTTCAAATTATTAGCTTGAATCAAAAAGGAAACTGATGAAAGTCACGTTTGGCGTACAAGATGCCCAGTCAAAACTCAAAGAACTGAAGATAGCATTGCCTGCTCCCTGCTGTTGCTGTTTTGTAAAAACACCAGCTAATAACAAGAGTGCTGTCAATACAGTAAAATTGATTATCAAGAAACACCCCTTTCAAATACTGAATTAGTGAGTGCTGATCATTATGTTAAGTATGAAATCATCAGTATGACCGATAGCAGAGACATAATGCTAGAACTGTATTTCAGGTGGTCCGATTATATATTGCACCGTTATACTAGAAGGGGAGCGGGACAAATTGCCACACAATACCGATAGGAAAGTAAATCAAATGGCACCACTATAAAAGGGGAAAACAGTATAGTAAACATGTTCAAAGGTCGGAGCCCACGTAGCACTCAATGATAAAGAGCACAGCTCAACACAAGCTCATAATATGGCACTAAAAAAATTAGGAAAACGCTGGCCCGTCACAAGCTTTTTACACTGTGCCAGCAAAACCTGATAACCAGTGACTCAGAACAACATTGTGAAATGTCCGCATACTCTTAGCCGCACCTCATGACAGGGCCTGCTCTCTGCACACTCAACCCAAACCCTGAACCACAGTCACGCTCTTAAGCCTCATACAATGAAACAAGTAGGAATTCACTTCGGACACCGCGAAATGCTAAGAACATCCCACGCGACAGTCTGCACACCCTCCCCTACATTCTAAACTGCTCCAAATGTGGAGAAACATTTTTGGACCAGGGGTTTCTGAGCGAGTGAAACTTGGCACGATCCACAGTTCTCGAAATACATGGGTCGAGCCGAGAATATACAAGAAAAATATTTCAGAAAATGCGCTGCGAAAACATTCAAGGCGCAGATCCTCCTTTCCTTCACTAACCATGCCTGAACGCCTCCCGCCAATGCATTCATGCAATCTTGGTTAGTTTATTGTTACTCCATCTAGATCTCCACTCCTACAAAATCGATCATCTCAAGTTATCCTGAAAGTGCCAGTCCAAGCCCAACAGCTCTCCAACACAGGGAGATATTACTGTCATACAAACCATTTACCCCGCATGATCATCATGGTCTCCCCATCTGCTTAAGATTTCTTTTTAAGACTCTGTTGGAAGTAAATACAGCTTCCCAGCCAGGCAACAAGGTTCAGGGTGAGAAAAACCTATTAGCACATACCATTTTGTGAGCAGGGTGAGGTTTGTACGGCACAAGGCATACTTGTCATTGTAGTTAGGTATGACACATATTAGATACTCACATATAGCAACACAGAAGGAGCAGCAAATATACTAAAGTGTGTTGCAGAGGTTATAGATAGGGCAGTGTATAGGCCCTGTGTTAAGCAGTGTTTAGCAAAGTTATATTCTTTATTGAGGTGCGAGGAAGGAGCTGAATCAGGTGGTATGAGTGAGGGCAGTGTGTTAATATGGCAAGAGTACTGCCATATTGGATGTTAAGGCCTAGTACACAATGAACAGAACAGAATGCAGGCCTTGGTATGGGGCAGTGGCTCCAGCTAGCTCAGTCCCAGGATAAATCACCTTTCCGTCCCCAGGAGAGAAGCTGATAAACGCTAAATGTATCCAGCTGCAGGACCTGAATGGGGTGGGTACTGAATGTTAGCTGCCGGGAGAGCTGGTAGGGGTTTAACCTTTGATGGACAATACGGTATTAGGTTTTGTGATGCCAAGAGGCAGGCCACAATTTAGTGCACTATTGGCCCTACCCAAGGAGTTCTCATCCCATTTGAAGTACAAGTAGGTGAACAACTAAAGCAAATAAATCCCTGAAATATTTTGTACAAAGTCGGGCTGCAGCGTCTGGTATAGAAGGTCTATTGTTTTATCAAAGCAGAGTTGGCCTCACCAGTTTACTTTGATTGTGTTGGAATCAGAGGGGTGCACATCACGTTACAATTTATTAATGTGTCAATATGTTCATCGAACAATCCTGTACCTGGACTCAATAGTGACAATGAAGGGGACCACGTGTCTATGGGAATGGGTTCAGTCCATAGACTATAGGGGGTAATAGCATGTTCTATAGGTGTAGCCAATGATGCTGGTGTGATAACATTGTAACCAATCTATTCAGATTTTTACGGTTTACTGCTATATAAACTCTAACTTCTTGAGAAGTGACAAGCTTTATGTCAGTTGAATTCTACTGGACCACCTGAGGCCTTTTTGCATGTAATAAACCTTGTTTTCCCTTGCAAAGAGGTGCAGTGATTGATCTTTTACTGTTCGGGTTTTGGGTTGCTGTTCTCTATACAAATTGGTGACCCCGACGTGATCGACGGGCGCTGCTCGCAGTTGTGCAGGCTGTTGAAGGGACCCCGTATCAGAGGAGCTCGGAAGAACGCTTAGATATAAGTCCAGTGACAGAGATGGTCACCCCCCCCGCAACCCCCAGCTACCTAGTAAGACGTCCCTCAAAAGCTAATGCCATGCGCGACCCAATTGTTATGAAAACAGAAAACAGGGCAAAGGGAGACTTAGGACAGAGGCAGAGCTTGCTCAAGTAACGGATGAATGCGGAGGCGGACGAAGATTATCACTCTGTACTAGTGAATGGAAAGGGTGAAATTATTTTATTTTGAATTAACAGTATCACGATTGGGGATGTACATGTCCAGACGCAAGATGATGGCCGCAACAATGAGAGGGATAACAACATGCAGAGAGTTTAGATCATTTATCAATCCGATCAAATCAGATGTAGATGCAGGAGTAGCAGAGGAGGAGGAATGGGACACAGATGAAGAACAGGGAGAAGAGACTCCACCCAGTGGGACGCCACAAGTAGAGAGTCTGTGGGGTCCACGACTTAAGAGTGCGACCAGGCTGCGTCGCAGTGGTGAAGGGGAAGCGAGGCGGGAGGAAGTTACCAGCTAGGCAGGTGGGAACACAGTTTCCATTGTTACACAAGGGTCCCCGGAGGGGCACAATACGTGCCCTGGTCACACATGGACTAAACAATTTAATGAAAGCAGCGTCGTTGCTGGAAGCAGGAGCAGGAAAGTGGATGTATGGATTGGAAAAGCAGACCACAAGCATTACACTAGCGGGAGGGGATAGGACAAGTTAGTTTGCTGCTTTATTAGGAGACCAAACAGATATTTAGAAAAAAGCAGGCTACCCAGGGGGGATGAATGAATGACAACAATCACGATGGGAGATGTTTTAACGATTGTCGGGCAAAGGTGTGGGCTGTCTTAAGGGCAGCTTATCCCGACACACCGGATATACATTTAATTATGGCGCGCACTATGAAAGATGAAGACCCGGCCCAATACATACTCCAGATTCAGGAGATATGGAAGGCTGAGACAGGGGAACCATGGGTTAAGACCATAGCAATATTCTATCATATGTTAAAGAAATTACTTCCAAAAGAGGTGCAGAAAGACCTGGACATGGTAGTAGGGATATAGGCTAAGGGATGGGCAGAGATTTAGGCAATGATAGGACACCATTTTAGGCGATGACAGGAGAAAGAGAAGGAAGTGGTTGATCCCATGCAGAAGGCTGAACCGAATTTAGTACATAAGAAATTAGCAAAGTGGAGTATAGAAGTAGCAGTGATTACAGGCCCACCCAGTGCTCCGGATAAGATTTTGAGGTGGGAGTATTGTACTAGCCATTTTTAACCTTTGAGACTAAATGTGATTTCAAGAGAGTACAATGTATGTGACATCCAGCTGATGTGTGCAAAAACTGTAGGGAAATCATTACCACGCAGTAGCTTTCTGCAGCCGGTCAAGTGGCACAGCGAGTAGAGCGGTCGCTTTGACATTCGTGCAGATCCTGCTAACGCAGGCTCGAATCCCGGCGGGGCCAAACTCAGCCTTTCATCCTTCCGAGGTCGATAAATGAGCACCACACACCGTGGGTAATAAGCAGCACTCAGATACCTGAGGGTTCGTAGCGCTATATAAATGCCAAATTATTATTATTATTATTATTATTATTATTGTGACAGAATACACCTTTCATTATTTCTCCAAGGTTTGGCCATTTGAGCTCTCCTGTATATATTTAAATGTTGAAAACACAAAAAGCTAGCCAATTACATAGTAGAGCAAACATGAATTGTATGGTGTGTGTTGAGGCTACATAGCAGAATTGTTTTGATGTTTAATGAAAGTCCTAATTTCCTGGAACTATTACTACCTAATGGTATGCCAATGTTATGATACAACAATGCAGAGAGCCAAGGACTGCATGCTTAATTCTATACCTAATCTCATGGTCATTGTTATTTATATAGCGCTTTTAGCAAAGCGCTGTACATAGAAAATATTTATCAGAATCACCAACAAACCGAAGTTGGTGCTCCCTTATTGACCGAGTTGGCCTTGCCGGTATACAAACCTACAGATCACGCACAGATCGCAGCAACGAGCGCTCAATGAGCAATCTTATTGGCCATCATCCTTCATACGTCAGTAAACAAAGTATCGACTGAGGTATAACAATCACAGTGCCTAGATGTTGGACAAACCATGCATGAAGCGCTACATTTAGTCAAATACCTATCTGGATTATTAAAGGGACAGGTTTTGCCGAGTTTCTATTTAAATTATAAAATGTAACTTTCATTTATTTTTTTTAACAGAGCTTGCACTTCCTGGAAAGTTGGGTTTTGGATGTTTAATAATAGTGTTGAAGATTTGAAAGGCTATAACACCTGTGATCGGTATAATGACAATCACTCACCCTTGAGCAAAGACTCTGCCGCCACAGACCATTTATAGTAAGGTACCCCATTGACTGCAAGGTTGAATGGATGTAAACTAGACCGTGCACACTCATCATTTTACACACTATTTTTATAATTGGAGTGTAAATCAAATTATCACTGTAAAAACGATGTGCTGCTGCATGATTATGCACAGCACATAACTCTGAAAAATAGAATTGTACAATACTGGTTTGCTTTCACTCAGGGGAAAAAAAGCATCATTTGTTACTAAAAGATTAATTCTCAATTGCAACTTAGTTATCCATTGTATTAATTATACAATCCTAAAAAGCTAGGAAAATAAATATGCACAGTGCTTCTGTTTGCTCCATGAGCATCTACAAACACAGCAGAAGCTGAACGGAAAGAAACCATTCCTTTTATCACGCAGTGTGGTTTCTTTTTTGATAGGCTTAGGGGAAAATTATTGTTTCAGAGGTTTTTCTCCATGGCTTGCATTACATCCATGTAGATAAAAATGTATAGAAGCGTTATGGTTTCTGTCAAGTAACCTGACCTTTGAACTGCCCTCTGCTCTAAATGTATACAGGAAAATAATAAAGCTGTCATATTTACAAGATTTTCATGCGTAAAAAGGTCCGGTATGACTCATAGCTGGAGGCATGGGCTCACCAGTATGGCAGGTAGAACAAAGAATGGCACCAGTAGAACCAAGAAAAAAAACCAGAGTGGACATAAGGGTATCAAGATTATCTAGAAAACGAAGGTCATCATGGGGGTTTACTCGGGTGGTTATCAGGGAGGTTACCAACAAGGGAGAGGGGAGAGGGAGATTTCAAGGAGGGTGAGGCAGCAGAGGAGGGTGATGATATGGAGGGATGGACCAGAACAGGGTTGGTCATGCGGGAGAATGGGTCATTTTGCATGATAGTGCTGGAGTAGGCAATATTATGCATATGATCCCTGCGCATAACCCAGCGCACTGGTGGCCCGAATACATATCAACAGCAGCATAGAATGATGCCACCAAGTGCCCTGTATGGTACAGTCTGCACTCAGGTGCCCCAACAGGGACAACAGCGCCAGTATCAATATCAGGCGCCATTACCACAACAGATGAAATCACAGCAGATGCAACTCCCACCGCCCAATAGCGCACCAGTGTATGCACAGCAACAAAACACAACAGCCAGCACCACAGGTGTGGGATAAAAATGCTTTGCCACACTGCACAGTGACACAATATCAAGGAGCAAGTGTGGTGAGTGGTAACCCATTCATATTCCCAGGGTCAAACATATCCAGATCAGGACAGATCAGGACAGCCCACAGAGAGCCTTGCGTGCCCAGCTCTGATCACTGCCGACCCGGAAGAGGAACCCCTAGTAGGTGTGGCGCTTCCCTTTATCAGGAAAAGTTATGGACATGCAGGGATGATTTTGTCAGGCAATAAAACCGGTTCCATTCACAGAAGATTTACATATCAAGGTAGGTACTAAAGAGGTGTTCGCTGCGCTATTATTTTCATCTGAAACGGCAGTGAACTTGTTAGGCAGGTACCCACTCAGTAAGTTAAACATGATGATCTCATTTACAGAAGGAGGGGTAGTGTGCTCCACACCAGGAATTTCGTATGCTAGGGTTCTGGCAATAACATATGCATTGTACAGTGACTGCTACTAGAGGAATACCTTTACACCTGTATTGGTTTATGTATGGAGCAACCATATTGTTGAGTTGGGGTGCCAGGCATCCGAAACAAACCATGGAGAGTTCCATCGGAATTTTCGTTTAGACCAGCTGTTCGCCAAGACCATGCCCCGGGTACTATAATAACATTAAACTTGGAAGGGGTGATCATTGCTAACCACAAGATAGTACTGAAAGGGAAGTGGAAGGAGATGAGTGGCATACAATTTTGTGCACAGATCCGGCACAACCACCGAGTGGGGTGTTGGACGAAACAGTAATTTGAAGATGCTGATAACGATGGTGATATGATAGTGGAGGTTTGTATTCTGTGTCATTAATAATCCAGCATGGAAATGCATCTTGCCCTATACTCATTGCTAAATGCATGCCCACATATCTACAGGAAGACTTGTTAAAGGTTCCCAGCACTCTATGGACTGACAACGCCTATGACGTAGGGTTCCTGAAGGAGCCATACATATCAAGTTGAAGCAGAGAGCAGTGTTACCTAGAGTGTGACAGTATACATTGTCAAGAGAAGCAGATGAGGGAATACATGACAATTGTGGTGCTATGGCAGCAGGGCATCAGAGTCCCCATGTAACACAACAATACATCCAGTCAAAAAAGCAAAAAGGTAAAGTTGGAGGATGAGACAGGACTTACGCCCATTAAATATTATTGTAGAAGCCGAGTTCCCAGTAGTACCGAATCCCGACAATTATTTGCAATATACCTAGTGAGGCTACACATTTCACTGTTCTTGATTAGAAAAGTGTGTATTCTCCATTCCATTGCACCCAGATTCTCAATATCTCACCAAGTTTATCTATCAGGGGCAAAGGATCCAACACACCACACTTCCTCAGGGATACTGTGAGTGCCCCAGCATTTTATCATTATTATTTATTTGTTTAGTTTCAAAGAAACTTTACCAGACATAAATGCATAAGCATTACATATCAAAACACATTAAAAACACATTATTAAAAACAAACTCTATACAAAGCACCTACACATTATTTCATTAAGACACATGCACATTATTCATTAGAACTCTGAAAGCAAGCACTTGGTAGCAAACAACCAACCAAAGGCAGAGTCACATTACTATTCACTTCATTCTTGTGACCGATTCTAACCTTTTCTTAATAATAGCCCACAGCTGGTACATAGCAATGTGCACCTTCTGACTATCCGTATTAAGAGAGTAGGCCCAGAAATCATTGCGCTTGATAGACCGTACTCATGAACAAAAGACCCTAACACAGTCATATATTCGGGGCCCATTATTCTGCACTCTGTAAAGATGTGTTTAGCAGTCTCAAGGCATTCAGGGTTCTGACATATGCAACAATATCTATCTTTTTGTGGGAGACCCAGCTATGGACCAGTTAAGGAAATGATTTGAAGCTGATTTGCCCTCAGCCGTAATCTAAATACCTGCACTCCCATATTTGGACATTGTCTAAGGTATACTTGGGGCCGAAGGTAATATGCATCACCCCTGCCAAATATATATAGTTATTTAAGGACTCCACATGTCTATAGTTAGCAGCCCAGTCCCACTGTCTAACTTTATTTGAGAAAACCCTATTCAGGGTTTCATAGGATGTGCCCCTTGTATAGTCGGGATACCATCCCAAATCGTTAAACAGACCATTTACCAGACTTCCAAAACTATCTTTTCCTTGTCCAGGGCCCGCCAATAGACTAAGTAGTTTACATCTAGTGTTAGTTTGAGTTTTAATATATAAACAGACCTAGTCTTCTCAGAAGTTCACCTTTAAGTGATGTCAGGTCAAATTCCAGTCTAATATACTGTATTAAAGCAGAAGGCTTGAGCCTCAACATTTGTTTCCAAAAGTTGCCCTCTAAAATATCAAGCCAAGTTAAATTGCCCATTGTTAGTGCCTCTAACCCATAGAGCACTGTCAGGCAGAAACCTTGTTTATACAAAGTTGTTATTCCTTCCAGGGAATACCCCGCCGTATCCCTAGCAAATCTCAAGATAGAACATGTCATGCTACAGGCTTTTCACTTTTTTTGTTCCACAATCTGCCTGTCTGTTTTAGTACTATCAATTTCTAACCCTAAATAAGGATAAGAGTCCACATACTCAATTGTTCCCGAGCGTACATTTAAGTACTGGTCTTTTCACATTCTTTGCCGACACGGTCAGGACTTTAGTCTTTTCCATATTTATGGTATATGTACACTTGGACTCCTTTTGAGAGGCTAGTCTGTCAGGCGACACGTGATTCCTTAGGCCTACTGTTTTTAGGTTAGATTTAGATCCATATGTACTGTCGCGACTTTTCTGAGTTAGGTGGGAAAAGAGTCTACGAATCACCTTACAAATAGTATTATGTCCACATACTCAGAATGCAAGAAATGCGCCAGATTTGTAATGTTGGGTTTCTCAGGTTTTAATTAATGCCCTTACTGATGACACATGTTTCGGCTATTGAAAGCCTTCACCAAATCAGGACTAATAGCATTTGCATAGCTACTCACATTGTGAAAAATATAATGCGTAAATCAAATCAGCAAATTTAAAGATCCAAATAGGAAAATACAATAAAAAACAAAAAAGGGGAGGATTGTGAGGTGTTTTTTTGGAAAACAACACAGAAAAGAAAGACAAAAATTATATATATCTTGAGATTTGTTATTGGTTGATTGTTGACATATATATACATATATATGGGTCAACAATCGACCAATAACAATCCATATTAGGCTCATACGGATCTGTGAGCTATTAATGTTCCACATACCTTTGTAGCTTTGTTAAAGTCACAAACGTTGTTAGGTTTAAAACCTAGTCATAAGGGTCCAATCCCTGTAGGTAAATATCATAAGAATGTGTTCAATCCCTATTAATGAATCGTTGCCTGAAAGTTGAATTAATGATAGCATTGGAATCCTATGCATTCAAATTAGTGTAGCTCTTTCAATTCAGTTTAAGTTGCGTTCATGTAGAATAAGTGTCCAGTCTTCCCATAATCTGCTTTTGTCTCCGACATATTTCTAACTGACTGCATATGTGCTCTTGCTGCTCACATTATCTTTATCTATTGCTGTTGCTGCGCATGTATTCATTATCTATTGCAGGGAATCCACCGCTCTATTTGCATCGGTTTATACTAGACATCTACGAACATTTGTGGTTACTTTTCTAAAGTGAGCTGCGCTTGTATTGTATAATATGATATATTCATGTTTCATAATCGCATCGCATTATCCGCGCATTGATATAATTATTTGTTGCTCCATCAATCAACTTATAGCGGTAGCGAGGCTTCCTTGCTTATGAGTCGTATATTATCTCATTAAGATTGGAGTGCGATTAGTTGCTTAGCCGTGTAAATACGTAAAGTATTGCACTGCTCATGAGGCGATTTAATTGTAGAATGCTGATGTTACTCTACGCATTCTGAGCTGTTCCTATTATATAGACGGTCTCTTACCTGTTTAGTGTGCCCTCCGGCGTCCCTCGCGTTGGCTCTTTGTTAGCTCTCGCGTTCTAGTGAGGCTAATACAAACTTGTCTACTCGTGTTGCTCGGGCAATAGTGGATGCCGGAGTCCTACCTTGGTTTCCATTGTGAGTTGCAGCAAATTACGGCCGCCATTTTTTGGGCAACCATTCACCGTATATTCAGTATAACCCTATTGCATGGCCCCTAATCTTCAGTAATTACGTAACTGAAACCATAACTAAAGTACATTAGTGGTTTTTAAAATTGCCGAACCACATAATTCTGTGCCTGGGGTATATTTATTAATGAAACTGAAATTGCAAAGCATAATATACGCTACGCCTAATTAATAAGTGGTAGTGATATTAACAACATGAATTGTGGCAAAGTATTTGTGCCATGTATATTCGTGATCGCAAAATCGCATTTAGTGATTATCGTCCAATCAAGTTTATGCATATGACTAATCTGAGTCTTAATGAACTCATACCCTTGACGTCATCTGGTGACTTATTTTAGTCTCCGTTATGTATACTCTAGAAGTGCATTTGGATTGTTAAATCGTTTCCCTCCACAAATCTCAAAGTTGTATGTACTAGTATCAATCATACACATATAGAAAACATTAATTAGAGAAATAACACCATCTCATTGTCAGAATTAACTCCAGTTACAGTACTATTAAGTCTGCAGACGATTCTGGCTTCCGCTTGACGCAGTGCTTTCTCCGTTTCCTCCTCTTTTGCTCATTTGTACATACTGTAGTCCAATACATTTAAGGTCCCTCTTCTTTTCCATTTGATGACATTTCTGCCAGTGAGCTGCTAAGGGCAAGTGTATATTTTGGCTCCCAATTTTTGCCAGGTGTTCCCTTATTCGGATCCGCAACTCTCTAATTGTGCTTCCTATGTATACCATATTGCACACACATAATATAGCATATACTACATACTTGGTGCGGCAGATGATGGTCTGTTTGATTTTGATTTCTTTACCATTGAAAATGGTAAGGCCCCCTTTGGACAGCACCCAACCTCTGTGTTTAACACATCCGACACATCAGACATGCAGAGATTATACAGAGTCTGGGCCAGGTTTCAACCCTGCTTGACTCCTTTCCATATCTCTACCATATCGGTGACAACCCCATCTTCCTTAAGTCTGACTGCAGCCTTTGTAGCTAGATGCAGACCCTGCTATATGCTGATAAGCCATGAGGCGCAACCAAATTTGATAAGTTTATCCCAAAGTCTGGGCCAGTCCACTGTATCAAACGCGGCTTTAAAGTCCACAAAAATTATGTAAGGGTCTGTTTACCGGTCTCCAAGGTGTCACGAATTAGTGAGTCCAGAACTCTAAGATTATGGCACGTGCCAGAACCGGCACGAAAACCTGTTTGTGAGTAATGTAAGATTTCGGATTGCTTTTTTTTACCTTCTCAAAAGTAAAGATGAGGAGCAAACCATACTCTACAGTATCAGGTGATATTTGTTTGTGTAGGCTCACTCCCTCTTTTTTCTAGATAGGCCCTCCAAATTTGACCTTGTATGGTGTTGGCTATAGGCTCTTTAACTTCTCCCTTGGCTTTTGACAATGTAGCCCATATCGCCCCGGGACAGTTTCCGCTTAGTGTTTTAATCATACGCTGCCAGTTGGCGTAACGGATAGAAAATGTCCAACGTCTAAGCCAATCATGGTTTTTTCTATATGCAATGGTTTGCTGTCTCTGGGCTTTTTCCACCTTTGCCTGTACCATACGGATTTGTCTTCGCATAGTGCATTTTGTATCCTGTATGTTTTTGTCATAGCCATATGAGTGTTTATTGCAGATAGCCACTCCCACTTTTTCGCCCTTACCCATTCTTCTAATGAGTTGGTATATCCATTTTTCTATTTCTTCTACGCTCATGTAATTTATATTACCTATCAGAGTACTTGGCCAATCATTCAACAAACCAAGTTTTAATAAATTTCTTCTGTCCACTGTACCAAGTTGCCCACATGGTATCACCTCCTGTATAGAACTGTCCAATTAAAGTAACAAAGGATCATGTTCACTATGTTCCATAATAATTACTGAACAAGATTTCACCCGTTGGAGGCAGGCATCATTCCCAAACAAATAGTTAAGGGTTGCCACGCAATTATTCCCTTTCCAGGTACACGCCCTGGTATATCCCCAACCGTCCTGCCATTCAACATCCACATATCACACAGATCCATACACCTAATCCATTACCTACCTTTATTGTTCCCTTTCCCTTGGTGCATAATACTTTTTGGCTGGACATTTCTATAGGTGGCTCCAAGAGTGGTGTCAATACACCGAGCATTCAGGTCCCCTCCAACAATTATCAAATGACTCTCCCCGACCTTTACATTAGTAATGAGATCCTCTAGACGATTTTGAGTTTCCTCAGGCCATTTATGGCCCAGAGGGACATATACATTATTAACTGCTCCCAGTCCAACCCACCCTCTTGGTCCACCAAAACGGCCATCAAACTACCACCAGCAGAGTCCATATGAACTCGCCTGGAGTGAAACTTGGTTCATACTGCAATCGCCAGGCTGCCAAAAGGTCTACCTCGATCCCCCTTGGTAGCTAATTCTTGATATATATGGTAGCCATCGACTACCAAAGAACAGTCTAACCAAGTCACCTGTAGCATGAAGACATCAGTTGTTACAAGCAAGTGGAGTGAGGCCGAATTATTCAAAAGATGGCTATGCCCACACGTATTCCAGCTAACTAGCCGCAGTGGTCGGGTGGTTATCTTCCTAATTGGTTGTATTGCTGTACACTTTGATACTTCCCCTGGGAGAGCAGCATATCTTAGCTCACTCTGGCCCTTGCCTTGCCTAAGATTAGGGCAATTATTTACACCTCCCATACCAGTGTTTACCTCCTGTACCACTGACACCCTGAGCCCAAGTTTTAATAGTTCAATGGCATTTTCCGGCACTATACCTGCAGAGATTTTATTCGTAAACCTCAACCAGGCCCAATTTGTTGGGCTATTCCCCCTGGGGAGCAAAATCTGTGCAATGTCCTTAGATTTGATTAATGAGAGCCATGGCCTAGTTTCCCATAGTTGTAACAAGGTCAATCTATTAAAGAATGGGCTTTCCTTTGTGGTATAGATTTCATCTATTTTAACCAGTAAATTAGGAGGCATAATAGCTCGACCTTTATGGTTAGGCTCCCCTGCATTGCCACAACTCATCTGTGTTGGTAACTCTTGACACACTGGCAGCTTCAGGCCAGCTCTCAGCAAGACATGTGCATTATTGCACAGTAAAGCCATTGTGATTTTATTGGCCATACAAATCTGTAGCCAATTGGTACTGCTGCCATATTTAAGTAGCGTGATCTGAGCTATGTCCTTAGAGGTAATTAATGACAACCAAGGCATCATAACCCATAGACCAAGCAGGGTCGATAGATTTTAAAAAAAGGGCTTGCCTTGGTAGTGGCTATTTCGTCTAATCTGAGAGCGAGTCCTAATTCCTCAAGATCAGCTATTGATGGTGCCTGTATCTTACCTAGATCATTAATCATCAGCCCCTCTGTGATTCCCCCTTAGTTGGTCCGGTGGGTAAGCTCTCTTTATAGATAACAGAGTATCCCCACTACCATATTGCGGCTGAATTTAATAATCCAGCTAGGGTGGTCCATATTGCTATCATCTACTGTACCCTCTTGGGATAAGGACATTTTAAGGACCGCCGGTGCCCTCACCGCCGCTCCCATTACCCGGGCTGATGGTTCGTAACTCGTAGTAACTTGCGCTCCTCTAGGTAGCTTTTTCGATTGATATTCTTGGGATATAATCATAGGAATCCTAGAACTTGAAGATTCTTGTTGTTTTACCTTGTCTACAGCTTGGAAGCGAACCCACTTATCCATGGGGGCATTTACTTTTACAGATCTAATTGAACCATCCTGCTCCCTCCTTGTAATTATCCGAGGCCCCACTGCTGTACCCGAGCCACTAACTTTCTCTGCAATACCATTCTGCATATCCATTAAGGAGGAGTGGAAAAAGGCACCTTGCTGTGCGATACAGCCGATGGCAGGGCTAGATGCATCCCTCATCAGAGATATCTCAGCGCAGGGGGCATCTAATGCATCCTCCTCTGATATCGCTGCTATATTTACTTCTTCTAAACCCCAGGTAGAATTTTGCGTATTAACAATTGTAATGGCATCTGCAGCACCCACAAGTGTCCCTGGGATAACTCATTTCTGAGGGTTTTAACTTGCTTAATGTTATTAGATCTAACCACCAACTTATTTAGGCTCGCACTAGGGTTACCCAATTTAATAGACGCAAAATTTGTGCACCCATTTACATCGCTCTGGCAGATCAATTTAAATGTGAGCGAATACAACCTTTGCTGGTCAGATGCCATCACCGAACAGAAGGAGAACAGAGCTTAGACTTTTCCCGTAAAGGCCTCAATCAGGGACTGCATTATATTATCCCCAGAGTAAGAGGTTCTATTAGTAGTGGGGTCATCTAGTACAGTCCCCTCCTTGCAGTGGTCCCTACCACCTACTGTTTGGGATGGGAAATCCAGGTTAGGGCTTGCCAATAGATTTGTAAATTGGGTCTCACTGATGCCAATTTAGTGACCCGCCCCATAGAATATCTTCTAACATCTACACAAAGACCTTGAAGAGAACCATTATTTTCGAGGGACCCCTCATAGCCAAGTGAGTGCTCTTCCCCCTCTGTAATTCTATCAGACCCATCCTGTTGTTGCAAGGTCCGTTTTACTATACTTTCAGTATTTATCTTCTTTTCCAATGGGGCATCTATTTTAACTTTTCCAGCACCTGAGAAAAATCCTAATACTGTCATCTGCTGTGCCAATCATTTCAGGTTAGCTGGGTTAACTATCCTTCCTTTTTTCCCCCATCTAAGGCCCTCCCGTCTATTTTTGGTTCCCAACCCTGGACTCTGTATCTGCATAGCATTCCCAGGTTGTGCACTCCGCAAACAAGGTCTCATTATGTCTCTAATTTATAATATCCACCAGTTGTCAGATATTGGCCAAGAATTTACAACACTAAAAAAGTCTGAATAAATATTTGCTATTAAAAACAGTTCAGTGCTCTGAAATTATTCACCTAAAAAGTCTCTGAATAAATATTTCCTATTAGAAAATCAGTTCAGTGCTCTCTAAGTATTCACCTTGTTTAAAAAGGGCACTACATAAAAACAGAATATGTGCACAATATGTAAATAATAACATGCATGACCAAAAATAGTACGCTATATCCAAAGGGTATATGCCCTGTAGACCTGCTGCCGAGAGAAAAATAAAAATGTAGAAAAGAATTAAAATCAAAGACAATTGGATTCTGTAATACATACTCAAAAACAACAAAATATCATGGGGTAGGGAAACAATTGTTGCCAAATCCAATCTGCTCCACTTTTCCCCACACACCCCAGAGAAAAAACAAAATGAATGCTCTACAGCCACTTCATTGGGTCCCTTCAAGTCACCTGGGGGGCAGGGAACGCCCGACGTCTTAAGGAGCACCCTTAGTCCGTCTCTCCCTCCACCCCTCCTAGTGTGTAAAAGAATAAAAGTTCAAGAAAAGTTCCAAAGAGCTGAATGCAGACGATATATATGATGGTCCAAATCCGGCTAATGGAGATTAAAACAAGGGAACGCGTCAAGCCGCGCCTCGATCAGAGTCTTGTCCCTCACTCCTAACTTTTACACTATTTAAGAAGTGCACTAGTTAAGAAATGCAGTCGTTTGCACATCCTGTGCGAGGTACTTAGGCTGCGGGGATGGTGGTGGAACAAATCGAGGCACTCAGTACTGGGCTAGAAGTGTCCGCATACAAATGCACTCACGTGCGTTTACTGACTTGCGTAGTCCGTAAAATCAGCAACTTGTCAGCCACTTGTCCACCTGCCCAACAGCCCAACAGTATCGCAGCAGCGGGCTTCGCCGCAAGGGTAGATGGGTAGGGGTTTTAAGACCAGCTTCCTGCTTCCAAGTGCGAGTCTCCTTAAAGTGACAGTGCCTTTAGCAGCAAACTCAGCAGCATCAAAATGAAAGTTTCCAAAAAATAAAAATGAATGGCCCGCAGTGCAGCCCAACAGTATTGCAGCACCCTTAGCAGCAGCAGGCTTCGCATTTTCAACAGAGTACTCCACATGGATTTGGGTAACATAAACGCACAGAGTACTATCATTCAGTATGTAGCTGAGCTTCTAGTGTGCAGCACAATAGAAGACCAATGTAGAGCAGATTCACTAACACTCCTAACACTACTTGCAGACAAAGGATACAAAGTGATAGGGAAAAGCTACAATACGGTCAGAAAGAGGTTGTGTATTTTGGACAGATAATATCATCCGCAGGGAAAACGGTAATCCAAGAAAGAGTTGCCTAGTACAAAACACACCCTAGCCAATTGCTGTCAAAGAGCCGATTGCGCAACTATTGTAGGGCATGGATTTTTGACTATTCTAGTTATACAAAACCTCTGCTCCAGGGTCTTAAGGAGGCACATAATAGTAAAGGAATACTCACATGGACAGGAGAAATGATTACATGTTTTCAGCAACTCAAGAAGGTCAATTTAACTTGTTCTCACATTCTAACGGCCAGGTCATGACTGCAGTATTGGCTCAACAATCATCCATAGGACACAAACCCCTAGCATATTTGTTTGAATGTTTGTGTGAACTCCTCAGACCAGTTTCCTGCAGCTTCTTCCATCTGGGAAATACTACTGGTGTGGTCGAACAGGTCCAGAAGTGTTTGAATTGTGGCATTGAAGGTCATTTTGCACTCACGTGCCGTAGGAGTTAGAAAATGTCATGCGTTCAGGAAGGTAAGGAAGATGAGAGCTCACATGACGAAGACCATATAGAAGTAGTGCAGAAGGCAAAAGAAGATTATTCCCAAATTAAATGTCCCAGCTGCAAGATTACAATGGATGGTTTCCAGGTGAAGGGGATGGTGGATAGTTGCTCACCTTATTCGATCCTGACCGAGGACAGATGGAAGAAGCTGCAGGGGGCTTGTCTGAGGAGTTCACTCAAATGTTCGAAAATCAAGGACCGGGTGGATATTAGGGTTCTATGATTGTCATGAGGGGGATGCTTCAGGCTGTGGTGGAATATAAAGGAAGACGGGACGTAATTAAAATCTATGCAGCAAAGAAAGGAGTAGACATAACCGGGTGGCGTGATCAAGCAGTTTTGGGGATTAGACTTGATGCCAGGAGTGATGAGCCAGTGTTTTCTCTTGCTCTTTCTGGGCCACGTATATGGACCTCTCTGGGCCACGTATAGGGACCTCAGAATTGCATCCCTCTAGACGCTGACAAAATAAGCTATTGGAAAAAACAAAATGGCTCGTTACAGGCCCTTTATTCACTTGTTTATACCCACACACATAACATACAGTCAATCATACAAAAACTGCAGCGTGTTGCTACAGTCATAGTAGTGTGTGCTAGAGAATTACAGTCTGTCTATGGTGTTCATGCTGAGAGGAAGAGCAGCTTTACTAATATCTTAAATCACTGCGGAGCTGCAGAGTGGAGCTGCAGTCTCAACAGTCAGAAGACTTGTGCCATGGAAAAGCTCCGACGGCTTTGCAGCAATTTGAAGGTACTCTGTATGGGACTTTCCCCCTCTCTCTCTAGTTTCTCTGAAGACTCCCCGTTTTGATTAATCCCTGTTTGCTACTCAGTGGTGGGTGTGCCCCATAATCTATTTAATCCCGAAAAGCCCTCTTGAGGGGGCTGAATAGGCACATTTTAAGTCATCTACTGCCTGTTGGATATCAGCGACCGAGTTCTTGTGGGCACCCATGACTGATTAGTTTTGCCTGCCCCCATGAGTTACCAATCTAAGCCTCTGCTGCGGTCTCTGTTTAGACAACCAAGAACGGAAAAGAAGCTGCGATAGAGCGAGGAATGCAGGCCTATGTGCCTTTGACTCGCTCACCACAATCGCATATTATTTAAAAGTAGTACGGAAAACTACTGGAAATTATTTAGAGCAGTAACGGAGTCTCCATCATTAGACTTGTGCCTCAGAACAATCTACGTTGCTCCATTCGAAGTATGTCCAAAGTATTTCATCTAAGAAGTGCAGCCTCTGGAGAGGTGGTCTGTTCCATGGACATAAATGCAGCAATGGCACACGATGTAATCTTGAACAGGGTGGGGAGCTCCTCCTTCTGCCTCTATAAATCGGGGGGAGGAAGATTCTACTCCCCGCAGAGCGTTTTCCCAAAAGACTTACAAAAACCAACTAGCTCTGGGCTGGGTGAAACGCCTTCTGCATTACTAAAAATTGTTAGCGAATCCACTCCGGTCAACCAACTTCTAAGAGATACTCTCACCTCAAATCTTAATTATACACTCACTGCAACAACAATGAACACTGCTCTTGGTGATCATTTTCCAGTGGGTGTAAGAGAGGAGGATGTTGTATCCTCTAAGGTCCAACAACATAAGGCGCAGGGAAAGCCTCTCCCCGTAGTTACGCCTCCTGACCGGCTCGGAGGCAAAATGGTTGCTCTCACCAATAAAAATGGTCAGGGGTGAATACCATTGGTGGTGGAACTAGTGCTTATGAGCTAAATGTTTTGCGGCACTGTGGGATGATATGGAGCCTGCTAAAGAAAACTCCTCATGGTAACTTTGATGTACCCCAAGGTTGGAACCCCCTGCTGCTTTGGGAACACAGGTTTTGGAGTCCCCTACAATTGTGGACCTAAATTTTGTGTTCAGTTCTCTTGTCAAAGTTTTTGAAAATGTGAAGAAGTTCAGCAGCATTCGGGGATCCTTCTAGTAATAACAAAGGACTTGGAAACAGATGAGTTGTCAATGGTGGCTCTACAATCAGCAGTCAACGATTTAAAGATGAAATTTGTGGTGAACTCTGCTAATTCATTGTGCACCATAATGGAAAAGTTGTCCTCGCTTTCGAACCAATGGGATGGGGCAAAAGAAGAACTTTTGCGTTTGAATTTGAAAGTGGGTGACTGCGCTTTTGCTATCGCACAAAATAAGTGTCAAGAATGTACACAACCTATGTTGACTAACCCGCAGGATATTGTTATGAATGATACACCCCACTCTGCCTCGGTAATGGAGGAATTTATACGGCTGGCTCAAATTGCAGAGCAAGAGGAGGTACCTATAGTCATAGATGAAAATGACACTGCAAATGCTGTATCATGCCTAAAGACCCAGGGTTGGAACCGAGCTAGGAAGCCTAATGGCAAAACTAGGAATTGGAGGAAGAAACTTAAACTCTCAAAAGGAATCACTACTACAGGAAATCCCAGAACAATTTACACGAATAATTAAAAAAAAAAAAAAAAAGAAGAAGAACGAATCGAAAAGCCCTCAATGACAAACAAATTGAGAAGATCAAAGGTCTCAACCAAAGTTTGGGCACAAGTAAGAAAAAGAAAGAGGAAGAAAAAGCAGTGAGCTTGGCCTCTTTGGGTAATATTCCTGAAGCAACAATGGTCACGGTGGGGAGTCAAACTGAGCCACCTCAACTACCAAGGAAGATAGCTCCAATTTTCCTGTTTCATAAACAAAAAACGAAAATAAAGTCTCCTGTTAGAAAAATGGCACCTATTGTTCTGAAAACAAAGCCTACAGCTGCTCCACTTAGGGTTCTGGTTGGGGAGGATTAGAAAAAAAAATCCCCTGCAATCAGATAATGGCAATACAGTGGGTATCGATTTAGAAAAAGGGATTGCCAGTATAAATCAAGAGGGACAAGGTTGTAACCAAAAGAAGGAAGAGCTGAGAACTCAAAAACAAAATCTTTCCTACTAGATCTCTCTTAAGTACTAAGGATAATGGCCTGATGTGATAAGAACGGCCAGGAGAAAAACTCAAACTGTAATGTCTTTCTATCAAGAGAGACTGATAAGAATTTTAAAGGACCTCTAAATCGTTCAAGAGTCCTTACTGAAATTAAATCTATTTCAGCCTTAAATTATCTTTCCTCCACTGATTTAGATCGACTAAGCTTCCCTGTTCATGGTAATACTAAGATAGCGGAATAGGCAATGAACTCCAAATTGGCTCTGGAAACTATTATGGGGGCAAAAGAAGAATGGTCCAGGAGAGGTTTTTTCATATCAAAAATCTGTCCACAATCAGAAAATAAATTCTGGAGAGCATCTAATTCAAGTTCAATGTCAACTACAGCAGAATACTGAAAGATCAGATGGATCTCTGCCCAATGTGTAGGAAATGGTCCCAGAGATTATTTCTCAAGACTTCCTCAAATGGGGCATTCCCGATCAGAAACTTTAGTTGGTAATGTGGTAAGACTTCTATCCTGGAACACAGGAGGGTATAACTCCTTTTGTGAGGGTACGAGAAAATTCTATATCTTCCAGAACCTTAATGTAATAGTGTTCCAGGAAACCATGATCTCTAGTGTTTGGGATTGGATGGCTTTACTATATATGAACAGGTGGCTGTTAGTTGTGGACAGGGTCGTCCAAGGGGAGGCCTTTTAATTGCTTGTAAGAAGGACATCTTCCCAATGTCAAATTTACTATCAAATGAGATTGAGGGTATTATCGTGATTAGACGTCAAAGTAGAATAAACATGACTGGTACACACTGGATTGTAGTAAATTTATACTGGAACCCCTCGGCAGTCAAGCTAATAGATTTTCTTCAAAGTCTATCAGATCTTTTGGTGAAGTATTCCTCTCATTATCCATTGGATGACTTAATTATAATGGGTGATTTTAACTCCCAATGCACCACAACCAAACTATCCCCATCTTGAGGTAAATATAAAAACAAAAATGGGCAGGTATGGTATAGTTTTATGCTGGAAAGGGACCTCTGGATGTTTAATGGCACTATAGAGGGTGACATCCCCAGTGCCTGACTCGCCAAAGCAAAGAGGGGAGTCTCTCAACTATTGATTATATGTTTGCATCTAAAGCGATTTGTGAGATCTGTAACTATTTTGGTGTAACTGAGGGAAACTTAAATGATCATTCTATTTTGGAGGTGACACTTTGCGCATCCCAAAATCTCCAGATTCCCTCTTATAAACGATACCTATCTGTAAATAATGCTGGAAATCATGTGGTGAGGTTTGACGGGGGGGGTGGGGTCAAATACTCACAGGTAATCTGGATACTGCTGTTAAAGATTTATCCGCAAAACAGCTATCCATCAACTGTGAACCCAGTGGTTTTATAAACTTTTTGTGGGATTTAAACCCTCCTAAAAGTAGGCCTCATAAGCAGTCTAGGAAGCATAAGCATTTTTTGATGTGTCCGTTCAGGAAAGGAAGAGGTATAAGAAAAGTCAGATTTATCTTCTGAAAAAAAAAATCTCAAAGATTCTAAAGAATATGAAGGGATGAGCGCATTAAAAACATTTTTAAAAAATGTAATAAAAAAAATAAATAATTCCCTCATAGAAATGGGATGAGGTCCCACAGATATATGATAAAACAGAGAGAGGGGGAAGAGCTGTTAAAAGCGACCTCTGAGGAATTCTAGACATTTTTGATCTATTGTCTTGTCAATGAATACCTCTAGTAAACAGCTACAAGACTCCCTAATTCAAGAGCAGACCTAGATAGATTATTTTACCAAGATCTATGGACCCTCATTTTGTCAAGAGCCTAAGATAGTAGTCAATTCCAACTGGCTTCTGAATTGCACTATTGAAGCCATTGAAATCTTGATAATGAAATCATCTAGTTTGAGAGCTGTGGAACCCAACGGCCTCAGTAATTCAGTGTTAAAGCTGAATCCGTTGGTGTGGGCGAAAGTATTATAACTGCTCTTTGATAATATCGCCTTAAAAAAAAAAATCCAGCGTCATGGCAGCAATCTTTTATAATTCCTATTTATAGAAAAGGGGATCGGCTGGCAGCTTCTAATTATAGACCCATCTCGCTATTAGACGCAGACGGTAAAATCTTTGCTGGTTTAATCTTGGCTGATCTAGAGAACTGGGCCGAGGGTAAAGTAATATTTCCTAAATAGCAGACAGATTTCAGATGGAGACTGTCCACCTCTTTGAACACTCTTGTTCTCAGTTGCCTTTCTGCAGACAGTTTGGCCAAGGGTGGGCCTCCTCTGTTCGGAGCCTAGGTTCACCTTTCCCAGGCCTTCAATACTGTTAATAGGAATCAGTTGTGGAATAAGCTGAAAGACTGGGGTCTCCCAGACAGTCTTTTATCGATCCTAATAGAACTTCAAAGATCTTCCCTTAGAGCGAGCGTGTCAAAATGTGGGTCCCTGACTGTTAGGGAGAATTCTCCGTTTAGGCTGAATTTCCTAACCTAGTGAGTCCCCCAGCAGCTTTGCTGGATTTCTGGGGTTTATTTTTTTCTCCTGCCAAGAGTGAGACTCTTTTACCCTCACTCTTGGACATGATTTGAGTGTGTTTCTTTGAATCTAGATGTGTTTAGTGGGCTATGGGGTCTTTTACTCCATAGGGCTTCATGTGTTTTTGTGATGTGTGTTACACAGCACCCTCAGTGCAGTAACTCAGGGAGGTCATAGTGACACCCCCAGTATAGACTCCATACCCTGGAACTGACTACTGTCTCCCAGGGCATGTAAAGTCACCATTGACTTTACTAGTCTTAAATTCTGAACAGAACCAGTACAAACCATCATATTGTGGACGTACTGGCTGGGGCAATTCAATTGCCCCGGGGTCCGTTAGTCGAGGGGGCACATCTCCGTCCCCCCCTGATCGAGATTTGGCTGGTGGCAGTGGATACTACTTTTTATATTCAACCGCGAATATTTTCCTATGGGATTTCCCATTGTTTTAGCCTGCTATCTTTATTTAATTATTTACGGTAGCCTCGAACATACCGCCGGTTTATTTAATTAATATTCTCCGGTTGGTATTTTTTGCCAAAACTTGATTCTAAAATGGCGTTCGTGTTCTCTCCTGTGACTCCAACCCAAGTCGCGCCCTTTGTTCCACTTTTTGGCGGGCTTCTCCACAGAAGCCCTCCAAAGTGGTGCCACTCTGTCTGGGGTACTTAGGAGGGGTGGAGGGGAATTTAGGCACCCTGGACTGAGTTGCCTAGGCAACTCAAGTCGCACTCCGTCCTGACTGGCCCAAGTGGTGAGCCGGCTGTTTGAGTGACAGCAAGGTTGAATACATTGCGGTTGGGAAGGAGGAATGGAAAAGTTGTATGAAGGTCGATTTGAGTTCTCAGTTGGGTGGCTGAGTGGCCGTTGTTGGATGGCCGAGCAAGGAGGTCTCTGATGAGTCTAAAAGATTTTAGGAGGTCAGGGATGAGCTGATGACAGAGGATGACCTTCTTTTAAGAGGAGGGGTCTTGGTGGTGCTGAAGCTTTTCAGGGAGAAATTGATCAATAAGGGTCATGGGGGGCACTCAGGCATTAGGAGTGCCAAAAGAAAGTTGAGGGAAAGATATTGGTGGCCCGAAATGAATGTCATGGTGGAGAGAGTGGTAAGGGAGTGTTGGGCCTGTCAAAATTGTGACAAGGTGTTGAAGAGCCACAGACAGGAACTGTCGCCTGTTCCCCTGCTGCAGGGTGGGTGGTCACAAGTTGAGATTGACATTCTAGGAACATATGAGATTTTGGGAAATTAATGCAGATTTGTTATTGTTTTGTTTGAGGACTTTTCTAAATGGCCAGAAGTGAAATGGGTTAAGCAGATTTCTAGCTATGAAGTTATAAAATTCCTGGAGCAAGTCTTCAGGAGAGAGGGTGCAGAAATGGTGAATTATGCTAAGAAGAAAGGAATTAAGAGGAAATTCACGTCACAGTATAGACCGCAGTCAAATGGTTTGGTGGAGCGTTTTAACAGAGTGGTGATGGGCGTGGTAGAACAAGCAGTGAGGAATGGTATACAGGTCAAGGATACTGTGAGTAAACAGTTGTTGAATGCAAAGGTGTCTCCAAACAGGGTAACAGTAGTGTCACTTTTCAGAATTATAAGAGGGAGGGAGGCCAATACAGGTCTCAATGTTGCCTGGGTCAACAGAGCAGCTAATGGTAGTTGTGGTAAGGAGGATGTCAATGAGAGTGTGAGGAGGAAGATGAGTGAGGCACATAGGAAAAACTTAATTATGATGCCAAGTTGGGGAAGAAGACCAGGCCCGGTATCAAAGTGGTCAAAGGATCGTGGGTGAGAATCAGGAAGGGCACATGTGTGGCTAAAAGTAGGTTGGGGTTTTCAGAATGTAAGAGGGTCCATGAACTGTCCAAAGCTTTGAGAGTAGAGGATGGGTCCATTTGGAATTTGGACAGAGTGGTTTCTGTGGAAGGTGAAAGGGATGGTGGTTCAGTGGTGGATTGTCCTGGGTTGGTGGCTATTTACAGGGTTGATGACTGACAGGGTGGGGTGGCAGGGTGGTAGCCCTATGTGTAATGTGGTTGCCTCAGATGTAGATGAAGGGTGTGGTGTGCACAATGTGGTTGCTCCCGATATGGATCTTGGTGGTGATTATGTTGGCGGCAGAGGGAGCATGGGAAGAACCTCAAGAATGAGGAGGGAGTCGGTATCTATCAAGGATTATATCAAAGAACTCACATTGTTAGGATTTCGTGTTGTGTAGCTGTTTCTGGGTCCTGTTTCCCAAGTGATTTTCCATTGTTGTTATGTGGTCATGTTCTGTGACTTGTTTGTTTTCTTGTTTTTTTTCTAGTCTTTGTGGGTTCCTTGCTGCTTTTCTTTTAGGTTTTGGGGGGTTGTTGGGGCGGGGGGAGACTTTGTGTGGGGTCTGACCCGGGGCCATTCGAGCCTGGAATGGTAATGTGGAACGCGAGGATTGGCGGTTGGAAGGAAGCATGAGTGTCCAGCTTTCGCTCTGTGTACCAGACAGCTGCAGGGTTTCTGTATCCAATAAACTAGACTTAACTGTTCCTCACCTCTGTGCCAGTTACCTCTATATCATTGTGGCATATTAGACTCCTCAGTGATGCAGGGTCAATTCTCTTGTGAACAGGCATTGGCTGCTGCAGCTTAGCCCATTGAAAAATCCTCAACAATCACCATGGGTTGCTGAGTAACATTATATGTAGTGCATGCAGTGTTTGCAACTCTTGAGTAATCCAAATCCACTCGGACCACACAAAGGGCCTCTATACATGAAGTAATTTTGTCAAGCATGTCCATTCACATTGTGAGGTGCTGCACAGTACACCCTGCCACGTTTATTGCAATACCAGTCCAGGAAGGAGAGGGAGAGGAAGAGCATGAATGTGTTGCATACCAAGCCAAGGTCCTGAGGATGATTTAATACAAGCAAGGGAGGATGAACTTGAAGTGGAGGTCCTCTTCGTTGATGGGTCATCAGCGATTGATCAGGAGACTGATCAGAGTCACACAGGCGCAGCAGTGGTGCGCCTTGTGGATGGGACATGAGGTTGTAGTGCAAAAGGTTACCCACACACCAGTCGGCCCTGGAAGCAAAATTGATTGCATTCATTGAAGCATTGTAAACATCTCAAGGATGCTTAGTGACCATATATTCTGACTCCACGTACACGAACACCACTGTACATTCTGGGTTGTCCGGATGGAAAATAAGAGGATTTATGAGATCCGATGGCACGCCTGTGTAGCATGCAGCCTGTTGGAGAGATTAATTTATGCCTTGTCCCCGCCCAACAGTAGTAGAAGTGGTTAAATGCGCAGCCCACACCCAAAATACAGACCCATCTCACTTGGCAATGATGCAGCAGATAAGGCCACCAAGGAAGTGGCGCATTTGGGTAGCCCAGATGTCCCTGCCTATCCCAAGGTGGCGAATCAACAATTGCAGTTAGCAATACCATACACTGTAGTTTCCCTCATGCAAATAATTTAGGAACAAGGTCAGGCGACTCAGGAAGAGAAAGAGTTGCAGGGTTGAAAGAAGGTGCGCACAGTCCCCAACTGATTTAATATGGAGGCAAAACGTTACAGGTAAAGTACTAATGCCACAGAGTTGCATATGGTTGCTTTTGAGCAATTGCATTACCCAGGGCATGTTTCGAAACAGCACATTGCAGCCTATATCCAGGAGCAATGGTTTGTTCCCAATTTACAAAAATACGTCAACCAGTTTGTAGCAAATTTTACAATGTGCCCTCTTTACATCACAGGACAAACTCTTAGGACATTGCCCTGCAAATTGTCCCATCAAACTGGACCCTTCAGGGAACTCCACGTTAATTATGTGGACATGCTTAAAAGGTGTAGTAACTAGCGTTACCTTATTGTTGTAGTATGTGCATGTTCCCTTTGGATTGAGGCTGACCCTTGTGCACAATCAGATGCCAAATCAGCAGCCAGATTACTGGTATGCACGGTATTTCCCCGCTGGGGGGTATGTGAGGGCCTAAAATCTGACAACGGAACTCTCTTTTTTAACAAATTGTTTAAAGAGATTGCATATCTTTCTGGGATACTGCATAAACTGTGCTCAATGTATCATCCTCAGGCCAATGGGATTGTAAACAAATTAAATGGAATACTGAAGAATAAACTGTCAAAACGATGTACTACATTAGGGAGGAACTGGCTGCACCGTCTCCCTTTGGCTTTATTTAGCCTAAGAACACAGCCCATTAAAGATCACCACATGTCCCTGTACGACGTAGTGATGGTGAGAATACACACACATCCTTCACCTACCTGACAGCATTAGATGCTCACAGGGCAGCAGGAGTATTGGGTGAGGAGTTTATGGGGTATTTGGGGGAGTTAATCAAATATATTAAGATTTTGTGTGAACAGATTGCTCCTATAAGAGAAGATACAGCTGAAGTATGGCCAACGGATCCAATGAACTGATCAGTGCCTCAACTGTACCCCCGGAACCATGTCTTCGTCGGTAATTCCTTTGGACGCTGGAACGACCAACATTTCCAGGGCTCCTCTGTTACGCTCACCTGGTATCCACGGGGACGTTACCCAGCCCTGATTGGATGATTTGCACTCTCAAACCCTCTCCCGGTCCCTTGGTAAGGCCTCTGGTTAAAGATGGGTCTGCAATATAGGAGAGCTGGATTCAATACCAGATTGTCTTTATGTTTTCCCACCTCCCTTGGCCTCAACTCCTTCCTCCCCATTGGGCCTTCTCCTCACCTTAATATTGTAAAAGGTGCTCCGTCCTGCTCCTCGTGGCAGGGGTGCGTAGATGTGGGGGGGGGGTGAGCAGCGACCAAGTTACTTCACTGGTGCAAGCCCCCCTGTTGGAATCCAGGCCTGCTGCGACTCCGTAGGGTTGCTGCTTTACAGTCTTTGTATGCAGTTCTTATGTTCCTCTTAGTTTGAATAATAATGTCTTGCTTCTTTCCTTTTAGGTATGGTTTGAAGATGAGCATGGGCCGGTAGGCGAAAGCGCAGTGTGCACGATGCAGTCCGGTGAGTAATGCGCGATGCGAGGCGCTGTTTTGCCTTTTATATTGCTAACCTGTGTCTTTTCTCTCCTTGCAGGTTGCGATGTTCCTCGCTCAGCGTCGTAATGTGCCAGCAATTATACTGACCAGGAGACGACTACCCAGGTAAGAATTGTGTGGCTTTCTTCATTTGGGAGGAAAAGTGAGTAAACGTTTACTAATGCCGTCTTTCTTTCTCCTCTTTCCAGGTTATGGTATTCCAGGATGCATGCGGTGCCGGATGATGGAGTTCGGACCTTCAGGTGAGTGGAACTGAAGTCTGCGATGGATTGAAGACAGGATACTGTTCCAGGTAAGTTTCGTAGTGTTCTTTCTCTCTCAGCAGGTCCTTGGTTTCAGGTAAATTGGCATCAAAGAACTGGACACGGTGAGTGTTACACTGCCCACAGCCGAATAACGCAAAGCATGTTCTGCTGTTTGGGTGTGGTTTAAGTAGTTTCAGGTAAAGTAGTCCAGGTAAAATAGTCCCAGGCCTGCCACACCCAAAAGACTAGACCGCATAGCTCAGTTCCTTGTAATTGAGCTATGTGTGTGCCTCCATGTTGGCTGAACCTCCCCCCCGCCCCCCCAAGTTAAATAGTCCCAAGTAAATAGTCCCATTCTAATGTTGGTCTTCATTATGGTTATGAGCCTGGCGCCAAAGGTGCCAGGACTGACTCCAAGAGAGTCTTGGATGAGATTTTAAGACCTTTGACCTGGCCCTAACTGGAAGGCTGATTTGCCAGTGAGGGCCAGGGGCAAGGGTCATGACACCCTTCCCTTTGTCTTCGCTACCCAATTACAGTTCGGGTGAAGGAGTTGCAGTATTGGGTCCACTTATCCGATGTTGAAAAAGCACCTGGCACCGCTCCACCTTCTCGCGAGAATGAACAAGTTACTTAGTAATATTAAAATATACTTTGCAGCACGTGTCTTTATGATGTTACAATTGATTAGTCCATATACTATAATGAGAAGTTTGGGTTTTTAGGCATTTTTTTCAATTTTTTCTGTCCCTCTGCAGGTTCAACACTACAGGCGTTGTGGAATATATATGTTATGATGTATATGTGGTTTTCTTTTTGGAATATCCAGATTGTTTCTGTGTGGTTATTTTATATGATTGGGCCATATAAAGGGGAGCCAGAAGGGAGAGTATAGGAATGAAACAGATGCATCTCTGGGGATGACACGAACCAGGAGGGAAACTTAGACAGAGATGGAATAAAAATCAATACAAGGCTGTGGTACTGGACACCGTGGCGGATGTGCACCACCCGAGTCGGATAACATATGGAATAATCACATGCGCAAAGGGGATGGAAGAGGTCAAAAGGAGAGCTGCTATGTGTGCTCTTTGATACCTCATCCGACGGGTGCACCCAAGCTGTTTATACCCCATGAAATGCCACCTCTTATAGACCAATGTTCAGTACACTTGGCCCTGTGCAGAGTACAAAGCATTTTCCAGGGGCACACGGTCCAAGCAGTATTGTGGACAGAGATTATGATATGATATATGAGAAGTCATTTGTAACGCACCTGTACACAAGTGTTTCTAGGCGCAACAAGGGAGGGAAGGCAGAGGGAGGACAATACAAACGATCTTACTAGCCTTGTGACATTCAGAATGTGCAAGTATGACAGCGCAACGTGCAGGGGAAAGGGGGGGGGAGGGGAGTGCCAAGCAGAGGTAGAGTAAGCACATCTAAGTCAGCACAGCTTTGGACAAGTGCAAGGAGGCAGGGCGCTGTAGTGGTTACGTTATAGCCCCCCAAGTGCGCGGTGGCCCAGAGGCAGTGCAGGGGAGACCGATCATGGAGGAGCCTGGTACCCATTATGCTCAGAGGTTAGCCAGGCAACTAGTTGGTGCAGCAGACAGGTAGGTCTGCAGGGAAGGAATAGAGAGAAAGCAGAGGAGAATAGGAAGGTCTTGAGCTGCTTTCCGAACTTCAGGTGGTCTGGCTCAAGTTTGAGAGAGGCAGGAAGGCCATTCTAGAGGGAGGCACCTGCAGAAGAGAGAGACCTACCCCCCCACTCTCTGCCTAGCGAAGCGTCTGACCCTCAGAGAGTTGGAGGTAGTTGAGCGAAGGGCTCGAGAAGGAAGGTATTTTGAAAGAGTTGGATGTATTGAGGGACCCAGCCCCAGAAAGCCTTGTGGGCGATGCAGAAGGTCTTGAACGTGATTCTTGCAGCCACAGGGAGCCAGTGGAGATATTTCAGTGCTGGAGAGATAGGGTCCCTGAGCTTGAGGCCAATGATAAGTCTCGAAGTCCTGTTCTGTATTATTTGCAGTGGGTGGAGAGTAGAGGAAGGCAGATTGTAGTCATTTAACCTCCTTTTGCACACAAAACAATAGCACGCAAATATAACACTTTAGAAAACCTATAACATTTCACAAAAATCTATATAAATAAAAATGTAAATGTTTGTTCAAAATCTTAAATCTCTGAAAGTACTTCACCGATTGCTTTGAAATTTTGACATAACATTGCATTCGAATAAGCGCATGTTTTTATATACCTACTATACATAGAGGTCACAGCTGTGGCAGTTAAAAACATGCTTTATCTGAAAAACAGCACCATCTGTTGGACGTAAAAGTAACACACGCTATACTAAATATGTTATGATTCCATTTCAAGGTTTATAATTTAGAATGGCTCAAATACGTGCCGAAGAAGCAGCAGAGAGACGTGCAGCCAGACTTCAGGATGCATGGTTGCGAGCACAGCGATCGCGTTCTGCAGCTTCAGATCTGCTTCGTTCTCAACAGAATGAACGCGAGAGGCTAAGAGTGCCTGAAAGACGTCAACGAGAAACAGCAGATCAGCGTCACACACGACCCCATGCTCAGCAATCTCACGATTTCAATCGCCTTGCATTCCGGTACAACCCAGCTGATGATGATAGTTTGAGCCGGCATGTTCTCATCGGCACCATGAGTGAAGTGTGTCCTTATTGCAAGGACATGAAATTTAATGAAGAAACTAAAGGAATGTGTTGTGCCGCCAGGAAAATTAAACTGCCTCAACCTGGAGAACCGCCAGAGCCATTGTGAAATTAAACATTAGAAACGCGCACTCTTATCTTTCTTTTCCATTTAACCAGACTGAGCCACAGCAACGCGTGGCCGGGGACAGCTAGTACCATATCAAAACACATAGCAAGGATACTCATGTACATTTTAAAACGATATCACATGGCAATCACCTATAAAGTGAATATGCTGAATTGATTTTAAGCCAGACATGGAAGGCCGAGGCCGAAATGACATAGGATTCACCACAGAATAACGTTCTCCAAAACTGGTCAGAACCATAACTTGCAGATGTAGTATATCCCTTTACATAAAACACGTTCAGAATCATACAATGAGTCAAAACATAACACTCTGTTTCAACTTGAGCGGTACTTATTCTCCTCCAAGCTCTTGTGTTGGCCAGCACCGGAAGAATATCAAAATGTAAATAGAGTATAAATCTTATAAGGTCAGGAAGACAAGGTGTGACAAGATATCTCCTCAGGGATTCCTCAAACAGGCACTGCTGAGTGTAAACAGCATATTTACGCATCTCTACCAGCCTGCTCAAGGAGGAGATACGATAAAATATGCGAGTTTTACCTCTCTGACTACTCAGAAATATTTGTAGTATTCGTATTTATATAGCGCACATCAGTCCGAGGAAATTGTGGCACTTGTTACAGTGTACAGCTTAGTTACATAGCATGAGCAACTATATATATATATATATATATATATATACACACATATACATACATACATACACACTATTCTTGCACTTTGGGGGAGCCTCATGTTAATGGCGTTTTAATGTTTGTGCCGTTCTGCAAGGCACCAATAAAGACTACATTTTAATTGTGAACCGGATGTCCGGACTATCCTTTCGGGAGAAGTGAAGAGTGCTGCTCGGTTTTGCCTGATTCCATCAGTGTGAAGAAAAAGGATACATATATATATATATATATATATATATATATATATATATATATACACACACAAGGTTACAATATAGTTATATTACATTTCTGATTATATAACATTGAGCAAGGCTGGAGTAAGGGAGGAAAGAAATTGCAGCGCTAGTTGAGGAGGGTGGTCTTGAGGTTGTTGCAGAAGACAGTGATGGACGTTTCAGCTCTAAGGGTGGCGGGGAGGGAGTTCCAGAGTTTTGGTGCAATATAGGAGAAGCCTAGACCTCCTTCTGTGGTTCTCTTGATTCGTGGAATGTGTAGTTGGTTGGTGTACTGAGTTCTGGTGGGGCAAGAGGAGGTGGATCTCGATAGTGATTCACATAGGTAAGTGGGAGCAGTGTTGTTGGTGCATTTGTGTGCTATGGTGAGGATTTTTAGAGTGATACGGTCTTTGACCTGAAGCCATCATGCTGAGCGTCTGGCTTGGGATATATGGTCTCTTCTGGGGATGCTCATGGCGGCTCTGATGGCGTTGTTTTGTGTAGTTTGCAGTTTGTGAATGTTCTTGGCAGAAGTGCCGGCTAGGAGAGCATTGCAGTAATCGAGTTTGGTGCCTATAGTGGCTCTAGCTATGGCTAGGCGGTTTGGGGCCGATAAGTAAGGTTGAAATGGCATTGATGAGTTTAGTGCTGAACGCTGATGCCGAGGCTATGCCGCTGACTTGTTTGTTCATGGATACGTTGGCGTCAATGTGAACACCTAGTGTCTTGACGGATGAGGATACGGAGATGGTCGAGTTGTCTATGTTGAAGTTAGCGTATTGGGGACTTAGCTTCTTTAACGTATTGTTCTGCCCAAGGATGATAATTTCAGTCTTCTCCCCGTTTAGACAGAGGCCATTGATTGCCATCCATGCTTGGATAGTAGCATAGATGTTGTGAACGGTAGTGGCTTCTTGGAGATAGAGTCCAATTAGAGGTATGAGAACTTGAGTGTCGTCTGCATAGTGGTATATGCAACACCTAAGGAGTCGAGTAGGTCAAAGAGGGGTTTAGTGAAGAGGTTGTAGAGGGTGGGGGCTGTGCATGAACCTTGGGGGACCCTGCAGTGTATAGTAGTAGGATCTGTGTTAGTTGTGTCAGAATAGACCTTCATGGCTCTACCTTTGAGGAAGGAAGTGATCCAGGTTGCTGCTTGTTTAGAGAAGTGGGCCGCGTGAGTGAGGTGGGTGTTAAGTGTTTGGTGATCTACTAGATCAAATGCTGCTGATAAATCGAGAAGGAAGGGTAGGGCAGGTTTGCCTTTATCCATGATCTCTGAGATTTGATTTTTTAGGTCTAATAAGGCAGATTCTCTTCCATGCCCGACACGGAATCCAGATTGCCTTTTGCCTAGAATGGCGTTAGCTTCAATGTATGATTGGATACGGTTATGAGCTGCTTTATCCAGGATTTTCAAGAGGAAAGGGACTGTCGTTATCGGTCTGTAGTTTTTTTTTTTTTTGAAGTGGCCGTACCCATGCTTCTTTGAGATTATTAGGGACAATTCCTGTTTGGAATGATGCGTTAATGAAGGCAGTGACCACGGGTGCTAGGAGGTTGGCGCACTCCTCGATCTTGGGAGGGCGGATGTGTGCTTTGCAGAGAGATGGTTTGAGATTTTTTTATGAGATTAAGGACCTCAGGTTCAGTGACATCTCTGAAGGAGAATTGAGCGTGATTGAAATATGTACACTTGTCTTCTGTAGGGCGGTTAGCTTTTTTGGTTGGGGAGGGCTTTGCAGTTATTTTGGATTTTTTTTCTGGAGGAGTTTTATTTTGCTGAGCATGGCGGACTGAATGCTGTCACACCAGGCTTTGTCTTTAACAATCTCGTCTGCGGTACCCGGAGCTGTAACTAGTTAATTAAAGATAGTGAATAATTCTTTAGCTTGGGAATTGGCCTTTGTGATCCTATCATTGAAGGAGTTAGATTTTGCTACTAAGATGGCTTCTTTATATTGGAGTGCCATTTGCTTGAAGAGGCTCTTATTTAGGTCACCGGGATCCTTTTGCCATTTTTTCCGTGTCTGACATTTTTGTGCTTGGAGGGTTTGGAGTTCCTCTGAGACCCAAGAGTTGCAGTGAAAGGATTTTTTTTCTTTCTTGTTTTCGAGTGGGGCTATAGAGTTTATGGCATTGGTGAGAATCTCATTGAAGATAGCTGATAGGGTATTCAGGTCCTGGGAGAATGGTGGTGCTAAGCAAGGGTGAGTGAGGTGGGGTCTCAAGTTGTCTGCATTGAGTTTTTGGAACTTCTTGTTGTGGAAGGTGGTGCGTGGGTTAGGGTCTTGGGTCTGGGGTGGGTGGGGATCTGGAATTCAATGCACGTGTGGTCTGTCCATGGAAGGGCAGTGTTTGAGAGAATGATGGACGCACAGTTGTGATCCATAACCCAGTCATGGGTGCGGCTTTTGGAGTGGATAGGGGTGTGGATTCCTTGGGTGAATCCTAGGTCTGCGAGTTCTTTTGCTAAGGTGGTTGCGGATTTGTCCTTTGGATCATTGAAACCTAGATTTAGGTCTCCTAGTAGGAGGATTTTTTGATGTTGTTACTGAGCCTGTTGGCGAGGTGCTCTTGGAAGCCTGCTGGGAGTCCGGGCGGTCTTTACAGGATGTGGATATTGATTAGATTAATTGGTGAGAGCGTGAGCTTAGCTGATAGGATATCAGCATTCCCACCGCATGTACTATGGTCTGCTAGTCTGATGGACAGTGAGTCTTTGTGGATAAAGACGACTCCCCCTCCAATCTTATCAAGTCTATCTTGCCTAAGGATGGTGTAGCCTAGGGGTAGGGTCAGTGCGATGGCTGGGCAGGAAGCATCATTGAGCCAGGTTTCAGTGATGCATAGTAGATCCAGATTCTGTGTGAATAGTAAATCATTTATCTCTAATGCATGTGCAGGTAGGGAGCGTACATTAAGTAGTGCACATTTGAGAGGTGGGTATTGAGTGCCCTTGATGTTTTTGTTTATCCTAGTATGGGGTGAAGTGTGGTCGTTGTGGTATGCGAAGGTGAGGACCTTAGGGCAAGGTGGTGTGGAGGCATGTTGTGTGGGTGAGTAGGGAGGTGTGGAGGCATGTTGTGTGGGTGGTTAGGGAGGGGCAGTGCTTATGCTGGTGTGGGGTAGTGGTGAGGTGCGGGTGCCTAGTCTGGTATTTCTGGACATGATGGATGTGGGTGAGCAGAGTAGAAACATAGGGAGTGATCGATATCTGAGATTGCAGAGTCTGATGGCTAGGCTGGGTGGTTTAGACTGTACGATGTTATGGACTGCTGCTGTGGTGTGTGAGTATGGTGCCGTGCACGGAGTATGGTTAGCTGAGAGTAGGTGGGGAGGCATGGGAGCCATTATGGTAATGGCTAAAATGAGAGCTGATAGGTTGGCTGGGCGGAGTGTGGTAGTGAAGGTAGGGGCGTGTGGATCTATGCTGTGAATAGGAGGTGAACTGTTCGGCATCATGATAAAGGAGAGTGGCTGTGTGTGGGCGTGCAACTAGTGAGTGCAGCTGGTGTAAGACGGGAGATAGTGCGGGTGTGGCTGGGCTGTGGCAGGTCACAGGTGAAGTGGGTCACAGTTAAACAATATACAGTACCTAAATTTGATTGTCAACTGGGGGTGGCAAAGGCTAATGGCACAAGTAAGAACACATTCAGTAAAATGCAATACCTAGATTTGAATGTCAACTAGGGGTGGCAAAGGCAGAGGCTAATGGCACAGGTAAACAACACATTCAGTCAAATGCAATACCTAGATTTGAATGTCAACTAGGGGTGGCAAAGGCTAATGGCACAAGTAAGAACACATTCAGTAAAATGCAATATCAAGATTTGAGTGGCAACTAGGGTGGCAAAGGCAAGTGGTGAAAGGCACAGTGAGAAACACAATCGGCAAGCAAACTGCAACTCTTTATCTAGGGGCGGCAGGGCTAAAGGTGAACTGGCACAAGTAAACAGCAGTTGAGTCAAATACAGTGCCCATGTTTGATGTCCACAGATAGGCGGTAGGTCAGCAATTAGGGAAGATAATATGCAGGCAACATGCCCAGGTGCGATATGCACAGTGTGTGTGGGGGGTGTACAGTAGAGGCGACCTCAGGCAGATATACACAGATAGCGCCTTAGGAGCTGCTTTCTGTGTGTGGGACCTTAGAGATTGGATCAGCGTGCATGGCAAAGCTCCCAAAGTACCTTAGAGTGTTTATGCAGGGGCAGGTTGTGCAGCGATTCCGGCCCATGGCGTAGAAGGCATAGACAGGCTGGGACAGGGTACAAGCCTTTGTACGTCGGCCTTGGTGAAGGCGGCCAGCTACGCCTGCCGGCGGCTGATTGGCTGCTTTCAAGCCACATAGGGATATCGGACAAACCAGAGCAAGGTAGGTCGATGTCCATGCAATGTTTTCCCACCATGGTCTTAAATTCCCCAAACCAAACACTTTTAGATAGAGAGGTACTGTGGGCTGGTTTATAGTGATAATTTCGAATGCATTAATTTTGAATCAATAATGTCGGCAAAAAAGTCTTTTTTTTTTTTTAAATGGGGGGGTTCCACCCAAGCCCCCCGTTTTTCTTTTTTTTTTTTTTAATAACCCTTTTTTACTAGCCAAACCCCCCCCAAAAAAAAAAAAACGGAATTTTATTTTTCAAAATGTTTTTTCTTCGAAATAAATGCATTCGAAATTATTGATTCGACATTTTAACTGCACACCCTGTGAGCTTGTGTACTGTATAAGAAGGACGGACTATAGCTCCTATTAAATGTCATCTCGGACCAGAACTTACAGGCCGCCACTTTCCAGGAGGATACGAGTGACTGGTGTGAGAAACCTGAAGGGTCTCACTTATTAGTCCCCGGGGATATGTCATCCAGGTGGCCAGGACATGGCCACATCTACTGGATCCAGTTCCTGGGAGTGGACCAGTGCAGGAGGATCACCTGGATAAAGGGGGGAAATGGAGGGGGGGGAGGGTTCTTGGGGGAGTGGGACACCAAAGGTTGAGATGCAGTATACCCTGCCTTACTTTATGTCACCTTTTCCTCATCCTGTCCAGTAGGATATTTACAAACTCTACTCATCCCCTTTTACATCACGTACACTTTCTCACACAGTGAGCTTTACTTTACTTTATTGCATTTGTACTGCGCAGCAATAAACCCGTGTGCATGATGGCGCGGACCAGACTAGACAAGAAACATATAAGCGCAGAAAGAGCTAGGGGAGAGAACCGAGGAATCAACTGGGCTTTATTCAAAGAGCCATGTTTTTAACTTTCTTTTGAAGGCCTCAAGAGTCGGTTCCAATCTAAGGTCCATGGGAAGGCGATTCCAGGCAGTAGGGGCTGCTGTGGCAAATGCACCCCTTTCCACTTTCAAAGATTTGCTTTTAGGGATTAAGAGCATATTAGTATCCTGAGACCTGAGAACACGAGGAGAACACTTAGGCAGAATGAGTTCGTTGATGTAACGGGGCATAATGCCCAGGAGGCTCTTGAATGTTAGGAGAATAAGATGATACTGAATTCTAGCCTCTACATGTAGCCAGTGTAACGCTCTTCTTGCTGGTGTAACATGGTCCCGCCTGGAGAGGCCTGTGCCTACCCTCACAGCACCATTTTGGATAACTTGCAGTCGATTAATCTCCCTTTTGCTGATACCAGTCAGCAGACTGCAGCAGTAATCCATTTTTGCTCCTACTATGGCTCTCGCCAGTGTTTCGGCGTTGGCCTGACAAATCATGGGTCTAAGGTGAGTTAAGAGTTTAAGATAGTAGGCTGCCCCTGATACAACACCTCCCACGTGAGCATTCATAGAGAGGTGTTGATCAAGAAACACCCCTAACGACTTAACTTTTTTAAGTGTGTCTAGTTTGACTTCGCCAAGCTGAAGTCAAGTTTTAAGATCCAATTAGGGGATCCCACAACCATGAGCTCCGTTTTAGTTCTGTTAAGCGCCAGTCCATTTTGCACCATCCAATTCTCGATACAGGTGTAGACTTTGTTTATGCGCTCTTCATCTTGTGTGTGGTCTCCCGTAAGGGGAATGATACATTGTGTATCATCTGCAAAATTGGTGAACCCGATTTTTTCATGCACCAACATAGAGAAAAAGGGGACAGTAAAGAGGTTATAAAAACAGGGCGAAAGACTTGCTCCTTGTGGGACTCCATACTCAATCGGGATTGTGTCCGCTTCAGCTAGGTCTGAGCATACACAACTGACCCTGTTTTTGAGAAAAGAAGCCACCCACTGAGAGGCTTTGGTGGAAAAAGCTGCCACTTGTTCGAGGCTGGTGACCAACAACGTGTGGTCAACCAGGTCGAACGCGGCTGAAAGGTCCAGCAACATGAGCATAGTGGATACTCCCTTATCTATGTTGAAAAGCAACCTGGATTTTAGTTCCAGGAGGGCCGTTTCAGTGCTATGACCCGCTCTGAAGCCCGATTGCCGGCAGTTAAGAATTGGGTGGCTTTCTATGTGTTTAGCTATTTGTATATAGGCAACTCGGTCCAGGATCTTCATCAAGAAGGCTGAGGTGGTAATAGGCCTATAATTCAAGGGGTCATCTTTGGCGAGGCCTGGTTTTTTGAGCAATGGAGTGACCCAGGAGCGTTTCAGTTCGTCTGGTACGGCACTCTCTTTAAAGGAGGCATTAACGAATTGCAGGATGGCTTCTAACAAAAAAAGGGGGACATGCTTTATGGCTGAGAAGGGGTCACCCCTGCAACTGGTTGTTTTCAGATGTTTAACCACCTCTGTCAGCTCTTCCAGCGTAATTGCGACAACAAACTAATACCAGAGCCGTTTACCGGACACGTCCCAACACAAGGGTCAGGCAGAGTCAGACAATTGCCGACACACGCACACCCGACTACCCTTTCACTTCCCCACTGGGATAAAAGTCGAGCACAAGAGCACACTTTGAGCAAGGCCGAACACACGAGAAAACAGCTATTCTGTGACGGCAGTTGAAACGGAGGAGAAAGGTGGCGAGGCCTAAAAGGACGTCAAGGATGGAGATGCCCTTGCCATTTTCAACCCAGACCCGTAAAGCCTCTGACAAAAGAAACATAAAACTGGGAATTTTGCAGCTGACGAATGATATGACGAATGTCCGAAGTACAGGGCACCCTCCTACACTGATAGACAGAGCAGGGAGACGTGGTTGCCATTGTGGTACCGTCCTAGACTCCAGCGGCAAAAGAAAAGACAGCGAGTTCAGCACAGCTGGTGAGTCAGAAGAATCCGATAGTGGGCCAGACTGTGTGAGACTCAAGATTGCAGTGGCAACATTAAGATACAAAGGGTTTTTTGTGAACAAAGAGACTGCACTAAAACTACAAATACCAAAAGGTCATACGGGAGGCCGGCGTGAGGTGTCAAGGTGGTCATACAAGGGTCCAGCCAAACCCCTTGTACGGACACGTTGCAGAGGTTTTTTGACAAGTTCGAAATTGGGAAAAAGGCGTTTGCGCCCAGCGAAGGGGAACGCTGTATCAACGGTGTTGTTTGGGAATGAACATGTACTTGCCATAGGCTAACAAAGTGACCCAACGAGACGTGATCGCCCTTCGGAAGTCTTTATTTAAACTTGGCAAGTGCTGTGGAATGTCTGAGCCCGGATGAGGAGGGCCTAACAAAAAGGTGGTTGTTTAAAAAGACATTAAGACTACAAGGAAGGAAATTGTGATTGAAAAGATCGTGAACCTGGGATTCCAAGATGACCGCGTAGAGTGGAGGACGTTGTGCCCCGTGCTCCCGCCCTGCCTGTGTCTGCTTGCCCGTCTGATGCGGTTGTAGCCCTCCCCGGCATCCATATCTGCGGTGGGGGCTCTGAGGAGTGGGGGGCGAGCATCCACCGGTTTGTTGGCACCCGGGAGCGCCATCATTGCAGGCGCGCGGAGACCGCGGCGGCCGCAATCCCGGAGACAAAGGAGCAGCCGACTGGTGAGCCCGCGGTGCGGGGACGGATTTGGCTGGGTCCCTGACAGAGGATTCGGCGAGCTGCTGTGCCCCTGGGGACGGACGGAGGAGTCCTGACCCGACTGGGCAGTGATCCTGGACGCGCGCAGCCTTTACTTTGCCCCTTGCGGGCGGCGGCCTCGCTGCGTTGCGGACGCCCCCCCCTACCCCCTGAGACAGCAGTCGACGTGGACACTTGCAGCTCATCGGAGCGGCGATTGAAGGTACCGGGGGGGCGGGGAGGGTAGGGCAGAGGTCCGCGGGGGCTCGCAAGGCCTCCGAGCCCCCCACGCATACATATAGATGGAGCGGTGGAGCCCCCGGAGTCTGGCCTTCTGACTCCGTTGCGGGGACGACCGTATGGGTGCCAGGGACTTCACCTGTTAAACGGAGATTGTGTCCTGTAGCGGTGCTGTTGCTGAACCGCCGGAGCCCTCTTGTGCTGGGGCAGTTTGTTGCATCATACGAGCCCGCCCCCGGGGGGAACTGGTGCTGTGGGGCTTTCCTGGGCCTTGGAGACTTCTGTGGTCCACTCCCCCAGTTTGGGGGGGCCAGGGGGCCACTTTTGCTACCACCCCGATCTGGGCTTTGCAGCATAGTTATACACGTCCGGGGGAGGGGTTCGGAGTTTGTTCGGGAAACCCCCGGCCCCCCTGCCTTGCAGACGCCTTTACATCGTTGCACTGCCCACGGTCCCCCAGAGATTGGGAGGCACACCTCCTCTGGAGCGAGATGTCCAGAAACAAAGGGAAAGACTTCCCCCTCCAAGGGAAAGCCCACAAAAAAGCTACAGATGCCCCTCTTACAAAACTCTGGGCCAAAGACTTGGAGTCAGCAGACGTGCAGGAGACGGCCCAGGAGTCGGGCGTCTCTACCGTTGCGGGCTCCCTGGAGGACCGGGATAGGCCCTTAACCCAAGAGATGCTGACTCATTTCATGGGCGAACTGGTTGAAAAGATCACGGCAGCGGGGCAGCTACAAATGGATAAGTTGAGAGAAGATTTGGCCGAAAGCTTGAGAGAGATCAAGAGGGACATGAACAAGGTTGAAGAAAGGGTGGATCTAAATGAATGTGCCATTCAGGAGCTGACGGAAGAGGCAAGACAAGCAGAAAACTTGCTGGAGACCCTTGCCGTAGCTACACAAAATCTGGAATTGCAAGTAGAAGACTTGGAGAACAGGTCGAGAAGGGCGAACATTAGAGTAAAATCGCTCCCGGAAGCTATCCAGGAGCAGGAGCTGGCCCCAGTGTTGAAAGCAATCTTTCTGGACCTACTAAACTCAGACGCAGTTGATGACATGCAGTTCGACAGAGTCCATAGGGTGGGTCCGCGGAACTCTGAGCCAGGATCTAGACCGCGCGATGTGCTGGTGGCCTTCCATAAATATGCAATTAAGGAGAAGATTATGGAAAAGGCGAGAAGAGCCGCGTCCATCATCTACAATGGCCAAGGAATCTCGCTTTATCAAGACCTGGCAAGAATCACACTAACTAAAAGGCGACGAATGGGTCCGGTGCTATCTTTCCTTAGATCTCAAAAAACTTGTTATAGATGGACCCATCCCTTTGGTCTAACGTTCGAATGGAAAGGATCCCAGCATAAGATTACGACCTGCGAACAGGGCCTGGCCCTATTGGGTCTGGAGGAGCAGGCCTCACCCTCGCGGGCCGGGGTGGCTGCGGGTGGTCGCAGGCCATGGGGGTGGTCCACTAATCAACAGAAGAGAGGAAGGAGGAGGGCTACAGACCCAGCTCCTGGGAGGCCCAGCGGGGGCCGGTTCCAGAGTCGTCCGATGGGGGAAGGTTCTCTTCCAAAGGCTACTTAAGCCACCACACTTCCATCTGACTATCCATTGAAGTCCGGGGGGCATCAGTATTAGAAACTTGCCCATCCACCTCAGCTGGACAGCTAAGGTTTCTAATGTTCTTAATGTTGTAATGGTTTGCGGGCGTGGGAGACGGGGGAGGGCGGGGATCTTGGAATGGGAATGGGCTTTCCTGCGTGGGCATTTTCTGGGTTCCTTAAGGAGGTCGGCTCTCGTGGAGATCTCACGAGGGGGGCTGAGAGCCAGTCGATCTCGCCTAGAAGGGGGGGTGGGGAGTTAAATGAGTGGGGTGGGGGGGATGGGAGCGGGATAGATACAAAGTGCTGGGTTGGACAGCCCAAACATTCACCCTTAGCGGAAGCACATACGGTAATCATCAGCTGGGGCCTGAGCATGCAGGGTTCAAAACGGTCAAATAGTTCCCACATAACGAGGTGAAATGGCTGATGTAGAGGTCTTCAAATTTCTCTCCTTAAATGTGAATGGCCTTAATTCCCAGGTTAAGAGGAAGAAGGTGGAGAGATTTCTAAGGCGGGAACAACCCCTGGTGGTGGCATTGCAAGAGACCCATATCCGCACCAAGGATACACACAGGATTAGGTTTTGGGGCTACTCTCGACTGGTACAGGCCACACATCCTAGTAAGAAAGCGGGGGTTTTAATTGCTATACGGGATGGGTCAGATCTGACAGTTAAAGAAGTACAGAAAGACGGTCAAGGCAGATACCTCGCAGTGTTACTCGAGGATAGAGGAGAGCGCTTCACGGTTGCAACTATCTATGCTCCCAACCAAGCACAAGACGCATACATTCAACATTCTCTCACCCGGCTAGGAAAGTTTGCGGAGACAAACATCCTCCTAGTGGGGGACGTTAATCTAGCTTGAGACCCCTCCAAAGACAGGAGTTCTACCTCGTGGGAAACCCAGAGGAAACCGACAGGGGATCTAGTGAAGAAAATGCGTGACCTGGCCCTGGTTAATACATGGCGTGAACTCTATGGCGACAAGGAGGGCTACACCTTCTATTCGCACGCACATACATCTCACTCGCGGATAGATTACTTTTGGGTTTTGAAACCATGGTTAGGAAGGGTGATGGCTTTGGAGGTGGGGGCAATTACCTTAGGCGACCACGCGCCACTTACCCTGTCAATGGTTAGACCTAGGAGTCCCCTGGCCATCTGGAAATGGAGGTACCCAGCCTCATTGTTTAGAGACCCAAGTAGAAAGGGAAGTAAGTAATGGACTACACCAGGCACAATAAGTGGGAAGACACATCCCCTCTGATATGGTGGGATGCCCTTAAGGTCACAGTCCGGGGTAAAATCATAGCGATTAAGGCTAGAAGAGAACGGGAAATAGGACTAGAGGAACGACACTTGGAAGAGAAACTTAAGGCTGTCATGGCTCGCATGGGTACTAAGATGTCCACAGCCACCAAAAAGGAATATAGAGCACTCAGAGCCCAGCTGAATCTCATTCAGACAAGAGCAGTAGAACGTAACCTTCGGCTACGCCAGAGGTTCTATATTAAAGGCAATAAGGCGGACCGCTTGCTCGCCAGGATGCTACGTAAGGAGGCAGGTGATAAAACAATTCTAAAAATAAGGGGTACGGGTGGGGTCCTGCTCACATCACATCCCAACATTGAATGTGAATTCACCAAATTCTATGCAGATTTGTATAGTTCATCTCAACCCAAAAAGACCGATCAGGAAGCCTACCTGTGCGAAACGGATGGTCGCCGCCTCGCACAGGAAGACAGGGATGCGCTGGAAGTCGAGATCACCACTGATGAAGTCAGGAGAGTTATTAATGAACTCCCAACCAGTAAAGCTCCAGGCCCTGATGGGTACGTGTCTGAATTCTATAAAACACAAAGAATTGCTCATTCCCATTTTGAGCAAATTATTTAATTGCATAGGTGCTACGGGCGGCTTCCTCAAACCATGAATGAAGCCAAGGTGATCCTGATACACAAAAAGGGCAAGGACCCGACTGACTGCGCATCCTACCGTCCTATTGCGTTGATAAATGTCAACGCCAAGATCTATGCTAAGCTATTGGCTAATCGGCTCGAATCCATCTTCCCCAAATTAATTCACAGTGACCAAACAAGCTTTATAAAAGGTAGGCAAACATCTGATAATGTCAGGAGATTGGCACACCTGATTGAAAAGACCCAGAAAAGAAATATCCCGGCCCTTCTCTTGGCGATTGACGCCGAGAAGGCGCTTGATCGGGTTGGGTGGGGGTTCATGTTCAAGGTCTTGCACAAAATGGGGTTTGGACCGGGTTTCATTACACTCGTGAGGGCAAATTACCAGAATCCAGTGATACGGCTGGCTATAAATGGGCGCGTATCCGCTCCAATACAGGTGGGAAGGGGGACCAGGCAGGGCTGCCCGAAGTCGCCGCTCCTTTACGCGCTACACCTGGAGCCCTTCCTGGAGTCTGTACGGGCAGCTGAAGATATTACAGGTATCCAGTTTGGGGGCAAGGATCACAAGATTGCCGCCTTCGCCGATGATATGATCTTGGCACTGACCTATCTGATCACCTCTCTGCAGGCCGTAACAAGAGAACTGAACAGATTTGGCCAAGTGGCAGGCTTAAAGGTCAATGTTCATAAGTCTGAGGCGCTCCCCCTTAATTTGTCACCCGCCGCAGTACAAGACCTCTCTGTGGCCTATGGGTAAAGATGGGTAGAGTCCTCGCTAAAATATCTGGGTATCCACTTGGCCAAGACCATGGCGCAACTATATACAGTAAATGACCACCCCCCCCCTCCAGAAGGTGAAATCGAAATTGGTCGACTGGGGGCCGCTTGAGATATCCTGGTTAGGTAGCATCAACACTTTAAAAGATTGCAATTCTCCCCCTCGTTCTCTATCACTTCTCCGCTTTACCTGTCCGAGTTCCCGCCTCTTTCTTTAAAGGACCTGCAAAAAATAGTCACCCGATTTATTTGGAACCAAAAGCGCCCGAGGGTGGCAGGCTTCCATTATGAAGGCTATGCCAGATCATGGGGGAGTCGGTGTGCCCGACTTTCGAGTGTACTACATAGCTGCACAGATTAGGATTATTAGGGATTGGCAAAGGAATGATAGGGGCAACATGTGGAGGCGGATGGATAGGGCTGTAGTGGGCAAAGATTTGGAAGCGGTACTGTGGTTGCCAAAACACGATAGACCATCTAGAATGTATTGTAGTGCAATAACATCGATGGTAGGAGATGCCTGGGACGAGGCTATTGTCCGAGCCCAGATCATCTCCTTCCCTTCCCCTTACACGCCCCTGGGGGGCAACCCGCAATTCTCTCCAGCGGCCTCCTAAAAGCAGTACTTTGAACCATGGTTTCAGGGGGGTTGTCGGATGTTGCGGAACATGATGGTAGGGGGCGAGGTGAACAAGTTTGAGCAATATAAGTTAGACTTCGGAGTGGGTGAGAAGCAGAGATTTTCGTACCTCCAGATCAGGCACTGGATCTCCCATCCCTCAGTGTGACAGGCTGCCTCCCGTCCCCTTACACAGTTTGAAAAATACCTAGACACGGGCACGGGCGACAGGTGGGTGGTTTCGTCCTTTTACAAACTTATAAAAAGGGGTGAACCCGTACATTCCTTGAGCTATATGGTCAAATGGGCACAGGATGTTTGGGGGCGGGGCGGACGTAGCAGAACAGGAATGGGTTAAACTTTGGTCCCAAATCCCAAAATTGGCAAAATCCATCCAAATTCGAGAGATCTGGTTGAAGCTGTTATTGAGATGGTACATCACCCCACTAAGGCTAAATAGAATTTACCCTACGGTATCACGCTACTGCTGGAGAGAGTGTGGCTCTCTGGGCTCTTGGGCTCACATTTGGTGGGAGTGTCTGAAACTCGTTCCCTTTTGGTCTCTAGTTCAGCAAGTGATAGCCCAGGTGTTGGGGGGCCAGCAGAGCAGTAATACAGGGCGAGACTTGATAGGTCTTAATGGATATCTGACTGTCCTATCCACTAGAGCGGACCGCAAGCTGTATGTGATAATGATGCTATCGGCTGCACTGGTTGTGGCTAGAAAATGAAAAGCAAGGGACCCTCCACAGGAACATGAATGGATTGCGAAATTGTGGTCATTGGTGGCAATGGAGTGGCTCACCTATTCGCTTCAGGGGGCCCATATGCGCTTCACTTCAGATTGGGATAATCTGCTATCATACTTAAAAGTGGGAGCTCGCCGTGCCTGGTGCCCCAAAGCTATGGAACTACTGGGCTTGGTTTCCCCACAGGATGAATCAGACTTGTGAAAGTAGCTTGTCCTGAGTTGTTGGGCCGTTGTAGTATGGAGAAACATGGACTTAATTTGTCTTCGATGAAAATTCGTTGCAATCCAGTAGCATCTGGGAAGGGCGGGGGGATTTATTGCAGTGGGATAAATGGGGTTGGTAATGTTTATTGCTTGTTGTATTGTAAACTCTTAATAAAAACTTATTGAAAAGATAGTAAACCTGAACGAGGGACATCAAGAGAAAAGTTGTGAAGAAGTTAAGTGAACAACATTGTGATGGCAAGTATGAACCCGATTGAGGGATGTCCGCAGTGAATGGTTGGTGTGAGCCCGAGTGAGTGAGGCTAACGAGTAAGAGAAGGATTGGAGCCCTGCTGAGAGGGATCCAAGGAGTGAAGGGTATTCACCCGATGTAAAGGCTAACAGTCAGAACTTTAGTTTTGTTGTTTTTGCATATCAGGCCCTCCGAAGCAAGAGACTTTGCAAGAGAAGAGACTTGGACACAGACAGTCCCGATATTGATAAAAGGAACTGTAACTTTGTGCTGGAGAAGCCCAGGTGTGTGCTGTATTCAAGAGTCCCACCTTGTCCCGTGCTAAGAACATGGGGAAGGGAGACCCCAGCAATAACATCCTGATTTATCATTTTGTGAACACTCCTTTCTTTTCTTGTGAACATTATCCCACACTATTTTGTAACATAGCAGGATTGGCAATAGGTTCCCTTAGTATTGGCCTTTATTTAACTAGACTCCACTAGGACTGTATTATTATTATTATTTGATGGTTGCATCTTGCTCCCATCTTAGATTCAGGTTTAGATTAGGTGTTTATCCCACCCATTTTACAGTTTAATAAATGCGCTTGAATTGTGATCACTTGTGTCTGTCTTACTTTGATGCCATGCCTTTCTTACACTGGAGACCTAATTCTAGTCCCAAAGCCTCAACTGGAACAGCGCTCGGGAGATTTAATAGTGAGCGTAGTATTTTCGCCTTAAGCTTCGGCAGCAAATGCACTGCCTTAAGTGGAAATATTTCAAGAGTATAAGGATGGTAGGAATTATAGACCCTTATATGCAATTACCAGGGCTTCGATGGAACTGCCCCCATTGTCGCAGATGTCCCTCCTAATGGCCAACCACTTACCCCATATGTTCTAGACATTATCCGATCCTCCAGATGTGCCAATGACAGGGAGGCCTACAGATGTACACCAAGGTACTTGTAGGGTTGGACTGTATCCAACCGTACTTGGTCTAAAACCCATGCGAAGGAATCCTTAACCTTGGGCATCTTGCCACAAATCATTACCATTGTCTTACTAATATTAATTTTCAAACCATTCATTTGGGAGTAAGCATGCAACGCTTTCAAAGAGCACTGCAATCCAATGGCAGTACGGTCCATGACTACCGTATCATTGGCGTACATGAGGCATACTGTTTTCACTTTACCAATTTGAAGGGGGAAATTGGATATTGATTGTAAGGCTAGATTCATAGAGAGACACAGAGATTATAAAGCAGGGGCAGTGCACACCCCTGCTGGAGTCCCACATTTGTATGAAAAAACCCTGACAAGACTCCCTCCTGCGAGAGTCTGACGGACATTTGTATCACTGTAGAGAAGCTTTATAAAATATAACAATGTACTATCTAGACCCCACGCTGTCAGCTTGTCCCAAAGACGGGAACGATTTACACTATCGAAGGCTGCGCTGTAGTCCACGAAACCTAGGTACGGTGACACCCCCGAATAGCGATATGTGTCAGGGTCTGAAGTATCCAGATATACTGGGAGGTATTAAATCCATTTCTAAAACCAGACTGATGCGTGCCAACGAGAGGTTTGGTTTCAGCCCACACAGTCAGCAACTGTAGGAGTAAGCCCACAAAGAATTTGTAACTACAGTCTAGCATGGCTATTAGTTGATAACAGGCCAGATTCACAGGAGATACCAGTTTAAAAAGGGGGACCAGGATAGAGTCCTGCCGTAAATGGGGGAGGTCACCAATCTCGCATATGTGCAAGAAAAAACATTTCAGCAATGCAGCCCATAAGGGGGGGGGATCCATCTTAAGGACTACATTGCAGAAGCCATCTGGACTGATGGCCCGCAAAACTTTGGATTTCCTTATCATTCTCTCTAGATCGGAGGAAGCCACGTGGGACTAGAATATATTTTTCTGCCATGTGTCAATCTATCCCGGCGTCACTGGGCTCTTTGGAGGATCAGTAATGGCCCGTAACATAACTACCCTGGTCCGCCTCTGCCACACAGCAGAGTTTGTGGGCCACTGGATTTGCGCGGAAGACACCAAGCATATGCCAAAATTTCTTGGTGTTGTAGGTGCTAATACAAGAGTGGATAATCTGCCATCTTGCAGATGTAGAACTAGCTTCATGGCCCTTGAACCATACATTGTATTGATTTTGTATTAGTTTGACTTGTTCAGATTCTACCGTCCAATCACCCATGGTCTGTGCAAGATTAAAGAATCTAATGCTAAAAGTTGACCAAAGAAGCCTATTCCCTTGTAGATTGACCTGAGGGTTTTCCCCAGTAATCCATGGATTTGGCATTTACCTTTTTACAGCACATTCTCAATGTTACATGGTCGCTCATGCTGACGGGTTGGGGGGTTGGGTAAGTGGGGCGCCGAATTCCTGATGAAAGCATTTACATAGATAAACAGCAGACACTGTAAGACCAGATAAACTTAGCTTCTGGAGGTCTAACGGACAGAGCTGGCCGTGAACCATGAATTGGTGAGAGCGAGGACATCCAGGTCAAGGTCTTCAAGGAGGTGGCAGATGTTATAGGAGGACAAGAAACAGTATAGCCGAGGTGTGCCAGGTGTTTGGAAGCGCTTAAGCTTGTGTATTTAAAGAAGATCCTTCCTCAAAAAAAACAGAAGTAGCTGCAGCATCTGGGGGGGGGGGGGGGACAAGTAGGCACCTCTAACCCACATAACAATACAAGGAAAACAGTAAATGTTCCACAATCGGATGCGCTGCCCGCCCACACGTGTTATACATATATAGCATTAAACCTCCTAATAATCATTCCATCTACAAAGTATATTTGGGTTGAAACGTGGATAGATTTTGGCGTTTTTAATTGTATTCATAGTCCGTAATCCAACACCAGATTTGTATGCCCAGATGACAGTCGTATGCCAACACATGTTTCGACCTCCACAGGTCTTTTTCAAGGCAAAACTCTGCTCCACAAAAGTAATTTCCAACATTTAGGTACACATGTGTATCATCAAATAACAACAGGGTCAGACAATACAGGAAACAACATCAGACCATAAAGTAAAATATACATTTCCAAGTACATGATGTCATAAGTGACAACACAGCAACATTTCATCAACAGAACATAAAAAAGGAATAAAAGTCAAAGTGGGAAACTTCAAACTAAAATATACAATGCTAGATCATCTGATGTACTATACATGTGTCATCTAAATATTTGCATTGCCATAACTCATGCAGTGAATTCATGCGTGCCACCGCCTGGAGCCCAGTGTCACCAGCTAAAACACCTCTTCACTGCACCCATAGAGCCAAGTGTGTATATATATATATATATATAGCCAACTAAAGGTGAGCGGAGTACAGTCATCTCAAAACCGCTGTGTAAATAAATATTCCATATCCATAATGATCATGCTGTACCACAAAGTATCAATTCAACAATTACCCGATTTAAAGTCTTACTGACGACTATCTACTTGGAATTGTGCGCAAAATTGTCATTTATTACGGACTATGAATACAATTAAAAACGCCAAAATCCATCCACGTTTCAACCAAAATATACTTTGTAGATGGAATGATTATTAGGAGGTTTAATGATATATATGCAGAACGCATGTGAGCGGGCAGCGCAACAGATTGTGGAACATTTACTGTTTTTCTTGATGTTAGAGGAGGGGTTGACAGCAGAGCGAGCGTTCAGAGTAGCGACTTGGAGCAGGTTGCCACATTTGAAAGACTTCCGGAGTGGGGTACAGGCATGAGGTACACCCAGCGTAAGTGTTAGAGGGGTCCGAGAGTGGGCAGAGGTGGTAGGAGGTGACAGAGGAGCCAGAGAGGAGGAGGAAGGTGCCAGAGGAACCTGAGAGGTGCAGGTTGGGGTAGCAGGAGAAGGGGCGATTGGGCTTAGGGCCCTGGATCAAGACGGTGCCATTCAGATAGACATTAATGATGGTTTTGGAGGAGTGGAAGGAGGCCAGGAGGACTTCCGACCGGGTGCAACCATTAAAGGGAGAGGAAGAGATAGGAGGGAGAGACAAGACCATTGAGGGCTTCATAGGTTTGGCGAGGGAACGACAAAAAGGATATTGGAGGAAGCACTGGTGTAGGTATCAGCGATAGGGATATGGATGCCTTGGTTGAAGAACAGGATGTCCCTTGTGAACTTCTTCCTTCCAGATTTAGTGAGAGGGATAGGAGGCAGAGTAGCAGTTAGAGAAGATAGGAGAAACAGAGCACCATAGGGGGTGCTAGGAGGGTAGGGGGAGGGGAGCGAGAAGTTGAGTGCCTTGCAGCACAGGGAGCACAGGGTGGGGGCGGGGGGGTTATACAAGGGAGCACACCAGGTAGAGTGGGCAGGGACAATGGTACACCCAGTGGGGTAGGGACCTGGAACGTGGGAGATTAATGGAACACAGTACAACAGTAACCAAGTGGATGGGGACCTAAATCATGAGAGAACACTTGGAAGAGTGTGCCAAGAAGAAAGAACAAGCCTGGTGCAATATTAGACCAGTGCTCAAAATGGAAGGAACGTGGTTTTCCAATGATAGATGTGTGGCAGGAGTAGTAAACTGTGCAGTGGGGGCTTACAGGGGTTCTCCAAGGATGTAGTGTGCATGTCAACCAGAACTGTGGCAGGACATGGGGAAATGATGTACCAAAATTGACAAGGATTAAGCTAAGCGAGACGCCAGCAAAAGCACAGAGGCCAGTGGAGTATTCCTTTTGCTTCAGAGGAAATGGCACTATACCTGTAGGAATTAAAATTCATTGTACAAGACCCTATTTATCCCTGATTTGACCAAAGGTAAAGCAGCGTTAACAAATCCTATTGTGTGTGTGGAGAATTAGCATACCTACACCACCCGCAATCATGGAGGGGCGGATGTTCACTGTGCACTCAGTGGTTCTGGTAGTTCCGGACCCCCATCTAATTGTTATCAATGTGCCACTCCCATAAACAACCAAGGCCCCACTCGACTAGCATGTCTGCCGCTGACTAAGGCTTTGGTGTCAGAAAATATCTAATTATTTATCCAAATACTCATCTGATAAACTGAAGGCAATCCCATACCATTATAAATTGCTCCCCATAACCAAAACCTTTTTTTAACCTCCCTTCTAATGACATGTATCCAGATTGCAGCAAATGCTAAGTGGCTCCAAATCACCAGGTGGGAGATGCTTCAGGTGGCGAACCAAACGCAGCAAGGTCTTCATACCATAAAGAGTGAGTTAAGGGCAATCAGGCTCGTGACCCTCCAGAACAGATAACGGTCTGAATTTGCTCACGGTTACCCAAGGGGGCGTGTTCAATTTAAAACATATTGACTGTCTTGGTGTACATACATCCCCCAAATGACACAGATAATGGGTCTTAGACCCATGCGATAGTGTCCCTTTATAATTTGAGGATTCCCATAGAAAAGGAAGCAGGAGTAAACTGTTTGGTTCAGTGTTCCTATGGTCCACATGGTGATTAGAAATGGCCGTAAAATGATGGGAACCATTATGGTTTTTCAGCTTTTTTTATGTCAAGTGATACTGAGATGTACAAATGCACTGACGAAGAGTGCAACGATGATGGTGTCAATAACAACGTGTAGAGATCCTCTCACAAAACACAAGTACACTCAGACTGAAAGGTGGGACTGGGTTGTAAAATCAAGGATGGTGAAAACAGCAGGATTTCGGCCCCCTGGATACCTTTACTACAGCCCCACGCGACCCAGTTAATTATTTGGACCATTGGGTTGATCTAGCTGGCGGTGGGGGAGGAGGGGTACTCTGGAAGACTATGCCCAGGAAGGTGTGGGGGGTTTACGTCATATGTGTAGGGCATGGGTACCCAAGGGTGATGACTATAGAAGGAAGGAAGCAGCAGGGTTAATGGAGTATTAACTAAAGGGAGGAATGTTGGGATGCACGTACAGCGTCCCGGCCAGGCAGAAAGGTTGAGGCTGAGAAAATCCTATTAGCACGTACCATTTCCAGTCTACTTTGATTGTGTCTGGATCGGAGGGGTGTACATCATGTGATGGTTACGATTTATTAAAGTGTCAATATGTTGATCGACCAATCCTGTACCTGGACTTAACAGTGACGATGTAGCGGACCACGCGTCTAGGGTAATGGGTTTAAATAAGGTGTGGCGAATCGGTCCAGGGACTATAGAGGGGGTGGGGGGTATTAGCATGTTCGATAGGTGGTAGTCAAGGAGTGCAGTGGGATAACATTGTAACCAATGTATTCAGATTTTGCGGTTTACCGCTAAATAACCTGTATCTTCTGGGGAAGTGACGAGCTCTGTGTCAGTTTAGTTCTAAGGGACCATCTGAGGCCTTTTTGCATGTAATAAAACTTGTTTTCCCTTGCAAAAAAGGTGCAGTGATTATTTGATCTTTTGGATTATTTTTACCATTCAGGTTGCTGTTCTCTTTACACAAGCCGCTGCTTTTATTAAACTGGCCCAACTTTCAGAAGGTGTCGGACTCAGGGATGACACTTCAAAAGGTGTTTATTAAAATAAAAATAAAATGCCTATCTATCCTTACTGCTAATAGGGATTTGCTCTACCTACAAAACTAAGCTATCGGTGCTTGTCTGTTGTCAAAATCAAAAGTAGTTCTCAGTCTAAACCTAATCCCCATCTGGCCCCAACTACTGTGAAAACAACTTAAGAATATAAGCCAAAGCAATAGCCTCTGAGCTTAGGCTATATCTGGCCTATTGTCCTTTGGATCCCCCCCCCTTGAGATGGTTTGCAGTTTGTACAAAAATAGTTCAGAAGAGAAGTGTTCTCAGCCCTCCTGTTAGCCTCTTCAGATAGACTTGTAGGTCTCTTGTCTCAAGTTCGCTACGTGGAGGAACGATTCCCTTGTTTCTTTTCCACCACCTTGACCACCACTTTCTCCATTTGGTTCTATATCTTGAACAGTTTGTTTGAACTCTTCAGGATCTCTTCTCCTTAGGAGTGTACCAATGTCACTAATTTCTAAAGGACCCTTCAAGCCACTCTCGCTTTCAAGTTGCCTTTCTTGGTTGTATATCCGTTTATTGCCAAGATTCAAAACTCTGGTTTCTAGGGCACCTGTAACCCTCTTTGTCAGTTTCCACTCCCCTCCCTCCACCATGGTACCTTCTGTGCCTTCAGGTGTGCTCCAGATGGATAGCATCCTAGCGGAGATGTTGTGGTTCACCCTTCTCCACAGAGTCTCTGCGGCTTCCCAAGTAGAGGATTTGTTTGCACCGGTCTCTCCTGCGTCCCAGACCAACCACGGCTGTAGCATGATCAAGCAACCAGGTAAGACTGTCCTTCTGTCCCCATCTCTTACTTGGCTAGAACAACTTTCTCTGCATCTCTCCATGCTAATGCTGGCTCTGCGGTGTATGGCAGTTCCGCCCCTCAAGGACATCTGTACGTCGAGGCTTGCCTCTGCGTAGGTTTGTTCTTCCCCTATCCAAGGTTCTTTGTCCCTTTACTCTTGTTGCAGTACCTCAAAGCGGCGTGCTGCTTTTCATCAGTTGCCGAGTTCAAGAGAATGCCAGTATTACCATGAGTCAATGATGTAAAAGCAATGTCAGTATTTGTTGGATGCAAAATAGAAGTAACATCAGTCTCTTCTATACCCACATATGCCGACAAGAGTTTTCTTCATAGGGAGTTCCTTGTAGGAATGGGAGTCCTTGTCCCCTAAAGGGGAGTCACTCATAGGGAGGTCCTGCTTTCCCTGACCCCTAGGGATGGTCTTCCTTAGCAGGCCCACCTCCCTAGTCTCAACAGGGGTGGCTCCCCCGCAGAAGAATGGGCGAATTGTCCATATTCATCACAATGCCTCACTGCAAATAAATATTTTTGTGACCACAAAAACAATGCAACATTGCCTTGCTAAAACAGCTGATAAAGTTCAAGAGGGAGATATGCAATATAAGGAAGCTTTTAACTGCCTGAATATTTGCAAAACTTCTGAACGCAAAGGATTGGCCATATTGTAAATATCTGTGCTACTGTGCAAGTTGCAGTTAAAGTGGTAGAAGGTTGCCTGTGAGAACTCCTTGTGTCTATTCTGCCTTGTTAATTGATATTTATTTTACCCATTTGCTGCATTTGTAAGCATTATTTTTCTGAAAAAGGCGCAGGCTGCTCCATTTGCATGGCCAAATGGACATGGAGTCTTAAAGCCCCACTTACCTTGCTGAGGTATCGCACACACATGAACAGTGTGCCAACATACAGCACCTTTCACAACCTCTCGGATGCCCCGCATGGAAAGGATGTTGTGCTGTGCTATGGACCTTTAATTGTAATGTGTGTAATCTCAGTGTGTTAATGTACCTTCTGCACATATCTGTTTACGATGCAGGCCAAACTTTTAATCCGGGTAAGCTCACTTAGTTGGTCATTGTACCCTCTGCAGAGATATAAGGGTAAACTTCCATCAATGGTTCAAATCCCACAAGAGTGAGTCGGACTTTCACTTCTTTACATACACTTTTGAATAGCACTGTTCAAACACTTGACAGTTGAGTTTCTATACTGATAGACAGCAAGAACACTTATAAAAATAGGCATAGTATACTTTAAATGGGACAGTGAAGACTTTCCCCAGCACTGTTGATGTATTTTTATTGGGAGTGAAATTGGAATTTGAAACAGGCATGCTATAGTTTTAACAGTAGAGTTCTGGCACTTGTCAGCAGTCTGGGGAGAGGTATCAAAGAGTTAGGAGTATAGTGCCTTGCATTATAACCCTATTAAGCCGGTACGTTTTACACAGTGCGGCTTACACAACATCGGTCAGACGCCCGACATGTGAAGGTCAGTCCTTTAGCTCTAGAAGTCATATAGACACATCCCGTAGGTTATAGCATGCTGAACGAGATACAGATCTACCACAACATTGGATACACATCTTGAAACTAAAATGCTGTTCTGTCTCATTAAATCTAGCATCAGGGAGTTAGTGTTCCTTAGCCGACCTCAAAAGGCCTTAAACAAAAGCTCCATCTGACAATAAAACAGAATGATAACATGCTGCCACACACTTTAAAAAAAATTAAGGGGTTTTACTGGGTTTAGGACAGTCTCAATAGGCGTGAAGAATGCTTTGAGGTCTCCAAAGTTAGGAGTTATTTAACAAACATATATATATATATATATATATATACTAAAATCTAATGAGGTCCAGACAGTGCAGTAAAAACACATCTGGACTCCAGGAAACCTTACAGCAGAAAAGGTTCTAAAGATTCCCTTGCAAAACATGCATAAGGGGTATGTGGAAAATTGAAACATACTGGGTAGCTTTGAAGAAAGGATACAAATGGCTGAAGCAAATACATGGCAATGTTGGGGAAGTTGCGGAGTGGCTTCAAATGAATGTATGCTTAAGGTACAACATCTGCCTCGTGCCACAGCTACTACACCACCTCTGTGTGTGTGTGAGCAGTGTTATCACCGCACCTTCATGTATGTGCCTACTTTGTTAAAAGGACAGCATCATGCCACCTCAGCTTTTCCGTCGGTGACAGTGTGTGTGTAGCTGATACCTAGGAGCAATTCCCACCCATCACCCTCAGTCAGAGGTGGCACAGAGATATTCATTGAATCACAACCAGAAGGTAGCAGCAATACTTTATTGAAGAAACAGAGACTGTCTTGGGTAAATCTCTCTATTCGGAGCGGCCCAGACATCTCACCATCTGGCTTCTCACCATCTGGCTTCTTGCCAACGGCCACACTCCCGAAATCTCACAGTAAAAATAGAACATGCAGAAAGGAAAAGAAAAGGACAACACAATGTGGCATAAGATTAGGGTATAGCAAATACCTTTGGTGTTTAGGGAGACCCTGATATATCTGCAACAAGGCTACAGGCAGGAGATCAAAAAAGGTACAAGCTCAAGCATTACAGTGCCACAAGTTTGAGAAATGTTGTAATTGCAGGCTAGCCAGCATTGCTGTGAGAGAACCAAAGTTGAAGGGCTGTATCATTCCGAATCAAGTTAGCATGATGGTGTTATGGGGACTGAATAGCAGGGATAGCCTTTGGAGAGCTTTTCCCAACATGAAAATCTTTCCCAATATCTACCTAGGGCCAGCTGATGAGTTTTAAGAGCTAAGCCAAACGGCTGTCTTTTTATTGGTCTTGGTTTCCAAACAGTTTGAAGGGGGACCCACCAGTGCTCCAGATAGGATTTAGAGGTGGGTGTATTTTACTCCCGACTTTTTAAAGTTGAGAGTAAAATTAGCTTTCGGGAGCAGAAATGTAAGTCCAATTAGCAATGGAATTATTTTATAAATGGATACAAATATGTTTTAGCTGGAAAACAAATGTTTTTGTAATAATTATTGCTTTACACCTAGTTATTCATGTACATTAAAATACAAGTTTACGTCTTCCGATCAGGCATTCATAATAGTAGTTTCTTCCTGTGGTGCTGCATGCACTACTGGTACATGGAGTTGTGTGGATAAAAGCAGAGGGACAAGCTCCTATGTATCAGGTTCCTATTATTTTGGTGGCAGTATTTTTATTTTTTGGGAGTATTTGCCTATTTCTAGGGAGTAAAAGTGGCCGATACACCCCTTATTTGTAGGTCTGGGGACGACTTCTCCCTTAAGTTTCTCCACATATTATGCTTCCAGTTTTAAGGAAAGTAACCCTTTTTGTTACGTCTGTTTTTCGCCATCCAATACATTAATAAAGTACAAAGTTATTCCTTTGGGGCATAAGCCTTTCCTCAAGTCTCTTTTAAACACACAGTTTTCTTGAATCTTCAGGTTTATCCCACTCTGTATCTCCATTAAACTTAAAGGGGTATTGGTCTTCCCTTTTCCTTTGACTGTTCCTCTTTTTACCCCTGCCAGAGTATTGCGACTATCACTGGTCCTGGAAAGGGGTATGGTTCTTCCCTTTTGTATTCGTTCTCACTGTTCCATGGTTTCAGGTTTAATTGCCTTCTCACTCCTGGTTTACTCTCCTGCTAGGATATCACAGTTGTGTTTTTTGGTGCAGGTCCCAAACTTGCACAGTGCCTGGTTTACTTTTCTGCCAGGGCTTTATATCCATTCATGGGTGTGAGTCCCAGACTCAATATTTGCCTGGTTCACGGTCCGGCCAGGGCTTTTCCATTCTCCACTCACTCTTTAGTTCATCCAAGGAAAATTCTTTTCCAGTATTGGGTCACTGACCCTTTCTTAATACTGTATTTGTATCAGTTCCTCCAATTACTTTAATTGGGCTTTCTCGCGCTGTTAATAATATGCGACACTCGCTCCAGTAACCCACTCGCTCTCTCTGGGCTTACCAGGCAGCTCTGGCATTCTTCTGTCATCTTCTCCTTTGGTATGCTGACTGGGGGCGCGCCCCGTTAGCCATTTGGCTCCTGCTTTATCTTCCTTTGCTCCTGGCAGCTCCAGCTGCTTGTAGTAATAAAGCAGTGAACTTCTCTTGTCCCAGTCACTCTGCACACCGTTCTCATCAGCCTCTGTGCTGCCTTTCACAGTGTGCTAGCCTCCAGCGTTCCAATCAATGTCCGCACAAGCTATGTTCCACTGCAGTCTCTGCCTCTTACTGCTATTCTATTCAGCTATGTGTGTGTGTCAAACTTCCCAGCATTAGTTTAACACTTTCCAAAGACTAGAACGCAGCATTTGCTTACTGCTTCTGGTCATCCTCATTGTTCCATCTCGCTCCCTTGACTCAGTAATAAAATGGGGGGTAAATAATGCTGTTGGTCAAGAAAACTTGGGAATTCTTAATCTGCGTCACAATAAGCTACACAAACATGTTACAAAAGGCACATGGTTGTCATTAAGAATTACATATGAAGGTTTATTTTGATTCAGTGTTTTCCTGCCTCTCTGGAATTTGTCCTCCCCTACGTGGTCCTGCTGCAGATAGCCACAGCCAGGGTCAGATTCAGGTAGTTTCTGCCTTTCCCTGGTCACATAAGAGAAGCTTCCCTCCAGAGAATGAGCGACGATGTTGCTAGATTCAACACAACAGTGTGTTACTCACGACTCAATGCATAATTGGTATTATTATCAGAGAGTGGAAAATACCTTCGTTGACAATATCCAACCTAAATCAACTAGACAAGCAGCGTCTCATCCAAAAATAATGCACACAGTCAGTCAATCAGGCAGCAAACTGGAAATAGGTCTATTAGCGAGAGAAAAGAAAAATGTTTATGGATTTATCTTACCGTCCAGGAGTTTGAAATTAAGTCAGCACAAGTGGCAACCAAAAAATAAAAGACAACTTACTTTCTGAAGTGTTGCGCAGTTCATACCCTTTCCAGAATACAAACAGACCAACTAACATATCGTGCACCCGTTAGGATCCGTTAATACAGAGAGGGATTTCTGAAACATATGCAGCTTGTTGTTGGCGTCCTCGCACATGCACTCCTACACGCTATGTAGTGGGGTAACTGTGGGTGGACTTTTTCTTTTCTTTCCTTACTGCCACAATAAAGAGTATAGTCGATACCCGTGAATACAACTGCCTCAGCCTTACCATTAAAAGTTAGAGGATTTTACCTTGCTAACAAGCCAAAAGGAAGCCATAATTACGTTAAGACTCTAGATAGTTTTGGTATTTTATCCTAAATGTACAGTTTTGGAGGTCCCACCAATTTCAATTCCGTAATGCTCTTTTCGCATAGATACGAATCTGAGTTAAGAACTCGGATACAAAGATTGTTATGGGCTTGGTTGAAAATAGGATAAGGTAAACAAACTATAGGGGGCGCTAGTGAGCCTGACTGTGATGGCCGCAGGCCTGTGAAGCTCTCCAGCACGAATAACATCCGGCATGTAATCCGGCGGTCTCCGTGAGGATAGTTCATATTGAACTGCGGCAGTCGGTGCGGGCTCACATCGCGCCCCTGCAGACACCGTTTTGGGACCGTACGGAACCGGCAGAGTGGTGAACCGGCAGTCCGAGCCCCGGCGGGCTTCACATAGGAAAGGAGAAGGAGGCGGCACAGGCCTGCAGGAGGCGCGGCTTGGCGGTGGCCCGCGCTGGCGGCCGGGGAGAGACTCTTCGGGAGTGCCGGCGCGGCCTGAGTGGCCCTTGTTGACGCCGACGACCGGACGCTGGAGCGTCTGCCTCCTGTGCGAGGCGAAGAGGAGGCGGACTGTGGGTGCGCATAGAGGCCTGATCCGGGCCGGCTGGAGCGGCGCCCGCCTCATCGGCCGAGGCGCTAGATGCCTCAGTGCACTTCGGTGCTTGCCTGGAGTGGCGGCAGCCGGCGAGGCCGTTTCGCGCCGCAGGTGTAGGCGGGCGGCTCTTCTAGACGGTGATCCCCGATGGCACCCCTCGTGGTGCGGGGTGGGGGCTGGACTGCACCTGCGGCTGCTGTGAGGACGTCGGGGCGGGCGAGGGAGGTGCAGACCCACTGGCCCTGTGTCGTTCGCCTCTGGACCCGCTCTTTTGCTGCCTGCTCGGGACTGTCGGCGCAGGAGGTGACGATCGGCGGGAAGCCGGCTCCGCTCCCCATCGGGGGGCACTGGATACACAGGCCGGGATCTACTGCGGCCCTCTGTTGGTCTCTGCCCCGGTGGATGGGGGCACTCGGCGCCGCGCTCCCGAGTTGGGTGCTGGCGGCGCGGGCAGAGGGGGCTGCGGCTGCATGGCGGTGCTCTGCCCCGTGCAATTGATGACTGGCGGCCCTTGAACTTTGTGGGGACTTCTGGGGGCTGATCCCCGGTACAACGCTTGCCTCCCAGAAGACAGGACACATCCGGAGCCATCAGATTTGGGTGCATAGTGGCCTCTGTGGGGGGGGGGGGGGTTGTATCCTTGGCGCCTGTGCCGGTGTGATTTGTCCTGGTGACTGGCGCGGGGCTCGGGCCTGTCCTCCTTCGGTGACAGGGGGACCAGGTGCGGGGGCGCTGTAGGCTTTGGTCGCCGTGCCGGACACTATATCCAAGGCCCACTTACCATACTGGCCATGTCTAAATCAGGAAAGGGGGGTAAACAACAGTCAAAGTTGAACTTTGAGATGCCCCCACGGCCTAAAGACGGCAGAACATTAAATTATTCTGCGGCGTCGCACGCTGCGGATTCAGAGCCGGATTCTGCCACTGCCTTTCAAGATATTAAGGTCATGCTCATGCAACGACAATCAGGAATACAGTCCTTGGATGGTAAGCTAGATTGACTTGCAAGGTGACCACATGCAGGTCTGTTTGGATAGACATGGGGAGAGACTGGATGAGGCGGAAGGGCGCCTTGCAGGAGTGGAGGGAACGGCGGCATCCGTTTCGGGAGAAATGTCTGGTCAGGAAAGCCCCGAAAGAACTCGGAGAGAAGCAGGAGGATTTAGAATCGAGGTCCCGCCGAAATAACATTCGAATCGTCAGCCTGTCGGAGTCGGTGAACCAAGGGAATATGGAGTCTATGGTGGAGGACATATTACGGGAGACACTGGGTCCAGAGGGCTTTTCTCCGATTTATGTAGTTGAGAGAGCGCATAGTATTCCGAGTGGCCGGAAGCCGATCCGGGGGGCCCCGCCTCGCCCGTTGATAGCCCGGTTATTGAATTATCGTGATAGAGATACGGCGCTGAGGAAGGCCAGAGAGAAGGGCACCTTGTCTTATAAGGGGGATGTAATCAAACTATTTCCGGACTTCTCGGATAGGGTGCAAGCAGCCAGGAGATCTTTTTTGGAGGTTAAGAAGAGATTGAGGGAAAAAGGTTTGCAATACGCAATGTTGTTCCCGGCCAGTTTGCGTGTGGTACATGACGGAAAGTCGATTTCTTTCCAGACCCCAGAGGAGGACTCCTCTTTCCTCGATATATTGCTGCGGTCTCCCAGACCACGGGTAAAACGGAGACTGAACCCACTCCAGCAGGGAAGGAACTCCAGTTGTTGCTACTGCCTTTGGTAGTTGGCGCTATAAGGAGACAACTATCCTGGTGTGGTGCAGGGAGGGTTTGGCTCGTAGTTGCCCTTTGTGCGAAAGCTGTGTGCACGTATGCTGAAGGGGATTGGGGTGCTGGAATGTTGGGGTCTCCAGCACAGATGGGGGGGGGGGGTGTTGGCGTTCAGGTTTTTGGGGGGGTGGGGCTGGGCGGGAGGGTACTTCACCAACGGGTTGTGGGGTTGTCGGTAGGATGGGGGGTGGGAGGGTGGTATAGGGGGATTTGGTGGTACACACGGAGGGCTTCGAAGCCTGTGAACTTGGGTGGGGACAGGAGGGGGTGTATTCAATTGCTCTCCAATGGCGACAGTGAATTATATGACCTGGAACGTCAGGGGCCTTAATAGTTGGTTTAAGTGTCGGAAAGTTCTGCCCTTCCTGGAATGTCATAGTGGCGTTTCTTCAAGAGACCCACTTGACTGCGGTCACTGAATCTAAGTTTGGTAAGAGCTGGGGATGCCGTAGATATTTTTCCTCTTACTCATCTTACTCCAGGGGTGTGTGTATTTTGGTGCATAGCTCGGTGGGCTTCCGCCGGGTCAAAACTGAAGGATCAAGAAGGCAGGGCTTTGGTGGTGCAGGGGGTTATTCAAGGGAAGTTGTGTACACTAATATGCTATTACGGCCCCAATCAGGACACAGTGGAGTCACTTGACTGGGTGGAAAGGCAGCTGGGGGTACTTTGAGGGGGAAATCATCTGGGCAGGCGATAGATGTGCATTTTGAGACTAATGATGGGTCGGTGGCGTCTGCTGGCACCCTGTGGGAGGGATTTAAGTGTGTGATACGGGGTGAGAGCATAGCCAAGGAGTTGGGGATTCTGCGGAAGCTACGGAAAGACCTGGCGGACACGGAGGAAGAGCTGCGGGTTCTGCAGGGGGGGGGGCCCGTGCCATTGGCGGCCCAACAGGGGAAAATTAAACAGAAATTGCAGGAGTTTCATGCCCTAGCTCAAAGGGAAGTTAAGTATATGTGGGACAGGGTGGCTCCTCGGCAGTACGGAGAAGGGCAGGTTCCTGGGTGGTCCCTCGCGAGAGATATTCGGCCAGGGTGACAGTGATCACATACGAGAGGGGAGTTGCCCATTACGAAGACAAGGGGATTGTTCATGAGTTCCAGGAATATTATGGCCAGTTGTACTCGTCCCAACTGACGGTGGCGCAGGCGGATATAGAGGCCTTTCTTCACGGTGTGGGGCTGTATTGGTGCTCGGAAGAGCAGAGGGAATGGTTGAACAGACCGGTGTCGCTGGATGAGGTGATGGATGCCATTAAATCACTGCCAGGTGGGAAATCACTGGGCCCTGACGGCTTTACAGCCGAATTTTATAAGTGTTATGCTGGCTGACAGATTAGCGCCATATCTTTTACGGGTGTATCAGGAGGCGGTGACCCGGGGTCGATTACCTGATTCCCTTAGAGAAGCCACAGTGGTTGTACTGCTGAAGGCAGGTAAGCCGGAAGGTGATTGTTCGTCGTACCGCCCGATTTCACTTATCAATCTTGATAATAGGATCTTAGCGAAGATCGTAGCGACTAGTGCCGCTAATGCCAGCCATGGTGAGGGCCGAACAAGCAGGGTTCATCCCGGGTTGCTCGACCTCGTTCGGGTTGCGGAGGATGTTTGGGTTGATGGCGGCATCCGGCGGATGACTCTGCGGTGGCGGTCCTACTGGACGCCACAAAGGCATTTGATTCCATGGAATGGTTGTTTTTATTTGTGGTTCTGCGCAGGATGGGCTTGGGCAATTTCTTTGTTTCCTTGGTCTCGCTTCTATACACCGACCCAGTGGCTAGAGTGAGGGTGAATGGGCAGACTACCGGGGCACTACCGCTTGCCGGGGGACTAGTCAGGGCTGCCGGCTGTCACCCCTGCTATTTGCCCTGGCAATAGAGCCTTGGGCTGAATGGGTCAGGGAGTTTCACCTACACCAGGGAGTCCAACTGCATACCCATAAAGTCATAATTTTGCTATACGCAGACGATATGGTGTTGTTCATCTGCCATCCCGAGGTCAACCTAGACCCGGTTATGCTGGACCTTCAGTGTTTTGGTGACCTCTCGGGGCTTAAAATAAATGCCAGTAAATCTGTTATCTTCCCCATTGACGGGTGAGGCTTCTCAGTTTCGGGATACTTGGGGATTCCAGTGGGATCTACAGAGTACACGATATCTGGGGGTCATTGTAGCGGGAAAGAAGGAGGTGGTATATACTGCAAACTATGTGGAGGTTTTAGAATCGGCCAAAAAAGCGATGCCGGGTTGGGCCTCACTCCTCTCAATTTGTACGGCAGGATCTCAGTAGTTAAGAGGTCGATCCCTTCCTAAATTCCTATATGTGTTTTTAAATGTGCCTATAAAGGTCCCTCAGAAATACTTCCGGGACCTTCGCTCAGTGATAATGCACTTCATATGGGCGGGCAAAAGGGCGCGGGTCTCTTGGGGGCAACTCACGGCGCCAGTTCAGGAGGGGGGGGGGGTTTAGCACTTCCAGATTTCGAGGTATACTATATTGTGGCGCAGGCTAGTTACCTTAGGTATTGGTATGGGATGGCAGCGGAGCACAGACATGTAGAGATAGAGAGGTCCATCGCATCACCGGCGTTGTTGCGGTCAGTTATCCTGACAGCTCCCAGCCATTTGTGGTCTCCTAGTAACTTGGTGGAGCTTACTTGTTGGGCCTGGTCCTTTTTGGGGCGTGCGTCCGTAGAGTATGAGTATGTGCTTTACTCGCCGGAACTTCCACCGATATACATTCCTGGTATCCCCCTGACTAGCGAGGCGCATTATGTAGCTACTATGAAACGGTTGGATGTCACTCGACTAGGGGACCCGTTTACGAACGGGGACTTTATATCTACAGACCAGCTGAGGGACAGAGGAGCCCTGTCGGCACTAGATGTTTTTCTGTATTACAGGTTGAGGGTGACATTGCAAAGGTTGTTCCCTTCCTTCCCGAAGCCGCCCGCAGAGGCTGAGCTGCACAGTAAGGTGCTGGGGGGGGGGGGGGGGAGACATTGGAAGGCAGGTGCTCTCCAGTCTGTACGGATTAACTCTGAAGGTGAGGCCAGTCGTGGGGAGGTCATCAAAGGAGTTGTGGGAGAGGTCGCTGGGAAGGGAATTACCGGCAAATACTTGGGGGTACTGTTGTGCGATGACCAGGAAGGGGGCTGTTATCGAACTTCAAACTGATCCATGTTAAGTTTCTGCATCAGTGTTACTACTCCCCGGCTCAGCTAAAGGACTACTTCCCTCATAGGTCGGGGGCACGTCTCAGATGTGGACAAGAGATGGCGGGGTTTCTCCATGTGGCCTGAGAGTGTGTAGACCTGGTGCATTTTTGGCGGCAGGTGTTTGTGGTGATTGGGGATATTACGGGGCAACAGCTGGTGCCAGATTCAGTAATGGCCTTCTTAGGGTACACGGAGCAGATACCCAAAGGGACTAGGAAACTGATAAATCTGCTCTTAATTCTGGCAAAACGCCATGTGGCTATAGGGTGGGGGAAGTAAGCGCAGTCCGACTATTGCCCAATGGTCAAAAGATGTATTATATTGCAATGACATGGAAACTAGATGGGATGTGCTGAGGGGGAAATGTTGAGGCGAAAATCAGGTGTGGGATGCATACACAATATATCTCCTGGGCCAGCCGAGGAGGGTGGGGTGGGGTGGGGTGGGGTGGGCTCCTGGATCTCCTGCTGGCCCGGGATCTCCTGTTCAGTTGGGCCCTGGGGAGCGGTCCCAGTCTACTTCTTAGATCTGCATCCAAGGATTGTACATTTTGCACTATAAGGCAGTGCCGGCTTGGAGATTGGACTGGGAGTATTTCTGGGAAAGCATTGCTCATGTAGCCTGGTTCACTTCTGGTTTTTCTTGTGTTGCCCTCATGTGTGTACTGGGGGGGTTGATTACCTGGTTGATTGAGTTGTTCAGCAAAATGCCAATAAAGAAATTTAAAAAAAAAAAAAAGTAAACTAACTATATTGTAATGGAAAAAAAGTTACCTACGTTATAAAGGAATACTATTAAATGGTTTACATCTCATACCCCTAGAAAGAGATTGATGTCTGGACAGGAATGTTCATGAAGACATTTTGTTTTAAGAGCCTCTAATGAACATCCCACAGTCATAGTAAGGGAATGAAACATTTAGGACTAGGTTGTATGTGTGACCTAATATTGTTACAATAGGTCACCAGAGTAAGGGTGTCACGCCTGTGTTTATTTATACTGTTAATATGATGGTTATAAATGTCTGGCAGGGTTTGAAATTGAAGGAAGCTGGAAGCTATTTAGCTCCTGCTTCTAGACTAGGAGAGCCTGGTTAGCTTGAAACTAACAGCCACCAGGAGCTAAATTTGGCTGCTTAGGCCATTTGTACCTTAAAAATGACATTACCTTTGAGTTTTTGGCAATGCTAATAAAGAATTAGGACACATCTAGTGCACATTTTAAATATAATGAATCATAGAAAGTTTAAGTGTGCATCTCACGTGGAAGTTAAATTTGTGGTGCACTACAGTAGGTCCTGCCTATCTCGGGAGGATAGCTCAGGGGCTACGCAGTCGCCTTGGAAACAAGACAATGCTGAGCAACACAGGTTCGATCCCCGGGTCCACGCTTAGAAACCTCTGGGTATTAAGAGTGTTATAAATAACCAATTACAATCACGTACGATCTGGTTTTAGCTCCTGCTCATTGAATCTTAATTTCGGACCCTGGTTTAGGTAAGATGTTTTGAGGTGTGTGAAATAGACCCACTTCGCTTATGAATATTTTACATACGATATTGGTAAATGTATATGTAAAGGTTTCCAGTTTGTAAATCAATCACCTTTTCAAACAGTTTTGTACCACTATTACAATGTTTGCAAAAAGGCATTATTAGTGATCTGAATTTTGTAGAAATGTGTGTGGATGCCCTAATTATTGTAGGAAGTTAATGCTTAATATGATGAATGGGTTAGAACAGTGGCGCACAAAATACAGCCCTTTGAGACATTATTTATGGCCCCCCAACTCACATGATTTTAATGATGAAGGTGATGGGCCTAAAGTCAGTCAGTCACCAAGTCTGTCATGTCAAATGTGTGAAGCCTCTGTGGTCCTGTTTTTATATTTTGCATCATGATAGATGCAGTTTTATTTCCATTTAAAAACATGATTCCAATCCCATAATATAAATAAAAGTGGTAATGAAATTAAGCTGTGTATCAGGTGCTACAGAAAAAAGTACACGTTAAACCCCATATTTTTTTAACTCACATTTGGGCACCAAATCCCTTATCGCCCGCTCATTCCAAATTCCCATGGATAGTTTATATGGGACTGATGCGATACATCCGTCCCTCATAATATGAGCTGGTACTCACATGCCAAAAAATGCAACGATAGTCCGTGTGATGTCGCCCAGGTGTACCCTATACTTTCAAGGGCTTAGCTAGAAAATCCCAAGGATTCTCACCAGTTCCAAACTTTGCCAGTACGTTTTTGGTGGCATAGTCATTCCATTTGCAGGTAATTAAACCATTGACAAGGATATGTGTAGTTAGCAGCGAAGAGACAGATTCCCTATGCTTAGTTGAAATATCAATTATATCCTCTCATGTAGTTACATAATGAGTGCCAGGATCAGTAATGCTCAACCAGAATACCACAGCCAGATTCCATTCTGCCCAATTAGGATATTAATGCCATGTTCAAATGTACCCAAATGAGCAGAGTTCGAGCAAGAAGTATTATGCCCCGTTACACCTGCTGGATCTGAGTGGAACTCTGTGTGTGGTTTGCATGCAAGTGTTCTGTAGGTCACTATTAGAGAAAGATATGCCTGGGTGGTGGTGCCGGTTTCCTAAAATGCCTGCTTAGCAATAGCCTGTAGAGTGATGTACAAGCAACAATAAAGTGGGCTTAGCTATTGAGTAACGATGACTCCGTGTCCATCATTTCACCTCACAAGACAGGCGATGATGGAGAAGGACCTGCATGAAGTGCAGCTGCTTTGGGGGTGCAGAGGTCGACTACCAACCCCAACGTAGACCACCCCAGGCTCTTCTGCCGCTGCTCTGCTCAGCTTTAAGGGTGGCGGAGCTCCCCTGTGGAGTGCAGCAAGCAGGGCCAGTGCGTCAGTCGATGGCGATATGAGTGGGTTCCACAACTAGCATCTCGCTTGGCAGTGAGGTAGGAAAGTTTTGAGATGTTTTAAATGAAAATGCAATCTTTTAAATTGTAATACAGCCTTCTGTGTGTTCCTATATAATATTTTGTGATGTTATATAAGGATATGGTTTTAAGATTTTTGGTGTTCCCATCAGTGCAGAGATGTGTGGCACCTTATGTTGAGAGAATGTTGTGCCACGTGTGTGTTGTGTACATGTTGAGGTGGCAAGTGGTGTTAGGGAGTGCTCCTCTGTGGCTCGTAGAGCACAGAGGTATATGTCCAATAGTGTGTTTTATATATGTCTAATAGTTGAGCATATAGAAAATAAGATGTGTGTTATGGGAATTAATTGCCTGTGACCGGCAGTGGCAGGGCTGGAAAATGTTATGGAGTTATTCATAAACCATTGAAGCATGGCTATTTTGTGAGTGTGTTATAGATTTGCACATGAACCGCTAGTGCATGGATCATTAGCTTGTTATGGATTGCACAGGACACTTGTGGCATAGCTATTATGAATTGTTAGGGGCATACGCAAGTATTGGGAGACCTGCGGGCAGGCCACCATAGGGGACCCGTTTCACAACACTGAGTTTGTACCATCCTTGGAACTGGCAAGTCAGACTGGGCTACATTCAGGTCAATATATGTTACAGAACGCCATTAAGAGAGAGGTCCAGCAGAGGTGGCCTGCGTATGGCGAATTAATGGAGAAACATTTGATAGTGGATACCCTGTATGACATAGCTGAAGGGGAGCACACGATACCGCGGACATACAACCTCCTACTGTCTAACAGGCGGGCTTTGGAGCAAAGGGGCAAATGGGAGGAGGATTTGGGGCCACCTGCGCAGATACACAATGGGGGAGGTTCTGGGATGCCACAAAAAAGTGTCACGAAACACAAGGTTACAGCTTATACAATTGTTGGTGACGCATAGAGCGTTTATGACTCCTCAGCGAATTTCCAGGAACACAGGCACAGGGATGCCCAAGGTGTAATGACATGGAAGCAGGCCTGCTCCATATGTTTTGGGCATGTCCAGTGGTGGGGAGGTATTGGCAGAAGGTAGCAAGCAGATTACAGAAAAGGGGAATAGTACTGGATGCACTTTCTTCGAGTGCATGCCTATTGGGGTGCTTCCCGCGCCCCAAAGGTCGGAAACATGTTGCCAAGCTGAAGGATCTAGGATGTATTTTGGCTAAACGTAGAATCACTACGACATGGAAATTGTCCAAAGGCCATGGAATAGAGGACTAGTGGAGGGACATGTATAGGTGGGGAATGGCGGAAACCGTTGTATGGAGGAGGACGGGGCAGAGGGATTGTGGGGAAACCCCTGGCGGAAGAGGTGAATGGGAAGCCTTATTACACACCCTGTTTGCTGAGGCTTCCACTGAGAAAGTAGTAGGGGATAGACCCTAGCATGAGTACATATGGTTCTTACCTGATGGACCGTAGAATGTTTATAGTAGAAGTAAACAGCAGGCGGGAGGTGGGATGGGAGTGCGCGATGTGGGGGAGGGAATAGTAGTGAAGGAGGCGGTAAGGTTCACGACATGCGAGTTTGTGTTTTGATAAAATGAATAAAATAGATTAAAAAAATGTAAATTAAAAAAAGCTGAATTGTTGTGTGTTTTACGTGTGATCCGTTGTGGCATGGCTAAACAGGAGTTGCACGAATTGACTTGTGACTGGGAGTAGCACAGGTCCTGGTATATGTGTGGGGGCCATGTTGGTTGTACATTACATATGTTGGTTAGTTTTGTGTTTTGGTATGTTGGCATAGGTTTGAGGCCTTTGAGTTGTCAACTATGCGTTATGGTCAACCTGGGAAGTGTATGCACTTACTGGGATCTAGCATGTGAGAGGAGGTTTACTACTTTTGTGACCTGCAGGTTCTTGGTGTTATACGCTCTGCATTGTAATGTTATGACCTTCGGGCTTTGGGTGTTATGCTATGTAGTCTGTTCAGGAGTGACCTTTGGGTTCTTCTGGGTGGTGTGTCTGAGTGTGATGTTAGGTAGTGACCTTCGGGTTCTTAGCAGTTGGGGTTGAGTTTGTTTGACTGCCTGTCTGTTCACTTTGCTATAGTGCCTGCTGGGGAAATTATTTTATTGGAGTTCCTTGGGATCTTCCTGCCATTTTCCCGTTTTATGGATGGCTTTATGTTAGGAAATTGTTGCCATACAATTGTATGGCGTGTCTCATCATTATACGTTTTTTGCATTTGCCGTTGAAGGGAGAGAGTGGGGTCTTGAAGTTACTGGATAGTGACAAGTGTGTGTACTTAACAGCGATTAGTAGAGTTTAGAACTGGTAGTGAGCACTGCATGTAGGAGCTTTCTGTGTAAGGGATATGTATGTGCTTAAATAATATATTTATGGTTGGCTCGGTGTGAATATGGCAGTAAAGGGGGATGTTTAAGAGCCACAATATGCTAGTCCCAATTCCATTAGGTTTATTGTTACCATATCATAGCTTATACTGTTTGGGGTTATATGTTTATTCGTAGGTTTAGTGCATTTCAAAGTTTTATTGAATGCTGTAACAGTCATTTTGGGCGGTGGGGATCAAGTTCTAATTGAAGAAGTCTGGTAATTGTGCATTTAGCATTTGGTGGCACTCTTCCTCCTCCACAATTTATGCATGTTAAGGGGGAAGGAGTGCAGTGGGCACCTGCTGGGTGTGTGATGTCAGAGTGGAACCCTGTGTGAGGTTTGAGTGCGAGTCTTCTCTAGGGCACCATTAGAGACCTCTATTCACATGGTTCGCCCCTTAATGTTTTGGTTTCGGGTGGCGGGGGAGGGCATCTCAAACAGGGAAAGCTGAGCACATACATACCACAAACACGTGGTAGGCTAACTCTTACTCTTGGATCACATTTAGCAGACCTGAGGCGTAGACACTGGTCAACATGACCACACAGAACCTTTACCATCTGTTGATAATTACAAATCACTTTATCATTCTATTTTATTTTATTCCTAAAAAACATTGGAGATACAGAAAGGCTCAGTGAAGCCTTGACTGGGAGGTTGTATACGAATTGTTCGAACTACAATTGTTCGAATTACAATTGACCGAATTGTGTAGGTCAATTGTTACATATATGCTGGGGGACCCCCCCCCCCCCATTTTTATATATACATATACACACACACACATACATACATACATACACGGTCAATTGTGCAAAGGTCAATTCGGACCCTTGACTTTCGGTCAATTAGGTAATTCAAACAATTGTGTTCGAACAATATGGGTAATATCGACTGGGAGGTGGTGCAGTTTCCTAATTTGCCTAATTACCAATAGCTCGAAGAGTGATGTACAGGCAACTATAAAGGGGACTTACCTGTTGAGTACTGACAACTCCGTTTCCATCATTTTACCCCATAACACTGTACCAAATTCAGCAACGCCCAGTTAGCGCAGTAAAGCCACATCCCAACTGTCATACTAATAATAGTAAAGCCAGTTATGTCCAGCAATCATAGTAATCCTTGATTCCAGAATGCAGTTAGCAACCCAAGATCAGATTTAATAGTGGAGGGGTGCGTGCAATGCTAGAAATGGAAAATAAACTACTCTGGGAACCCTCCTCGTATCATATGGGGAGTGGAGGGGTTATGTGGGCGGGGGCTCATGGGTGAAGTCCAAGGCGAGCAGCAACCTCCCTCTTCAGGGAACCCAACGCGGGCTATTTGTCTAAAAGCAAAGAGCATTTTGCCTCAGCATGTCCACATTGTACATCTAAAATTGGTATGTTATAGGGATCCAGCTAGAAACCGTCCTTCTCAAGTTATGCAAAGTGGGTTCTCTGCTCTTTTCCTTTCTGTCAATACTCACCCTAACAAAACAAAAAAAAGACAGTAAATCCTAAAACAAGACCCAATTTCAACATGACCGTTCTGTTCACGATAAACACCACCTATGTATCCCTCATCATATCGATCTTCCCTCTACTACACTGTCATGATAGCAGTTCGCCACACTAGGTGTGTGACACCTTTGAGACAAAACTATACTACAATAGCTGTAGGTACCTCGCGAGATTACACAGTTGCGTAATCTCGCAAGATTTGAGTGAGAGCCACAGAGAGCCACCAACGGACATTCCAAAGGCACCAGAGCTCAGGAGCAGGTTGTGCTCCCTACGCTCCTCTCATTAGAGACAGAAGACTACCTGTGCCTGCTGGCAGCCTGGACACTGTTGTCCAACGTCATATTGATTTATTAGCATATGGACATTCAGGGGAACCCTGTTCTCAGTTAATTGGAAGTTATCACCTTAATCAATAAAGTTGTCAACCGTAGCAACCTTATTCCTCATTTATTACACCACATATATTTGGCGATGAGGATCAAGACTAGAACCTGCGCATCATCATGCAAGGAGCAACACCACCCCCGCCGTTTCTGAAAACACCAAGCAGGCCTGCAATTCCATGGCCAGTATGGCATCCCCTGTTCACTACTTACCTGGAAGCACTACGAGGTGCGGGGTACACAGTGGAAAGCCACAGAGCTATGTTGTTAAACGCGCTGGATGTGGAATGTCAAAGAGTGTTTGCAGGCTCACGCCAGAAGCAGGGGTGGAGGAGAACAACGACGTTTACAAAGAGGCCATCAGAAGAATTATTAAGCGCTTTGCCAGCAAAGAAAATATTGCTCTGCACAGGATACGTTTCTGTAGTCGCAAGCAAGAAGCGTCAGAACCCGTAGACGACTACATTACCAAACTGCGTTAACTGACCGCACTGTGCAACTTTGGCAATAACGCAGAGGGATTGATCTGCAACATGTTAACAGTCCACACCAACAATAGGAAAGTGCAGGACAAATTTATTTTGGAGAAGGAACTACATCTGGAAGAGGCTATCGAGATTGCGAGGGCTGTGGAAGAAACAGCAGGGCGACGGAAAGAGTATGCAGGCCGCTCTGGCCCAGCTGAGGTCCAGGTGATCACCTTCAGGAACAAGAAGTAGAAACAGGCGACTGACGCAAGAGAAGGGAAATGGGGATGGAAGGAACCACTAAAGGGTCACAGATGCACCCGCACCAAACACTTAGCCAACGACAGAGAATGTCCAGCGAGAAACAAGAAATGCTCTGTGTGCAAGAAAATTGGGCATTTTTCACTGGTATGCAGGTGGCGACATACGAAAGTTACGAACATGAATGCTGAACACAACGTAGAAGGGGAATACTCTTCTGAAGAAGAAGGCAGACCCACAAAGTTAACGGTTAACAGCTCACGAGCCAGGAGGGAAAAGCCCCACTGCGCAATCAGAGTGAACGGCATGGAGACAAGAGTCATGGCTGACTCAGGCTCTGACCTGACCATACTGCCTCTAAGCACGTACAAAGAAATGATGGGCACTGAAACTGCTGAAGTCCTCGGCACATGCCACAAACCCACTGTATTCGGAGGTGCATCAGTAGGCCTACTAGGGTATATCAATGGAACAGTGGAGTTCAAGGGAAGAGAAACCACCATGAGAGTATACTTCACACACGAAGGCCCAGTAGTTCTAGGATGGGACGACCAAGCCAAGCTCAACATCAAGTTAGATCACAGCACGGAAGATCAAGTTTTAACAAACAACACAGGAGGAGTGCCGGGAGTGAAAAAAAGACTTTCCCAAACCGTTTTCAGAAGGGCCAGGGAAAAATCAAGAACTTTGTACACAAGATAATGCTCAAAGCAAATGCAGTCCCAGTTAAGCATAAAGTACAACCAGTTCCCGTGACCGCAAGGGACATACTTAGAACCAAGCTCAACAAAATGGTGAAGGAGGGCACCATTGAGGTGGAAGCCTCAGACTGGCTGAGCTCCATCATTCTTATCAAGAAGCAAAACTGACAAGATTTGAGGGTTTGCAAGTTCCTTTGAAATATTCACTGATGAGGCCCAACAAGGCTGAAACACGTGTATGGGGTTGCTGTTGGTACTCTTGTTCAGTGAGGAATTGCCATAGCATTTCGGTGCTGGACTGCCCATGTGGGTGGGACAAAGACTGATATGCAAATGGATATATCCCATCTGTGAAAGGTACAGTGAGCAAAAAGCGTGTGCTGCAAACTCTCAACTCAGAACAGGTTATCATGCCATGTTCTTTCTGGAGAGGAGCGCCAGCTACCTTTTTTAAATAAAGGCATCACCCAAGTGTCGCCGTTTTGAAGGCTGAGGGGAAGGAGAACAGCATCCACACTGGTACCACCGTGGTTAGCCAGAGTAAAAGACGATGACGAAGTAGACATGGCACAAGTAGTGTGGAGGCTAGAAGACAGAAAAGCATGCATGAAGAGATGGAGTGATCAGAGAAGAACGACCCAAAGTCATGAAGACAAAGCCGTCGACTGGATAAAAATACGCCTACCTTGTAAAGACCAAACAATGATATGATATGATATGATATGGTATTTGTAACGCGCCTATACACAAGTGTTTCAAGGCGCGACGAGGCAGGGAGGGAGGGAAACAAGGGGAAGACAGACAAACGATCCTACTAGGCCAGGTGTCATTCAGATCGCGCAAGTGCAGAGGTAAGGGGAAAAGGAGAAAGTGCAGGGGGAGGAGGTGGGGGGAAAGTGCAGTACAAGGTAAGTAGCGTAATAAAAAATAAATAATAAATGATAAATAAAAAGGGCCAGCTGGTGGCAAGTGCGAGGTAAGTGCAGAGCAAGTGCTGGGAAGTGCTGGGAAGGGGGCTGTAGGGATACAGTGACAGTCCCACAGTGCAGGGGGAGCCAGGGAGGCAGTGCAAGTGGAGAGTGGCTGGGCCCTGGACCGAGGTCGCTGAGAGTGGCCCAGATGCAGGTTTAGTGCAGAATTCAGTGGGGAGTTAAGAAGGTTTAGCAGGGGAGAGGGAGAGAGAAGGCAGAAGCGAAGAGGAAGGTTTTGAGGTGCTTCCGGAACCGGAGATGGTTCTCCTCAAGTTTCAGGGAGGCAGGAAGGCTGTTCCAGCGGGAGGCCCCTGCTGCGGAGAGAGATCTACCCCCAGCTCGTTGCTTAGAGAAGCGGCTGACCATGAGGGAGTTGGAGACGGATGAGCGAAGGGCTCGTGAAGGAAGATATTTAGGAAGAGAGAGTTGAAGGTATTTAGGCCCCAGGCCCCAGAAGGCCTTGTGGACAATGCAGAGGGTTTTGAACTTAATCCTCGCAGCCACTGGGAGCCAGTGAAGAGATTTCAGTCCTGGAGAGATACGGTCCCTGGGCTTGAGGCCAAGGACAAGTCTCGCAGTTCTGTTCTGGATAAGTTGCAGAGGGCGGAGAGTGGAGGCAGGCAGATTAAGATAGAGGCTGTTGCAGTAGTCCAGCCTTGAGAGAACCAGGGCTCGGGAGACAGTGAGCTTCTGGGGGAAGGAGAGGAAGGGAAGAATACCTCTGAGGAGGTGCAGCTGGTAGTGTGACTTCTTAGAGACGTCAGATATATGAGGAGAGAAGGAGAGTGTGGAGTCGAAGATGACCCCGAGGTTTTTAGCCTTGCAGGTAGGGGCCGGAAGGGGGCCAAGGGAGGCCGGCCAGAGAGCTGCAGGGAAGGAGGGAGTGGGTGCGCCGATGAGTAGAATCTCAGTCTTACTGGCGTTAAGGCAGAGGTCATTGGCGGCACACCATTCCTGGATAGCAGACAGACAGTCAGAGATGAGGGAAGGAGAGGAGGAGGCCGAAGGTAGCCTGAAAATGAGCTGGGTATCGTCCGCATAGCACTGGAAGTTGGGGCAGAGAGCGGCGATGCGGTGGGCAAGGAGTGCCAGATACTGGTTGAAAAGCCAGGGAGAGAGGTTGGATCCCTGGGGGACACCACAGGTGGAGAAAAAGATGTCAGAGAGGAAGGAGCCCATTTGGACCTGGGAGGGTCGACCGGAAAGGAAAGAGGTCAGCCATGCCAGAGCCTGACCAGTGATACCCAGGTTATCACGGAGACGGTTGAGCAGGATGGCATGGTTGACAGTGTCAAAGGCAGAGGAGAGATCGAGCAGAATGAGAACACAGGGAGTGTTGGAATCGAGGTTCAGGAGCAGGTCCAAAGTTCAAGAACAACAGGTTCAAAGTTCAGTCAACCCATAAAGGTCATCCACAGAGGGACGAATCGCATTCGCACAGAGGATAGTTGCACTTGGAACATGGAGCAACTGGCAATGTTGGAGAAGCATCGCACAACGGAAAGAACCCAAGAGGAAAGCACCCCTTGTAGAGGCCCCGACAGAGATGCCTCTAGAGAACGAGAACCAGAAACATCTGCAAGATTAATCACAGAGACAGAAAGAGAGGCGTCAGAAACACCCCAAGAAGAGAGTCAAGCACAGGGCGCTGGGGACAGGAAGGAAGATAGCCTAAGAAGAGAGCACAGAAGACCGGTGAAGTAGGATGACTTTGTAATGCAATGAACTTTGCTTGGTTATCAAAGGGAGGTGTGTAGGGACCATGCGAGATTACAAGATTTCGAGCGGGAGGCACAGAGAGCCGCAAACAGGCATTCCAAAGGCGCCAGAGCTCTGGAGCAGGTCGTGCTTACAGCGCTCCTCCTCATTAGACATACGACTGCACCAGTGCCTACAGACAGACTGGACACTGCTGTCGAACGTCATATTGACTTATTAGCGTATGGACATTCAGGGAACCCTGTTCTCAGTTAATTGGAAGTTATCACCTTGACCAATAAAACCGGATTGCTCATTTATCATATCACAATAGCATAGAGCCAAATGACAAATCTCTCAACTCAAACAGAGGTGAGACCATCCATCCTTTGACGCTTTTCACCCTCTTAGTTTGTATGAGCCCAACATTCCCTAATGTGACCGACAGTTAGCGGTAGAAGTCTACCTTTCAGGCAATCATGCAACAGGTTGAGAGGTACAATATTAACCGCGGCTCGCCCACAGCCCAGTGAGGCCGTCAGTCCGAATGCCAAGGCGGGCTAATGCACAATCTCAACATCATGGAGTGATAATCCGAGGAGAAGACACCTCGAAAAGTGATGCATCTGGGAGGATGCCTTTCTCTGCGCTAGGAACAACAATCTGTGACTGGTGAAAGCTCCCAGGAGAGAGGTTCCCCAGATGCCAAAGCAATCCACAACGATCATTTCTAGCGACCGTCAATGAAAATATGCGGTGCTCAGGATGGAGGACCTCTAGGATTCACCAACGCTGGTGGAGGAGCACAGTGGCCGAGAACATTTAGGGGGGTCCCTAGTAATGGGGGTTATGCCCCTACCCCTCTCACCGGTCCACGCTGGGTGCTGACGCTGGTTGCCATGGTACCGAACCGCCGTTGCCCTGTCCGTCTGCAGGCGCTCTAGCATACGACGCGCTGTGATCCAGTCCGACTTTCTGACAGCTCAAAGTCACTTCCGGTTTTCAGGCGGTACTCCCTCTGTTCGCTTTCTTCCAGTCAGCTGCTTTCCTACTACCAGAACGCTGTCTCACCACGCATGCGTCTGTTCATGTTGGAGCACTGAATGTTTTCCAAGCCAACCGGGCTTCACAACATTATTTGACTCGAATTGCGCATGCGTTCAGATAAAGCGTGTTAAACCACCAGGCGTGTTTTTTTCGGTCACTGAAATGTCCTGTTTGCGGCCATTTTATAGACACATTAATATCCATGCGAAGAGAATTACATTCTGCGTACGGGCCATGATTGAGATGTGTAAAGTGTATATTGAATGGGGAAAAAAAGCAGTGTCGCTGCCGGCCATCCCAGTGCGTCAATTACGTTTTTCGAAGAGGAAGTCATTTTTATATTTCTATTTATTGAGGGAACTGTGGTATGTCAATACATACTATCTCTAAAAACATGCATGATTAACATCAGTGTAATACACATTTTATGACATTATTACATGGTTTAAAAATAGAAATTCATTTTTATTTTTTCGCTTTTAAGATATGCGTCCTCCAATTTCCAGCCGTAATGTAATAACCACAAACAAAAAGGATAACTGATGCTGCAGAGGCAGCGCATCCAAAAGGAATATCTAAAAAAAAGAACAAAATAATTAAAAAATGTTGTGTAATGTTGATTTATAAAGTACACCACTACCACCCAGGGGCAGTCTCCAGGCGCTCACTGTTGAATGTTTACCGGTAACATGCATATATTTCAATGTGCAGCAGTAATAAGACAGGAGGCAATAAAACTCGAGCCAGATTGTGTAGCTGTCAACAGTTTACTAATTGTTGAGGGTGACTGGCGCCCCCCACGCGCTTCGCCGTAAGCCCCGGCCCCAAGAACGCAGACCAACACGTCTGTATTGGTTCGGGCTTCCTGGTCGCTCTAACGCGGCCGGGAAACGCCCCGTTTATTTATACTGCACGCGACGGCGTGCAAAGTCACGCCGCCGCGTGCGCGCCCGTCATCGGGCAGCGCCACACTCCTCCTTTTTCGGGGAGAACCAACAACCATCATTGAACTCTTCACTGCAAACTACACAACACTGCAATTGAAAACAAGTCATGAGAACAATGGGACAACGAAAACAAATCACACAACCCCTGTCCCATGAGCACCCCTTTATTGGCATCCACCCGGGTCCCCTTAGCTAGACTTTCTCACCCTCTGGATTCTCAGCCAATTGTCCCAGCACGTAATCGGTGAGGCGAGCTGGTTTCACTCGCCCAGTCCTCTGGGGGTACCTCCTGCTCGCCTCTGGCACGGGTGATCTGTCCGCCGACGGACCCCGCACTGGGGACTCCGGCATGCAGGGTGGGTCTCCCTCGTTCTCCAGGACTCCTCCCAGGTCCGGGTCAGGAGGTGGGTCAGTTCTAGGGTCTCTGATCTTTTTGAAGAAGCTCACGTTGCGCGTCACTTCCGACCGTCCATCCGACGCCGTCACCATGGAGCCCCGGACGGCCACGACATCCAATGGCTCAGGCTCGTACGGCAAAGAGAGTTTTCCATGCGGGTGTCGATTGCGAATGAGAACTTCATCGCCCGGCTCCAGCTGTTGTAGGCAAAGTCCCCTCTGCACGTTTTCTTGCTCAGTTCTTGCTTGCCGGTCCATCTCGACCCGTTGGTCGTCAATCACCGCAGGTTCCCGCTCTCCGACCTCCGGCAATAGCCCACGCGGACACCGCCTGAACATTACCTCTGCCGGGGCCACCCCCGTGGACGCATGTGGCGTGGTGCGGTATACTCTCAAGAATTGGTACAGGGCTGTCTGTAGGGACTGCCCCTGGCCTTGGGCGATTCTAAATGTCTTATTGAGGGTCCTCATCAGGCGTTCTGCCTCCCCATTCGCCCAAGGCCACAGGGGCATGATCTTCCGGTGCACCACCCCGCAGCTCACCATCAGTTCAGCAAATCGTTCACCCTGAAGAGGCACACCATTGTCCGAACACAGCGTGTGAGGGAATCCGTGAGCCGCGAACAACTTCTCCACCGCCACCACCACGTGTTTAAACGCCACAGACTCCACAAACTCCACCTCGGGGTAGCGGGAGCACTCGTCCACCAGGACCAGGAAGTGGGTGCCCATGGTGGTGGACCCAAAATCGGCATGAACCACCTCCCACGGATGGGTCCCCCTCGGCATCGCCTCGATGACCGGCTCCCGCTGTAAGGGCGAGGCTGCCTGACACCAGACACAAGCCGCCACAAACTCGTCACCTTGCGTTGCAGCTCGGGGAACCACACCTTCATCCGGAGGCGGGCCTTGGTCTTGGCGGCCCCTTGGTGGCCCCGGTGTGCCAGCGCGATCACCTCACCCACCTTTGACTGGGGGACCACAATCCGATCACCCCGAAGTAGCAGGCCCGACGCCGAGAAAGACAGTTCCTCACGAACCTTCCATAGTTCTTCTAGACCAGTCCGGGCCTCCTGAGTGCGTCCCGCCAGGGCCTCAAGCGCTGACTTCCAGGAGCCTTGCTGCATGGACTGCCTCAATACTTTGAAGCACTCATCCTGTGCTGCCGCAGCCTCCAGCTCCTGGAGAGGCATGGCATTCGGCGTGGCAGCCTCTACCACGACCTGGACATGCTCCTCAGCTTCTTGCTCACAGGTGTCACGATCTCCTTCTCCAGGCGCTCCGGGGTGCCTGGATAGGTAGTCAGCTGCGTTGTTTACCCCTGGCCGGTAAACCAGGGTCACCCCATACTCTAAGAGAGCCAGCATCCACCTCTCAATGCGTGCCGGCGGTTTAGATGACGACCCCGCTAGGATTGGCAGCAGAGGTTTATGGTCAGTAACCACCGTCACCGGGCGTCCGAGTACATAAAGCCGGAAATGGCGACATCCCCACAGCACCGCCAGAGCCTCACGCTCAATCTGCGAGTAGCGTTGTTCGGCGTCTGACAGTGCCTTACTGGCATATGCGACTGGCCGGACGCCGCTATCACGGTCAATCTGTGTCAACACCGCACCCAGGCCGAATGGGCTAGCATCAACGATGATCTCTGATGGTAAGGCGGGATCAAAGAATGACATCGTGTCCTCGGCCGTGAGGGCGCCCCTAATGTCATCAAAAGCCGCCTGTTCCAGCGGACCCCAATTCCAGACAGTGTCCTTTCTCGTCAGGGCCCGGAGGGGCTCAGACCTGGATGCCAGGTTCTTGATGAACCGGCCACAGTAGGTGACCATGCCCAAAAAGCTTCGCACCTCTGACACAGACTCCGGTGGTTGGGCCTTCTGTATGTCCAGTACCTTTCTGGGGTCAGGAGACACCCCCCCCTTCCCTGAACACAAACCCGAAGAACTCCAGGGAGGGGCGCAGAAATTCGCACTTCTCCTTATGTAGTGTGAGTCCCAGCGACTGCAGCCTCTTGAATGTTTTCCCCAGATGCCTCAGGTGGTCCACCTCGGTCCTCGCGAAGACCAGAATGTCGTCGCTTATGTTTAGGACGCCCTCGAGGTCGGCTAGGGCACCCTGAATGATGCTCTGGAATACTTCCGCGGCCGAGGATACCCCAAAACTCAACCTCTTGTAGCGATATAGTCCCCGGTGTCAGAGTTGCTCTTGCCCTCGTAGTGTAGCTGAGGAGTTCTTCTTGCCAATCTACCAAACTGATTGAATAAGAAAACAACCAGAACAGTTGATTGGCCAAAAGATGGAAGACCAACGAAGAACCCGGAACAACAGAGGGCAGGATACTACAACAGGATGTCTCAGGAGCACAGGCGATGACCCCAGGTAACTGCAAGAAGAGCACCAGTAACCACCATGCAATTCGTAGCAGTACTTAGAATAGAACCAAATAAAATAAGACTAACCTGTATCTTGTAAACACCTTAGACTGAAGAACCGGGTAAGTAGTTTCTAGGAATGGGTAGAACAGCCAGTAGATCGTGGAAGCCAGATGCAAAGGTAAGAACAAATCCAAGAAATCAAAAGTTCCAAGACCTAACTCGACGGCACGCGGACGCCTAAAAGGTACACCAAGGCAGTCTCTAGTCCGTGTACCGAATAGTTCAAGGTCCCAAGAACAATCCAAGGTCAAGTACACTTCCAAAGTCTAAATGCCGTGAGTGGAGCTGAGTTCCAGGCGTTGAAGGTCAGTGGGGTTGAAGGAAAGGATTGGGAAGCAGTAGATCCTACAGTTCCGTGCGGGCTCCGCTGCACCTTTGGCAGAACGAAGAAAGGCAAATCCAAAGAAACGGTCCGAGTTCGTGAAGCGGTGCGGGCAGCAGCAGTACAAGAGGCAAGGCAGGGCAAATCCATAAAACGGTCAATGGTTGAAGAAACAAGGCGGTCAGCAGAGGCACAGGGGAATAGGCAAAACAATATCAATGGAGGGCCGTGGTCGAAGAAGCCAGAAGATCCGTAGACAGACAAAGTTCCAAGAACGAGGAAACAACAAGGGCTTAAGAATACAAGATTCAGAAGCGCCGACTCGGAGTAAAGGCAGAGCTTAAATAAGGTCACCTGATGTAAATGGCGCTCCTCAACGTGCTAGGCGAAACCAGGAAGTACAGGCAGGACGCCATCGTTTCCATGCCAACCTCCAAGATCCCGGCAGCCGAGACCTTAAAGGACCAGTAGCTACCGATCCTCTGTCTAAACGCGAGTCAGCACTCCCACGTTTAGACATAACTTGATCTGTACTACGTCCCAATACAGTTGAACGTTGCCAATATCTAACAGGTTCCTTCCCCAAAGAAGCCCCCAACCTTCGAGACTTCCAAAAACGAGACAACAACAAAGGGGCATGAACGTTCTCCGCCGGTTCCCAGGTACGATCCTCCGGACCGTAACCCTTCCAGTCAACATAGTAGAGTCTCCTACCATTCCGCACTCGGGTATCCAAGATCGCAGATACCTCGCACTCTACCGCACCCCTTACCGTGACGGGTGGAGGGTGAGTCGGGAGCCGGGTCGCGGGATGGCAAGGTTTGATCAGGGACACATGAAAAACTGGATGAACCTTCGAAGACTGCGGGAGAACCAACCGAACCACAGCCGGGTTAATGATATGCGAAATTGTATACGGACCAATGAAGCATGGGAGCAAAGGCTTCCGGCCCGGTAAACGTAAATTACGTGTCGACAACCACACTCTCATACCTGGTTGGTAACTCGGAGCAGGGGTACGATGTCGATCCGCATAAAACTTGGCCCTCTTTTGAGCCTCCACCAGATGCCGTTTCACTTGGACATGGGTACTAGAGATGTCACGAACACAGGCAAGGGCAGCAGGGTTATGTATTGGTAGATCAGGAACAAGAGGCAAAGAACGTGGATGTTGACCAAAGAGGGCAAAAAAAGGAGAAACCTGCGTAGCTGTGTGCAGGGAATTGTTATAGGCGAATTCAGCCAAGGACAATACAGAGACCCAATCATCCTGGCGCTAAAAAATGAGACATCTTATGTATTGTTCCATAGTGGCATTCAGACGTTCGGTTTTCCCATCCGTCTGAGGATGATAAGCACTAGAGAACCGAGCCTCAATACCCAAGGCAGTCGCTAATGCCCTCCAGAAGCGCAAGGTGAATTGAGGACCCCTGTCTGATATTATAACAGAAGGGAGACCAAACAACCTGAATATGTTCCGTAAAAAAAGATCCGCCAGTTTAGGAGCTGTCGGAATACCCTGACAAGGTACAAACACTGCAATCTTCGTGAAGTAGTCAATAACTACCCAAATCGTGTCGAAACCTCCCACCACAGGAAGTTCTACAACAAAATCCATAGAGATGAACGACCAAGGACGATCTGGGAGAGGCATAGTTTGCAAAAGACCAACCGGTTTACTGTGTGACGCCTTGCACTGAGCGCAAACCGAACACGTAGCTATGTAATCTATGACGTCTTTAAGCAAAGAAGGCCACCAACACCACCTTCTCAGTAATTCCTCAGTCTTCCTGATACCGGGATGAGCAGCCAAAGCTGAATCGTGACTCCATTGTATAGCAGTGAGTCGCGTTTCCGAATTAGGCAGAAAAATCTTACCCTGTTTATAGGGCAGTGAATGTACTTTATCCAAACCATAATCACCCACTTCCGGCGGATTAGTATGAAGCCATTCCTGGATCCTCGATTTAAGTGACGGACGCAAGGAACAACCACAAACCACCTGAGTAGGTAATAACGAAGTACCGGTAATACGAGAGGGTTCTGCGGGTCCGTGAAGACGAGAGAGGGCATCTGCTTTAGAATTCATTGAACCAGGGCGATATGATATAGTAAAGTCAAACATCGAAAAGAATTCGTGCCACCGTGCATGACGCGCAGTAGTGCATTTCACTGACTGGAGAGCCACTAGATTTCTATGGTCGGTGAACACCTGAACGGGCAATTTTGACCCCAACAAATGATGCCTCCATACCATAAAGGCGCCTCGAATAGCCAATAGTTCCCGCTCTGTGATCGTATAATTCCTTTCATAAGGCGTAAGTTTCCTTGAATGAAAGGCCACAGGATGTAGTCCAGTATCATCCGGGCAATATTGAGACAATATAGCACCTAGGGCAACATCCGAAGCATCAGCATCTACGATGAACGGTTGAGTTGGATCGGGATGTTGGAGAACTGGTGCTGATGTAAAAGCAGACTTCAGACAATCAAAGGCATGTTGTGCTTTCTGGTTCCAATGAAAGGGCGTTTTAGAACTAGTCAAGGTCGTAAGGGGACAAACAATAGTTGAAAAGTCCTGAATAAAACGCCTATAAAAATTAGCGAATCCAAGAAAGGACTGTAACGCCTTCACAGTGTTGGGAACCGGCCAATCTAGAATGGCAGAGACTTTAGTTCTGCTCATTTGAACCCCTTTGTTGGTGATGTTGTAACCAAGGAATTCGACTTCTTGTACATGGAACATGCATTTCTCCAATTTGGCATAAAGATGATTGTCACGCAGGCGTTGTAAAACCCTGCTAACATGAACAACGTGGGTGTCATAGATGGGAGAATAAATCAGGATGTCATCCAGGTATGCAATCAGGTATTGATCCAGCATATCATGAAATACTTCATTAATAAAATACTGAAAAGTGGCTGGGGCATTGCATAGGCCAAACGGCATAACCGTGTATTCATATAGACCGTATTTAGTTTTAAAAGCGGTCTTCCATTCGTCCCCCTCACGTATGCATACCAGGTTATACGCCCCACGTAAATCCAGTTTAGTGAACAACTTGGCAGAGCCGAATTGATCAAGCAAAACCGAAATTAGGGGAATCAGATATTGATTCCTGACTGTAACTGCATTCAAGGCCCGGTAATCAATGCAAGGGCGAAGGTCCCCCTCCTTCTTCGGGACAAAGAATAGGGGAGAAGCCGCTGGAGAACGTGAAGGCCGAATGAAACCTGACTCTAAGGATTTGTCGATATATTCCTTAAGAATGATCTCCTCCTTGGGTGTCAATGAATAAATCGGACCTGACGGTATCTTGGCCCCCGGTACTAGTTATATCGGACAATCATAAGGCCTGTGAGGAGGGAGGATTTCTGCCCCACCGGCATCAAACACATCCTGATAGTCGTGATATTCTGGAGGTAGTTGAGTATTAACCACAGCCCCAATAGTGGGAGCTGAGTCCATGAGCGCAAAGCTAGGACTGGAGGATTTCTGACCTGGCGTCAAACAGTATTGATCACAATAATCCGAAAAGAAACTCACCTCCCCAGTGTACCAATCGACCACCGGGTTGTGTAGTTTCAACCATGGAAGGCCAAGGATCACTTTCAACTGAGTAGCAGCAATGAGGTCAAATATGATTTTTTCTGTGTGCCCACAATCTGTCCTCATGACCAATTCTGAAGTACTTTCAGTCACCGGACCGGAAACAAGAGATGAACCGTCCACAGCATTAACGGCCTCTGGGCAATCCTTGGGAACTACAGGTATGCCCAAATCCCGAGCATAAGTACTGTCAATATAATTCCCCGTGGCACCTGAATCCAAAACCACTTGAACCACCCTCTTGCCCATGGAGGTGGAAGCGAGGGTAAAGGATAAACAAGAAAGCGTAGACACGATGGGGTCACTACAAGAACTACCCGGCAACTGTACCCCTTTTATTGCCGAGCTTTCGCGTTTGCCTGTTTCCTAACTGGTTTCTTGGGACAAGAACGTAAGAAATGATCGTTTGATCCACAATAGAAACAAAGACCATTTTTCTTCCTGTGTTCCCTGGTTTCAGTTGACAATGGCCCACGCAATGCTCCTATTTGCATTGGTTCTGAGGGTCCAGCTACGGGTAATGAGGCGGTACCAGTAATTGGAGGAATAGGTCTCCGTTCCCCTTTTCTCTCTGCTTGTCTAGAGTCGACTTGTAATACTAGATCTACCAACTCAGAAAAAGCAGTAGGAACCACTGGTATTGTGGACAGAGTATCCTTGAGGGACTCAGACAATCCTTTGTAAAACAAGGATGCCTTCTTTTCCTCAGGCCAGTTAGTTTCAGCAACTAATTGGTTAAACTTGGCCAAATATGCCAACAGAGATGACGTACCCTGTTGTAAACCCAACAACTGCAGGTCGGTAGCTTGTGTGGCATACCGTGTATCAAAAACCCGACTCATAGCATCAATCAGGGCATCACAGTCATACAAGAGATGACTACCCCCTTCAAGTAACGGGTTGGCCCATGCCGCCGCCGCCGTACCACCCAGGTGCGATAACAAAAATGCTGCCTTGGTGGTTGAATCCGGAAATGAGGCCGGCCTGCATAGAAAATGTAACCTACATTGATTTAGAAAGGTTCGATAAGCCTTCGGGTCACCTGTAAACCGCTCAGGTGGAGCCAGGGGAAACTGGGCGGTCATATACACAGGCCCGGTATTATGACTGGAAGCGGGTAGTCCAGAACCAGATCCAGCCGCTGGGGAGGATACCCCCACACCAGAAGACTGGATTCCTGCCTGTAACTCATTCATGCGTCTTTCAGTGGCCGCATGAACACTGGCCATTTCAGTATGCAATTCAGCCACCATTTGCATGATGGCTGCCAGAGAATCGTTGGCATCCATTGTAAGAGGCTTCTGAATATGTCAGAGTTGCTCTTGCCCTCGTAGTGTAGCTGAGGAGTTCTTCTTGCCAATCTACCAAACTGATTGAATAAGAAAACAACCAGAACAGTTGATTGGCCAAAAGATGGAAGACCAACGAAGAACCCGGAACAACAGAGGGCAGGATACTACAACAGGATGTCTCAGGAGCACAGGCGATAACCCCAGGTAACTGCAAGAAGAGCACCAGTAACCACCATGCAATTCGTAGCAGTACTTAGAATAGAACCAAATAAAATAAGACTAACCTGTATCTTGTAAACACCTTAGACTGAAGAACCGGGTAAGTAGTTTCTAGGAATGGGTAGAACAGCCAGTAGATTGTGGAAGCCAGATGCAAAGGTAAGAACAAATCCAAGAAATCAAAAGTTCCAAGACCTAACCCGACGGCACGCGGACGCCTAAAAGGTACACCAAGGCAGTCTCTAGTCCGTGTACCGAATAGTTCAAGGTCCCAAGAACAATCCAAGGTCAAGTACACTTCCAAAGTCTAAATGCCGTGAGTGGAGCTGAGTTCCAGGCGTTGAAGGTCAGTGGGGTTGAAGCGGAACGAAGAAAGGCAAATCCAAAGAAACGGTCCGAGGTCGTGAAGCGGTGCGGGCAGCAGCAGTACAAGAGGCAAGGCAGGGCAAATCCATAAAACGGTCAATGGTCGAAGAAACAAGGCGGTCAGCAGAGGCACAGGGGAATAGGCAAAACAATATCAATGGAGGGCGTGGTCGAAGAAGCTAGAAGATCCGTAGACAGACAAAGTTCCAAGAATGAGGAAACAACAAGAGCCTAAGAATACAAGATTCAGAAGCGCCGACTCGGAGTAAAGGCGGAGCTTAAATAAGGTCACCTGATGTAAATGGCGCTCCTCAATGTGCTAGGCGAAACCAGGAAGTACAGGCAGGACGCCATCGTTTCCATGCCAACCTCCAAGATCCCGGCAGCCGAGACCTTAAAGGACCAGTAGCTACCGATCCTCTGTCTAAACGCGAGTCATCACTCCCAGGTTTAGACATAACTTGATCTGTACTACGTCCCAATACAGTTGAACGTTGCCAATATCTAACACCCGGTGTGTGGTGAAGGTGGTAATGTACCTTGAGTCGGGGTGGAGGACGACCTGATGATATCTGGCCCTGAGGTCGAGCTTCGAGAAGAACCGAGCACCCTGCACCTCCGCGATGATGTCATCCAGCGTCGGTTTGAGGTGCCTCTCTCTCCTGATGGCCTTGTTGGGGATTCTCATGTCTACGCAGATCCTGACTGCGCCTGGTTGTTTGAGTTTCCTTGCCAGCACTATGGGGGACACCCAGGGAGTCGGTCCCTCCTCCTTCTCGATAATGTCTAGATCAACGAGGCTGTCCAGTTCTTTGTCTACCTGCTCACGGAGTTGGAAGGGTACCCTCCGATGTTTGAGGGCTACCGGCTGCACCGACTCATCAATGTGCAGCCGCACCGGCTCCCCGACCATCTGCCCAATCCCCTTGAATAGGGCATGATGCTTCACCAGCAAGTCATTGATGTCCTCCAGGTAGACGGAGTACGCGAAGCTTACGATGCCGAGAGCCTCCACCGCTGCACAACTTAGCAAAGTGTTCTTACTCACTGGTGTCACGTAGAAGCGGGCTGTGATGTGGGAGCCATCGTGTTCCACTTTTGCCACAAAGGCCCCGTCCCGAGGGATGGGCTCCACACCACCGAACGCAAAGATGCGGGCCTTTGGCGTGACCAACCTGGGCGGCCGATCCATGGCGTTGTAATGTTCTCGGGCCATGACGTTCACCGATGCCCCTGTGTCCACGAGTACAGGGATCGGAGACTGGTTCACTTCGACCACGCACCTTGGTTGACGTCGATTCCTGCCTCTTAGGAGTTCCACACTTGAGACAAAGAATATATTCTCTTCATCTTCTTCCTCTGCTTCTTCTGCCTGGGCCTCCTCCTCGCCCTGGTCCACCTGGGCGACATTGGACAGCCGACCTTGGCGAATGGCGACCGCTCGGCCCTGACTCCTTGGCACCAGTACGGGCAAGGCCGCCCTACACACCCTTGAGAAGTGGTCTGGCAACCCGCACCGTCCACATGTCTTTCCGGCTGCAGGGCACTCCGCTGGGTGAGGCAGGTCGTATCCGCATTTTTGGCAAATCTCTTCTGCCCTCCCAGCTCTGTCCCATGTGCCGCCGCCATACCTCCTAGCACCTCTTCCCCTCGCCACATCGCGCAGATCTCTTCAGTCTTTATGGGGCGCGACCCGGCCTCCATTCTTGCCGCTCTCGCCTCTGACACCTCGTGGCTCCTTCCTAGCTCAAGGATGCGCTGGAGCGTTATCCCCGGCTCCCTCAGCACTTGGCACCTGAGCTTGCCTGACGAGCACGCCTGGATAAGCATGGTTATGATCATGTCCTCTGCATCGACCCAGACGCAGGCGAGTGACAGACGCCTTTGGCGCCCGTAGAACGTGTCCAAGGTCTCGTCATCTTTTTGTTTGGCAGAGAGCATCACAAACCGCTCATAGTCCGCATTGGCTAAGGGCAAAAAGTATGCCTGGAGGGCGGCCTTTGCATGATCGTAGGTTCCATTCCCTTGTGGCAAAGATTCAAAAATCTCCTGGACAGAGGGCCCTGCCGAGTACAACATTGTGGCCAGCCTGGTGTCATCATCAACCACTTGCGCAGCCCTGAAATACATGTCCAGGCGGTCCACCCACCTTCTCCATCGGGGCCCCAGGCTGGATGGCGGGCCCGACACATCGAATTCGGGGATGGGCTGCAGGGCAGCATGCGCACGTACCTGCGCCATGGCAGGCGCTGCCTGCTGAACACCAGGAGCAGCAGCAGGTTGAACTGGGGGTTGAAGGGCGGGAACCGCTGCCTGACCATCTACTGGAGCTGCTGGTTGCTGCATTGGAGGTAGAAGACCCTGCGGGGCCACTGGTGCACGAGGATGAAACTGCGCCGCCACACCGTGTGCTCCGTCCTGGTCCTCGGTGTCACTCATGAGTTTGAGCGCACAGGCACCCCCATAATGCTGATTGGGGCTGCAACTCAAACATTCAGCCCACAGTGACTCTCAGCCCGGACCACCCCTGGATGCAGTTGTGAGGATGAAGAGGACGAAGATAGATGGAGTCACCAGGATGATGATGAAAGGGATGAAAAAGCAGAATGCCTTTTAGTGTTCCAAAAATTGGTAGCAAAATAGTAACTGGATTCAGCAGGCCCAGTCAAGATAGGCCTTCTCCTAGCTTCCACCCGACGTAGGAAACCCAAAATTGAGTCGATGCACTAAATATGCATACCTCCGTGTAGATGTAGCTGTCAGCTACTGAAACGTCCAAAAATTAGGCCTGGGGTCGTTTCAGGGCCCAAACCGGAGCTCCTTGAAATCTCACAGCCGTTGCACAAAATGGCCGCCAGCCGCGAGGGCAACGCACTACCCGCGGCATGAAACGAAGTCTGTCCTTCGACCTCGTTCCGGTGAAAAATTGTTCTGATTATCACTGCCGGGCCCGGGCATCGTTTCCCCCACTCGACGCCACTGTTGAGGGTGACTGGCGCCCCCCATGCGCTTCGCCGTAAGCCCCGGCCCCAAGAACGTAGACCAACACGTCCGTCTTGATTCGGGCTTCCCGGTCGCTCTAACGTGGCCCGGAAATGCCCCGTTTATTTATACTGCACGCGACGGCGTGCAACGTCACGCTGCCGCGTGCGCGCCCGTCATCGGGCAGCGCCACACTAATCAGGCGCGAACTGGCGCCTGTTGGGAGCCCCGCCCACAACAAAGATGTGGTTGTAGCCCAGGAATATAATAATGGAAGTAGGACGTTACACGTGGGTTGCAGCCCACGATCATAACATTCGAAACAGGACATTACATCTCATCCCTCCTTAACACAAGACCTAGGGCCCCTTAGTTCATTTCCTGTTATACAGCTTTTTTTCCATTCAATATACACCTGGAGGGTTTGCGTATCACTTCATGAGGGGCTGCGAGCTGGTGGGGCACCACTTGCAGGGCAATCACTGGTGCTGTCATCAGCTCTGTCTTCTTCTCTGTACTCAGAGTCCAGGTCAGAGGAGTCTTCTGAAGTGAGGTGGGTGCATACATGCCAAACCTCCCGATTTAGGCGGGAGACACCTGACTTTTCGTGAATAAATCTTGCTATTTTTCACATTCTCCCGCCTAAAATACTTCTAACTCCAATGCATCCCTATGGGAAAATGTGTGACTCCTGATTTCTCTGATTAAATCTCCCACACAGGTGAGTTGGAATGTTGGCATGTCTGTTGGTGCTCTCCTGGGTTTTGTCCTGTTAGGCAAAGTTTGAATGCAGTACCCTTTGGCACCACTAGAGACAACTATGACTACGGGTGTAAGCAAAACCAACCTTTGGTATAAGTCTGTACCACACAGTTTTGGTAGCAGGGCTCGGCAGAAAGGCTTATCTCAAGAGGGAATGTGAGCTGAAATGATGTTACACAGAGGTCTACAATCACAGGTGTTCAAATAGACTCTTACACTCAAGGTTTCTTGGTTAAAAATACTTATTAATTTATTAACCATTCAATTATAAAACATTCAATAGAAGGAGGCAATTATATCATACACACAAATACACTTCAGTACCAGTTCAGAAATACTTTTCAAGAGGAGTAAAAGGCAAACATTATTAGAACATGAAAGGTTACAATATTCTTTAGACAGTGCAAATATTTAGTGTTCACCAGAAGGGTCAATTCAATTCAAAAGGCTAGGCCAAAGTCAATGGTCTAAAGTCTTGGCTAGGACAAAGCAGTTCTGGTGGTGAAACGGAAAAGTCTCTGCAACAGTTCTTAGGAATAGTTTGTAGCAAGAAGAATCATATGTTGGGTCACAAGCTGATTAGGCCTGTGAGTTGGGAAGTTTCAAGCACTTTCATCGTGAGAGGTAATGTCATACACGACACCAGTGCCCCCATTGGTTCCCCGGTCTCACCTTCCCCTCCTTCAGGTAGGCATTCTGCTAGGGTTTCTCCATCAGCCGTTAGCGGCAATCCACTTGTGCTGCAGGGGTCGCATGAACAGTTTCTGCCCCAAAATAAAGGCTGTTTTCGGCTTCGTTTGTCTCCTTACCGGCATTGGCAGCTACCGTGGAGGCTACGGTCAGGCAGAGTCAGGCTGTTACGCCGACTTCCGGATAATGTGACGGTATCCCGATCACGTGACTCCATTCCTGCTCATCTGATTGGAAAGCAAGCCGGATGAAATCTACGACCGCACAAGCGGTCTTTGCTTCACAGCTGTTCCAGTAACTCTGTTCAGCGTTTTCGATTCATTTGACTCATCTTGACTTCACAGATTCACGGATCACAGCTTACAGACTTTTGGACTTCTATTTGGATACTCCCTGGCATTGTTGTTCTTTTCTACGTCCACCCGGCTTCATCGGACCTCGGCTTGCTACACAGACTTCTTTGCTCAGCACTATTGATTCTCCTTGTATTGCGCATCCATCAGAACTACGCCTTGCATAAAATACCTAAGAACCACTCAGGTGTGTGCAGTCAGCACTTACCATCCCTCAGTTCGACTGCAGTTGCTGTTCACACATCCTCCTCGCAAGTATCCCAGGCCCAGGTTACAGCATTGGGTAGCCCTCTTTTAGGTAAGACTTTTTCCTTGTGTTCATACGCCTGTTGATACTTACTGTGCCTGTATGTGCTAATACCTGGTTTCTTTACAGCAGCCTTGGGGTTATCAGCGTAGCATGGTTCCAGCATCTCTTCATCCACACCTGTGGCCTCAAGGACCGCACAGAGAGTATTTTTACACCTCTCTGTGGGGAACTTGGGGACAGAGGCCCCTATACTCTTCACAACAGATCAAGACTTGAGAGACTGTGAAGCCTTTATTGTCGTTTTGAGTATGGAGGGATCAGCGGATGTCCCGGTGGCTGCTTTGGTACAGGCAATTACAGTACTATGGGCAGACATGGCAGCAGCCAACACCGCTATACACCAACGCCTTGATTCAATTCAGAGCGCCCAACATCCCTTACCTGCTGATTCAGAATTCGGGGATTCCACGGCCCAACCCTCGACTTCACAAACCAATGTACCAAGTGCCACACCACAGGTCCCTGTAGTCATCCCTACCCTGTTCCCACTAGCAGCCCGGAGAGGTTTCATGGTGACCCTAGGAAATTCCACACATTCCTCAATCAGTGCAAGCTGCATTTCCTGTGTAGGCCTTCGGCATTTTCCGATTTCACTACAAAAGCAGCATTTACCCTGTCTCACTTTGCCGGTACGGCTGCAGCTTGGGCCAACCCATGCTTGAAAATGATAGCCCAATGCTGTATGATTTCGACTTACTAGTGGCAGAGATGACTCATGTTTTTGACACCAGGCATAAGGCTCAGTCTCGTGACCTCGAATTGCTAGACTTACACCAAGGAAAATATTCTCTTATCGAATACATCACCCGATTTAATCAGTTAGCAGTCGAGACTTCATGGCCTGAGAAGAAGAAGGCAGTGGTATTTTATAGGGGGCTAAATAACACTATGAAGAACGGCATGGCAGTGGTCCCTCTTTACCGGCTCAGTGCACTGAACTAGTTGATCTTGCTTTACAGATTGACGCTAGGCGATCGGAACGAAAAACCGAAGCCGGGATTTCCAACACAGCTCAGGCCTCCCCGTCAGAGACAAGTGGTGAACCCATGCAAGTGGGTGGGATTCGCAGTCCCATCTCTTCCATGGAGAGGGAGCGTCGGTGAGTTGACAATGCCTGCTTCTATTGTGGCTTGAACAGGCATTTCGTCAAAACCTGTCCCCGACGTCCCAAACTAAAGAACCAGGTTTTTCAGAGTGCTCGACCCTAGATCCGGGGACCGGATCGAGCATGCCATGTCTTTCCTCAGAAACCAGACCGGCGTTTGGCCGTATCAGGCCTGTGTTGGAACAAGCCATTCTGAAACCCACACCAGACACCTCTCTCCCTGTCACTAATGTTATTGATTCGGGTGCCACTGGGAATTACATCAATATCATGTTAGCTTCATCCTTGAACCTCCCGTTGATCAATAAGCCCCCCCCGGGACCCGTTCAAGCAGTGAACGGCACGGCCCTAACATCCGGACCAATCAAACAATAAACTGCCCCCCTTACATTGATTATTCAGAGTACCCATCAAGAGTACATCACCTTTGATTTAATTTCCATGCCGCAGTTTGGTCTGATCTTAGGCATTCCGTGGTTGAAAGACCACAACCCGCTGTTCGACTGGAAATCGGGGCAGGTACATTTCGAGTCTGAGTTATGTCAGAACTTCTGCCTTATATCACCTGAAGGGGTTGGTTCACCATCACAAGCATTAGGCGTCATTGCTCAAATTTCACAGAATGACAACGATGCTTCTGTTCCAGATTCACATCTGGTAGGGGTCATCGCTGTCGGGGTTCCCACAGTATACCAGGACTTTCAGGATGTCTTTGACCAAGGATCTTCAGAGGTACTTCCGCCACATCGTTCTTACGATTGTCCCATTGATCTATTCCTCGACTCCTCAATACCTTCAGGACGTATCTACTTGTTGTCCCTTTCTGAAGAACAGGCCCTGAAGGAATACATCCAGAAGGCCTTAGAACTAGGGCACATCCGTCACTCCACCTCTCCGGCCGCTAGCCCAATAATTTTTGTCCCCAAGAAGGAGGGCGATCTACGTCCTTGTGTGGACTACCGTCGCCTGAACTCCATCACAATAAAGAACCGGTATCCAATACCACTGATCACACCGTTGTTAGATCCCTTAACTCATGCCTCCATTTATACGAAGCTCAATCTTCAGGGTGCTTACAATTTGGTCAGGGTCCGTCAGGGGGATGAATGGAAGACGGTGTTCTGTACTCGTTATGGGCCGTTCGAGTATACGGTCATGCCGTTCGGACTCTGCAACGCACCGGCCACCTTTCAGCAATTCATGAACGAAGTATTCAGCGACTTGCTGGACGTGTGCGTTGCGGTATATCTGGATGACATCCTCATATATTCACAAAACATGGAGGAGAACGTGACACATGTTCAGGAAGTATTGTCCCGCCTCCGCCAGCATTCCCTTTTTGCCAAACCCGAAAAATGCCAGTTCCACACCGACAAGGTAGACTTTCTGGGGTTTCACATCACTCCGGGGGGGTTGGCCATGAACCAATCGAAAGTACTGGCTGTTTTGGACTGGCCCAGACCTAGTAATCTCAAAGCACTGCAGCCCTTCCTAGGGTTCGCGAACTTCTATAGAAGATTTATCTATGGTTTCTCGTCCATTGTAGCAACCCTCACTGCTTTGACCAACCCCAGTGTACTGTTCCTTTGGTCAGAAGTTCATCAAGCCACTTTTGAGACGCTGAAATCCGCTTTCACCACTGCTCCAGTCTTAAAACACCCAGATCCGGAGTTACCCTTTGTGGTGGAAGCTGATGCCTCCTTCTTTGCACTGGGGGCTGTCCTGTCCCAACATTGCCCTGCCTCGGGTCGTGTACACCCAGTAGCCTTTCATTCCCGAAGGTTCACACCCACCGAATGTCATTATACGGTGATAGAGAAGGAGTTGATGGCTATCAAGGATGCTTTTCAGGTATGGCAGCATCATCTTTTGGGGGCCAGGCATCAGGTCACCGTGTTCACTGATCACCGCAATCTCCAGGATTTGGCCTCTCTTAAGTGCCTCAATAGCCGCCAGGTGCGCTGGCATCTATTTTTTGCATCCTACGATTTCCAAATCAAACATCGGGCGGGGCTAGCACATGGGAAGGCAGATGCTTTGTCACATTCTCCTGGGGGGGTTCCTTTGCCCACCTTTCCTGAGACCATACTGGGAAAGAAACACGTCATCTGTCTCTGCACTCCCCCAACATCTCTTTTGTCTTCAATCCGTACCTGGGTGGCTCAACATCCGGATCAATTGTACGATTGGGATCCTGTATTTCACGATGGTTTACCGTTTGTTCAGAAAATATTAATACTGCCCATGACGGATACTCACAATCCTGCCCTAGAATGGTCCCATGACATTGCAATCAATGGTCATCACGGTCAGAAACGTACACTAGCACTCCTTAAACGCTGGTGTTGGTGGCTGTCCATGAAACGGGATGTCGAGTGCTAGGTGAAAACCTGTTCGATTTGTGCCCAGAGTAAACACCGTTGGGGTCGCCCCTTGGGTCTATTGCATCCTTTACCTGTACCTCCTAGACCATGGCACACCCTGACTATGGACTTTGTAACCGATCTGCACCGTACCCAGGATTTCGACACGATATGGGTGGTGGTTGACTCATTCACTAAAATGGCTTGCTTCATCCCCTGTTCAGGTGTTCCTTCTGCTACGGTGTTAGCTGGCCTTTTCTTCAAAACCATTTTTTGTCTCTATGGTCTGCCGACCATCGTCATCTCTGATAGGGGCTCTCAATTTACGTCCCGCTTCTGGCGGGTGTTAATGAAACTCCTTGGTGTGGACACTCGGTACTCCTCGGCCTATCCTCCGGAGACGGATGGTCAGACCGAGAGGGTGAACCAGTCTATGGAGCAATACTTATGCTGTCTTATTTTGCAACATCAAAAATCCTGGTTCAGTGTCCTACACCTTGCGGAGTTTGCGTATAACAATGCTCCTCACTCGTCCACTGGCCTCTCTCCGTTCTATGCCATGTATGATCAACACCCCTGTACTCTGCCTGTCCCAGACCTCACGCTTTCTGGTAACCCTGCTGCTGCTGCCCTGTGTTCGGGACCTGTCTGCTGTCCATTCTCAGACTCTTGCTCACCTCCTTGAAGCTCAGACATCTCAAAAGGTGGCGGCTGAACGGAAACGTGCTACTGCCCCGTGTATGCGGTAGGGAACAGGGTGTGGTTGTCCACCCGCCACCTCCGTTTGCCCGGGTGTCATAAGCTGTTGCCACGGTTTGTAGGTCCCTATGTGGTTTCGAAATTTATCAATTCCATTGCCTATCAGCTTTCGGTTCCCAGCTCTTGGCGCATAGACCCCGTTTTTCACACCTCCTTGCTGAAACTCTGTCCTGGTCCTACCCGTCTCCAGGGTTCCCCCGCTCCCGTCTCTGTGGGTGGGCCGGATAAGTTTGAGGTTTCCGAGATCCTGGGTTCACGTATTTTTAGGGGGCGGTTGCAATACTTGGTGGATTGGTTAGGGTTTGGCCCAGAAGAGCGATCCTGGGTTCAAGCTGCAGATGTCCTTGCCCCGCGCCTTGTCTCACATTTTCACCTAGATAACCCATCCTGCCCACGCGGTCGTGGGCCTCTGGTGGTGGCTCTGTCATGCACGACACCAGTGCCCCCATTGGTTCCCCGGTCTCACCTTCCCCTCCTTCAGGTAGGCATACTGCTAGGGTTTCCCCATCAGCCGTTAGCGGAAATCCACTTGCGCTGCAAGGGTCGCGTGAGCAGTTTCTGCCCGAAAATAAAGGCCGTTTTCGGCTTTGTTCGTCTTCTTACCGGCGTAGGCAGCTACCGTGGAGGCTACGGTCAGGCAGAGTCAGGCTGTTACGCTGACTTCCGGATCACGTGACGGTATCCCGATCACGTGACTCCATTCCTGCTCGTCTGATTGGAAAGCAAGTCGGATAAAAGCTACGACTGCACAAGCGGTCTTTGCTTCACAGGTGTTCCAGTAACTCTGTTCGGCGTTTTCGATTCATATGACTCACCTTGACTTCACGGATTCACGGATCACGGCTTACATACTTTTGGACTTCTATTTGGATAATCCCTGGCATTGTTGTTCTTTTCTACATCCACCCGGCATCATCGGACCTCGGCTTGCTACACGGACTTCTTTGCTCAGCCCTATTGATTCTCCTTGTATTACGCATCCATCAGAATTACGCCTTGCATAAAATACCTAAGAACCACTCAGGTGTGTGCAGTCAGCACTTACCATCCTTCAGTTCGACTGCAGTTGCTGTTCACACACCCTCCCCGCAAGTATCCCAGGCACAGGTTACAGTATTGGGTAGCCCTCTTTTAGGTAAGATTTTTCCTTGTGTTCATACGCCTGTTGATACTGTGCCTGCCTGTGCTAACAACTGGTTTCTTTACAGCGGCCTTGGGGTTATCGGCATAGCGTGGTTCCAGCATCTCTTCATCCACACCTGTGGCCTCAAGGACCGCACATAGAGTATTTTTACACCTCTGCGTGGGGAACTTGGGGACGGAGGCCCCTATACTCTTCACGACAGATCAAGACTTGATAGGTAAGTACTCTCAGTCTGGATTTACACTACCTTACAAATGAAGAAAAAGAGGCAGCTGATGACTTCTGTTCCTGGCAGTTCCTGCAGATCTCACTGTTCCTGGGCCTCAGTCATGGGGACAAGAGGGAGGACGTCGGGGGACTCCTGCACTGCACCTGGACTGGTAAAAAAAATGCAAGTCTTTGATTCCCGTAGCTGTAGGTCAAGCACACAAACTTGTGTCCCTCTCCCTGGTTAGTCGGTTTCCTGCAGCACTCTGAGGAAAATACAACCAGCTCTGAGATGAGGTGTCCAGGTGGCTTATGGTCGAGTTGATTGGTCCCACCAACTCAAAGGGAGAAGTCGTCCTTGTGGGGGCTTCTCTGTTGAGGTGAACTTGGCAATTCGAACCTGCAGCAGGGCTTCACCGGGCAAACCAACGGTCCAGGAGTTGCAGCAGCCGTCCTCTTCAAGCTCGTCTTCGGTTCTTTCGTTCCAGTCATCGACTCTGCCTTCCAAGCCAAGAGACTCGCCTTTTATGCAGTTTCCTCCCATTCATTCCAGCCTAACTGCCACTCACTCAGCAGGGTGGCTGTCCTTGCCAGTCAGCCAGCCAATCACCACAGAGAGTATTTGGGTCTCCTAGGAGACTAAGCACAGGGAGTTTCGGGCACCTACCTCACTTCCTGCCCACCCCAGACACTCAGGCACTAGAGGCGGTCTTCACTCCTAAAGCCCACCAAAGGCGAAGGAACAAAGGGACCAAACCTGGTTTGGAACGCAGAGGCAAACTCTCGAAGGACCTGTCCAAAACGAAATGGCAAAAAAAGAAGACCAGGACCTGTTTTTACAGAGGGGGCTTAGATGCCATCTTGAAAAACATGGCTCCTGCGATTTAACGCTACCGGCACTCGTGGTCAGGAAAAATCATGGTAGTTTGTTGTAAAACCACTGCCACCAGCCATTTTAAGAGGAAAGGGTAGCATTTGACTGCTACATGAGTATCTAGACACAGGGGATACTAAGTAACCCCTCCAGCACTCTATTGTAAGATAGGGTGTGCTGGGTCTAGAATTTAAAAAGACTAGTAAAGTCAATTTCACTTTACTTTCTCTGTGAAACAGTAGTTCATCCCAGAAAATGTATTTAAAACTTGGGAAAGCCTAAAAGGCTTCCCTGTGCCACTGCAGTGAGGGTGCTGTGGGACACAAATGAAAAGATGATGCCTATGGAATTGTCTAAAACTCCATAACCAAAGAAGATAAACACAGAAAACAAACAGAATTAAAAAGTTAAAAGTCCCAAAGTTTAGCAAAAGAGCTGTAGGGCTCTAAGGTGGGAGCAATTGGCACATTTTGAGAACTCTCCCTAACATGTCCCCTTTGAAGCTTCGAAAGAATGATGAGTTCCATGTGATAGTGCCTTGGGGGCTTGCAGCAGTTATCATGGACCCTTGTTTGTGGGTCACAGTCATTGGTTGAGGCTTGAAGGCAGGGACGTCTTTGGCATCGTGTGATTGTCGTACCAGTACTTGGTTCCCTATCTGGATGTTGCATGTTTTTGCCTTTCTTCGTAGATCTGCATATTCCTTCATCTTTGCTTTGCTCTCCTTGTCCTTTGTCCGTGCCATGTCGATATAAGTGTCGGTAAGAATGCTGTTTGGGTTGTGTGGCAGCGTGGTTCTTACCACTCATCCAAACATTAAAGCTGAGGGACATGCTGCTGTTGAGCTGTGTGGTGTGTTTCTGTAGTCCCTTAGTAGTGTGCATATGCCCTGGATCAAAGAACCATTGGTTATGGAGCAGACATGGAGGGTTCATTTGAGGTACCCCAGGAATCTCTTCGCCGTTCCATTGGCCTGTGGCCACAGAGGCGTAAGCTTGCAATGTTGAAAACAGAGATGTTCCGCAAACATGGCAAAGTCATGTCCACTGAAAAGTGGACTGTTGTCTGATTTTACTATGGTTGGAATTCCATAGTCTGCAAATGTCATGTCTAAAGCCGGTAGGACAGCCTGGGCTCTGGTGGAGTGAATGAGGTGCACCTCTGAGAATCTGGACATTTTATTGACGATTAACAAAACGTCCTTGCCGTTGGCCAGTGGACCAAACATGTCCACAGCCACTTCGTCCCATACCTGCGCTGGCATTGATGACATCTTGAGAGGTTGTGGGAAGGTGCGTGGGGTGACTGCCTTGCACACAATGCATTTGCCTAGTAGCGGTTCTACTTTCTTGTCCATCTGGGGAAACCATACCTTGGTTCTAAGTTGTCATTTTGTCGACACAACTCCCCTGTGTCCTGAGTGTTTTAGTGCGAGCACTTGCTCTTGCAGATCTGCCGGGATGACGATTCTGTTTTCTTTCAGCAAGAGCCCTCTGGAGACATGGATAGGGTGTGTCTGATTAGTTTGAATGTGTGAAAATGTCTCTCTTCCTCTGGTGACATGGGTTGTCCATGATTGTCCTTGACGTGCCACTGACCTGATCGCAGACATTCCTGTATTCGGAGGAGTAGGTGATCCTTCTTCAGGGCTTCTTCTGCTAGTTGGGCACTTGTGATTGATTTGGGGAGTGCGTTGGTTATTAAGTAATGTATGTATTGACTCGCTTTAATGGATTGATGCTCATCGTGAGCTGGGAGCGAGTGTCTAGACAAGAAGTTTTTGTCTTTCCCTGGGTGGTGTATGATTTTGAAGGAGTATTCTTGCAGCCTGAGTCCCCATCTCCTGATGCGCGGTGGCATTTTCACTGTTGGTTTGCCATACATTGTGGTGAGGGCCTGGTGGTCAGTGATAATGGTGAATGGGCATCCACAAAGAAACAGGTGCTGGTGTTCACACGCCCATACGACCGCTAGGCTTTGCTTCTCCGGTTGTGAGCATGCGCACTTGGTTGCTGAGAGGCTCTGGCTTGCGTATGCTACAATGCGCCTTGCGGAGGTTGGAGAGGCTCCAGGCTGTGTCCGTGCTAATATTGCCCATAATACGACGGGGCTGGCGTCCACTGTCAGTTTGTTGAGGTCTGAGTCATAGTGTGCCATGCAGGAGGCTGACGCAATGCGTTTCTTGATTTACTGGAATGGTTCTTCACATTCATGGGACCAGTAGAATTCTTGATTTTTCCCCATGAGTAGTCAAAGGGGTGGGCTCACTGACGCAAAGTCTTGGATGTATCGCGTACAGTAGCTCGCCATTCCCAGAAATGATTCTACTGCGGGCACTAAGGTGGGTGTGGAAGCCTCGACCAATGCTTGCACCTTTTCGGGGTCAGGTTGTAGGCCACTGCTTGAGAATATGTGTCCGAAGAATTTTAGAGTTGAGTTCGCATTTGGAGAATGTGCTGATGTATGTGGAGGACGGTTGTAGCTCAAGCTGGTGATAGCCCTTATTTAAGTCTAATTCTGAAAATACTTTCGTACCATGCAATAGATGCATCATGTCCGTCATCCGGGGTGCGAGATGACACTCCCTTTCTATGGCCACGTTGGGGGTCCTCATATCCACACAGATTCATATGCTGCCATTGTTCTCCTTTTTGGGCACGGGCACGATGGGGGACACCCACGAGTTGGGCCCAGATCAGGTTCAATTATGTCTTGTTCTAACGGCAGCCGGCATGAGTCGTTTTCCTTTGTGTGAGCTGATTTCCGTGGATCGCACGTCCCCTGGGAGCCCGAGTACGTGCACTCATGCATTTATTGATCAGCAGTAACTGAGATAACCAAACTACCCGGCGACCATTTTTAAGCACCTAATTAGTAATTTATAGAATTGGGCCGCATCTGTCTGGTCACGCGATCCATAGTGTAGGTCATGTATGAATAACAAGTTAAACTGACATTATATCTGACGTGAGGCGCGACTAGCAGGAGCTCACATGCCAGGATTTATTCCAATCAACCGTTCCCCGGCCCCTGGTACTCCAGAGTAGAATTGAGACTCTTTAGCAATTCCCACCCCCCACTTTTTGTGTTATGAAGAGGCAACGTGGAATCGGCGATTGCTGTCCGTCCTGAAGAAGGTTGACCTAAATCACCGGATAAGGGGACCCCCACCCTTACTGAGAGAACTCAACTGAAACATAAGTCGACAACAGTTTTCTAAAACCCTGAATGTAGACAGAGGGTCACATTGTAAAATAACAGAGTGCTAAATTGACATTTGTTTGTCTCTATTTTTGTGATATTAATGATCTATCTATCACCAGTTTGTCCCAAGATATTTGAACATGATAAATGTGTGCCAAAGTCATGAATGAATGAATGGTACATGGAGGGATGTGGTTTTTTGGTATATTGAGCGGAATTTGTTAATGAAAAATTTCTTTACATATCTGTGACTGTATTTATACAAATAAATATGATGCTATTATGTTTTAAACAATATATAGCTGTCATCCCTGTTCTAGTCGGCCCACCCTTCTCCTAGTATTGTTCTAACAGGGACAGGATTTCATTTTCTCCATGTCTTTCAATATTGAGGGGAATGCCCCTATAGTATTGAGCGACCAGTGTTATTTGTGTAATTATGTGTAATTGGATCTGTTTGTCCTTGAGCTTCCCTAGTCCTTTGAACAAAGATGGAAACATTTCTGTATCATGTCCTTCGGGTTGGTCGCTTATGCAGACATGATTTGCTACATTATGTGCATGAGGCCCATCTGAATGGCTGACCGGAAGCTCAGTATGCTTCCTCTTGCTACTTCTCCTTTTATGACGTATATTTTAACTTTCAGACATTTGTCCTTGTATTGGCAACTGGCTGTGAACATGCCTCTGCATTTAAGGGGCTTGTTCAACCCATATGGGTAGATTTGCGTGTCAGGTTTGCTTAATTATTTCTTGCTTGCTAGAGACTTATAGTTGTCCTCGCTGATCACATTTACCGTGGCTCCGGTGTCGATCAGAAATTCATGGCTCTGTCCATTTAGCTGTAGTAATAATGTCGGGCTTTATTCTGTGGCGATTTTTTTTTCCTATTGCACGGACGTATCCTCTCTTTCTTTCTCTGCTGGATGAGTAGGAGTGCGAGTCTCGTCGACATCGTGGAGATTCCTCCAAGTATCTAACTTTTTGTCTTGGGGCCCTTCGTTGCGAGTCCCGCCTGCTCCTGTAACGACTGGATTGATCTCTTTTCCCTTTGCGCTATCTGTCTCTGTGCGATGATTCACATGGGTCGCTATGGGAGCTGCGCTTCCTATTGGTGGGGGATCGCCTGGATTGTGCTGTGGGCTTTCCCGCCTTGAGCGATGGTCATCCTGTCTCCTGGACTCTCTGCTGGTTTCCGCTGATTGAAAGAATCTGATGTTTGTGCAGACTGACTGGAAATGATTCTCCCCTCAGCATTTGTCGCAGTGGTGTCCTATGGCTGGACGTAGGCCGATGTGTGGGAACTTGTACCCGCATCTCTGCATTTCTTTTGTTCTGCTGAATTTTCTGGTGTGCGAATGGGGTACATGGTGGCTGAGGATGTGGACTGTGTAATTTTAATGTTGACAAGTGATTCTGTCTCTAGTGATAAAGCAGAGTCTGCTCCCGCTAGCTGGATAATTTCTTCCAAAGTCCTGCACTTTTACAGCAATTTCTTGCAGAATTCGGGTGACTCACAGCCTGCTATTCCATGTGACTTTAGTGCTTCATCTGTGGAATATCTGTCAAAGTCACAATATTTGGCGCGTTTTCGTAATCTCATCACAAAATTGTCAATTTTTTCCCCTTTATCTTGAGTGGTAGTTTGAAAAATGTTTCTCATAATCTACGTTCCTCAATGGTCCAAAGTAATTATTCAGTAAATCTATTACCCCTTGAAATGTGTCAGTATTATTCTCAGGCATTTCGAACACAATGTCTCACCACCGGGCCAAGTGAATGCATTGGAATTCCTTTTAGACAGCCTTCCTCTTGGACTCCTGACGCAATCAATATATATCTGCAGTTGTTTGAGCCATCGGGCCCATCTGGGTGCCAGGCTGCGGGTGTCAGAAATGACGAAATGTGACACGGCCTGCAGCTGTAGTGAGTCAGTGCCGCCCTCTTCCCTGGACACAGAGGCACGGGGGGTAGTGCTAGCTTGGGGGCTTTGCAGAGTGCTGTCTGCCTCATTACTCGGCATGGTGGTAGAGGACTTTTAATTTCTCACCTTGGTAGTCTGCAATGATGTGCCTTTGATGTATACTGCTGGGCTGCCTGACCTCAGGAACCAAAGAGGCCTTCCCAGCACATGTTGTCGCTGGGCTCAGTGCTTGCAGCCAGACAGGGTAAATGTCAGCATGCAGTTTTCCGTTTGAAGGCGGCCTTCTCCTTTCATAAACTGTTAGGCGTTTAAATATGCCTCTGTGGTGCTCCGGAGCATATTCCTCTGTGACGGTGCTTGAATATGCGTGTTTGATGAGATACATGTGGTGAGGCGGGCATCATATGCGTCCTGCGTATGCTTTCATTGCGACATGTGCGTTTGTTTTCCTCTGTGACGGTGCAATTAGCCTTTACTTGTGCATGTTTTCTCACCCTCCTGTCCCCGTGGAGCGGCGCAATATGTGTCCTCCTGGAGTGTGGGCCTGTACGGAGCACGGAGGTCTGCGTCGCCACGCGGCACCTCAGGGCAGCTGGACTGGAAGTCTTCCCATCGGTGTGAACATCAAAAGGAAGCGCTGGATTCGAGATGTTTCCTCATCACCATTGTTGAATGTTTACCGGTAACATGCATACATTTCAATGCGCAGCAGTAATAAAACAAGAGGCAATAGAACTCGGAGCCAGATTGTGTAGCTGTCAAAACTTTACTAATCACGAGCAAACTGGCGCCCAGCGGGATCCCCGCCCACAGCAAACACTTGGGTTGTAACCCACGAATAGAATAATGGAAATAGGACATAACAATCGAAACAGGACATTACACTCACATGGCTCTGTAAGGAAGAGGATGGGGTGGTTAGTGAGGAAAGAGGGATAGGATAGGTCCAGAACTAGGAGAAACTGGTGTCTGTATGTATTTGGTTCATACATGCCAACCCTCTCGATTTAGGCGGGAGACTACCGATTTTACAACTAAAAATTGAACTATCGTTTAATGTCTCCCTCCTAAAATAACTATATCGGCAATGAAATCCTATGAGGAAATTACCTTCTCCTGATTTCTGTGGGCAATCTCCCTCTCCGGGGCTTAAGAATGTTGTCATGTCTGTTGGTTGCACATGGTTGATTGCGTGCACTGGCTTGTGGTTTCCGTAAGGGTGGGGCCCAATGCCTGGGATGTTTGTTGTAAGTGAAAGTCTGTTATGTTGGGTGTGTGTTTGTGTGTTTTATGTGTACATTGGCTGGTATTTAACGTTGTGGTTGAGCGAACTGGCTTATGTATCCATAAGTGTGAGGTTGTGTTTTACGTGTTGTGTTAAATGGGCTGGTAATTAAGGTTATGGTTGTGCACACTGGCTTATTGTATTCGTAGGGGCAAGGTCTAGTGCCTGGGGTTGTTGTTGTATGCAAGTGTTAGTTATTGTGTGTGTGTGTGGCGTTGGGCTAGCCGTTGGGCGTGTATATTACAAGGGAGGTGTGCAGGAAGGGAGCAGGAGAGTGTTGGGGGTGGTCCAGCAGGTCTGGCCGAGCCACTTTGGGGCCCATGGAGCGAGTCTGTGGACGGCCTAACTCCTTCCCTTAGTCCTACTAAAGAACACCAGGTCCACACAAGAGGCAAGGAGTACTGCGGTTTGTTATAACAAACACGCCACAGGGATCTCATACATGGAAGGGCATCCACGAAGCTCGAGACGGACCCTGGCTCGCAGGCCAGTTTTGTTAGCATCTGATGTCACAATTGGCATTATCTTCGGGAACCATCTCAAAAACCCATTCTAACTCGGGATAGGCTGTTGAGTAGTAGGTCCCATATGGGAACGTATAGAGGTGCTATTGTATTGTCCTGTGTAGTGTCAGGTGGTACGTTTAGCCATTCCCCAAAAGTTGTACTGCAAAGTTGTTACAGTGAGGAAGCCCTCTGATTGATCGGTGACCTCCACTGTCTACCCTGAGGGTCCTTGGCTATGAATGGATGAGCCAGGAGCCCCAGAGCCTGGGACTAACTCTGTGCCCAGCCACGGAACACCTGTGAATAGTGCCTTGTGTAATTATGTATCAGCAAGGTGAAACTGTGTGTCAGTATCATGGCGGTGTGAAGCCCATAGCCGTAATGAGCGCGCGCTGGTTCCCAACGCAGTAAGGTAATGTGACTGTAACAATATTTTTGCAGCTATTGTCTGGACGGCGGGACAGGTTGCTCTTTTCAGGCCATAATCTCGGCAGCCCCTCATCTCGGCCTGGTCACATGCATAGAGACCGTAGTTGTTAACCCAGGAACTCCGAATTATTCTGTATTTTGTTGGAGAGCTCTCTTCTCCTGTGGCTGGTGTTACTTAAGTTCAGAGTGAAGAATGTCAGTTGCGACCTTGGTGGTGGCTTTGCTGCTGTCACAGTAGTCCTACTATGAATGATTCTTCTGAGGCTTGGGATCCCGTTTCTAGGCCGATCACTTCTATACACTCCTTCTAAATAGTCTGTAAATTAGCGCATTATGGCTGCCAGGTCCCTTGGGGGCTCCTACCACACCATGGGGTTATTTGCATATGAGCATCTGCAAGCATGTATGCAAACTCTTCTTGCTCCTTGTGTTACTGTGGTGCTGTAGCAGGCCTAATGGCAAAATAATAAACATGCATATGTTATGTATATGTCACTGACCTCTAACTATAGAGCTGTAGACCAGTATTCTTCATGTAGTTGAATGTGTGTGTATGTCCAAAGTGTGCGAATGGTACGTGTGCTTCATGTCTGACGTGTCTAAGTCATCATGGCGTCTCTAATGACAAGAGGCTTGGTGTCTTGCTGTTCAGTCAAGTCTGTCCAAGTAACTCTCTCCAGCTCCGTCTTGTGTCTCTTCATTTACTCTGGGCAGAATTTGCACTACTACTAGGTTTTAAGGTCTGCGGGGCGTGTATCTCTCATGGTAATTGTCCATCGTGGGAGCAGTTGGAATGGGTGCAAGTTCGTATGAGCAACGGCCATATGGTTGCAGATTCTTCTTCCGGTTGAAGGGTCTTCCGGAACGGAGGGCACATTCTGGTTCTCCCTCTTCAGTCCCCCCTCTGGTCGACTTGTCAACCACATCACCATTATTTATTTCTTCGTTGATCAGGCGCCATACTTTTGTTGTTCCTGCTAGGTGTCCATAGTAGTCGACATGATCTTCGAATGACCAGTACATATAGGCACATCCTCCTTCGGGCTTACAATATACCCATCTTCCAACATACTACTTCAGGTTTTGTCATGATCTCTGCTTCCAAAAGGTCAGGGTTTTCCCAACTCCCTTGGAAGCAGATTCATAATCCAGGTTCCGAGTGCCAACCAGTCCCAATTGGGACCTTTTGGACCCAGTCCTGGCGCCAGTGGCACCAGGCTCATAAATATGCCCAGTCCCAGCGCTGGAAGCGCCGGGCTCATAATGCTTGGGTGGACTTACCTGCAGCAGACCATGCTGCTTACTTGCCTGCCAGTTGAGCCTCTGATCCTCTTCTGTTTGGAACTACTTTTCCTGTTGGGTGAGGCAGGAGCCACTCCCTAGATTCAGAACACTGGAACTCTTCTGGAAAGCAGGAACTCTTTTCTTACCTAGGCGTGGCTGTGGAAGGAGACACCTAAGCACTACAGGAGGCTATTTAAACCACACCCGATGGATGAATCTTGCTTTGCGTTATTCTGCATCCTCTGTAGCAGAACGCTCATCGTGTCTTCTGCATCTGATCCTGGGCCTAAGGAAAAAGGCTTACCATCCTGAATCCAGTCTTCAGGAACACCTATAAAGACAAGAAAGAACAGGTTAGCATTACGGTCTTCAGTGACAGCTCTTCACTTACCTGGTCCATCGGCTGTCACCAACGCCTCGCGCTGCATTCCGGCATCTGAAAGACAAAGGCTTACCTACTCTTCGTGCGCTCCGGAGGTCTTCACACTGCATTCCGGCATCTGAAAGACAAAAGCTTACCAACTCTTCGCACGCTCCGGAGGCCTTCGGCGCTGCATCCCGCATCTGAAAGACAAAACAAGGTGCGTTTAAAGACATTGGGGAACTTTAATACTCACGTGTCATTACTCCTTTCCACATCCAACCCAGTGGGTATTCCGGCACCCTGCAGCCGCTCCGAACTTGTACCTGCAAAATAAAAAGACAGTTAGAGCGCATCGTGAAGCAGGCAACAAGCGCTTACTTACGTGCTTCCAGGCGCTTCTATTCATCACACGGGCTCCATCTTCAACTCACTTCAGCCCGTCATCCGCCATCGCCGGAACCCTGCAAAACAAGAAACATCATTAGTAAAGACTTTAAAGACATTAGAATTACTCGAAACTTACCGTTCGTGCAGTAAACGACGGACAGCAGTCCTCTGAAGTCAAGAGGCCTGCTCCCCTTATCCAGTGAAGAAACTGGTTACAGCACCCTGCCCCGAGGCAGATGGAGAGCACGGCGTTCACTTACCTAAGGTGAGAGCGTTAACCTTTGGGGTTCTACAGGAGAAGAGAAAGGGAAGAAGAGAGAGACATTCAATAACCCAGTTCCTTAATCCCATATTTTCTATCTGCAGACATCTTACCCTTCAAGTCAGACATACAGTGCACAGAGGTCCAGCCCAAAGGGCCAGCCGTGTGTTACACATCACCTTTGCAGATACGGTATACGCCCAGTCAAGACCGGCGCCTCTACGGGAATCAGGTGAGCGTTACAGAACGCAAAGCCTACCACAAAACTCCCGTCCAGGTGCTATGGAAACCTCGGATACTGACCAGCTAGCCCAGTTACTTGGGGAACTAAGGGCAGAAGTGCATGCAGCCCGTCAGGAAACGAACGCTCTAAGAAGGGAACTGATTATTTCCAAGGAGCGAACAGATGATCTCGCTAGACAATTGCTACAGTCACAAGCCGGACAGACCCCGTTACCCCCATCTGGGGTAAATCTTCCTTCTACATCCTCTATGAATCCAGTGCAGATCAACCTACCTGGGAATGTACCTCTGGCTCCGCCCGAACGATTTTCTGGGGACCCAAAGAGGTTTGCAGTATTTATCAATCAGTGCCGGTTGCATTTCTTATGCCGGCCAGCAGCCTTTCCAACTGATCAAGCTAAAGTAGCTTTCGTGCTTTCGTACCTTAGTGGCAATGCGGCAGACTGGTCGATCCCTCTAGTAAATCAAGATGATCCGGTCCTCCATGATTTTCAAGCTTTTCAGCTCAGTATGGAAAAACTGTTCGCAAGATATTCACAGGGGCAGGCCTTGGACAATGAGCTTCTTTCGTTGCGACAAGGTAATCAAGACCTTTTGGCTTATATTGCATCTTTCAACAGACTGATAGTGGAAACTCAATGGCCTGAGGACAAAAGGATTACGCTGTTTTATAGAGGTCTACGTGGAGAGCTCAAAGATGTGTTAGCCCAAGTAGTGAATCCCCCACAAGATTGTTGGGACTATATAGACTTAGTCGTTCAAATAGATCACAGACTGCAGAACAGGAAGGCCGATCGTTCCAAGTTTGATGCTCGAGTATTTTCCAAACCGCCAACTCCTTCCAAAGGAGTAGACTCCGGAGAACCCATGCAAATAGGGGGTCTGAAAGGTCCTCTAACACAAAAGGAGCGGGAAAGGAGAAAACAGTTGCAATTATGCCTCTATTGCGGAAACTCAGGGCACTTTCTTCGAGACTGTCCGGTGAAACCTGCCAAGAAGGCAGTAGGAGCTGCAGTTACCAAAGTTACAAACTCTGAGCAGGGAAACAACCTCGCCCGACAAGAATAGAGGTCCTCTTGCCGAGCGTGAAAACCAGTTCCGTGACCTCGCATTTCGTGATACCTATGGTCCTCATTAGCCCTGATAATCCGGATCGATTACATGCAATTGAAGCTTACGTCGACAGCGGTGCCATCGGCAATTATGTGGATCATGAAATGGTTTTGAGGATGAATCTAACTCTTTGTCCCAAGGCTGGAAAGGACGTCATTACTACGGTGGATGGTACGGAGATAGCCTCCGGGCCAGTAACGCATACCACTCAAGAGGTGACGCTAGTAAGTCAAGATGGACACCATGAGAAGATCGTGTTCGATGTGATCAAGGCCCCTCAGTTTCAGATTATTCTAGGAATACCTTGGTTAGAGAAACACAATCCTCTGATCGATTGGCGAGCAAGAACGGTCCAGTTTCCAGAATGTGTCTCTACTTGTCACCCTCCACCTGGTGTTGCACTGGCAGCAATTTCTTCACAGACTCCCCAGTTACCTCCCGAATACCTAGAATACCAAGATGTTTTCCGGAAGGATCAGGCTAACTCTCTACCTCCTCATAGGTCTTATGACTGCCAGATAGACCTGATACCTGGATCTACTCCTCCTTGTAGTAGAATTTATGCCCTCACCGAGCCTGAGAACCTTCACCTTCGACAATACCTGGATCAATACCTGGCAAATGGGTATATTCGTCCTTCCAAGTCCCCTGCTTCTTCAGCTTTGTTCTTCGTTCCAAAAAAGGAAGGAGACCTTAGAACTTGTATAGATTATCGCTCCCTGAACCAGATCATCGTTAAGAATAGATATCCGTTACCTTTGATCCCTGAACTCCTGGACCAAGTCAGAAAAGCATGCATATATACAAAGCTGGATCTTAGAGGAGCTTACCACTTGGTACGAGTAAAAGAGGGCGATGAATGGAAGACGGCCTTCCGCACCAAGTATGGACTATTTGAATATCAGGTCATGCCCTTCGGACTTTGCAATGCCCCGGCCGCCTTTCAATATTTTATGAACGATGTCCTCAGAGAGCTCATAGATGTGTGTGTTGTTGTTTACATTGACGACATCCTCGTTTATTCTTCATCGGAATCTGAACATCGGAAACACGTGAAAATGGTCTCCGAAAGATTGCGTCAACACAAACTTTTCGCTAAGTTGGAAAAATGTGTTTTCAACGTGACTGAAGTTGAATTCTTGGGATTCATATTATCACCTGGCGGAGTGCGTATGGATTCAAAGAAGGTCGATGCAGTTCTCAAATGGCCATCACCATCCTCCGTAAAAGGTGTGCAAAGCATGTTAGGCTTCGCTAACTTTTACCGCAGGTTTATCCCCGAATTCTCTCGAATAGTCCAGCCCATCACTGCCTTGTTAAAGAAAAACAAACGTTTTGAATGGTCTACCGAGGCGGAACAAGCTTTCCAGGATTTGAAGACTAAATTTATCTCTGCACCAATCTTAAAACACCCTCGCCCCGAACTCCCCTACATCGTGGAAACTGATGCTTCAAGCCTTGCCATGGGGGCAGTTCTATCACAAAAGGACCCGGTAACCAATCAGTTGCATCCCGTGGCATTTTGGTCCCGCAAATTCTCGCCTCCTGAAATCAATTACACGATTACTGACAAGGAACTTCTGGCTATCAAGTCTGCCTTTAAGGCTTGGCGGCATTATCTGCTGGGGGCCCGACACACTGTTACTGTGATTACGGATCACCGAAACCTGCAATATTTGAAAACCGCAAAAGCCCAATCCTCTAGACAACTCCGTTGGGCATTATTCTTTGGCGAGTTTGACTTCATAATTACCTATCGACCTGGTACAAAGAACGGTAAGGCTGATGCCCTTTCTCGGATGGGAGTGGAAGAACACTTGATCAACCCTAAACCTGTACCAATCATTCCCGAACAAAGAATTCTGGGTTAATCGCCACAGAATCCATAGAGGAAGTTAAGGATAAGGCCAGGCAACTTGTAACTCCAGCAGACATACAGAATTGGCATCTGCAGGGAAAGGACTTTGCAGTAAAGGACAACTTATTGTATTTCCAAGAACGATTATACCTACCCAGCACAGATTTACAGAAAAAAGTAATCTCTTGTTATCACGATTCTTTAATGGAAGGACAACCCGGTATTGCCAAGACCTCAGAAAAGATCAAGCGCTACTTCTGGTGGCCGTCTTGGAAAAAAGATATCAGAGACTTTATAATGTCCTGTGGAGTATGCGCCCAAAACAAGAGTCAAAAGGAAAGACCAGCAGGCCTCTTACGCCCTATTGACATCCCACCTCGCCCTTGGCATACGCTTTCTATGGACTTCATCACCGATCTACCTCCATGCTCCGGATACAATACGATTCTAGTAATCGTGGACTTATTCTCCAAGATGGCGCATTTCATTCCGCTCAAAGGCTTGCCAACAGCAGCAACTCTGGCCCGAGAATTTCTCGAAAACATCGTCCGACTGCACGGTTTTCCTTCGGTTCTAATTTCGGATCGAGGTAGTCAATTTATTTCTCATTTTTGGCGAAGTTGCTGTCGGTCGGCTCAAATTGATGTGAGACTATCGACCAGTCACCACCCTCAGACCCACGGACAAACCGAGAGGACCAATCAAACTCTGGAACAGTATTTACGCTACATGCTGCAACAAACTGAAAAAACTTGGAAAGACATCCTTTGGATAGCCGAATATGCCTACAATAACTCTGTCCATTCGGGAACTGGGAAAACCCTGTTTTTTCTTTTGTACGGCAGTCACCCTCGAACCTCGGAGTTGGACCCCCTCCAAGATCTTGAAACACCAGCAGTAGACTACCTGCATTCTACAATCACCCAAGCCTTTAAGGAAGCTGTTTCTCACCTTCAAAGGGCTAAAGAACAATACAAGAAAGGAGCAGATCAACATCGGAACGAAGCCCCTCAATATCAAGTAGGGGATCAAGTCTGGTTATCCACCAAATATCTGCCTCTAAAAGGGCCACGCACATTCAACCCAAGATACCTTGGTCCCTATTCCATCACTACCATAGTAAACCCAGTAGCGGTCAAGTTGGACTTGCGCCCGCACATGAAGATACATCCGGTCTTCCACATCTCTTTATTAAAACCCGTGCAACCTCAAACCCGACTAACTAAATCTCCAAAACCTATCCTAGTTGATGGAGAACTCGAGTTTGAAGTCAAAAGCATTCTGGACTCCAAGATCTCCAAATCTAAACTATTTTACCTAATTGACTGGAAAGGCTACGGCCCCCAAGAGAGATCCTGGGAACCTGCTGAATATGTCCACGCTCCTCGCCTAATCAAAAGATTTCACCGAACATTTCCTGACAAGCCAAAACCCCCGGAGAAGCCCGGTTTGGGAGGGGCCTTGAGGGGGGGTACTGTCATGATCTCTGCTTCCAAAAGGTCAGGGTTTTCCCAACTCCCTTGGAAGCAGATCCATAATCCAGGTTCCGAGTGCCAACCAGTCCCAATTGGGACCTTTTGTACCCAGTCCTGGCGCCAGTGGCACCAGGCTCATAAATATGCCCAGTCCCAGCGCTGGAAGCGCCGGGCTCATAATGCTTGGGTGGACTTACCTGCAGCAGACCATGCTGCTTACTTGCCTGCCAGTTGAGCCTCTGATCCTCTTCTGTTTGGAACTACTTTTCCTGTTGGGTGGGGCAGGAGCCACTCCCTAGATTCAGAACACTGGAACTCTTCTGGAAAGCAGGAACTCTTTTCTTACCTAGGCGTGGCTGTGGAAGGAGACACCTAAGCACTACAGGAGGCTATTTAAACACACCCGATGGATGAATCTTGCTTTGCGTTATTCTGCATCCTCTGCAGCAGAACGCTCATCGTGTCTTCTGAATCTGATCCTGGGCCTAAGGAAAAAGGCTTACCATCCTGAATCCAGTCTTCAGCAACACCTATAAAGACAAGAAAGAACAGGTTAGCATTACGGTCTTCAGTGACAGCTCTTCACTTACCTGGTCCATCGGCTGTCGCCAACGCCTCGCGCTGCATTCCGGCATCTGAAAGACAAAGGCTTACCTACTCTTCGTGCGCTCCGGAGGTCTTCACACTGCATTCCGGCATCTGAAAGACAAAAGCTTACCAACTCTTCGCACGCTCCGGAGGCCTTCGGCGCTGCATCCCGCATCTGAAAGACAAAACAAGGTGCGTTTAAAGACATTGGGGAACTTTAATACTCACGTGTCATTACTCCTTTCCACATCTAACCCAGTGGGTATTCCGGCACCCTGCAGCCGCTCCGAACTTGTACCTGCAAAATAAAAAGACAGTTAGAGCGCATCGTGAAGCAGGCAACAAGCGCTTACTTACGTGCTTCCACGCGCTTCTATTCATCACACGGGCTCCATCTTCAACTCACTTCAGCCCGTCATCCGCCATCGCCGGAACCCTGCAAAACAAGAAACATCATTACTAAAGACTTTAAAGACATTAGAATTACTCGAAACTTACCGTTCGTGCAGTAAACGACGGACAGCAGTCCTCTGAAGTCAAGAGGCCTGCTCCCCTTATCCAGTGAAGAAACTGGTTACAGCACCCTGCCCCGAGGCAGATGGAGAGCACGGCGTTCACTTACCTAAGGTGAGAGCGTTAACCTTTGGGGTTCTACAGGAGAAGAGAAAGGGAAGAAGAGAGAGACATTCAATAACCCAGTTCCTTAATCCCATATTTTCTATCTGCAGACATCTTACCCTTCAAGTCAGACATACAGTGCACAGAGGTCCAGCCCAAAGGGCCAGCCGTGTGTTACACATCACCTTTGCAGATACGGTATACGCCCAGTCAAGACCGGCGCCTCTACGGGAATCAGGTGAGCGTTACAGGTTTCGGGGGTTGTCCACTTTCATTCCAGGTGGGAACATGTCAGATGCGGCTATCTGTTGTCTCAGCCTCTCTCTTTCCTTGATGATGATGTCATCCATTTGCTCTCCTTTTTCTAGTTCCATCAGCAGTTGGATCCCTACTACTTCTTCTGCTGTCTTCTTGCATCTTGCAATGCATAGTTTTATTCCAAACAGAGATGCTGTTCCCACTATTAGTCCTCCTGCCAGTATTTTTAGACTATCTGCCAGCCAGGAAGGCATCCATGACCATCCCTTTTGCTTCTGCTTCCATTTTTGCATGCATGTGGGCCAACTGGGCCACTGCGTCTGATAGTGTACCGTTATCTTCATCATTGGCAGGAATGAACGTGCAGCAGGAACTTCCTATTTTTGCACATACTTCCATGGCTGTGAGGAGATCTAGGACATATCTGTTCTGGAGTGCCACCAACATTATCGCTCGAAGCTCTTCTTTTATTGCGTTAAAGTCCTTCACTGTTCAATTTACGGTGACCATGAGCTCCCAACTGGTGATTTGCAGCCATTTAGCATTGGCATATGCTTGTACTCCGGGGTGTTTCAGAGCGACCCCCCAAAGTAGTTTCCTTCTCTTTTCACCCTGGTAATCTTTCGTTGGTTCTCAGCTTCCTTTCAGTTGTTGGATGTGGGGGGCAGTGATCTTCTTCTCCTGTTGTTTTATTGCATGCTGGGGAATTCATCTAACTGTAGGTCCTTCCACAGGACTACGAGGGAACGCATATTCACATGCGCCAGGGAGCATATTCCCCCCCCCCAGTTCGGAGGCAATTTGTCATAGGCTTTTGCTCCACAAGCCTAACAATGATCCATTAGGACCACCGTCCCTATTCCCATCTCTGACATTGCTTCTGTTCTTTTTCCCCCACCGTTTTCTCCCACTTCTTCTTTACCATTGGTCTGGAAGCAGAGTGCTGGTGTCGTCAATGGGATTATTGACACGGGTCCTGCTTCATTATTAACCCACATCACTAGTCTTGCACTTTTGTCCCACTCCTTGAGGCACTTGTCATTTTCTTCCTGTACTTTATTCACTGCTGCTTTTGCGAGCATTATCACTTTGCTTCCTAGTACTCCATCCACGCAGCCTTCAGTTGTGTATACTTGTCCATAGATCAGAAATTGTGGTCTTTTCCAGCATCCTGGTTCACCTCCTATCCCTCTTGCTCGCCACTTGCATGGTAAGTAGTTCAAGGTTACCGTTTTTGTCTCTCCCTTTTCTATTCCTTCTGTAATGTATTGCAGACTTTCAGCAAGTTGCCAGTAGTTATTCATCATGGTCAGTGTCT